>NC_080570.1:61809561-62529585 GCF_030247185.1 Malaya genurostris | reverse complement strand
TATCCCAATTCTAGCAGGGATTTTATCACGACGCATCAGCCTTAGAAATATTTGAATATTTTCATCTACTATAATAGGATATATATTTCTATATATATATATATATATAGATATATATATATATATATATATATATATATATATATATATATATATATATATATATATATATATATATATATATATATATATATATATATATATATATATGTATATATATATATATATATATATATATATATATATATATATATATATATATATATATATATATATATATATATATATATATATATATATATATATATATATATATATATATATATATATATATATATATATATATATATATATATATATATATATATATATATATATATATATATACTGGTTCTGTGCAGCTTCTAAGATCTTAAGGATTTTCAAATAAATGATTGAATGAAAAAAGGGTAACAGACGAGAGCAAAAAATTACGGGGTTGTGTAGGGGATAAGACGATTAAATCGAAAATACTATGTCAAAATTTTTTGATGAATTGAAAAATCCACAACAATCTTAGATTTATAAATTTAAGTTAGAAATTAATATGATATTAGTTTCAACAACTTTCTTGTCAAACCCGTCTCGGAAATACAAATTGTATAGCGATTTGAAAGAATATCCGTCATCTTCGATATTTCGAATTCTAAAACTATGAATTATTGATATTTACTCGCCAAGCGTGAATAAAACGTACCTATAACTCCGTCAAAATTTCAAGTGAAATGGTAACATGTATAGTGATATATACTGCACTTCACAAACTAAATATTTTTAGTGAACATCTTACAAGCCAGTTCTAATTCCATTCAAAAAAAAAGATCTAGTTTGAATATTCTTCAAATCTCATATAAAATTATGCATAGTAGGAATCAGTTAACTGAAGAGTTGTCATCAAACATACCTAAGATTTTGTCCTGTAACAAAGAGTGAACAATTTCGCTATATGCGAGAATATCAGTTATAAGAGCAGTTCGGTTATGAATTTAATGACTCAATTGACCGTCTTAAATAACTTGCATAACTGTGTCTCCCTCATACTAGTCAATTACAAATATTCATGGTAAGTGACTGTTTGACTAGCGTACAAAGCGTTTCGTAGCCCACTGCAGTAAATCACTGAAAATATGCCGTATTTCTATGTGTCGGTTTTGCACGAAACGCTTTGTGCGATGATGATTCGTTCAATTCAGGCATTATTTTGGCATTGAATTTCACCATAATGCTCGTTCATTTCAAACATTGTAGAGAACTTCAGTTTTGAGATATTTGTGGTTGTTTCATACTACTGAAAATTTTACCCTAAATTGCTGACCATATTTATGTTGCTGCGTTGAATACAACAAGATATATTCATGATTAAGTTCTATCCATTTTTGTAAAGGGGAAATTTTGAAAAGGCGTAAGTAAATTAAATCGTTTTACTAGCGACAAAAACTGAACAGAAACAGTTTTTTTTATTTAGGGGTTAACCTTATTTTGTGCTAGGGCACATAACCAATTTCACTATCTTTACGTTTCGTCTTAGACTCGTCAGTGCAGAGCAGTTCAAATTGAACTGCTTACTGCGAACTTAAACAGTTCAATTTGAACCGCTAAGCAGACGTAAAGTTATTGCTATTTGCAACACACTTGTAATAAGCACCGAAGTGCTAAGTCTTTCCTGACGTGCCGAACGAAAACAAGTTTCGACTAATACTGGCCGATTCAGATGGTCATTTAGGGGTTAACCTTATTTTGTGCTAGGGCACATAACCAATTTCACTATCTTTACGTTTCGTCTTAGACTGCTCTGCACTGAACTGCTCTGCACTGACGAGTCTAAGACGAAACGTAAAGATAGTGAAATTGGTTATGTGCCCTAGCACAAAATAAGGTTAACCCCTAAATGACCATCTGAATCGGCCAGTATTAGTCGAAACTTGTTTTCGTTCGGCACGTCAGGAAAGACTTAGCACTTCGGTGCTTATTACAAGTGTGTTGCAAATAGCAATAACTTTACGTCTGCTTAGCGGTTCAAATTGAACTGTTTAAGTTCGCAGTAAGCAGTTCAATTTGAACTGCTCTGCACTGACGAGTCTAAGACGAAACGTAAAGATAGTGAAATTGGTTATGTGCCCTAGCACAAAATAAGGTTAACCCCTAAATGACCATCTGAATCGGCCAGTATTAGTCGAAACTTGTTTTCGTTCGGCACGTCAGGAAAGACTTAGCACTTCGGTGCTTATTACAAGTGTGTTGCAAATAGCAATAACTTTACGTCTGCTTAGCGGTTCAAATTGAACTGTTTAAGTTCGCAGTAAGCAGTTCAATTTGAACTGCTCTGCACTGACGAGTCTAAGACGAAACGTAAAGATAGTGAGTTTTTTTTAGGTTTTTTTTTTTCAGGATTTTTATAATAGTGTTCATTTTCCACCAATCACATTTGGTCAAGATTCTCTCGAGAAATCTTGATATTGTTATTTGTGCCGACATTGTTATTTATTTCGCACTAATGATTTCAGCATATTATTATGCCAAATTTTGGTAAAAAGAACAGCTTATCTGATTTTTTTTCGCTTTCTGGTGTCTATAAATGGTCAAACAATGCATTATTGTTCACAATATGTAAGGGAGACCGGGGTTAAGCCCGACACTTTTAGGAAATTGAAAAAAGCATTCATAGCAACCATATTTTTACCCAGCACACTAGGAATCTATCCCAAGTAACATTCTAAATATTAATAAATAGCTGTCTTCAACGCTACATCATAACTTTTTAAATTCCACGAAAGCCTACTGAAATCCACTGTAAGAGCATATTCCTGCCAAGTGGACCGTAAGGTTTCTAAATCAAAGTGAAGAATCAGCATAAACCTGCGTTAAATCTCCAAATTCTAGAAAATTTTGAAACCAGCTTTACAATCAACACTAAATTTATTCGAATGGAATGAATTCCGCTATGAATAAATATTTTTCTTGAATATGTGTGTCATGCCGGCTTTGAATGCAATCAGTAATAATATATTAGATTGCAATTACGAACTTGAGGCTTTTTCCGAACGTAAAAATTCATGCGGTTTTATTTTTATTGTGAATGTATGGACAAAAATAAGAATTATAACTAATCGCCTTGAAATGAATGCGGTTTTTGCGAAAGTCTTCATGATTCATGAACATTATTTTTTGTGATTCATCGTTATTTTTGTATAAATTTATTTCGTGGCGTCAAAACAAGTGTATACGTTCTAAAAATGAATCATAAAAGTCCTCTTTTTTGCATTTCGAAGTAAGTTTGATGTCAATAAATACTACAGTATAGAACATCAAAAAGGCGGTCATGAAATTTTCCTTAATGTGAATAACACTTATACCAAAGATAAATAATAAAGACATGTACGTGCATATAAACATTTTAAAAAAATGTGGTTCGTTCCCGGTACCTTCTGAAATGACCACACTCACCGCTTGGTGGAGCGCGAGATTAATTGCATTGTTATCATTTCAACCAAAGTGTGCCATAAAATCTCAATGTATACAAATGAGCTACCGAATCGAAAGGGTTCTCACGGTTTGACATTTGAATTAGGAATGTATTATGGGAGCTCAGCAGTGCAACCAATTTATCACCATTGGTGCCAGTTTCACGGAGGACCGTAGATGTGCGCCAAAAAAAGATCGTGACTGTCATGTCTGGTAACTCATTTGTGCTTATACTATGTTCACACCTGCAGAAAATAACATGTTTAAACGATAGTAATATAAAGTTAAAACCGCATTGTTCACAATAAGATTATGTTATACGCATGACATATTACTTGATATTGAGTTTGTTTATAAACAAACTGTAAAAATGCCTACGTCGCAGGTAGGAAAGAAAAAAGTATTTTGACAACATCCGAATAATAACAAATAAGCCAGGTACTTCTCCTAGCTATTAGCTATGAACAATATTATCGTTTCACGCTTATTGCCAACGTTTCGAATATTTTTGAGCAGCAAATGATCAAAAAAGTTATCTTTAAATTCAAAAACAAAAGTGGTTGTACCAGTCTGCGTTGCCAAATCGTTTTTCCAAAAATCTGTATTCGGCGCAAAAATTTATCTGAACCATCAGTTTCCAGTTTTGTTTTATAATGATTACACGGCTACTTTGATGGAAAACTGTTGTTGTTGAACAGCTTGTCAACTGACATAGTCGTAAAGTGACGGAAAATGCTAGCAGGATTGTGCCACAAATGAATATCCAGACATGACAGTCACGATCTTTTTTTGGCGCTCATCTACGGTCCTCCGTGAAATTGGCACCAATGGTGATAAATTGGTTGCACTGCTGAGTTCCCATCATACATCCATACTGCAAATGTCAAACCGTGATTTGGTAGCTCATTTGTATATATTAAGATTTTATGGCACACTTTGGTTGAAATGATAACAATGCAATTAATCTCGCGCTCCACCAAGCGGTGAGTGCGGTCATTTCAGAAGGTACCGGAAACGAACCATATTTCAAAAATATTTATAAGCACGTACATGTCGTTATTATTTATCTTTGGTTGTGCTTTACTGACAATTATATCATGTTATTTCGGGGAAACATGTTTTAATGTGACGTTTCTGAATATGAAATAACGCAAAAGTAAAACATGTTATTTCGCTTAAAACATGAAATCAGAGTTAAAACCTGTTTTAACTCATAGTGTGAACTTAGTATTAAGCTAAGGAATTATAAATGAAATAGCCCACAACAAACTGTCATCCAATGAACACGCACACACAAAACTAGATTTACGAAAGAATTGAACAATCAATAATGTTTTAAAAACTTTTCTTATTTTTGATCCAGTTGTTTGTCTGACACTTATTATAGTTGGCATAAAACAGGTAGTGATGGGAAAACTAATCACAAAATTCTTATAAATTATAATCAAAACCATAAGGTATTCGAATTGTAACTTGAGATAGGTACTGTCTCGAAACTTTACGCCCTGCAGTGCCAAATAATTGATACTAAAACTGACCTTTGAGTCTTGATTGAAGACTATTATAATGTTTCGCTACATATAATGAACGTTTTACATAAATTTATGGTAAATCTAGTAATAAGTGATAGAATAGAAATATAGATATCAATATTTAGGTATTTTTCAAGAATTCGTTAAGAATTTCATGTCGGAAATTATGTGTCCGATTGAGACCCACTTTTTCGTTCGGATTAGCCTCGCTCAGGCAATTCATTTTCGAGACGAAATAATAAATTTATTTTTCACATAATCGAAAGAATTTAATAATCATTAAACGATACGAAAGTAACATTTGGAAACAGTAATCAGACCATCACTACAATGCGCAGAAATTTAATATAACCAACAAATCAGAAAATTAAAAAAAAATCAGTAAAATGCGTACATATATTGACACAAACACGATTGACGCCAAACTCAATTTTCTTAGTGTTATCCAGCTAACTTACGCCAATCTGTCATATAATATCGCGTATACAAAGTCAATCCTTGGGTTGAAATAATTGCTGGCTTATTAGATATTTGAGCTGTTCGGTTTTACCCCGGTCTCCCCTAAAATATTTTGTATGAGCAATCCAAAAATTCTCTCGCGTTTCCCAAGAAACTCATTAAAATGAATAGAATTTTGAAATGCATTCATTTCGGAAATTTATTTTTTTAACTTCGAAATTTTCTTCAAGTTTTCCAATGCATTTCTTTACAATTTCGTGGTCTTTTGCTAACATATTAAAAAGTCAATGTACGCTACTCAAATCAACCCACCACCGCTGTAATTCTATCAGAGTCAACCGATCGCAATAGTCAATGGCGGAATAAAATACGGGGTCCAAATGCTAGACTTCTTGTGATTCACAATTGTTCCTTATTTTATGTGCCGGCGGCAAACGAAGGTGGATGGATAAGAAAACCCTGTCTTACTCCCACTTCTCCCGCACGTCTATTCAGCAGCCGATACATAATTTATTCTTCTGTCAGAACAAAGAAAGCTCCATCCCGAATCGCACATGTAGTCTGAAATTACGAGCTGCCCGACTGATGTCTCCAGGGAAAATGGTACCCTTCGTATTCTATCCGATGGAATTACTCTTCATGGTGTATCATCTTGCGGGTCGACACTGTTACCTAGGTGATATTGGGGACAACCCTTAGTTGCTCGTTCAGAGTCAGCCATTTGGTCCAAAATACCGAAGCGATGAATTTCTTCATTACAATGCGTTTATCAAATGTTCACACATCACGCACGTTTGATGAAATTCCCGGGTGGAAATCCCAGATTCTAACGATACAAGTTAGATGCAACATGGCGGCGGCCTCATAAATTGAATACACGCCAGGGATAAAGTTATCTTATTGGCTAGAAGTGAAGAGAAAGGATCGAAATACTGGAATTTCCTGATCACGCCTAATATATATCAATGATTCAAACCGTGGTCGGGGGTAATGGGGAGAATTTGAATGTTTTGCGTTATAGATAAATTAATCTGTGGAAGATGGCGAACGTTGCTTTCGAGCGTTATTTTCTTCCAGAGACAGCTATTCAATATTGTGCACCTCGACACAATCAAATATACATTTTATATCATACTGACGATTCCTTCAATTTAATTTTAATTGTTTTCGAAGTTCGACTTCGTTGAATTTGCCAATTCGGTGTTTCTGAAATTGGTTTACCGTAAATGAATTTAGTAAAAAATAATAAGTTACTGCTCTTACCTATTCGAGAATTCTTGCGTCGTAAATTTTTACGATTTTCTAAAAGGCGTCCTGCTTTCGTTATATACTGTATTATTTGAAGTAAGACGCAATGTTCCTGGCTTTTAATTTAATCTTTGGTACCGAAATTGTTATAAAATGGATTCCGATTTAAGTGCAACAAACGATTTCGACATTCTTAGACAAAAAAAACTTAGTGGTGCGATAATGCCTTTCGTTTGTCATCGCTGCAGTCTCATTGAAACATTTTTTGCCTCTTTTATTGAGATAATTTTTGACACTAATTTGGTCTCATTTTTGTTACCAATTCATTCAGATCGATTCGGGTAGTTCATGAAAGTATTCAGCGTTTACGTTACATATTTGGCAACTCTCTGAAATAATTAGGCGGTTAGAAAAAAACCTGCTTTCTACAAAATTTCTACAAACTTAGATTCATATGAACAGTCCTATGATTCCATAAAAGGTTTCTGAATTTCATTTGGATCCAACTTCTGGTTCCGAAACTACAGAATGATAAATGTAATGAAATGAAAATAATGTCACTCATTTTGCTTGTAGATGGCTGAACCGATTTATTCCAACTAATATTCAAATAAAAGGTCATAAGGTCCTATAAAAACTGGTTGTTTTTAATCAGATCCGACTTCCGGTTCAGGAGATAGAGGGTGATTAGTGTACAAAATTCAAATGAAATCAACGGATTTATCGAGAGTCGACGACCAAATAAACTTATTTCTGTTCTACCGGTATTCAGTTTTCGATCGCGGAATATACACAAAAATTTTATGTGAAACGTACTACGATTTCGCTTAGATTGCTACACTGATTTTCAAAAATTTCGAATCTAATGACTTCTATCGGGAATAGAGGAGCTTAAAGAAGGTCAAAACGAATTTAATAAACAAAAATTCAAATTGAAATAAACTAATCAAATAAACGTCCCATACGAAATTAAATAATTTTACCCGATTATTTTGAAATTACGGGGTGAAGAGTTTTTAAAATTCAAACCGTCAAAGAAGATGACGATACCAAAAAGTATTCAAAGTTGGGTTCAAAACTATTTCAATTTCAAAAACTATTTCAATTCGTCATACTGATTCATAGATATACGAATTATTTTTGGTTATGCTGGTCTCTGAATACCGTTTCTGGAAGTACCATAAATAATGACGAAATCTTTAAAGACGAATGCCTAATCGACTGTCACACGTTTAGATTGAAAGGAATAAATTTCTATTTTCGATTTGTCTTGCAGTTCCAAAATTTCAATTACAATTCATTAAAAAACGGCGGTCATTAAAATAATTGTATGCAAACTAAACAAAACGAAGAATATTCACACGAAAAACACATGCTGATTGATAAAAAAGGTATCATCTCACTGTTAGGTGGATTAAACACGTTTATCGCTCTACATGAACTTATTGGAAAGTAATAATATTCATTTAAATCTGAGTTTGTGAAGATCGGTCTAGCCGTTTCAGAGAAATTGGTGTGTTTTCCGGAGAACGAAGATCCGATATACCTAAAATCGATTCATTTGATCATCAACTAACCAAACCTGTTTAATTAAAGAATTATACGGCTATTTAAATGTATTTAGTTCAATTTTCCCGTGTCATGTATAAAACCACGCTCCTTAAAAGGAAACTTTTATGCTATCCGCCTGTCATTCCGGAACTGAAAGTCGTATCCGGATGAAATTCGGTGGGGTTATATGGGATCTTAAGACCTTTTATTTTGACCTAAGCTTATGAAAATTAAATGAGCGGTCCCTGAGAAAATTGAATGCACATTTTTAGTTCATATTACACATTTTACCCCGTAACTCCGAAACCGAAAGCCGGATCCATATGAAATTCAATAGCAGGCTATGGAACAATAGAGCCTTTCATTCGGATCTGAGTTGAAGAAAATCGTTTAAGAATCTGAGAACTTAGAATTTATTTTGTTTTCATTTTGTTGCACATTTTACTTCGTTACTCCCGAACGGAAAATTCGATCCGGAAAAAAAATCAATAACAGTCTATGGTGTCGAAAGTCCTTTAATTTGAATCTAATTTTGTGAACATCGATCCAGCCATCTCCGAGAATATCGAATGCCTTTTTATTTACATACACATACTTACACACAGATATTTTACGTAATGAGAAAGGCTGTTTTTACTCATTTAGTACTTTCAATATGAACGTTTTTACAATGACTGAATGAAAACATATATTGGAGAAGCCAAATGAATGAGAAGCTCACAGAAAAGATGATTTTTTTTTAAAAAAAACGTGCTTTATCCACCTAGCAGTGAGATGATACCTTTCTTTATCAATCCGCATGTGTTTTTTGCATGAACATTTTTCGGTGTTTCAGTTTTCATGACATTATTCAAATGTCAGTCGTTTCAAGTGGCAATTTGAGACTCTGTAATGTCGAAACTGCGAATCGGATCGAATTTGAATCTAAATGTGTAACAATAGATTAAACATTCCATGATATGTCGAAGTAAGTTCCACTTTAGAGTTTACGATAATTTAAGGTACTTCCAGAGCCGGTATTCATGAACCAGCATAACCCAAACCGATGGCCATATGACGAATAAATTGCAATAGTTTTGAGTCCAACTTTGAAGCTTTTCGGGATTGACATCTTCTATATCGCTTTGAATTTTAAAAATTCATCATCCTACAATTCGAGAATCGGAAGTCAGAATTGGATAAAATTGGATTCATTTTAATTTAAACTTTTGTTTCTGAAATTCGATTAGGCTTTTTTTTGAGAAAACGACTGAGCTTTGAGAAATGATTTGATACTGGAACCGGAATTCTAAAATCGGTATGGCCGAAGTCAGATAAATTCACCTGAGTAGCTGTATAGTTTACATTTGTTTCAAAATATTTGAAAATCAGTGAAGACATCTTTAAGAAATCATAGCACGAATTAAATTTTTAGGTGCCTTCTGAATCGACAACTGAATACCACTAAAACTGAAAAAAGTTAATTTTTTTTATCGACTATCCAAATCTGCTAACCCGATAAACCTGATTAATTTATGTGAAATTGACATTTTTATACCAATCACCTTGTATTCCCGAAACCGGAAGATGGATTTGACTGAAAAACAAGATGTTTTATAGGATCTTAAAACTTTTCATTTGAATCTTAGATGAATCTTAGATTTCATTTGAATCTCAGATCGGTTCAGCCATCTACGAGAAAAATGAGTTACACAGTTTTAATTTCGTTTCACATATCATCCTGTTTTTCCGCAACCAGATGTCGGAACCAAACATAATTCAGGAACCTTGTTTGGGAGTATACAACTTTTCATATGAATCTGAGTTTGTAGAAAACGGTTGAGTCATCTCCAAAAAAAATTGAGTGAAATTATTTGTCACACACGCATTTGCTGATCTCGACGAACTGATTCGAATGGTATATGGCTGTTATGTTCTTCCAGCATTTATTGCTGTAAATAGTTTAAATCAATAAAATTATGGAATTGCTTTCAACTCGAAAATTCTGCCATCATCTGGTTTACATATGTCATATTCGAACGATTATGTTGCCAAAAACGAACCGTGCTAAAATCGGTCCGAGGCAAAATATCATGCTGTACCCAGTCTTTTGGGTACTTAGAAACAAATGTATGTAACAGTATAAAAATCGTGTTTTATGTTGCTCCCAAGCATTTTTTTGCCAGACAGCGCTCATAACTTCTACTACTGGAATAGGGGAAAAAGTCGCTTACACAAAAATTTCGATATCTCCGTTAAAAATGGACGGATTTCAACAATCTATGGCTTGTTGAATAGGTATTACCGTGCGGAATCTAAGTCTGAAAATATATTCTGTTTTCAAGGTCAATTGTGACAGATACTGTCAAAAAATTGAAAATTTTGACGTAAAACTTCGTATAACTCAAAAAGTAAACATCCGATCTCAAAACCATTCAATAGCGTTCTGGGTGACGGGGAGACCTTCCATTTGCGACTAGTTTGATCAAAGTCGATCCAGCCATCTCTGAGATCTCGACCTCTTAGTTGACAACACACATACAGACACACACACATACACACACACATGGACATTTGCTCAGTTCGTCGAGCTGAATCGATTGGTATATGACATTCGGCCCTCCGGGCCTCGGAAAATTTTTCCAAAGTTTGAGCGAATTCTATACCTATTTTTTATATTTATAAAAAAAGGTAAAAAACGCTCAGAGACAGGACTCGTTCTTATGCAATCCGTACGTTACCATTTCTCCACCTTGAAGCTACTACACGACTGGGTCTGGCAAGTGTAGCGTTTTGTACTATTGAGTTATGCTTCTAAATTTTTAGTTACAGTAAACTTTTTTTTGCACCAAATATTGGTACACTGAGGTCTTCACTAAGCGGTTTTTCTTATCCGGTTTTTTTATGCGGATCTTCGAAAGTTACGCGGATTCCCGAAGCCACGAGGATTTTTGACATAGACTGATTTGGAGAACATGATTTGAGAGCTTAAAGTTGATATGCCAGTTCGGATGGTAAATGGTACACGACCTTTACCTTTACTTTCTGACATATCAGAGACTCGGATGATTCGCATCGATGATGTTTAAGTTCGACTCCTCTGGTAGAAGTTTAGATGAGTACTTAATACTGAAATTACTGACTGACCAGAAGAAGAAAAAAGAAAAAAAGCCTATAATAATTGTATGCAAGTATATTTGAAATCTTTGTTGAAGACAGCGTATAATATTTTTATGTAAATTGAAGTAGGCGACCTTTTGAAAGGCCATGTAGTTATGTGGTCATGTGATTTTGTTGTGTGTTGGCAGTTCCTCGTTAATTATGTATATCTGATTTTGGGCCTGTTTCAATAACAGATACTAAGACGGATTTCCTTATACATCAAGTATTCAAAATATCCTACTACAACTCTGCAGCTACTCAGCAATAAAGAGACTTCTGCTTGAAAACACTTTAAGTGTTCTCTTGGATAGTGTGATCTGAATTTAAAATTATGATTACATATTGAGGAAATCAAAAGTTCTCATGTAAAACTTGTTATATTACAAATTAATTTTTAAAACACATCCTGGTCGAAAGTACGTTTGATCTCGCCCTAAATATGATGAAAACGCTAGCTAATTAATATGGCAAGCACTGTTCTAGGAGCGCCAGTATCAAATATCGTTGTTAGAAGTTTCCACCCCCAAGAGCACACACAGTCGAACACAAAGCAATGTGAGTCTGTGATATTCACGCTGCCACGCTGTGACAGACAACAGTTTCACCCGACATTCGGGGGCGTACGTTCCGTATGTATGCGTTCGCCCACGTCAGGCCACTGTATTTTGTATGACAGTGTACCAGAGAGGCATAGTCCGGCAACCGTTGATGACTACAAAGGACGACGTCATGTTGACTACACTGTCACGTTTCTGCTACCCTGATGAGGTCAGACAACATGGTGGCCCTCAGTGGTTTATCATTGTTCTTTATTGTTTCAACACAAACGCTTCAGTAGCACCAGGGGCAATGGGTCTCAAGTGGCGCACTGGGACCATTGAAATGGTGGTGTTTAGCTGGCCGAACTCATCTCCACAGGGTTATTGGTGTTTGCGGGAAAACACGTGGCATGGGGGTTTCTGAATATCGATGACCATTTAAATTGAGAATTATTTTGTATTTCCCGAAGAAACTTCAAGTTGTTTTAGCATCGGTTTTAACCAGTTAAATGAAATCATTAGCCAAGGGCTCATCTTTGGAAAAGTTATGCAACTTTTTTATCAGGGGTGATAGAAAGAGAAAAAAAATCCACACCCCTCTGTTCGAACGCATGCTTCTTTATGATTACTCCACATCCATGAAAGAGAAGTTTTTTTTTTATACCCGGACGGTACGCGTGTTTTCTGCAGTTAATTGATTTGATGTCACTAACAGCAAAGTTTAAAAGACATTCAATTAGAATCGAACGCTAGAAGCTAACATTAATTTCAACTGACACTTTCCTGGAATACATGAAGTTCACATCAAACATTTTTTTCATACAGCTAGATTACTTTTTCATAGAAATGTTTTCTTTTAATCTGGTAATTTTTATAGAAGTTTGATGTTTCAATAATAATAATAATAATAGCGATTTGAACTGAGCAGCCGAAATTCGGGAGCCCATTTTCTCATTTCCAATGTAATTACTTTTCACTCTAACTAGTACAATTACATCACTAATGCTTATTGAATATTTCACCCAAACTTGATAAATATTAATACATTCTCGTGTAATGCAGCAATCAAATAATATAACATGAAAATCACTGGTTGGTGTTGGTAACCAAATCATTTCAAAAGTTTCTACTTCTCATCACTGCTAACGAGAAACTGACCAATAAGAAGGAATGAAGTAGTGAAAATATGAAAGTTTACGAAAAAGAATTCCTAGAGGCAGGACTAGAACCCCGACCTTTTCATTACCGTAGAGATGCTTCACCAACTAAGATACTCTGGCAAACGTGGGAACACGTTCCAGAAGGAAATCTGATCAAGTAGTACGAAACAACGTTCATGATACTTTGCACGTGCCGGTTGCAGTTAATTCCGTATCACTACTTATCACAAATCTTGCTCCGACTAGTTCAAACATACGTCTCGATTATTCATTTAGGAACTGAATTCAGGACCTGAAACTGAATTCCGAACGCTTAAAATTGAAATTGAATTAAATCTTTATTAGAATCGATAGGACAATCGACATAATTTAATGATTTCATGCAATTGTTGGCCGCGGCTCCGCTCCCATGCGCAAGATCCAATTTTGGTACACTCTCTCCAACATGTCGCATTATATACCTACATTAATTCCACCTTATATAAATTCAGTTCGACGCTTTATCAATGCCATAAACATTCAGAAATTTTATAATGCAAATATAGAGTGGAAACGGGCACTTATACCACTAATAAAAGATTATACCTTATGATAAAAAAAGAACCGGAATTTTCATTTTAATCTTCAGAGAAGGCTGGTAATCATCATTTTTGAACTTCATCATCATTGAGTTCAGCACACCTGCTAATCGATGTCAGGAGCATCACTGAGTAAGTTGAGTGACTGAGTAACCATTTGGATAGAGAAAAGATCGCCTTGCTTTTTTTAGTACCAAACAATCAGTAGGTGAGCGCTGAGCTCATATTGAATATTAGAATCCACCAGAGTTGCCAATGTTCCAGACTTATCTTGCATTTGTCAGATTTTTCTAATTTCGATAGACACTCCAACAAACCAGATTTTGTCGATTTCACCAGATTTTCAAATTTTCTGCATGTAAAATTTCAGATTCCTCACTTTTATTTTAATCAACTCGGAACAAATGGTTCAAAATCTTCAAATCAATAGAAAACAATGAAAATAATTGCCTGTAGAGAAATGGCACTGCAGCATAATTACAAAGTTTCGCTCAAGTAGAGTCAAACTGTACGTCTGTGTAAAGCGGCCCTTACACGAGGATTATTTTTGTCATTTTTAATGATTATTAAGTAATGACACTCCAAATTTGTATGGAGAATTCACGATTACTGCCCTTACACGTTCATTAAAAATGATAATAGTAATGACACTTTGATTGATAGTGTAAGGGCCGCTTAAAGGACTTTTCACACATATCCGGTCCGGTTCAGTGCCGGCACGACACCGTGCACGGATACTGATATTATTTCATTCGTTTTATATGCACCCATTCACACTTATCCGGCACCGTGCTGTTTCAGTGCAGCTCGCCGTCAGTGTAGCGTCCGTCCGGCAAACTGAAATACGTCGTCACCGATATTTTTTATTTTCACTGAAGTCGGTATGTCACTGCATTTGCTGTGTCGGAACGGAAACAGCACGGAAACGGAACGGAAGGGTTCCGACAAAAAAAAACACTGACTGCGCACTGAAGGCACTTTCACTGAACCGTCACGGAACTGAAATGTGTGAATAGTCCTTAAGGCTTCCAGTTGCTATGCACGAGATCGTAATTTATGAACATGTCGAAGACGAGATGTTAAGAAGCAAATGGAACATATTTTTGTTAATATAGATGATGCCAGATTTTGCCAGACTTTTTCTTCCGAAAGGACCAGATTTTTTTTGGTGCTTGGTATCCCTGGAAACCACTGAAAGACGGTTTGAACGCTGTGATTTGATGTGTTTGTATATTGCATCAGATTCCCACGATACTGTCTCGCTTGTATTTTCATCCACCGCGTGCTTGTTTTGAGTACCAGCAAAGACATTATATTAACAAGATATCCAGCTCTCACGTTTCCAGAACCAATCATTGGCAACATCCTTTTTTGCAAGCATGGCGCCCTCAGGCGAGTCCGCATCGAATCTCGTACATAGAAGTAAGGGAAAGAAATGTCAAATTCGTGTGCGCCGTAATAGCAGCACTGTGCACCCATACAATTGACATGATATGTTGAATGTGATGCCGTGCGATGGCGTTGCTGAACTGAAGATTTGTTTCGCTCCAAGCTGACAGGGTCTGGTACCAGCCAAAACACAACCGAAGACAGGTTGTGTTGGCAGCTTTGTAAGATGAACATAATTCGGTTGATTCATAAAAAGTTCACATACTCTAAACTTGAGTT
Organism: Malaya genurostris; assembly: GCF_030247185.1. Classification (NCBI taxonomy): domain Eukaryota; kingdom Metazoa; phylum Arthropoda; class Insecta; order Diptera; family Culicidae; genus Malaya; species Malaya genurostris. Next base: position 62,514,208 of record NC_080570.1, on the reverse strand, counting down.
ACCACCTATCTACTCATTTTTGAGTTAAGAGACGAAGCTTTCAAAATTGGAGTATTTTTTACTCAAAATATCTAAAAAATATTTTTTTTTCAAAATTTGAGTGAGTTTAACTCAAAACTTGAGTTCCTTGCATCCAAATAAAGACATCCTTATTTGTAAATGTTTATATACAAAGTCATTCTTCTTTCTTTTAAATGGAAACCCTAAAAAAGTAACTCAAACTCGTTTCCTTTTGACCGGTTTGGAGTCGAAATAGAACGATGTTAATATCCTAATATTGTACTTCTCATTTAGCATAATTGAAACCACAAAATTTCTATTGAAAACATCTATGGTTGATGATTTATGGTTTCAAAAACCAGATCTAGAAACGGCAATGAAGAACGACGTATTCTTGCATCCTTAAATTCGATAAGAATATTCCGACAAAGAAAATGCATTGAACTGCTAGAAGTATTTTTTTCATTCAAATGTTTGAAAACTCGAGGCTTACTGTATTGGATGAATAAATGTGAGAGAACTCATGTCTGAGAAAATTTACTCAAATCCATACTCAAATTTTGACATATTGTTCCAGTTTATGAATTTGAGTGATCTCAACTCAAACCATGAGTTATGTTCAAAGAGCGTGAGTGTAACTCAGTACGGTGATGCCAAACTCAACACTCACTTTTAAAAACTCAGAAAGAGAGTTACGTTAACAGTGATGCACAATTCCCTGAGGTCAAATCCGTAGGTTTCTACTTTCGTTTCCAATATAAATAAAACAACTCACTAAATGTGTCTAAAAATATGATTAGATTCAAAATTACTACGTAGTAAATAAAAAAAATCAATAACAGCTAGGAACTCTAAGCGATAAAGGCAGGTGTCCAAAAATGAGCAGTTGGTGATGGTAGATGTATGATAACTTTTATAACGATATATTTAATAAGGCACACTGCCTTAGCTCTCAGATGCCGAGGACAGAGTTTCATATTTACCATCATTTTACGGATTGCATCTTCAATTATGATGTGAGTTGATTAATAGAAGAAAATGAGCCTCACGAGTGAGTTTTTGTTTTCATCCTTACCTTCAGATCAGTCAAAATTTTATGACATTCGGTTCATTAGTGTGTTAGTTATTATGTTTTCAGAGAGGGGCTACTTTAACAAAATTAGAAACAATGGAAAAAGATGAGCTATTGCATTCGCATGAGATTTTGAGTATGAAAAACTATTTGCAAAATGGGTTCCGTGTTTGCTTCCATAAAAAATAACTAATCGTTACGATGACTAAATTCCATGAATTTAAAAACGAATTGCTACCGCATCCACCAAAATTGCCTGATTTTGCTCCCAGTGACTTTTTTCTGACTTTGATTTAGAAGAGTTGTTTGCTTGAAGTTTAACCGACTATCAAAACAGAACAAATGGCTGTATCTCGCTGAACTAGGTATTAATGGACTATTGGGTACCAAAATCGTTTTTTTTTTGTGACTGAAACGTATATTAGCAATCTATGGATTGCGAAACTCGAGGGAAGTTACTTTTCACCACGCCTATTATATTCCCAAAACCAAAATAATATTGTGCTTGAAGTACGATGAGAAAACTTCTCGTCGGATGAAAATCACACCAAGTAACAAAATTACAATTCTTTTTGCTACACTCAAAATAATAATCAGGTTATAGTTACGTGAAAACTTATGTGAATATTTTCCACCCTACTTTTCACGTAAATTTTAATGGACTGGCATTTAAAAGCTGTTTAATGCATAATCTAGTAAAAGTTACGTGTTTCATAGGTAGAATGTAATGTATTGTTCATATCCCATTTACCTATCAGTTCATATCAAATTTAGACACCAGAGAATTACTATTTTATATATTGGTTGAAGTCAAAAGGGAGATTTCAGATGTTTATATAAATCTATGAAATGGAAAATACCATGAAAAATAAAACATTTATTTCAGAAAATAAGCATATAATTTAAATAGCTTAAGAAGAAACTAATAACGTCGTGGTATCTCAAATCGACAAGCCTCCAAAAATCATTTTTGTTGTCACTGCCATCCAACCGAAGCCGCAGTCGAGAGTCGAGAACTCCCACAACACAACCGGTGCAGGTTAAAGTCGCATTACATGGTTCCAGTATGTCTAGCTTCATACCGATTTCGAACTCGTTTTTCAGTGGACCAATGACCTGTTTCGGCAGAAGCGGGCAAACTTCCGGACTCACGCAGGCACTTGGTCCAGTTGAACACATGAACACTTTTATACTGGAATGGTCCGGACGATGTAGTCAAAAACTGTAACTAATTAACATTTTTCTCAAATATTTACACTATTTACACTTTAGCCCTGTTCGCCATTTTCAAAATCGAGTTTTTCACACTGGAAATTCACGTAGATTGTTTGATGTTTGGTCAATTCACGTAAACCTTATGTGATGACTCTATTCATTTTAGGGGATGTTCGTATAACATTCATTTTCGTCACGTAAAATAATCAATTTGACATTTGAAACCATTTTACGTGATTTTTCAAGTAAATCGAACGTGAATTTTAATTTGAGTGTATGTATTATCACGGAGTACGCAAAACCTATTCGGAATCTAGTAACCCATAATTTATCTTCAGCATGTCAACTTTTTTTTGCGTTAAGAACATATAGTAGGCTCAAACATCATCACATTCCTGGGTAGGTTGGGTTTAGTGGCAGAACGACCTTTGAGTTTCATTTGGTGCACGGAATTACTGAATCGGCGACGGGCTGTGCTTGTTGAATGAGACAATCGAGTCTACCCATGGAAAAGAAACCACGATAAATATCGATCCTATCCTGGAAAACACCGCCTGTTTCGTGTCACCTTTGTGCGACACTGATAACGGTTCGGTTGCAAATGCTAATGGCATCGGTATTTACTTACACGTTTAGTGTGTGTCGTGTTTTAGTACGTGGTATCCCGTTTTCATTATGGGCTGCAAACGTTAGGACGAAAGTTACCAGTTTCAAAAAAGTTCCTAAACAAAAGATTTTTTTATATTAAAAAATGAAGATATATCAAAAATAGTTTATCGGATTGATTTGGTGTCTTCTGTTATATTTTTAGAGTGCCTGTAAGTAGGATGGTGACAACGGTTTGTTTGAAACAGACAAATGAGCAAGTGGCCTGGTAAAAACAGTATAAAGCCCACACTAAAAAAACAAAAAAATCACATCATAGTTACGTAAAAAATTATGTGAATATTTCTCATCCTACTTTTACTTGTTGCCAAAATTACGGATAAGATGTTGTTGCCAGCCCGATGGCAGAGATAAGGCTATCGTAAGTGCTATCGTAGCCAACATCTCGGGCGTTCAGTGGGCGATCAGTTCGCCCGAACGTATGCCGATTATGTTGACCAAAACTAACGCAAAGTTTGCGAAATGTATTCTTCACGGAACTTCTAATTCCGTAAAAAAATTGAATTATTACAATGCGTTGCTCTGTTGTTTAAAAAATCCATGGTTAAAGCACAGATAACAGATATACAGGCTCGAACAAAATTTTTCAAAATCCTGTGTAAATTTCAAATTTGCTGTACGTTGGAAACACTACTGCCACCTACTCGACTGTTCGCCGCGATCTTTCGAAACGTTCCACTGCGTTCCGGAACGATAACAAAACCCACCTGCCTGTTATAGAAATATTCCAACTAAAACAATTTTAACACTTATCACACGGTTTCCCTAAGTGTTGAAGACAATTTTATTTCCATGTCGCATAAATCACACGAGAATTCGATCGGAATAAAACAAAAATAAACTTGTCATTTTAACCAACAGCAAAATAAAAATCTAGCGTAAAGTGAATGTTACACCCAAAATTGTGACTCATGTGAAAGCGGCACCCAAATAGTGGTGACACCTCGTGTCGATCGTGGCGACATCTGCAAGTGTTCGCCACGCAGATTGAGCAAATTTTACACACATATCATATGTGAGCCTGTATAGCTGTTATCTGTGGTTAAAGTTGACAATTCTTTGACAGTTCGATGTGTAAACTGAGATGACAGCTCTCGCATGCGGTGAGTCGAATGTAGTTAGTTAAAAAACCAACAAATGGATCACCTAGCTTAATAGTAGTTGGCATATTTTTAAGCATGAAGTTCAAACTAAAAGGCGAACTTGATTGATTCGGATCAATAACAAAGTGCTAACTTGCGATCGGTCTCCAATGCTAATGTCAATTTGTTCATGATATGCATTCCATGCTGAATACTTTAAATTTTATACTGGCACATTCCGTCCCTTCTATCTTCACCACGCATAGCCGAGCTAGTTTAGGAACCACTAAAGCAAATAGTTATCGATTTTGTCTTCCAATGACAAAATCGAACTATTCGGAATTCTATTATCTTTAAATTTCATTTCACTTCCCTCAGCCTTTGCTCAGGCAAACTCAATTTCTGCTAGGGTAACTATCCAGATCAGTTGTATTTAGGTTTATTTCTATTGGTGACGCAACTGAAAATCATGGCTCACTGTGGGATTACCACCCTCTCTTTCCATGGAAAAATCTGCTAATGTACAATAAGCCGCGGTTCGAGCAGTACCCGTTCCGTCATCCTGTGTGACAGATTTTTCGTCGGCATACCTTTCAATCGACAGGTAATCAATTTTGTTTGACATATTACTTTACCTGAAAGTGGCGCTCCAGTCGCGGTGAACGTTTTTTTTATTTCACCACCCTCGGTACCGCGTTTTCGAAACAACCGCGAAACGTGACATGACGTTGACAGCCGCGTTCAACATCGAATCCATCTGATGTATGCGCCATGAAACATGCCAAGCTTTCATTATTTATTTCGGATTCTGTTACCACCTGAAAGTAGGATGACCTAGAAAATAAATTGGTGTTTATTGTTGAAAGAATTCGAATTATTTCAAAGTTTCGATAAGCATCTATTGGCATCACACAGTTCGTCTATTAGAACACCTACACTTCCAATGCCGTTCCTCTAGAGTAGGAAGTTTATTTCTATGAAAGCGTCATGATCTCTGCTGCTATCAATCCATTACTTTTCACGATGCAGTAGGAAAACTTTGTTTTAATCCACCTAGTGGTGATGTTGCCTTTCTCATATTATTCATTCTCTCCCATATGATGCAACAGAAATTCCCCGAAATGCTATTACTTAAAAAAGTTCAGAAAAGAGTTTTAAAAACTTATGTTGCACATTTGAATTTTAGTTGGTGACAATCTTTTCAATCATATGTGAGAAAGTGAAATGAGCCCCAGTTTGTCACATTTGATTACTATTATCGGTACTTCCTGAACCGAAAGCTGGATATCGGCATAGTGAAATTCAGTGATAAATTTATTTACGATTCTCTATGAAGATTTGAATTTTGGAAAAAAATGTACCGGTAATCGGACTTGGATAAAATTCAGCAAATCATTTATGAGACTGACTACCAATGATTTATTTGGTTACAGACTCTCATGGTCTGCAAACTAGAGAAATGCACTAGCCAATATAAATAGGTAGCTTATGAAAAAATATTCATGAAATTGACTTTTTTACACCAAGCACCCTACCTCCGGAACCAGAAGTTTGATCCGAATGAAAATTGGTATATTCTTATGAGGATGCCATGCCAGATTGCCAAGGAAAGTGAATGGTATTATCTTTATTTGCACATTTTTGGTGCATATTACCCTGTAATTCCGGAACCGAAAGTCGGATCCAAACGAAATCCCGGAACTTTGTATGTGACTATGAGACCTTTTATTTCAATCTAAGTATGTGAAAGTCGGTTCATCTAAGCAAATATAATAATCAATATGGATCACTCTTGCGATTCACGCGGGACATCACAGTAAAGTGCGGTGGCAAAAAAGTTACTCTAATACACTACAATTTTTGTACTGCACATATGACAGCTTCCCCCATCAGTACACTGAACCAAACAGCTCCAAATATATGGAATATTTCTCGATATACACTGCACGAAAAAATAAGCTGTAAATTCGGTTTAGAATCGCAATCTGATACTAACTTGTTTTATAAAAATCCCTATTTACATAAATGTGTGTGAAATGCGCACGCAAAACTAAACAAATTAATCTTAATACTAATTCCAGAATTGCACAAATATTTCCGAATTAGGTATTACAATTTCTTGATTTGAAGAATTAATCCATTTGTATTCATGTTTACTGTGATAATGATATGAATACACAATATTAGGTAGTTTAATAAATAAATAAATAAATAAATAAATGCTTCAAAGCAAAAAAATATATAAATAAAACGTGACTTGTAATTCGCCTCAACGAGAGCTATCAATTGAAGTAAAAGTAATGAGTATAACTTATTCTTATGATTACTGTATTGCACTACTATACATACTATCTATTTATTTTTTTCAGAGCTAAACAAACTTTCTATAGTTCGACAACTATTGAACGGTTCGTTTGTTGAGTGAAATTCAACTAAATATCAAAAATTTCAAATTTGACTATAAGTTTAAACTATTTACAAAACAGTTCACAGCAAGGAGAAGATCGGTTAGTATATGAACTTTTAATTCATAGACAATTTATAGAAATGACAATTTTCTTTTACATTCTAATTTTCCCTGAGAGAAAAGATAATGTGCAGTTAATTTAAATTCAATGTCATGAACGCAATGAAAAAAATAATCGGAATCAAAGTTACTTGTAATACACCCTTCATTTCATTTTAATTTTGTTGATATATTCTATATATCAGAAGTGATCTGCCAAAGATCGCCCTCACAGCATATAGGTTTCGTCTTTTCAGCACTATTCATTACATTCATGAGCAAAGTTAAATACTACTTTATAACTCTTAAAAAAGAAGACGATAGGTCTAAAAAAGCGTAGTTCTACATTATTTATAGGCGATATTTACCTACGTCAGAAAAAAACACACTTAAACATAAAAAAGTTAACACCTCTATGTGTGCATCATGCTCAATTATTTTTGACATTTCACTTCTGGGTGCACGCTAAACGCAAACTGCTTAACATGACTGAACTAATAGCCTTTTTCGTCACGAGATGACATTACTGTAATGTCTTTTTACCTTTTTTTATAAGTATAAAAAATAGGTATAGAATTCGCTCAAACTTTCGAAAAATTTTCCGAGGCCCGGAGGGCCGAGTGATGTATACCAATCGATTCAGCTCGACGAACTGAGCAAATGTCTGTGTGTGTGTGTGTATGTGTGTGTGTCCGTATGTGTGTTGTCAACTAAGAGGTCGAGATCTCAGAGATGGCTGGACCGATTTTGATCAAACTAGTCGCAAATGAAAGGTCTCCCCGTCACCCAGAACGCTATTGAATGGTTTTGAGATCGGATGTTTACTTTTTGAGTTATTCGAAGTTTTATGTCAAAATTTTCAGTTTTTTGACAGTATCTGTCACAATTGACCTTGAAAACAGAATATGTTTTCAGACTTAGATTCCGCACGATAATACCTATTCAACAAGCCATAGATTGTTAAAATCCGTCCATTTTTAACGGAGATATCGAAATTTTTGTGTGAACGACTTTTCCCCCTATTCCAGCAGTACGAGTTTTGAACGCTGTACGACAAAGAAGTGCTTGGGAGCAACGGAAAACACGATTTTTTATTCTGTTACATACAATTGTTTCTAAGTACCAAAAAGACTGTGTACAGCATCCTTTTTCATGACAATTTGCCTCGGACCGATTTTAGCACGGCTCGTTTTTGGCAACATAATCGTTCGAATATGACATATATGAACCAGATGATGGCAGATTTTTTTTTAATTATATTGTTTTAAACTACTTACAGCAATAAATGCTGGAAGAACATAACATCCACATACCATTCGAATCAGTTCGTCGAGATCAGCAAATGCGTGTGTGACAAATAATTTTACTCAATTTTCTCGGAAAATTTCTTTTCTGCAAATTCAGATTCATACGAAAATTCGTATGCTCCCAAACAAAGTTCCTGAATTATGTTTGGTTCCGACCTCTGGTTTCGGAACTACAGGATGATATGTGAAACGAAATCAAAATTGTGTAACTCATTCTTCTCGTAGATGGCTGAACCGATAAGAATCATCTAAGATGCAAATGAAAAGTTTCAAGATTCTTTAAAACATCTTGCTCTTCAGTCAGATCCAACTTCCGGTTTCGGGAATACAGGGTGATTAGTATAAAAATGTCTATTCCACATAAATTAATCAGGTTTATCGGGTTAGCAGATTTGGATAGTCGATAAAAAATATTAACTTTTTTCAGTTTTAGTGGTATTCAGTTGTCGATTCAGAAGGCACCTAAAAATTTAATTCGTGCTATGATTTCTCAAAGATGTCTTCACTGATTTTCAAATATTTTGAAACAAATGTAAACTATACAGCTATTCAGGTGAATTTATCTGACTTCGGCCATACCGATTTTAGAATTCCGGTTCCAGTATAAAATCGTTTCTCAAAGCTCAATCGTTTTCTCAAAAAAGCCTAATCAAATTTCAGAAACAAAAATTCAAATTGAATTAAACTTATATACAAAATTTATTAGTTTTATACATACATACAAAAATTAATGAATTTTATCCAATTAAGCTTCAAAGTTGTACTCAAAACTGTAATTTATTCGTCATATGGCCATACGAATCGGTTTGGGTTATGTTGGTTCCTGAATACCGGCTCTGGAAGTACCTTAAAGTACCGTAAACTCTAAAGTGAAACTTACATATCATGGCATGTTTAATCGATTATCACACTTCTAGATTTAAATTCGATTGTATTTGCAGTTTCGACATTACAGAGCAATGAGTGATTACAATCTCAAATTGTCGCTTAAAACGACGGTCATTAAAATAATGTAATGAAAACTTAAACACCGAAGAATATTCATGCAAAAAACACATGCGGATTGATAAAAAAAGGTATCATCTCACTGCTAGGTAGATTAATCACGTTTTCGATTTGTATTGGATTCGTTAAAGTGATATATATTGATATTTATAATATATTTGATCTAAGTTTGTGAAAGTGAGTTCATTGTTTTCACATTTTTGGTGGATATCACCCTGTAATTCCGAAATGAAATTCCCTGTAATGAAATTCCGGAACTACTATACATACTATTTATTAACCATGACATCTTTCATTTGAATCTAAGTTTGTGAAAATAGGCTCAGCCATCTCCGAGAAAAGTGAGTGACAATTTTGTTACACACACAGACATTTGCTTAGTTCGTCGAGCTGAGTCGAATGGCATATGACATCGGCCAATCCAATCAGGTAGACGAAATTGCTGTATTCAAATGCTGTCACTTGGCGGAGAACGAAGACAGCAAAACGCAAAACAGAAATCCTCTTCATTTCAACACAAACGTTTCATATCTCGGTTAATTTTTCAAAAGGGCGTATAAGCAAGTGACAGTTTCTCTTTGTTTACTTTCTCTTCTATTAATTACTAAGCGGTTTCCACGTTTATCACTCTACTCTTTGCATGAAATGATACCAGAAGCTTTCGACTTTAAAACAGAATAGTGATATCAAAGAAAATCTTTTTAATCACATGACAATAATAGAAAGAGAAAGTGATTAAAGAGAAACTGTCACTTGCTTATACGCCCTAATAAAAAATCAACCGAGATATTGAAAATTTTCAACGGCAATGGACGCCATTTATGTCAGTTACGTAGTGACCGTTCCATGTAAGTAAAAGTATACAGAACATAAGGGCATATTCAGTTCTAGATGCATAATTTATGTCAGTTTTAAAATTAAAATCTGGAAATTATAACAAGAAAAACTGGCAGAGTTTTACTCGTGTTTCAAATATAGAAAAAATAATAGAAACTATAAACCGGCATCGTATGCCAGTTCTAAATTTGACAGAAAAACTGTTCGAATAAATAAAACTAAAATGGCATGCTGGGGATACGTTTGTTCTAGATTCAGTTCTATTATAAATCTTCCATATGAAATTTCCAGCTGCTGAATTTGCTCTAAGAGCTAGTTGTAAAACAAGTTTCCCATGTACTGAATAGGTATTCCTACAGTATAGATGTTTTAATTTCATTTGCGAATAATGTGTTTTTGGACAGTTCATGTCAATGTACTTAAAAACGATTGACGCTTCAAAATTTACTGCTAAAGTTAAGTGAATGTATTTGTATTTTGCTGAAAGTGAATCCTTTGCATTGGCTTGTCAGTAACATTCTTGAAAACAAAGAATCAATAAAGCTCTGCTAGCGAGCCATTCTGCAAGTGGAGGAAAAACTTTTTAATGTCCTGTGAATATTTTGCTGGTGATTCCGTTTGAATCTTTTGTTGCATTTCTATATAATCTGTGAGTTTAGTGATAAAGCTATAAGCAGCTACTTAGGCAGAATTTCGTTGTCAAGCGGTGAACGATTAGCTGTCCCCTGAAGAGACTAGCAGTAAAAAAATATTGCAATAGATGTCTTGAGTTCAAATAACTGAATGATTGTTGCACGAGTGACTAGTGCAATCCAGGTTATTTAGATTTAGATAGGTTATTTAGATTTATTTAAAATTGTAGGTCATGGATCTGAAAAGTTGCTCGAATGGGCTTGCAAAAACATTTCATGACAGTCAGGCCCATACCCAGGATTTCGTTTCGTGATGATTCTTGTGCATTTAGTATTTTTTGTTTTATTTTTTATTGAAGAGTGAGTGCAAGTATGTTGCATTTTAAGTGAATATGTACTCACATATTTCGGATTGGACAATGAGAGATTTAAGCGAAAATTTCTATGTGTCAAAGGGAAGGGATCGATTTTTACATTTCTTCTAGTCCTAGTCCCATAGTTCGAATTCGACTTCTAGTTCTGGAAAACTGAGTGATGGGTATTAAAACCTTCAATTTCAATGGTGTGTTCTTATAAGCCACGTGATCCTATTTAATTTCATCGAGTCAACTTCCGTGTCTGGATCAGAGATGCCTGCAGATTTGTTTGTAAATCAGCAGATTTATAAAATAAGCTGTAGACATGTTTCAGTTGCAGACTTTTTTGTAGACTTTTGAAAATCACGTTTTTAGTAGATGTTTGTAAAAATTTACCGATTTTTTAAATTGCCGCGATCTTTGTTTTTTTGTTCGCTATACCAATTCCGTGCTTCATTCTTTAAACAAAATTTGGAGTTCGCGTACTTTTTTTCGAGTTAAAATTTTTCAATATATTTGAGATTTTCAGGGGAATATATGCATGAATATATTTGAAATTTTACAGGGTGATGAGTATAAAATTTAAATTCTTAATTGGGAGTGATGATGTAACAAAAGAAAAATTCAAAAACTTCGAACCGGAACTCACATAAATTTCTCAGAGTTCACACCGGTTTTCAATCGCTCCAATAATTCACACTTATACTTATATTACCGAAATCGGTAATGTCCTGTTCTCTGGCGTATAATAATGGAGTAAGTCAACAGTAACCAACCGACACCATCATTATCAGCATAGGCGAACATGCTTCTGAAGCGTGCTCGCGTTCATCTTTTTTATCCTGAGTATGCAAGTGCAACATCCAGCGGCAGGACATCTTTTTCATTCGCAGAATCTTGCTAAAACTATGATATGTTTGCTCAGTACTAATCATAATGGCACTTTCTGATCATCCAGTACCATTTCCTTTAAGTTTGACATTCGCCAAACTTTTTTTTCGCCTCGAACAGTCATCGGGCGCGGTTCGCTTTTTCGAGCGCTCCGCAAGTAATTTATATTTATTTATTTTTTGACGCGTAGTCTACGTCGCGCGCGGGCTTTTTTTTTTTTTTTATAGCCTTTCGGACAAATTCTATCTAGAATAATGAAGTGCGGTGTAAAATCGTGTGTTAATATTGACGATCGCTTCCTTTGGAAATGCGAATTCTGTGAAAAATCGTACCATTCAGCCTGCATCGGCGTGCAATCCTTGCCAAACAAGTAAAACAAACGATACATAACATGGATTCAATAATTCAGAATCGAGTCAACGAAAACTGCTTGGGTGCAATTTATATTTCTCAGGCAATAAATTGTGTTCCCCCCAGTAAGTATTGAATATTGTTCTAGCTTAAATTCACACAACTGTAATTCGTATTCCGTTCTCTGGTTTGAACCGTGTAACTATGCGAGTAATTCTGAGGACTTCTTCTGTACCCGCTGCTTTCTGTCCCTACTAAGAAGTTGAGCTGTAATTTCGATTGTCGTTCAATGCGTGTCGTCAATTATATATTTATATTTATATATTTATGTATTTATTAAATTCATTCATCTGACAATAAAATATACTTAATGAACAATGCCAAATGTCCTTCAAACATGATGTTATCGGTTCGGAATATCCGACCGCCGCTCGTTTTAATCTCGTTGGATGTTAATCGTTCTATTGAGTCGAGTTTCTGTAACAAATCAAAATAATAATTTTGTGATCTCGAACACGGATTTAAAAAAAAAACAAACCTCAATCAATGATTCAAAACAGCTATCACATGCTTGCATTTTCCTTCATTAGTTTTGCAAGTACATGCAAATAACCAAGCAGAGCGTTCACTGCTAGTGCAAACTTTTATTGTGTGCGGCTCGACACTTGGAGGATGACTGTAGAAAATCCATCATTGTAGATCTCATCTACTCCAACTATCCGAACGGATTCCTCCGGCAGCGTAGCTAAAAACTTCCGACAAGTTCATCAACACAGTGCATGTAACACCTTTTGAAGGCTCCTGAAGATGAATCGAAAAATGCATTATTTTCACATTTAAAGTGAACACTTCGACAAAAAATTTACAACACAAGTAGAAAACATGCAGTTTCAATGCAATTCAAAGAATTTTCGAAAATAGCAGTAGATTTTCATTTATGAATATTGTTCTGAAATTATGTTTACTTTTTTTCGCATATCGATCACTTGTTTTTTACATGAGAAAATAGACTTGACACAAAGCGATTTTTTATACTCATTAACTGAATTAGCATCTTCAAAGATTTTAAGAAAACCCTGGTACTTATCATTTCAAACAGCTAAACTAAAATCGAAGAAAACGGTACGTTTGAAAATTTATCACTTTTTTCTTTTGCTTGTTTACTTCCACTTCACACACATAAGCTGTCAAACTCAACTTCGTAGTCGCGAATACTGCCAGCATGATAAATCATAAATGACAGTTTAGTTTGAGCAACAATCAATTAGTTGTACCAAATTTTAACCAATCAAATTCAGAAAAATATCTAACATTTTAGTTGTTTAGCGATCTGTGACTTTTGCGTGTAATGCCGTATTTCATTGAAAAACACTGGTGGCGTGGATTGCTCTGGTTTTGCACTTCCGAGCAGAAATGCAATATTTTGACGATGTTTCATTTCCATTTCCACCAGTGTTTTTCTTATCCAAAAGCGAACAGTAAAATGATAACATAACGTGATATCAATTGAAGCATTAATGAGCTGAAATCAAAATAAGAATTCAATCTGATGTTGCTATCATAATCGGATTTTAATTTGTTCTCGATTTTATGTTTGACTTTGCTCGAAAATTCTATCTGCTGATGTTTTGCCAGCAACGGTTGTTTATGAAAGATACAGAACGCGAAAAATTAAATGTATGAAAGGGTGACGGTACTCCCGGGAATTTACGAATTCCGGAAAATTATCTCTCGGTAGATAAACACAGGTAATATTATAAGACTATTCATTAACAAACAACCCCTTCTTGTGATGCAGATGGAAATGCAGAGGAATCCTCAGTTTCTAAAAGCAACATGCATCGAACTAACAATCTTACCCTTCCCTGAAAGGTACGTACATTGAACACATCTCAATCCTTGAAGATGGACAAGGAAGGCACCCTAGATAGTAGTTGCCAGTCATGAGACGGTCGGTCATGGAATTCACCCAAGCATACTACTTGGAAATACTTCGATTAAATAAAAACTAATGATTGATATTGATCATAACAATTTCCAAAGCCTTGTTCGTATTTTCTTTACTTCGAACTCATTCTTATGGTTTTATGGCTACCGGCGTTAAATGAATGGATAGAAGGTTCAAATCAGTTTCTGGTTTTCAATCATTCAAAAATAATTTTAATTTTATTTCACTTGCCTCTACCTGATCAAATGAATCCCAGGTGAATTACTCTGTTGTTCTGAAAATTATAGTATAGTCAATAATACCTGAGTCCAAAAACTGTTGACCAAAAACCGAAAAGTTTCCGAACGAATTTGCTTGCCACCGTTGGATCCAATGTTCCTAAAAATCCTACCGAAAGTTTATTTAACAAAACTTTTGACCAACAATTGTAATAATTTTGCTGGAAAACTCCCAACAACCCGAATACAAATCTGGCGCCATTCTTCCTCCGAACGAATGGCGGAACCCGCAATCCCGCAAACAATAAAGAATAGGAAATAAAAAAAGCACGGTAGATTTTTTGTTTGTTTGCGCTCTTAGATGTAGTGGGGGATACCAACAAACCCGAAAATGTTTGCCTGTCAGCAAAAAAAAAAAACTGTTTGTTGGTGGACTCACCCACCTGCCAGAGGCCAGAGTTTTGAGATGAACGTATTTCGAGTTCCACAGAAACGGCGACAGAAGTAGGAGCAAAACGATAAAATATTTTCCGTTAGGATGTGCCAACAAAACAAGTGCGGTTCATTTACCGGATGGCAGTTTTGCTGAATTTCACTCCTAGACGATAGTATATTATATTCACACGAACGTCGAATGAAATCATTCATTTAGCAAAAAAAATCGTTTTTGGATAAGCGCATCAGGCTGAATTTGGGCCGAGGAAAACACGTTTCATCCCTAAATGTAAACATTTTGAAAACATACTCTTATTAACGAGCGATTTTCAACACTTCAATCGAGTTTCGATTGATTGCCGGAAAATCTACATACATGTACACTTTTCCCCCAGCATCTATTAATTTGCTTTACCGTCTTCAGTATCTGACAGCCTACCAAATCGGTTTTCGATTTTCCTCCGCCTGAGGCATCATTTCCGGATCACTCGCTGGTTGGCTGAATAGAGAAACATTTTCCATCTTGAGCAGATAAATGACTGAACGAAATCTTCATCTGCTTTGCGTTGAATCTCTTCGAAAGGATCCTGGAGAGAAGAAAAGCTCCGTTCCGTCGCCACCAACGGATTGCCGCAGTGTTTGATTCGGTACGTTCTCATTTTCGGCTATCGCTATATAAACGTTAGGATCCTTTAGATTCCGCAAACACCTAGCATCTGTTCATCGCTTTTCACACCTTCCGCAGCCCACTTTATAATCTGTTGGTGTTGTAGCAAAGGATATGCTTCAGCATACTGAAGATAGATTCGCCAAGAGCTAGTGTTGTTCAGCCTTTAAGGCTATATCCTTTTGTTTTGGTCTCGTGAAACGGAAACCCTTATCTGTAAGAATGGACTGATTCGATTAGTCGATTTTCAAACTCAGCAGCATCAAACTTTGAACGATAAAAAATCTCATTCGAACGACGAAAGACTTCTTTTAAGTTGATTGTAGGTTCCCATTTATTCTCAGATCGAATTGTTTCGGAACCACAAAAAGCGATCGACTATTTATTAAATCGTTTCCCAAACAGACCTTCTGTAACAGCGCAAAGCCTCTTTATGTTTAAGCCATCAATCAGAAAACTTTAACCACAATAACGCCACGAAGTGCTCGATTCTACTTGGCTTGACAAAATACCGGGAAAAGTTTATTTTCTCTGAGGCGCTCAAAGGTTTGTTTTTTTTTGCTGTTTTCAAAGAGCAAACCGGTCAACCCGGAACGGCTAATGCATTCTGCTTTTACAAAGTTGTCAACTTCTTTCCAATAGCTTTAATATATGTCAACAGAATAACGACAAAATTGAAGAAAATCATTGATGAATGGGAAAATGTTCTTCGTGTACCCCAAGAATTGATTTTACGGAATTCCACTGGTATTAATATGATTATTTGTATACCTTTATGTTTTGGGCTTTCTAATTGAGTGATTTTTTTTCGTAAGTACTGTTTTTGTTATCTCGTGGGTAACTAGTCTGCGCATGAAACACACGCCACTACCCTATGCACTATTTATGCACTGATGAGTCGAAGCCGAAACTTAAAAACAGTAAAATAGTCATGTGGTACCAAAACTAAACTACGACAATATTTGGAAAGTCATCACTTGCTTTCATTGGGCCAATCAGGAAAGACGTCTCACTTCGATACATAACTAAACTTTTGCAAATAGCATAAACTTTATGCTTGCTTTTTTATGCTTGCTTTATGCTTGCTTTTTTGTTGAAACGCGAGGTGGCTTAAATAGTTTAACATAAACTGCTGATGCACTAATGAGTCGAATACAACACATAAAGTAAGTCTTTTTAGGATAATTAGCTTGTGTGACGGCCGGTTTTAAGCTTATTTTGAAGCGTTTTTTTTAGAAAACCTTTAAGACTAATAATTGTTATATTCCATATCATTTTTGAACACATTTAAACACAACACATAGAATATATTTCGAGATGCATCGATCATCCGGAACAGATATAAAAAAGAGATGCACCACTGCTGTCATGTTTCTGGCTATGTTGATTGTCTCATATCAAAAAACCATACTCCGGTTTATTCGAGATACTTAAGACTCTGCTCGGGACTAAAATAAAGAAGAAAAAAAAAGTTTCATACCTCAAAGGTAAAAAAAACCTTTTTTTCAAATGTAGATCGATAGTAATTTCACGAATAATAATATGTATTGTATAAAAAGTGTGTTTTCATGATTTCTAGCAGAAATTTTAATAATATTTTATGATTTCAATACACTAAATTCTCAATACAATAAAAAATACTTCCTTAAGCGGACCAACATACCCAGTTTATTCTATCGATTGAATTGGTGTTTCGTTAAGAGCAGCTAATGAGAGAAAAGTCTGTCCAATATGTATTCAATTAGAAGTATTGAATATAAGTATGAAATTCAACAATGCTCGAAATAATCCCATTTAAATTCCGTACACACTCAAATTGCCCTAACTCTTGATCCATTGGGTAAAATTCAATCAAATTTTCAATAGGTGTGTGAATAAAGATTTATTAATTTATAGTTGGTTTGACGTAAAGTCACCAGCACTAAGTTCAGTTTTGCAATGACTGAGTGGAAACATATACTGACGAAGCCAAATTAATGAAAAACTCACAGAAAAGACGATTTTTTGAAAAAATATACACTCAGAGGCAAAACTCGAACCTGCGTTCTTATGCATTCTGTGCATACTCGTTTACCATTTCCGCCACCCTGAGCTGTGGTAGACACAGTTCTACAACAGCACCGAGTTGGTAAGCGTACATCGAACAATGATCTAAATCCTAGCCGCCTCACGACCGGTACCTTATATACAAACAGCATCTTTGTTCATCAGGCAACAAAAACTAGTCTTCTCGCTCTATTCCTATTTTCCGCTCAAGCACTGGGTAGAAGAGTATATTTATAATCGCTTGTAGCCTTCTTGCTGTAATACGACTTTCGTGCAAAATAATAAAACTGTAGCTGTACTACTGGATGGTTCAGAAGTCCGCAAATCGTGACGAGAAACAAAATACGGTCGCAAAAAGCCATACCTTAAAGTTGTACGACCATAAGTTCACGAAATCACACATCTTCGTAATCAAGAACAAGTCATATGTGAAGGCGGACTTCAACCAGATTTCAGAAAACCTGGATGAGACTGCCAAGGATAAGTGTGATGTTCCCGAGAACCGATAACCGCACGCAGAAAATGTCGGAATTCGCTAAGAAGCTCTTAATTTGGCAAGCGATTTGTACAAGCTCCATAAATGGACAGATGTATTGGGGAAGAATGTCTCTAAAAGCGGCTTCTGCCTCTTCTGAAGGTACACGATGGCCCAACGATCTTCTGCCTGGATTTGGCATCATGCCACTACACGAAGAGCGTGCCAGAGTGTTATAAGATAAATGTTGTTGATTTCGCTCCGAAATATTTGAATCCACTAAACACTCCGGAACTTAACCCAATAGAAAAATGCTGGATCATTATGAAGGATCACCTTCTTAAACAATCTGAAGTAGTGAATAATGTAGAAGCAATGAAGAAAGTGTGGGTTAATATGCTAAAAACTGTCGATTCTTAGGTCGTGCAGAACCTTATGGTTTATGATTTTAATAACGAATTTTGTGTGTGCGGATTTTAAACGGAATATTTAATGGATATTTAGAATTACTGAAAAAAATGACTTTTGAGTGGAGCCCCTAGTCTTATATTATTGTCCTGGGTTGGCGGTTCAATGCATAGGGCGCTGGTATTACAAACCAGTTGTCGTATGTTCGAGCCCCGACCTGGAAGGATTCGTAGTGTCAGTAGAATCGTAGCACCAGCCATGCACTAGTTCTGTACACTCTGAATCGGCTGCGAAGTCTGTTGAAACAGAAGGTCAAATTCCACTACAGGAATGTAATACCAAGGCTTTGCTTTGCCCTAGTATTATAACCATTCGATTCAGCTCGACAAAATCGGATAATGTCTGTGTGCACACATTTGGAAAAAAAAATCTATCCGCTTAATTTTCTCGGAAATGGCTGAACTGTTTTCAACAAACAGACGAATAACCTCATGGATGAAACCGAAAGTAAAGTAATTTAAAAATAGTAATAATCTCAAGGTTGTTTGAAAACCACACTTAGTTCACTGAATTAGTTCAAAGAATAAAAGACTAACATTCCTGATTCCGGACATATGATTTTTTTAAATTTTATTTATGACACTTTACCATCTTTGTGTCAGCGGACATAAAATGATGACTAGATTAGTCTTGAAATCCGCTCAATTAAACATTAAACATTTTAATTGAAACTCTTCCTATGGCAAGACATAAGCAATATCACACCATTAGGTTTCAATTTAAAAATGTCATATGTAAGCATGTTTAAGCTTAAGGCCAGGTTCTTAAAACAGTTTTCAAAAAATTTGTTTTACGTAGATTGCTAGAAAATACTCTTAGAAAGGATGCAGAATTTGTCCCGAAGGTACGTGTGATCGAGAAGTTGGTAGAAAAAGAGGAGACGATATGCACCCAGGTACGATTAGTCAAGAATAAATCTTTGCTCCGCATTTTACTCATTCGGTGTCCCTCTATGGTCGGAGCTACAACCAAAATATTCATAGTTATTTGCACTTCTACACTCTCAGACACAGCTTAAAATTGTCACGCATTCTCAATGAAAGAATCCTATCCAAAAGCCTCATTTTCAATATTTTACTGTCTCATTCGTAAATGACCGACAACAGAACAAACAAAGAGAGACGAAGCATTTTCGTTTCTCATTGAAAAAATAAGAGAGAATAATTGCCAACACCACTCTTTCCTCTATGACAAGACGAAACCAAACTAACGTCTTCAGGGAGCATCAGCAGAATTTCAATTCTCATTCTTTCATCGATGTATTGAAAATCTGTGACGCTTGGCTATAAATGGTGACTAAAATATGACAAATCGAAGTAATTACATCCCAAAGTATCTTTGGAAATCAAAACTACTACAAATTTGAGCACCAACAGGTAAAAGTTATTGTGAAACCTTTTTCTGTCATTTTCGATTCACACAGCTTCGGCTGAATATCGACACTGCATACTATGGGATTTTCACTGAAAACTGCAAATGACTAAATGGGCAAATGAAAAAAAAACACAATTTTGAAACTACTCTCCCGCTTATGTCATTGACTGAACATGAATTTCGTTCTCATAGTTTGCAAGCTATGCTGAGAGTGACAGTAATTTTGAGTCAATGAAAATGACTTTTATTAGCTCTGCTCTCAGGTACAAAATATCAGAATTTTTTTTTTGTTTCGATTATAGAGATTTTAACCTTAAGGTCATTCGCCTCTTCGGACCAGAAAAACTTTCTGACCCTATGTGCGGGGTTGGGAATCGAACCCAGGCGGGCTGCGTGAAAGGCATCGACTTACCCATCACACTATACCCGTCCTCTAATATCAGAATTCTTCTTTAAAGGGCCGAATGCCTACTGTGAGACATCACACGATATTTTTAGAACCAGTTTGGAATCAATTCGAAAATTTTAAAAATTATTATTGGGTCGTTTTAAATTTATTTTTTTTTGTGAGGTTAATCTGGATTAGCCCTTTTAAAGATATGAAAATACCAGATGCACAGCCGATGAAACACACACACACACTTAACAGCGTTATGTTGACTTATATCGGAATGAAACCAGTGCCACTAGATTTGCCATAATGCTTATTTCATTCGTATTCAACACACACTTTCTGGTAATATTCGAAATCGAAACAGTTTTATTAAAATACAAACATCGATAATATAATTAAACTAAAGGCACGGATGCCAAACACACTTGCAGATGGTAATTTAAGGAAGAAAAAAATTTTTTTTCGTTTGATGTGAGAAAATTTGGCAACCTTGCGATACGAAATGAGATGAAAACAAAGCGAAATCAAGTGAATTAAATGCCTACTTTTATCTCATATTTATGAGGATTTTTATTTCCCGGCGGCTTGTTTTAGAAGTTTTCAATCTTTGATTGAACGAGTAAAAAGATTAAATGACTAATTGTGAAGTAATGCAACAATTAATAGTGGTATAATTATGTGAAATAGTGATCATCTTTTGAGGCGAATCAATTAGTAAATATTCCGAAACATGGCGAACTGTGAAACTTGAGATGAAAATGATTCCTAAACTGGAAAATGAATTCATTTTTGATGGATAAAACAATCGCTGAAGGAATTAAACCCATTTTTTAATGGGAAAGTGTGACAAAAACTCAAATAAACATTTTGAAACATTTCACAGTTTGGTTCGGGTTACGTTAAAAGATATGATTCATGTTCAAAGATATGATTCATGTTCAAAGTTATGATATAAAGAGATGAGATGGAACAGGGAATCGTTACCCTAACTCGTGTTTTTATTAATATTACAAAGGGATTCTTCAAAAGACTATTCTTTGAATATTGAATAAGAACAAAAAGGTTTGTTTGGACATGCATTAGCATAAATTTTTTGATTTTTCAACAGTTTTGATCCAAGTTAATAGGAATTTCTTGCATTTTCGTTCTAAACGATGGTATAATATTTCAAACTCATCTCACCCTGTTGTTCCAGAATCGAAAGTGAGATCCGAACAAAGGTCAAAAGCAGTCTATTTTATGATGTTGACCCTTTTATTTGAGTCTAAGTTTGTGAAAATCGAGCTGTTTTTGATAAAATGAAAAGTTCCATTTTTCTTGCTTCCGACCGCTATTTCCGGAACCGTGAGCTGGAAACCGATATAGCTAAAATTGGTTCGTTTGGCTAGCAACTAGCATAATAGGGTAAGGGCGTCGCCTCAAAACCCCGATTTAGCCACTAAAATCACAATAACTGTTTCATATTACTGCTTCATTCGCATCGCTCAAAGTTGAGAATTGATTCACAATTCTTGAAAATTTAACTAATATTCATAAAACAGCTAAAAACACTTATGGTGTGTTCACTACTCTGCTCCTAATTTCATCTCAATGGATTTTTATCCATCCTATCGTTGGTCCTTTATTCATCCTATAAATTAGCAATGGCGACAGCAATCAAAACAAAATATTCCACTATTACACTCTCAGGTTCAAAATGTTTGAAATCATTTTAACGTTTGAAATTTTTTCGGTCGTTTCCGTTACCTTTCGCTTTGATTTCAAAATTTGACTGTAAAGTTAATTTGGTGAACTTTAAATAAAACCAAAAAGAGAAATTGTTACTATTTAGGCATTAGCCCTTCTTGAAACAAAATGCAGAGCCAGAGATGCCATTTATACAGATTTATCTGTATTGTATAGATTTTTGCGTTCGCATACTGATTTAAATCAAAGTTCAGATTTTATACAGATTTCCTAAATTTAATACCGATTTGTACAGGTTCATAAAAAGTGAGAAGTAAAAATTAGACTTTTCTCTTTGAGTATCTATTAGTATTTGATTGCAGTGATTCTTTAAAAGTTTATTATTCAACGAACAAATCACATGTTAAAGTGGAAATAAAGAACTATCTTTTAACATCATTTTATTAGTGAGAAAAGATAGAGCAGATATAGACTTTCTATGCAACGTAATACATATTTTCTATGAAGCGGAATGAAACCAGTGCTACTAGTTTTGCCACAATGGTTATTTCATTAGTATTTAACACGCCCTTTCTGGTAATATTCGAAGCGGAAACAGTTTTATTGTAATATTAATATCAATAATATAATTAAACTAATGTCACGGATACCAAAAACATACTTTTTGATGATAATTTGAAGAAGAAAAACAATTTTTGTTTTGTAACATTATGAGGTAAGTTGGCAACTTTGCGAAACTAAATGAGATGAAAACAAAGCGCAATCAAGTGAACTAAGTGAAAAACTTTCATCTCATATGTTTGAAGACTTTTATTGCTTGTCGGGTAATTTTTGAAGTTTTTAATCGTTAATTGAACAAGTGGCAAGTGAACATTACTAATTAGGAAGTCATCCAGCATTCAGTGATAGTGTAATTGTGCGAAATAGTGATCATGTTTTGAGACGAATCGATTAGTAGATATTCAAAAACATGACGAACGAAATTCAGTAGGGTTATATGGGATTGTAAGATCTTTCATTGGAATTTGACAGTATGTGACACTCGGGCCTCCGGGCTTCGGTTCAAAAATCGGTTTTTACCGCGATTGCATAGCCTTTCTATATGAGAAAGGCAACAATTGATTGAATCTATACCACTCATGGATGCTGGTTAGAAAGTTTCGTTATTTTAAACAACTAACGAGACCAGAATTTATTACTTCCAGCTATGAAATCATTATTATAATCCTTCCTTTTTGACAATTTCCTTTTCCCAAATGACTTCTAACTTGTCGGGCATGAAATGCATCTGTAACTGCAACCCCAGCCGATACTTCCTCGTAACCACAATATTTCCTGATCCGGAGCTTCTTCCATCGAAAAACTCCAGTTCTGCGGATTTTCCAGAAACGCTCTCCGTTTGTTCTTATGCAAGGCTGAAGTATTCGCGTCAATTCTACAACTTCATCGATTCGCTTCCCATGGATATATTTGTGGGCAACTACCATTTCCAGGAAGTAACCACAGTCCGAGCATCGTCGTTCTGCTGGTTGTCACCAACCTGTCCATCGCTTGCCGATTTATCTGAGCATGTTTATGTTGCTGACATTCCCGGGAACTGTTGACGGATAAATTCGTGGAAATTGTACACGACATGACAACAGTTTCTCGTCAGAGGAGCCCCTGGTTTGTGGGAAATCGACTGATGTATTGGAGCTCCATAAAATCGAATGTACTCTACAAGAAATCTACTACTAAAAATAACAGTTACGGTTTTACTATTGGATACCACTGAGGACAGTAAATCGCTACACAATGCTCTGGAAACGGTGCTGGTTGAATTTATTTGAATTCAATTGAATCGTCTGTATAAAAATTATCCAGGAAAGGACGATTTCGGCTAGGAAACTCAAATAGATTTTTTAGCAATATTATTTTTGAGATGGTATCTTATTACACCATTCTCCTTGCATATACAAACTGAAACCCCTCACTTTTATGCGACACCACCTAAACAAGCTAATTTATTCTTCAGCTCATCCAAACCCTAATCACTGTAGGAGTTGGGGGGGGGGGGTGTTTGAACCGTGCCGAATCTTCCTCTGCTAGGATCATTTTTCACGCCGGCTGTCTCGACCTGACTCATCCATTTTGGAGTCTGTGTTTTTGCAGAAGCATCAGCTTCGGCCAGTCCAACATCGGAGAAAGGGGAAAGCAACGGTTTCCGTCGGTGGCATGGTACGGCATAGATTCGTCCAGGAATCCGGTGTATTTATCTTCGGTGCCATCGCAGATAAATCAATAAACTGGTCGGTTTTTGCCGCAATATGACGATTTGCTTGGATATATCTAGGGATGAATGAGAGCCTGCAGCTAAGTGAATATCATAAACAATTCTGAATCAGATACTGAACTGAGGGTAAAATATTTCTCAGTTATGCTGAAGATTATGATACAAAAAAAACCATGCGTTTCCATGATTCACATTTCGATGTAGAAACTTAAAATTCCAACTCAACTGCAGGCGAACTTCTTATGCTACGGGCGTTTGATAAACTCTTTCCGATTTTGTACCAAATTTGGCAGTTTTTGTCACTGAGGATGAGACAGATTTAAAAAAAAAATCTCCAATAAGCTCCGGTGTTAGCTCGAATCGACCGCACCTTGCTTCCTTTGGGAAAGCTAAATATAAAACGCATTGAATACGTGAACTAAACTGATGGAATGACCGATAATCCAGACCGAAAACGACAGCTCTTCCAATTTACTCTCTCCAGCTTCACGTCAATCTCATCTCCGCACGAGCAGCTGTTGGAAGTACGATGTAAAGACGACACCCAACAGGAGGAGTATGCCAAATGATGTTTATCCGAAAACTTTTATCGCCAACGTTGCAAAAATAGGACCGACCGAGGTGCTCTTTGTATACACAATATTTCCCAGGCACACGAAAAAGGTGTTTCAAACTTGTCCCAACTAATTTGGAACCGTAACAAACTCATTCATGGGCGAAAGCTTTTACTTGTGGCCGGACGGCGTCGAATACCTGATCGGACCAGCCAAGTTCGCCATTGTTGTTACCATACGGAAAGTTTTGTTGGTGCACTTGGAACACTGTTAGACGGCCTCTATCACTGTTTGTCATATCGCCCGGATCGTCGACGGGCTCCGGACCGGCGGACGATGATAAATCTTGATTATTAGCAATTTATCGAGCCGAAAACCCTCCCCAAACACCTAGCAAGCATAATTGACATCGAGCTACTTGCCGTCGGTCGTCGTTAGAGCTGCTCCGCACTGTAGGGGGGTTGACCAACTAGCAAACAGGTCATATCGGAAACAGTTTTTACGGTGCTCTATGGTGGCTCATAAATCAGAGTTAGAGTGACAATTGACCCCCCCTTACTAGCATATCAGTTCCGCTGGTTAGTTAATGTCAGTAGCTGATGGGAACATAAACGAACGAATGAACACTGACGGCTTACGGCTCACGGATGGGAACCTCCGCGAATGGGCTACTGTTGCGACCGAGGCGTAAATTAGGTTGTCAGGGGCTATAAAGCATCGAGCCATCTGGTTGTCTTGTGCTGTGCGTTGCCTGAAGTGTGAAGCAACAGGAGTTAATGACGGAAAATGACAGAACGGTAAACCTATTTTGAACCATAGGAGAAGTGAGCCTCATTACGGTTGGTATTCTTGGATCCAAATATGGGAATTTATATCGCACTCAACGATTTGGGTGACATGACTCAACTCATTGAAGCCACTTCGCAATATGAAAGCAAAAATTATACTGACCTCTTCATATTCTGAATATTGTTCATGATTTCATGAATTATAATCGATAAAGTCTTATAATTTGCATAGAAAAATTGTAACTTTGACGATGACTTGAACTCTAAAATCCATTTTTGAATCTATGGTTACAATCTTCGGTCATTCATCAAAAATCTCAAAACAAGGAAAGCCAAATTAATGTTCGGTCGTCTACTGACAATGACTACCGATTGGAACAGTTTTGAGGCAAGTTTAGAAATTGTTTTACTTTTTATTTACGTTGCTTCCAGAATCAGAAAACGAGAACCAGCATAGCTGGAATCGACTTATTTGGTTGTGACTATCGATTGGAATAGTTTCGAAACAAGTTAAGAAGTTTTTTTACGTGTTCTGTTTCACCGCTTCAAGTCATGGTATCCAATTATCAACGTACTCCACCATATAATTCCGGAACCTGAAGTCGGAAATTAGCAATTTTCTATGGGACCATGATACCTTTCATTTAAATCTAAGTTTGTTTAAATTAGTCACGCCATCTCTGAGAAAAGTGAGGAAGTAGTTTGAAATAAGAATATCTTCACTAATCATCCTGTAACTCCAGAATCGGAAGACGGATCAAAATAAAATGCAAGAACTTTGTACAGTCACTAAATTTCTTTTTGAGCTGTTAGTAGAATATTCTCACTAATAGTACTGTTGTTGTACCGTTTAATTCCACTATGTCACGTCATCACACTCTCACAAAGTCACTGTTTTCACGAAAGTGTATCAAACGTTATAATACAGATACGTATTTCGGAATGTTATTTACATCCTTCTTCAGTTCAGTGAAAATAGTGACTTTGTGAGAGTGTAATGACGTGACATAGTGGAATTTAACGGTACAACAACAGTACTAACTTTTTATAGGACAATTGTACCTTTCATTTGAATCCAAGTTTGTGAGAATCGGTTCATCCGTCTCTGAGAAAAATAATTGCACTTATTTTCTTTTTTTTGCGCATATTACCCTGTAATTCCGGAACCGGAAGTCGGATTCCAATAAAATTCAGGAACTTTGTGTGAGGTTATAAGACCTTTAATTTGAATCTAATTTTTTGAAAATTTGTTAAGTCATCTCCGAGAAAAGTGAGTTTTCCACATACACACATACAGACATTTTGCGTACTCGACGAACTGAATCGAATGGTATATAACACTCGGCCCTCCGGGTCTCGTTTCAAAAGTCGGTTTTCACAGTGATTGCATAACCTTTCTATATGAGAAAGGCAAAAAAATGCTTTATCTACCTTTTAGTGACATGATACCTTTTTCTATTGATATCAGTGTTGCGAAAAAATCAAAATTTCGAAAATCGCGATTGAAGTTTTTAACAAGTGATTTTTAGACAAAAAAAATCATCGATGCAAAAAAGTTCAGTACTGATTTTTTGACAATGCGATTCTCACTGAAACCGATTTCACATGGCAAAAAATCAGTTGTGAAAAGTTCACTAGCGAACATATTCTGCGCGAAGATGTTTGAGAAAAAAGTTTGCACATTGTATATATCTGATTTAATCCACGAACAGAAGATTTTTGAGAAATGAATTTTCATAGCCATTCTATCTCAAATCTTTGCAGAATACATGATGAACAAAATCACCGATGAATAAAAACTGAACCTTTCTGAAAATTTTCAGTGTGCCTTTATATAAGAAGCATAGTACGCCTCCACTGTTTTGGGCGGATTTAGCGTCGGCTCACTATGCCAAAACCACTCTCAATAGGCTTGCGGAAATCCACCAAATTGTCCTCAGCTTCGACCCATTGAACGTTACTGGGCAATCGTGAAAAGGGTCTTCAAGAAGACTGGCAAGGCAGCTGGGAACATGCAGGAGTTCAAAAAAATTTGGGCTCAAGCGTCCAAAAAATGCGATGCAACACTTGTCCGGAACTTGATGAAGAGCGTTCAATAAAAAGTTCGAAAATTCGTGAAGGAATAACTTAAATTTCATCCGGTTTTCAATATGCTCAAGTTTAACCTCGTACAATAAAGGATCAATTTTTAGTTTGAATAAAATATCGTTTTTTATCATAATTTGAAAGAAAAATTTGCGGATAACTTATTTCCGATACACTCCTTATGTGGGATACAATTGCTTCCAGTGCCGTTTTGTTTTTGTGGTTCTTTTTGGCTGGCAAGGCATCCTCTTTGTGAGTGATGGAATTGTTCGTCCACAATGCATTGGAAACTATATGTTCATGTACCGGTGAATGAATATTTCAAACCCTGGACTTCGGCTACTCCGATTTCCGGATTCCGGTTCCGAAAGTAAAAATTCGAATTATAAGAATCATGGTCCCATACAAAGTTAATGAGTTTTAATCGATTCCGAGTCTAAAATTACGAGGTGATGATTCAAATCGTCAAAGGAGGTGACGAAGATCTTGTAAATTGGGCTCAAAACTATTCCAATCTATTCGTCATATTGATTCATGGCTATACGCACCGCTTTGGGTTATGCTGGTGCCTGAATACCGGTTCTAAAAGTATCGTAGATAAGGACCAAAAACTCTACAGTGAAGCTCACTTCGATATCTCATGGAATGCCTTATCGATTGTCATACATTGGGCCGTATGAATAAAACGTAGCATGCTTGAATTTCGGTAGTAAATGCTACATGTGGATTACGTTCCTGTCAAAAGCAGAGACTTTACTACACAACAACGTTCGAACATGTAGTATTTACTACAATTTTTCGGTAGGTAGCTCCAGAGGTTGCTACTCGTGTATTTGCCGATAAAGTGAAGTAGAATAATTAAATCCAAACCAAACGTGTTTTACTCTGTGGACTATGTTTTTGAGAACAACAAGAACTACAAACAACAGACTTTACTACATTTTATTCATACGGCCCATTGGATTCAAAGGAAAAATGTTATGGTTTCATACAATTTTACTTGCAGTACCGAAATTACCGGGTAATGAGTGTTTGAAATTTCAAACTGCCATTTGAAACGACGCACAGTGGTTCGAATCAATAAAAACATGTACATAAATCAGTAGCTGCCAAACCGTTCTTTTAATTCAAAAACAATTTCTTAAAAGCAACTGGTTTTAAGAAATTGTTTACAAATATATACCGCGTAATTTGATTCTATCCCCAATTGTCCATGGCCTACTTTGACAAAAAATATAAACATAACTTTTTTTTCTGAAGAGATAGAAATTTTTTTTCTTCGACAAATATTTAGAACTATTAAAAATAATTTACTTTGTCAAATATACCAAAAGTGTAGGTCGCGCCGTTTCGGATATACAAAGCGTTTTTGTGACAACCTCCTTAAAATCAGTTTTTTTATTCATAACTTGTATCAAGTTATTTTTTTATGCATACTTTGTTTGGAATAATTGAAGAAAATGAAAAATCCCATATTTTTGTTGAAGGTAGTGCTTAGGTTTGTTGTTTCCTGGTAAAGTTATACAAAATTTTACCTTTTTTTACCTATGATAAAACCTTACACCGAAGCGAAATATGCAGCTTTATGCATCTGATTTTTACAAAATTTATAGGAAAAGATATGCTCAATACTATAAAAAAAATCTAAGTGGAACTCGATGGAACTTTTTTTTTAGGCCATTCCAAAGTTTTTTTGAGATATTGAATTATGACAACCCTCTTAAAACTAGTTTTCTAATCATAACTTGTTTCAAGTTATTTTTTACATATTTTGTTTCCCAGAAATTTTGTAGAAGGTAATGCATAGGTTTTTTCTTTTCTGAAAAAGTTATACATCATTTTACCTATTTTTACCTAGGAAACCTTGTACCGAAGCGAAATATGCAACTTAATGCAGCAAACTTTTACAATACTTTTAGAAAAATTATATTCCTAATCCAATTTATTTTGTAATAAGAATATCCTGAATACTATTCGTGTGACTCATTTCCACTATGGCCGTGCTGAAACCATGCATGATTAAGAAACGGAGGGTGTCACGCGTCTGCTATTTCTGTAACTCACTTTTGCAGTGAGCTTAGAGATGTGCAATTCGTTCCTGAGCTATTCCAGTGAATTGAATCTTTAAAGTGAGCTGATAGCTCACAGCTCATTTTAAAAGAACCGCAGCTCACCAGTTCACCGCTTTGGTAAGCAGGGATGCCAGGTTCACAGATTAATCTGTGTTTCACAGATTTTCAACCTTTTGCACAAATTTAAAAAATGGCACAGATTTTCACAGATTTCTAAAAATGGTCATAGATTTACACAGATTCGGAAATCGATCACAGATTTTTGAAATTGATCACAGTTTAGCACCAAAAATTACAGAGCGCTAGGAAATAGTGAGACCTTTTTTTTTTGCTTACCAAAATGATTCCAATTAGTTATTATGGAAACGGGGAAACGTGCACAGATTTCGCACAGACAGGTTGTTGGCTTGATCACAGATTTTTAAAGAAATTACCTCGCATCCCTGCTGGTAAGGTGGAAACAAGCTACAAGCTGAACGGATTTACGGCTCTTGAAGAGCGAGTTATAAAGGAGAAGAAATGAGTGCATGAGCTTTTGTTCGTTTTTCCAAATGTGTATTTATCCTTCTTTAACAGTTTGAATGAGCCGTTGTCAATAAAAAATCTTACCTCTCACTCAGTAGGCCAAGGTACATTTAGGGATGCCACTTTTGCAGATATGCTCAAATATGACATAATAATAATTCGCAAACAAGTTAGTTCGCATAGCATTGTTCATTGTGCATCAATGATTTCGATCATGCATATGAAAGAAAAACGGCGCAAACAAAACGGCGCTCAAAACAAACCTTCAGTTCAATTTAAATGAGCTGATGAGCTGATACATTGAATCGATTCCCTTTAGTGAGCAGATCGGTTCGGAGCTGCTCACCGGTATGAGCTGCTTCGCACATCTCTAAGCGAGCGTCGAACGATCAATATATCATCTTAAAAAACATGTTGCTTCGCGATAACTCAATTTATTTACACGTTTGAAAATGAAATCTCTTCGTAAAGGTTTGTACTTTTGCAAATACTTTTTCATATTTTGATTGGAAAACATTTTTCCATTTTTTAATATGTGTTGAACTTTGGATAATTTTTCGGATTTTCTAAATATTGAAACTCACTTTGAAAAGGCCTAAAAAATTGCAACGAGTTCCACTTAGATTTTTTTAAATATTGTTAATTGTCAAAAAGTAAACAAAATAAAAATCCCAACAATCTGCTTAAGTTGCGCGTGCAAGCATAAGCATGTTTATGCGCGTTTACGCGCAATTTGTAGTAGATACTTAGGTAATGGAGGTAGATTCTACGTAGATAAATCCAAAAAAATTGTTTTTAAAATAAAGTCAAATAATTTTTTTACACTATTTATATCTTCAGCAAAAATATTTCAAATGTTTTTTTCTTCAAAATGAGATAGAAAAAAAAATTATTTTTTTTTTAGAAAAA
Organism: Malaya genurostris; assembly: GCF_030247185.1. Lineage (NCBI taxonomy): Eukaryota > Metazoa > Arthropoda > Insecta > Diptera > Culicidae > Malaya > Malaya genurostris. Next base: position 62,483,372 of record NC_080570.1, on the reverse strand, counting down.
AAATTATTTTTATTCGAAATTGGTGCTACTCCCTTAATAAAAAATTAAGCTGCCACTTTCAAAAGAAGCGTAATATAATCTTGTAAAACTTCTTCGAAGACACGTTAGCTCTTAAAAATCAGTGAAAGTCAGTACAGACTTTTGACCGTCTTTTTCCAATTTCGGACCACTGTGCGACGGTCATTAAAATAACTTCATGAAACCTAAAAACACCGAAGAATATTCAAGCATTTACCGATTGATAAAAAAGGTATCACTGAACGTTTTCATCAATCACTTTTCATTTTTTCTACTAGAATCATTAAAAAATATGTTTCTCAGCCGTATTGCAATGGAATACTAACATTATTGAAGAAAATATATTGGTACATTTGGAAATATCTCAATATTTTCTTGAGGGGACTCGACACTACCTGCCACTAGGAAGCTCACGTAAACAAAGAAATGTTCGCAAAAAAGTTGAGAAAAGCACATACAACACTGCGCAACTACAAGATACAAAATTACGCACTAATTACTGCATTCGGTGAAAAAATTTAAACCTTAATAATAATTTAAACCAGTGGTTCATCAATTGGACATCTTATTGAATTTCATGCTAAAAACGAATCACGGATCACATAAGAATAGTGCGCCAATCATGCGAAGTTTCTTTTGTCATATAGAGTAACGGCTCCAGCAGTCATCTCATATACGAAAACCATTAGTTAAATTGAGTTTTACCGACTCTGTTCGATAGATTGGCTTTAATGGTAAGATGAAAATAGATGCATTCGCTTCGAGTTTTCGCATCGCTATAACAGAAATATTGAAAATCTAGTAACCGGCAAAATAACATGGCGACTCTACTAATGAGGTAACTATTGGTACAATAGCCCTATCACGCGAGAAGATCGTTAAAACGACGAGCAAGTATAACTTCCCAATAGCTGTGATAGTTATATATCTTTCTTGTGACATAGGAATGCGTTAAATTAGTAGAATGAGAATTGTAATTTATGAGTGGTAGCTACCGAAAATGACAATGTCGCCTGCCATAGATTATAAGATTGTAGAGAGACAAGCAGTCCGGTAATTTTCACATCTTTCGCGTTTGGATTTTGTATTTCTTTGATCTTAAATTTTTGGATTTCGATTCCGAAGGAATCATTCGCAGTTCAACTAATTACAACGCAATGGTAGCGTAATTGAATAATAATTTATCGTTATTTCTAAAAATCTTCACCGCTAACGAAAACGAGCTTATCTTTTTTTCTTTTTCAATGGGCCACAATAAATTGGATGCCGCTTGATAATCCAACAAATCGTCAATTTTCGATCCCATTCCACTACCGCCGGGCATTTGAGTGGAAACAGTTCCTGCGAGATTGCCTTGTATTTGATCAACAGTTTTCCGTCGTCGTCGTAGTCACGACCGAAGCATAAAATATTCGGCTCATCTCGCCATCTTGTTGTAAGCCAGCGAACGCGGCACGAGCACGAAGAAAGAATATAATTTCAATTTACATTTGTTTTCCAACAGGAGATTCACTTCGACGTCGTTTTGTTCGCACTGGTCAATGTGATGGAATTTTAATTGATATTTGTTGTTTTTTTTTTCTTTAGATTACTATCATTTTGTCTCCTTCTTTGAAACTATTCCGCCGCTAAAAAAAGTAAAAATAATAACTTGGATGAAAAATATTAAATATTTTCTTCAGTTTTGCAATTCATTTGAAAAAAGTATATTCAGAACACGATCGACTGTTGAATATCATTGTGCAGTGCAATATAAATGCTAATATTCATCATCCGATTAAATTTCACTTAGAAGAATCATAGAAGACTGACAATCTCAATAATTTCTTGCTTCGGGCAGATTAAAATAATGAACGAAATAAGCACAAAAGTTATAATACAAAACTGCCAAAGAAAGAGGTGGTTCATTGCGCTTTTTTGCCTCGTCTTCCTTCCCTATTATCACCATGCTTTGAATGCATTAGTACCTACGCCAGTCATCAGTGACTGTGCTGTAAGAGTTGATAAATTAATCACGAGCTTGACATCTGACGGCACGATGGCCAAAGGTTGTACGAGCAGAAGACAGCTTCTCAGATGTCGTGATGGCTGTTGAGCTGTCTTTTCTACAGCGCGGGGTGGAGGTTTTTATTGCAGCTGTAATAACACGCAATACGGCAAAGCGAAAGTACAACATTAATATTTAAATGTAATTCAAGGAAAAAACACTTGCTCGGTAGAATGAAGAAATATGATTCACCGTTGGAAAGCGGAGAGCAATTCCTGCAGTACAGAGAATTCATTCCGAGTTTCAACCGTTATTCCGTTTGCGGCTAGTTAATGGAGAACATCTTTCTCATACAAAAAAGAAAACAAAACCTTCCCCTTTTACGTTACAATCATAAAGTTTTTAAAACATTCCCGCAAAAATAATACCCCCTGTTGCTTGTCATAAAATACATTGGAAGTCGGAAAAACATTTTCTCAATGATATTGCACTTTAGCATCTCCACTGAATTGATTTCAGAAGGAAAACAGGAAACATTGTGATCACTCTTAGATGTACAATTTGTTATGAATATTTACAAAAATCGTGTGGTGACTGTTGCTTCTGCTAAGGGGTTTCTATTATATTTGGTACGAAGAAATTTAACAAAGTATCGGACTGCAACCAAGGGAATCAAGAATAAAGTATAACGTTTATCGGAATTTATATCGGAGTTCGGTGCTTAACATTTTGTCAATGGACTGCCGAGAGAACAATACAATGTGTAATTTGAAATGTTATGATCCTTTTTTGCATCTTCACTTTCGATAATGGTTTGAAACTTTTAACACACTTCATCCTGTTATTCCGGAACCAGATGTCGGATCGGATAATTAATATAAGACTACGACACCATACCCAAGTAGCATAAGTAACTTATCGAAATTTAAAGATGTTCTTCAATCGTTTTAGAATTGTTATTGATGTTAGATATGTTCAGAAAGATTTTTAAATGTATTATCAGGTGTACAACTTTTCTTCCGCCGTTTTCCGATAGGTGGCTGTACCGACTGAGGCTGGTCAAAATACCTAGATGATAATGCCTTTAAAGTGAGTGTGTACAGTGCCTAAATAATTGTCTTCGCCGTTTCAGTGACAGTTGTTCTTGTTTTCGTAAAATTCACGCTCGACAATGTCTGTTTATGTGCCCAGTTCTCGCCATTTGCGGGAAGTTTTACTTTTCTGTTACAATTCGAAAAAAATGCCACTGAAGCGCATCGAGTGCTTTCAGAAACTTACGGTGATGCTGCTCTGAGTAAAAGAACGTGTCGGGAGTGGTTTCAACGTTTTAAAAAAGGTGATATCGAGGTCGAAGACAAACATGGTGGTGGAAGAGAAAAAACCTTCAAAGATGAACAACTAGAAGCATTGCTTGATGAAAATTCGTGCCAAACCCAGGAAGAGCTTGCCGAATCGTTGGGAGTGAGTCAGCAAGCCATTTCAAAACATCTCAAGGACCTGGGCATGATTCAGAAAGAAGGAAACTGGGTGCCGTACGAGTTGAAACCGAGGGACATCGAGCGCCGTCTATTTGTATGTGAGCAGCTGTTCAAAGACAAAATCGTAAGGGTGGTGAAAAGTGGGTTCGATACGATCATCCTAAACGCAGAAAATCATGGGGAAAGCCCGGGCATGCTACTTCGTCGAAGCCAAAACCGAATATTCACAGCGCCAAGGTTATGATTTGTATTTGGTGGGATCAGCACGGTGTGATTAACTACGAGCTCTTAAAACCGGGTGGAACCATCACAGGAGATCGCTACCGAACACAACTGATGCGCCTTAGTCGCGCGCTAAAAGAAAAGCGGCCACAATATCAAGAGCGACAATGCTCGGCCTCACGTCGCAAAAGTGGTCAAAAAGTACCTGGAAACGTTGAAAAGTCTTGCCCCACTCGCCGTATTCCCCAGATGTCGCCCCTTCTAACTTTCACCTATTCTGTTCGATGGCACACGGCCTGGTAGATCAACACTTGCCATCCTTCGATGAGTTTGAAAAATTGATTGCTTCATGGATAGCATCAAAAGAGGACTCCTTTTTTCGAGCCGGGATCCGAAAATTGCGGAAAGATGGGAGAAAGTTGTCTGTAGCGACGGACAATATTTCACATCTGTAAGCACTTTTTCGCAATAAAGCTTTTAATTTTGGAAAAAAACGGCGGAGCAAAGTTGTACACCTGATAAAATCGGTTGCTAAAACAATTGTGCAGCAAATCACCAACTTGTTCATGTTTCACTAGCAGTTATAGAAGTTCTGCAAAAAATTTCACATTTTCATGCAAACGGGAGTAATTATAACAATTGTGTAATTTATCAAAAATTGTCCAAACGGTTGTCATGATGATGATATTATCATAAAAGTTTCAGAAATACAGAATTACATACGCAATGAAAACAAAATATCAATCAGATAATTTGTATTCGGTTTTCATCTCGCAAAAAAATTAGCAGACCTGACATCACTTTTTAAAGATATTGAACGAAAAGTTAAGTTCATCATAGTTACTCTTATATTACCGCTGGTGCAACTTGGTTTTGCAACTCCAGCACATGGGATTACCAAAATAATACCTACAGTGCTTATCACAAAAGTCGGGCCCGCAAAGATGAATAACTATACTGTATTATTGTTTAATTAAACTAGAAGATTTAAACTAATAAAAAATAATAAAACGTAGAGCATTTCTTTCCGAAATATCACCATGTTAATATTTTCTGTTATTTAGATAAGATAATATACGTTGCCTGGACCATTTCCTATGTAACTCACTGTTACCCTCGATGCCATATCGGAAAATATTCGAGAAAAATTCATTTCGAGATTTTTCAGGTTCAATAAAACATTAGTTTCATCGAAATCGTCTGAAAATTTTAAGAATGTTTGAATGTACGAAAAAATGCGCTTTTTCCATAACACAACAGTTACTAGAATAGTAATATAAACTAACTTGATAAATTGCACAATCACTAGCAAAATACAGGACAGCAAGTTAACATGCTTCTTGGATAAGACCTTTCATTTGAGCCTTTCAGTTTGAGTAAATCGGTCCAGCCATCTCTGAGAAAATGAAACTGGTTTCGGAGTTTTTATTATCACTTATTCCGGTACTTCCAGTACAGGGAACCGGAAACCGGTATTATCGTACTCCCTCATTCAACATAACTCAAAATTGAGTGACACACCACTCAAATTCATAAAAAGTACTCTAAACTTGAGCTACCACCTATCTACTCATTTTTGAGTTAAGAGACGAAGCTTTCAAAATTTGAGTATTTTGTCGTGAATACGACTTACTTTACTATGGGGTGCCTTTTCAAAATTTACCCTCTGAGAGAGTGATAAGTTTTTGATCGTGAATATCTATTGTTGTATCTAATGAATCAACATAATTCTTGCGACATGCCATCGGAAATATGATCACAATTTTATGATAAAATTTTCAGTTTTGTGACATAAAATCAAAAAATTCAAAATTAAACTTTTCTGAAATGTTTGGTATAAACGAGTACCAAAGAGGATAATTCATAAGGCGCGTTTGCCTTTCTCGTATTTTTAAAGCTCATAGCTCAGTGATCTGTGAAAGGATTTATATAATCTAACTGCCAATAGAATCGAAATTTTTCAATTTAAACGTGTATAGCAAAAGCATTGAAGTATTTCAATAGTACACTATTGAAAAACCTGTCTCATTTGATCCATGTCAACACCAGCCAATCAGAACGCGTTCTAAGGAAGAGAACAAAATATCTGCTGCTGTACAACAAATCGTCCGGGAAAAATGTTCCGAAAAGTGGTGAATATCGCAGTGAGTTCCTCAATTTGGTCCTTGTGAATGCTAGAAACGAATCCCTACAACATATTGATAGTTTCTTTCAATGAATTATGCAAATCCGAAATGAAATAATCGACATTAAAATTCTGTATGCGGCTATTTTTATAGCCGTTAGGACCGCCCATTAGTGAAAAAGCTACAAACGAAATCACATAAAAGGAAATCTCTTAACAAAAATTCAATCAGTTTGGATTCTATCGCCACTGCGAGCAGATGTGTTTTGTGTCGTCTGCACAGTTAGTTTCGCTTTCGACAAGAGCGATTACGTCACAGCTGCCAGTAATTAGCATTGGTGAAAAAACAACGGTGGAAAGCATTGCACAAAATCAGCCGTTCTAATGGCTCTAAAAGTTTTCTAAAGAACTATTAGGATTTGTTGTTCGCAAATCGTAGGGAAATATCCTCAGTTTACTGCAAATCTAGAACAGTTTGGTTAGATTTGTGCACATTTCGCTGTGTGAAACTCACAGTAAACGAGATCAAGTGAAGCCTTCTTTGTTTTTGCGAAAAATGTTCCAGAGTTTAATGTCGTAGATAATTACGCAATTTGACCTTTCTGAATGCTAGAAACGAGTCCCTTCAGCATATTGATAGTTTGTTTCAATACATTATGCAAATCTGAAATGAAATAGTCAACATTAAAATTCTGAATGCGGCTATTTTTATAGCCGTTAGGACCGCCCATTAGTGAAAAAGCTACAAACGAAATCAGGTAGAAACAAGCCTCTCAACAAAAAGTGAAGCCTTCTTTGTTTTTGCGAAAAATGTGCAAAGGGGAATGCTTGAATAATTCATACAATTGATCAACTAATTGATATTCGGAAGTGTTAAGGAACAGTTGTCAGTTGTTTTCGTATTCACGACATCCAGTCATGTCTCTGACATTACCCACTCGCCTTTTTTACATCGGTTTAAATTCGAATTTATGTAAAAATGAAAAGCATATTTTTGTCACATCACACAGACATTTTGCGATCTTGACTAACAGATTCGAAAGGTATATGACATTTGGCTTTATGGGCCATATCATTTCTATATGAAAACTTTTTTTAATCCATCTAGTGGTGTAATGATGCCTTTCTCATATTACTTAAATTTTCAAAAGCATCATTATTTTCAAACTTGCATAAAATCAAAAACTTTCTACCATCACCTTTTCAATTTGTAAACAGTTATGTCAAGTTAATATAGATTTTATTGCGGCAACCCTGCACGCTATACAAAATTGAACAAAGCACGCTGTGTGCTAGGCGGCAGCGTTTTATTCTTCTTCTTCTTCTTCTTCTTCCGTACCAGCACGTATCGATGCGTACCAATTTTGCATCATTTTGTATGACAGTTTGAAAGTTTTGATTTTGATTGATCTATAATTTCGGAACCGGAAATCGGATCTTGATGAAATTTCACATTATCTTTTGAGACATTCCTGAGAGCTTCTATTTGATCATGATTTGTGAAAATTGGTTCAACCGTTGCTGAGAAATAGAAATGAGTTCCGTTCACTTCACTTTCATCACTATTACGGGTGCGTTCGGACGCGGAAACCGGGGACTAGTAGTCCACTAACTCTATATCCACTAACTAAAAGTTCTGCCAATTAGATGGATTTACCGGTAAATTTTATAAAAATCTGCTCCTCGTTTCGCCATCCCTTTTGAAATAATCTTCATGAAATTGAATTTTTTTTTACTTATCGCGCTGTAATACCGGAACCAAAAGTCATATCTGGATAATCTTTTCTTAGACTATTTTTTTAGAAATTCAAGACCTTTCTTTTGCATCTTAGTTTGTAAAAATCGGTTGAGAAATTTCCGAGAAAATTGAGTACGTATTTTCTCATACATTTGCACATAACGCCTTTTATTTCCGGAACCGGAATTCGGATAAAGATGAAATTCGGTCTCGGTACGTAATTCAATAGCGATCTATAGGGCCATAAGACTTTTTATTTGAATCTGAGTTTGTGAAAATCGGTTCAGCCATCTTTTCTGGAAATCGAGTGACATTATTTGTCACATACATGCAGACAGACATTTGCTCAGTTCGTCGAGCTGAGTCGAGTAGTATGTTCCATTAAAATTCAATAGTAAATTGACACTAAGCATCCTTCTAGGATGGGGCTCGAACGTATTACAACTGGCTTGTAAGACCAGCGCCTCATGTATTATACCGTCAACCCAGGCTCATTTGATCATAAGCATTTGAAAATCGGTTGGGCGGTCTTTGAAAAACATGAGTGCACTTTTCTTATCCATTTTCACATTTAACCACGTCTCGTTGGAACCGGAGGTCGGATTCGAATAAAATTTAATGGCAGACTATAAACCTATAAGACCTTTCATTTGAATCTTAGAAAATCGGTTAAGCGGTTATGTGCCAAAGATGTGGATCATAAAAACTATTTGTTTTTATTGAATATCATGAAAGTGCATACTTTTGAAAATGACTGAGAAATTTAATCGTAGCTCTAGATTTCAAATGACAACTGTTCGTAGTGGGCTGATTCCGTCCCTAGGTTACTGACGAGCAAAACTTTTCGCAGTTATTTTCGAAGCATTTTTTTAAATACCGTAGCGCTAAACGTAATATCTCAAAAACTACAAGGATCAGCCCCATGTGGTTGTTCGAGTCATTGATGTGGAACAAGGCAACCAAAATTTCTAATGATCTACAATCAAACAGTTCAATCAATCGTCACACTTTTGAATCCGCTATTACACGAGAGTCTGCCTAGATTTATCTTGATTAGGAATCAACTCCGAACAGTGTTTACACCAATATCTCAAATGTATGCAATTATATCTTTGTACATACTTGCGATACGCATTTTAATATTAAAGCTTCTCTTCGTCAAGCTTGTGTTCAAGTTTTGTATGCTAGCAGTGATTTTTATAGCGTTAAATTTCTCTACCATTCTGCTATTTCGGTTGAAGCGATAAACTATTTCTCATTATCAATCGAGTTCATCTAATATAAATTAGAAATTAATCTTAAGCACTCAAAATTTATCCAGAGGTAGTTGTCAATTTATCATGGGGAAACGACATAACGTGGAATTTCATCCGAGCTTGCATGACACAAGATCAGAGCATACCAATTAAAGCTTCAAATCGTTTTATGGCACTTTTTGTCTTGCTGTCTAGCCATAACCTATCTCTAGCATGCTACGCGTAGGACTGAAACGTTAGCTATAATTTTCTTCCTATTAATAGATTCGCGTGCTTCCAACAGCTTCGCTTTTGCATCGATTGACCAATCAGAGCGATGCTTTTCCTTTGATATATCGCTTACCCCTTCAAAACCGTCGTATATGGCAGGGAAATCCGATATGCCGGAGATTTTTAGCAAACAAAATAGGACACTGCTCGCTACTAATCGAAATTTCAATCATTTATAATTGAAAATGCGTGGCTTTATACATTCAAATCGAATCTTAGAAATATTTCCAATCAAATAATGCAATAATATTAATAATTGATGCAAAATATACTGAGCTGTAAGTGTTTAAAACCTCACCACATTTCTACGTGTATTTTTCCGTGTAGTTTTACATTGAAATTCGGTGTTTATCATTCAGTCATTCGACTGCCGTGAGAATAATATGAGATGTAATTAAAAGGGATCTTCTGGCTCAAACAAATAGCCTCATATCTTCTACATTTTTTGTTTTCGAAAATCCTTCTTTCACGAGCCAACGCTACCAATTTGGAACTACACCTGTATAATTTTGAATAAATTGACACAGTTAAAAGTTCGTGTAAATTCCGACGGAAACGATCAGATCTACTGGGTTCCTGCTACAATGTCGTGGTGCAGCCATAGTTGCAACAGTTTCTCTGTTACTGCTTAGCCAGATTTTTTAATGGTTTGGAACATAGGTAGCTTTATTTTACCATACTATCTCTTAGTTCTACAGATTGGGTTTTTATGTACTTATTATATTTATTCTTAATTTTTCGAGAGGATTAATTCTTATGCATTTCTTAGCACTTGTGGGAATAGATTTACTATGTGAAATTATACACTTAAACTTGTACATAGCTGTACTATTCGTAATGCTATTCCAGGTGTTGTTTTGATTCAGAAACCAGGTGCCTATCTGTGCGTATTGAAAAGTATGTCCGCGATTATCATTCAATGTGATATAAACATGTGGTGCAGACCACGTGGCTTGCTTGCGTTGGTAACCAAAAATGTGTACATACTTTGCTATGATGACATACATGAAAACAAACATGCTTTGATTCAATGCCAACTAGTCCGAATGGTATGACCTAGCCAAGCACGTGGTTTTTAGTTTTACTTGGCTTTCTGAAGCAAAGTTAATTTCACTAACACAAAAGAGTTGTGTTTGCCCCACCTGTTTCTGTCACATTGATTATCATTGCCAACATTCACACCCTGTGGAGTAGTAGGCCCAGTATGTACGACGATGAAATTGTTTGTGTTCACTAAAAATTTCGATTTGATTATGCATTCTATGGTTGAGCGTCTGAGTAAAAAATTTCATAATTCACTATTTACTCTCGCATTCGGGACAGACACGTACGATTTATCTCATTTTGTTATTTCTTGTGCTCTAGGTGCTTTATTCAATCGACGATGAACTTTTTCTTCGGATAGGTAATTTCAAATAGAACAAAAATAAAAAATAATTCAATTTACCCTGCTTCTTTCCATACTAAAGCCTTATAAATTCAATTTACCCTGCTTCTTTCCATACTGAAGCCTTATATAATTGCTCAAAAAAATTGAACATTCGAAACAACACCAATGCGATTTTCTCTCTTGCAATATTCTTTCGCCCTCGAGGTCTTTACTTTTAAGCCGATAATTCCGTTTTAAACGAAAATTGCTGGAAACAGAAGCAGAAAGAATTTTCGAAAAATAAATCATCGTTCATCTTGCACTTGAAGATAATCATCCTAAATGCTTCATACTCATGCGAACACTGCTGCCAGCATGCTCGGTAGATTCATATCCGCTTCCTGCGCCTCCGGGGCCAAACGGTTAACGACGAAAGCCATCAAGCGCTGCAGACTTTGCCAGTTCAGGAACTTGTACGCCGGAGCTATATGCAAGGATGGATCGATATTTGATTGTTTTTTTTTTTTTTGCTTTTGCTCTTGCACAGAGGATGAGGCTGGAAAGAAAATCCTAAGACGACCGAATAATTTAAATTTAATATACCCTGTCTGTTTTGTGCAAGAGATAAAACGGACAAAAAACCAACTTGAGAACCTGCTGTGGTATGCTGGTACTAAATACTGGAGATGCAACAGAAAATCTTCGTAAATTAGTAATCGTTGCACGATGCTAAAGCAATTTTGCTTGATGTATTTTCTTTAAAATTTCAGCCAATTTTTTTTTTTACGTAAATTTTCGATAAACATTTCTTGAGTAAACATGACTCACTATTGAGTAGATATAACAACTTATGGAATGTACCTAGAGCCACTCGATCTTAAAATGGGTCATTGAAAGAAACTCTGAAATTGGATGGAAGGTACTAATAACTATGTGATTTTCAGAGTCCACGTCCTTTAGGGGGTAATTTCAGCCGCTCTGGAATGATATCAACAACACACAAAATATCTGAACAAAGCAACATAATGTTTCACCAAACACCAAACATTTCTTTTCGTTACTCTCATTTAATTTGCTTATGTTATTATTATTTATATTCGGATGTTAATGGAATTTAACAAAACCAAAAAGAAAAACAATTATGTGATCATGTGAATGCTTGAAACAGAATCGAAAAATGTCGAACAATGATAACAAATTAATAATAATAATAATAATAATAATAATAATAATAATAATAATAATAATAATAATAATAATAATAATAATAATAATAATAATAATAATAATAATAATAATAATAATAATAATAATAATAATAATAATAATAATAATAATAATAATAATAATAATAATAATAATAATAATAATAATAATAATAATAATAATAATAATAATAATAATAATAATAATAATAACAATTATGATAATAATAATAATAATAATAATAATAAAAATAATAATAATAATAATATTAATAATAATAATAACCCTAGGCTTTGGATGGTGAGCTACAGGGTGCGTACCCTTCTTTGGCGGATGGGGGTGGGAGTCAATTTATACTTCGTATTGACAAAGTCGGACCATACCGAGATCGATCGATCGTTCGCTTATAAAAGTAAAAAGATGAAAATTATTATGTTATCTGGATCGATCTCGGAGTGGACAGGACTAATACTGCTTAAAATTGACAATAGGTCATTAGGTGGTTTTGAGCATTCTTATGCCTGGAATTGGTCACCAATTTGAATTATCTTGATCTAGTTCGTGCCGGGTTGGACTATTGTTATCAGGAATAGGAGTAAATTGATATCTTATGAACCGTTTAGGAACTTTCAAACCTTTCCGATCCGGTTCGGTGTCGGTAATGTTTACAAGTTGCAATGACAGCGAGGCTGATTGATCGGGTGTAAATACACTCCCAAATCGAGAAAGGTTTGAATTTTCTTAGATTTCTCCAACTTGGACACAGATGTCACCTTCTAACTAAGAATGTGAGATGTGTGTTTCTGGAAGAGAACGGTTCACGTGGACCATTTCATCCAATTACACCTAGTATTTCTTCACGAAATACATGTAGTTCTTGGCCCTTATTACCGTTCTCACTTCCACTTTTACATTCACTTCACTTACATGTCACTTCACTTGATTTTACCTATTACCAGTATCACGCATAGTGAAGTGAGCGCTGTGGTGGAAAAAACTAATTTATTCAACAAAGTTTTGGTATCGTGATGTTCGTAATGACATCAAGTTCATCCATTTAATACCTTTGGCTCTGAAGCGACTTCCGTAATAAGGACCTAAATTCACTTATTTTGATTTCCACCGTGAAGTGATACTGATAATAAGGGTCATAGTCACTTCACTTGGTTTTCACCGTGTAGTGACACCGGTAATAAGGGCCCTTGTTTCCTGGATGCGTGCTCAACACTAGAAGTCCCAAAACTTAGTACAGACCTAAATTGCTCAAAAGCAGTCAAAATGATTGGAAGAGAGAAAGTCAATAATAAAAACTGTGACAGAATAAATAAAAGCTAGTGCAGTGTGCCTAAGTACATATATCGTTAAATAAAGAATTAAAAAAGTTCACAGAATTTTAAGCAATCCTTCCATTGTTTATATATTGTGACTTTCCTGGGCAATCTAGTGTTAAATGCGCATCCTTACATTATATAACTTAACGAACTTACTAACACCTGATTTTATTTTATTTTATTTTTTCAACGAAAACCGAGCCTGTTGAAATAAAGGATTATCATCGAAGATTTAAGACCAAGAAAAAGACACTAGAATGCTCTCAAGAAAATGAAGAAAAATAGGTATTTTATATAATTACCTAACATTTGGTAAGTAAAATGCAATACGATTTTTACTATCACTATTATTATTATTATTAATAATATTGTAATTATTATTATTATTAATCTTATTATTATTCCTTTAGTCTTGATAATCTACTAGCTTGTGATATTAACAGGTGTCTCCGATATAGTAAAAAGCAATGCAATGGGGCAAAAGGAAACGTATCGTAACATCGACAAAGATAGAAACAATTAGAATAGATTAGATTGGATAGTGTTAGTAGACCAAACATATCTACATTGATTTAGGATCTTTAAAGTAATAATCGTTTGTACCGCTTCAGACATAAAAGACTATATAGGAAAGCAAGGCCAGGACCGAAGCGGATACAAAGAGAAATTTTCTAAAGATTCATCGACAAGGACATTTAAGACACAGAAGCAGTTGATAGGATGACAAAATACCAATACGATATAGACGCACGCAGTGCGGTAAAATTTCATTTTCAATCGAATAACATAAGATGAAAATGAAATTTATGGCCGCTGACCGTCAGCATATCCCTACTAATTCATTTGACTTTTGCTGCCATTTTCAAGTGAAGCTCCCGGAATTCATCGTCAGTTGAATAATCGTTGATAGTCATTTGAAGTTTTGCTTGCTCAGTTTCAAGTGCCAAATAGTATAACTGCTTCAGTGTCTTCGCTCTTGGTAGTAAGCAGATTCGAACGAATAGAATTATAAATGGAGTAAAGTATTAAAAATGAAAACTGAAGGAGGAAACAATTAATTTATGTGTATTCTATGATTGACATTTCAGCTTTCTGATTAGTCTTTCATCTATTATCTTGAACCAATTCGAATGTTTACATAAACCTCATTTGAAGGCCGCTCTCACACTATTGAAAGAGATATTTGTTACTTCAAGAGATCAACTGACGGTAATTAAACTGAGCCTCGATTGAAGAAAAACGAGTGATGAACTGAATGCTGCCCTTTCGGGCCGTCAGCAAACATTGTGTGTGTGTGTCAGAGAGTGAAGTTTACTGCAGTAGAGAGATCGTCAATGTGTTCCATATTCAGTTTCAATTGAATTGAATGAAAGTACTAGCCATGCAATGATTCTGTACACTAAGAATCGGCTGCGAAGTCTGTTGAAACAGAAAGGCCAAATTCCACAAAAGGAATGTAATGCCAGGACTTTGCTTTTTTTTAATTGAATGAAGTTTTACAGCACTGGACGCACGACTCAATGATTGACTGGTTACAGAGTGGAGCACACACTTCCTGCCCAAGTGACAAATTCTCTGGCGAACTTGCAATAAAAGATATTCATATCTTTCGTTGCAAATTGATAACCGTAAAGGAATCTGTCGCTTGGGTTACATGCTTTAGGGTTTCCTCCTTCGTTACTTGTGTTCATTTGGGCACCATAGCCTAGTTCGTCCGGTATGGAAAGTGCGGATCATTGTAACCAGCCCCCTCGGCCAGAGTAGCCCATAAAGGGGGAAAAAATAAATTATAAAAGAAAAAACGTGCTGAATCCACCTATCAGTGAGATGATACCTTTTTTATCAATCCGCATGTGTTTTTTGCATGAATATTCTTCGATGTTTCAGATTTCATGACATTATTCTAATGTCAGTCGTTTTCAGTGGCAATTTGAGATTTTATTCACTCAATGTCACTGTAATGTCGAAACTGCAAATCGTATAAAATTTCAATGTGTGTAGACATCTTTGAGGAATCGTAGTGCAAATTGAATTTTTGTGTGCCTTCCGAAACAAAAACTGAATGCAACCAAAAATGAAATAAATTTATTTGGTAATCTACTATCCAAATCTACTAACCCGATAAACCTGATTAATTTGTGTTAAATAGACATTTTTATTTTTATAGACATATTTATCCGAAACCGGAAGCTGGATCTGACTGTAAAAAAAGATGTTTTATAGAATCTTAAAATTTTTCATTTGAATCTTAGATGATTCTTAGACTTCATTTGAATCTTAGATCGGTTCAGCCATCTACGAGAAAAATGAGTTACACAGTTTAATTTCGTTTCACATATCATCCGTAGTTCCGGAACCAGAGGTAGGAACCAAACATAATGCAGGAAACTTGTTTGGGATTATACGACTTTTCATATGAATCTTAGAAAACGGTTGAGTCATCTCTGAAAAAAATTGAGTGAAATTATTTGTCACACACGCATTTGCTGATCTCGACGAACTGATTCGAATGGTATATGGCTGTTTTGTTCTTCCTGCATTTATTGCTGTAAGTAGTTTAAATCAATATAATTATGGAATTGCTTTCAACTCGAAAATTCTGCCAAAATTCTGCCATCTGGTTTACATATGGCATATTCGAACGATTATGTTGCCAAAAACAAACCGTGCTGAAATCGGTCCGGGGCAAAATGCATCCCAAGCATTTCTTTGCCAGACAGCGCTCAAAACATCTACTGCTGGAATAGGGAAAAAAGTCGCTTACACAAAAATTTCGATATCTCCGTTAAAAATGGACGCATTTTAACAATCTATGGTTTGTTGGATAGCTATTCCGTGCGAAATCTAAGTCTTGAAATCAATTGTGACAGATTTTGACATAAAACTTCGTATAACTCAAAAAGTAAACATCCGATCTCAAAACCATTCAATAACATTCTGGGAGACTGGGAGACCTTTCATTTGCGACTAGTTTGATCAAAATCGGTCCACCCATCTCTGAGATCTCGACCTCTTTGTTGACAACACACATACAGACACAGACATTTGCTCAGTTCGTCGAGCTGAATCGATTGGTATATGACATTTGGCCCTCCGGGCCTCGGAAAATTTTTCCAAAGTTTGAGAAAATTCTATACCTATTTTTTATATATAAAAAAGATAAAACATGAATTTTTGAAAATGTTAGACCCTAAGGGCTCCCTGGAGTAATTAATTATTACCATTAATTTTATAGACAAAAAACTTTAAACGCATTTGAAAGTCCGTGTCCGTCGTTATTTAAAAACTACTGCACCATTTTATTTCAAATTTTTCACACATTTTCTACAAATAAAAAATCAGACCCCAACGTTTTCCTTTCCGTTGTTTGTTACTTTGGGGAGGTTTAACAGCTACAAAATGGTGTTGTTTTTCGTGAAAATCGTAGTTTTCACTTTAAACAACCACAAAAAATTGAAAACAAATTAAAAAATCAAACAAAATGCGTTGGGGTCTAGAAAAACTTCTTCATCACGATTTTTAAAAAGCGTCCTCAAAAATACCTTTTCACCGACTTATTTCTCAATATTTTTCCACGAAAAAATTACAATATGTTGTTTGTATGATGCTTTTCATCATCCAAAACATTTGAAATTATTTTATTGAACGATAATTCTGGAAAAAAAATCGCAAAAAATGGTGACTTTTTCATCTTTTAGAATATCGTATAAAAATAATTTCAGTATACAAGAAATTTGCAGGAATCAATTTGAAATGAAGTTTCAGAGTATTGTCGTTCCTTGCTTCATTTCTTTTCTTTTCACTGCCGTAAATTCATTACTTTTATTGAATCGAGAAAAAGTAATAATACTTCAAGCATTACAAACTATGCCAGTAGAGTGAAAAAGAGCGTTATAAAATATTTTAATAGGATTTTCGGAAATCCAGTAGCCGGTTGACAGATGACTGTAAAGTGGATAAATTTCACAAATAGTTCAGAGAAAATAATATATTACAGATCGTAAACGTATTTTTTTTCACTGAGCATGAACTGAAAAATTTGGTATATGTCGAATCGCCTAAATTCCAATACAATTAGGGTTTGCACGAATATGACATAACCTCGCCAAAAATTCGCTGAATCAAAATCATTTCACGGCTGACGGCGGTTAGTTTACATGTTCATTCTAAGTAAGTAACGTGTTATTTTAAATGTAAACAAACTTTGCCATTTTGCCAAATCTAATTGGATTCAACTGTTATCCAAGTGCAGTAAAATAGATTCAGACTTGAATTATGTAAGTCTCACTCCACTCCCAAATACCGCTCAATTTTATTACGACGCTAATCCCACTGCAAATTTTACTATCAACCAGAAACGATCCTTCGCAATAAAAATGCTGCTACATTTAAATTCTCATTCGGAAAATGATCATACAATGTTACCTCTAATCCGACAATTGACTAAAAAAACGTCCTGAGAGTTCCTTTCTGTGTGTAGTGGAAAGATCTGGAAACTGCAACGGGAATTCCCTACCATGTCGAGTGACACACATTGCAAACGCTCCGCAAGTCGAATCCAATTGCAGCCAAAAAAGAGCAACGAGAAATATTTATTGGAAGATTACGTGTGCTATTTTCGGAATGGGATTTATTCTCATTCTATGGCGAATGTTGGATGGACGAACGGATGGACGAAGTGACCGCCCCTGTTTGAATAGAGGTGGGCTGCCATTCGGGCTCCGAGTGCAATTCCCCCGAAAATGATCAGGAATTTCAAATCGGGTTGAATTTCGATTTGGGAATTTTATTCCACCGGAGAAGATATAAGATGAAAGGATTACTTCTGTGTTGGACACTGTCAGAAATTTGTAGGCCATTTTGAAACATAATCCCAAACTAACGACGTCGCCAACTCAAACACTACGTAATATGGATAGTGTCGAACGTTACCTTCAAATTGGTACAATCTTGTGCAATTTGCTGTATGAAAAACGGAACTTTTTTTTTGTAGTGTTACATTACCGTGGAAAGCTGCAATCGCCAGCGGCACACACGATGCTGGCTGGCGTAAATTTTGATGCAGAAGTAAAATGAGATTTTCATCGTACTAATGCAATGAAATTGTTCGATCGGAATAGCTGATTAGCCTATACATAACTGAATACGCTGAATATAGTGAATCGTAGTGGAATCTACATTGTGGTATACACCAGGTTGCCGTCGATGCCGCCGAGAGAATTGCACTGCCTAGGACCATAATGTTGGTCGATGGGACTTGGCGTGAAGCAAAATGTAATTCATCCTGTCAATGCGTGTCTCGATTGGCAAAATGGAGTGAAATGCTTCGTATTATTGATGTAAACAAGCACGGTTTGAGAAATTTGTTTGTACGTCATCCGTTCCTGACAGTTGCGTGAGCCATCGGATGATTTTACCCCCTAAGACTCTATGAAGTACGGAAAACAGCTGACGGTTGGCATATCATATTTGCCAACCTAAGGATCAAACGCATCGGGAACCTGCACTCAGCTGAGCGAAGATAGGTTGCACTGTGCAGAGCCTATACGGGTATTAAATGGCGCTCAGTACTCCAAATGGCACATTTAAGTAAATTAGGATGGGATGAAAGGCTCTTCTCGCGGAAAATTTTACCGCACCTAGTACTACGAAGCTATCCACAATAAAACAGATATTTTGTGTACCGTGTGTACTCTACTAAATTATGTCAGTGGTGCATACGAACCCTGCCTTCGCTATTAGCATTGCATAATGAAAATGAGATTTTGTGGATATAATCAAATTGCCATGTTCCCGTTATTAAGGGTTAGGTATCTGACAGCATGCGACGACAGCGCCTATGATCTACGGTTGAATAATTCAACTCACGACTGGTTTGCAACTCTGCAACCTGTACGAAACAGAGAGAGAAAGCAGCTAATTGCAAACGAACGTTTACGCGGATATAAAAACAACATTACCGCTCCATACTAAACCGTATCCCATAATCTCTGGCGATAATCAGATTTCCTCGAAATGGTAAACTGTTTATCAAATACATTTTGTGGTTCTTCGATTGGAATGAGCAATGTAAATTAGTGCTACAAGCAATTAATTTCATGACGATTGGACGTGGTTGCAATGAGTAATGTACGATGATTATATTTGGTCACTATTTATCTGTAGGATTCCATTAAACATGGGGTTGATGGTGTTTTCTACCTACGATTTAATATCATTTCAACAAGAAAATTTCCACACAGGAAATGATGACACATTCGTTTGCTACAATAGACACATTTGCTCAATTTTATTAGCTTTGCAAGGTTGCCTTAAAACTTCATTGAAAAATCAAGATAAATCAAAATGTATCAGATAAACCAAATAGCTTGAAAGTCTAGGAATTTTGTTTCAAGTTATCAATTAAGAATTTAATCGGCAAACCGACTTTATCGCTATTTTCGGTAACATGAATGCATTTTTTCGGATAGAACTTACCTACTGCAGTAAACCCATAATAATATCCAGTAGAATCTCCTATGATGAGAATTTCTTCATACCGGAAAACCGGCCCAGAGTGTATGGGGTTTCGACTAATTGGGGCTGTGAACGATTATCTCCCTCCTGTCAACAGATAGCACCAGCACAGTCTTCAACAATGCTTGGTTGTTGTTACTTACACCAGCACACGGAGAACCCTTCGATCATAAAATTGCGATATCGCAGTTTTTGATTTTTGCGATAGTTGATTTAACTAATTTCTTTTTGATACAACCAATATGGTTTTTGATTTCATATATTTAAGTAGTTGAAAAATATGTTGTTTTGAATGCTGTCAAATGCCGGAGATAGTTGAAAGCAAAACAATAATCGCAATGCAAAATCAACAACTTTTTTAGTTGAAATCTGTTCGCGTCGCTTCAAAATGTCAATGAAAACAACATCGATGGTTAAAGCGTTTGGTGAAATTGTGTCCATTCGATTTGAGAAATTTATGATTCCATAACAAGTGTTTATCTAACAGCGGTGTTGTGATAAAGTTAACGTTGTTTAAGATGAAAAAGATTTGGTGACAAATTAGAAAATGTTAATGAATGATCATCTCGTAATCTTCCAGGTATGCGCAAAAATTTTATGCTTCATATTCGATCATTGATTTACAGCAGACTGTTTTACTTCCAGCTATTCGATACCGATGATGATGTTCATGCATTAGCAATAAAACGCTTTTTGACATTAATTTAATTTATAAAAGTAACAGGAGCGAAGGGTTCCAAACACACAGAACACGCTGCGATTGAATGGCGCGTTTGAATTGCCGTCGCAAAATTCCAATTCTCAGCGGTTGATGCACCCAAGCTCATATGAATTGACTAAAATTATCAGTGCATAACTTTAGTTCAACCGTTTGAAGGCATCATCTTTCGATACTCATTTTAGGTAAATTTAATAATTTCGCTAATTTACTCGCCCCTCCGATCAGTTCAGATCAGATCAGTTCTGATTTCGTAATGATAATTTATTCCTTGGTTAAGATCACTTGAAATCAGCAGTGATCGGTGGTTCACCCAGCCCTAATGATATTACATGTCAATATAAAATACTATTTATATTTAAACAACGATATTTATTTCATGAATATCAACATACCGAACTTATTTCAAATAGATCATGACGTGTATCAGTAAGTATATTTTGATTATTTTCGCAAATCAATAACATTGTTCGAGTTGATTAAACTATTTGCAACGTCTAAAACAAATAAAACCGATTTATTTTTCAACTAACAGAATTTTGTTTCAATAACAACACCAGTTATTTCAACTAAAATATTTGTTGAAATTGAAAGGTATGTGTCCTCACTAATTGACAGCATTTTTTTTTCAAACAGTTAAATTAGTGGTTTCAACCATCGTTTCTGCTAATCGAAAAACAAAAATGACAGTTTAGTTAAAACAATAATCGATTACTTGTACCAAATTTTAACCAATCGAATTCAGAAAATCAACTAATATTCTGGTTGAAATGGGATCGCGGGTGGTTCCGTGTAGTTAGATGTTAGTAACAATCACTCAAATTTCTGGTTGCAAACTAGTCACAAATAAGCTAGCGTAACAAAACTTGTTACTTGGGACTCTAACTTGTGCGATTGCAATTAATTTATGAGATCATCATGATTACGACTGTATTGCAGAAGTTATATTTTTCGCATATGTGCACATTTTTGCCCATCTTGATCATAATCAGTTTGCTGCGATAGTCACGTTCACTTGAATCCGCTGATTTAAGAAAAATTATCATGATGATGGCCATTTATAAAAAATATATAGGGGAGACCCGTGCTGAGTCGGAAATTAAAAAACTACAAGGATCAGCCCCATGGGGTTATTCGAGCCGTTGATGTGGAACAAGGCAACAAAAATTTCCAATCTGCTTAGATTGATCCTTATTAGGAATCAACACCGAACACGCCCAGAATATAGACTCTATTTATCGTGATTTGTATTTGTTTCGTAGCCCACGAAATTACATCAATAGCCCATATGTATACAATTAAATGTTTGTACATGATTGCGATACGGACATCGATATTTAAGCTTCTCTTCACCAAGCTTGTGTTCAAGTTTTGTATGCAAGCAGTTATTTTTATAGCGTTTCTCTACCATTACTACCATTTTGCGATTTCGGTTGAAGCGATAAAATATTTCTCATTATCAATCGAGTTCATCTTATATAAATTAGAAATTAATCTTATGCACTCAAAATTTACCCTGGGGTAGTTTCATCCAATCTTGCATGACACAAGATCAAAGTATACCAATAAAAGCTTCAAATCGTTTATGGCACATTTTATCTTGCTGTGTAGCAACAACCTACCTCTAGCAAGCTACGCATAAGACTGAAATGTTAGCTATAATTTCGCTTCTATTTGTAGATTCGCGTGCTTCCAACAGCTTTGCTTTTGCTTCGATTGACCAATCAGAGCGCTGCTGTCCCTTTGATATATCGCTTACTCCTTCAAAACCGTCGACTATGGCAGGGAAATGCGGTATGCCAGAGATATTTTGCAGCCAAAATAGGACACTGCTAGCTATTAATCAACATTTCAATGATATAAAATTAAAAATACATGGCTATGAACATTCAAATCACACGGAACCACCCGCGATCCCATTTCAACCAGAATATTAGTTGATTTTCTGAATTCGATTGGTTAAAATTTGGTACAACTAATCGATTGTTGTTTTAACTAAACTGTCATTTTTGTTTTTCGATTAGCAGAAACGATAGTTGAAACAACTAATTTAACTGTTTGAAAAAAAAAATGCTGTCAATTAGTGAAGATACATACCTTTCAATTTCAACAAATATTTTAGTTGAAATAACTGGTGTTGTTATTGAAACAAAATTCTGTTAGTTGAAAAATAAATCGGTTTTATTTGTTTTAGACATTGCAAATAGTTGAATCAATTCAAACAATGTTAATGATTTGCGAAAATTTTAGTCAATTTATATTAGCTTGGGTGCATCAACGCTGGGAATTGGAATTTTGCGACGGCAATTCAAACGCTCCATTCAATCGCAGCGCGTTCTGTGTGTTTGAAACCCTTCGCTCCTGTTACTTTCATAAATTAAATTCATGTCAAAAAGCGTTTTATTGCTAATGCATTAACATCATCATCGGTATCAAACAGCTGGAAGTAAAACAGTTTGCTGGAAGTAAATCAATGATCGAATTTGAAGAATAAAATTTTTGCGCATACCTGAAAGATTACGAGATGATCATTCATTAACATTTTCTAATTTGTCACCAAATCTTTTTCATCTTAAACAAGGTTAACTTTATCACAACACAGCTGTTAGATAAACACTTGTTATCATACATTTCTCAAATCGAATGAACACAATTTCACCAAACGCTTTAACCATCGATGTTGTTTTCATTGACATTTTGAAGCAACGCGAACAGATTTCAACTATAAAAGTTGTTGATTTTGCATTGCAATTATTGTTTTGCTTTCAACTGTCTCCGGCATTTGACAGCATTCAAAACAACATATTTTTCAACTACTTGAATATATGCAAATCAAAAACCATATTGGTTGAATCAAAAATGTTCAAAATTAATCCCAGAAGAGCGATTTCTCATTATTTTAAATTCATATATCATGAGGATTATAATATTCACAATCGATGTTCAATTCTTGCGACTCCATAGTGTGATCGCCATATTCAAGCCAACAAAACTTTTGTCGTGAATACGACTTACTTTACCATGGGGCGCCTTTTCAAATTGTTCATTTCTTCTAGTGCTTCAGACGGAACTGGATGTCGAGGTGAGGTTCTCCCACCATCAGTAAGAACAAACCTGATATAAAGCTTGAAACGCTCAGGATTCCGGTCGTCAGGAGAAGCAGTCGGCAATGAAAACGCAGACCTTTTGCGCGGCACAAAACCTCAAGCGCACAGGTTGCAGAGCCAGTTTTCGTTTTAAGAAGATCGATTGCTTCATCCTGCTGCTGGTCTTTTGCATTGGAGCAAAACCAGCCCTTCTAATAGCTCCAAATGTTATCTAAAGAACTATAAAAATTGCTTGTTTGCAAATTGCAAATTAAAACCATCAGTGTAGTGCAAATCTAGGATAATTTGATTAGCTTTGTGCAATTTTCCCAGGTTGGCGACTCAATGCATAGGACACTGGTCTCACAAGCCAGTTGTCGTGTGTTCGAACCTCGACCTGGAAGGGTTCTTAGTGTCAGCACTAGCCATGCAATGATTCTGTACGCTATGAATCGGCTGCGAAGTCTGTTGAAACCGAAAGGCAAAATTCCACGGAAGGAATGTAATGCCAAGACTTTGCTTTGTGCAATTTTCGCAGTACAAAGTTCGCAACAGTGTTTATTATCGTTTATATCATAAAGAACTATACTGGCTATATCGCAATATATAATTTTATGTCAGAAAGTTTAATGTAACTAATCTGTACTTTAGTTTAGGTGTATTGTTTCAAATTCTACACGCAAAAGCCAGCGATCGCAAAACAACTAAAATGTTAGTTGTTATTTCTGAATTCGTTTGATTAAAATTTGGTACAACGAATCGAGTGTTGTTTTAACTAAACTATCATTTTTGATTTATCGTGCTACCAGTTTAGCAATGACACATATCTAAGACACGCACCACAAACGAGTAATGAAACATCAAGTTGAGCAATGACGTACAAAAAATGAAATGTTTCAATTAGGTGTGACTCGTGCAACTGAGTACTGACACATTCCCAACAAAGCTACCTGTATGCATGAAAGCAAAAAATATCTCAGTTGTCAGAGTGGTTCGCTAAAAGAGCTTTTTTGATTCCGTTTTCAAGAATGTTGCTGATAAACCTGATTCTACTGATGCACTTTAAAGAAAATACAAATACTATCACTTCACTTTAACAGTAATTTTTAAGCATTAAGCGTTTTTATTTTCATTGAAATAAATTGTCCAAAAATACATTACTCGGAGATGAAATTAAAACATTTATATTGTAGGAATATCTATTCAACTACATGGAAAACTAGTTTTACAATTAAACTCTTATGATTTTCTGCATACTTTCACTTAAATTAAACCACCATTGCAAATTTTCAATGGTGAAATGAAGAAAATATTTGTTTTGCGTTTTGCTGTCTTCGTTTTCAACCAAGTGACAGCATTGGAATACAGATATTTAGTTTAAGTGAAGGGTTTTGACAAAATCAACAAATATGTTAGTTAAATCAACAACATTTCAGTTGAAACAACCAGGATGTGAAACAAAAGTTGCAATATAGTGATTTTTGGTTCTGCGGGTTCTCCGGGTTCGGGAATGCTTTCAAAATTCACACAATCGATCCACTAATTGATATTCGGAAGTATAAAGAAAGAGTGTCAGTTTTATTCGTATTCACGACATCCACTCATGTCTCTGGCATTACACACCCGTACTTTTTTAGGTTGCATTTCCCTTATCATTACGATGGGAAAACCTGCCGATAGCTATCTGAATCAATGCAGAAATTGTATGTTATAATCTTGCTATAAAGACTGTCTCAGAAAGTATGGACGCACTTTTAATTTCGCTGTAAATAATTCACAAGTGTTAGATATTCAAACTTTATTCGATATACTGATAATATTAGACTACAACAACAGAATATTATTCTCAACATTTACTACTTAGCCATTGTAGACTAGCTGGCGCACCTTCTTGCGAACGTTCCTCATTAAATTCCGTACAGACTTCTTGGCGACAAGTTTTGACATTTTTTCCAATCTTTATCGAACTGTTGAATGGTTTCGGCTGCCGATTTGGTGAATTCATGTCTTGTCTTTTGGGACGAAAGTGACATTTTTGGTAGTATATCATTCCACCGTTGATTTCGTGTAGTGGAAAGAAGCAAGATCTGGCCAGAAGACAACAGAATCCTTGTGGCCTCGAATCATGGGTAGAAGTAAACATTCCTTGATGTATATTTCGCTGTTCATTGAAGCAGTGGTGATGAAGGGTTTCGAAATCTTACCGCAGCTACAAATTGCTTGCCAGACCATACCTTTCTTACCAAATTTTTCGACTTCAATCGATGTCTCGGACTGGTTTAACACTTGCCCTTCTCGCACCGTATAATATTGTGGTCCCGGCAAGGATTTGTAATCGAGTTTTACATAGGTTCCGTCGTACTGATCGAAGCTTCTTGTTTCGAACTACGTTTTGGTTGTTTCTGCTTCTTATAGGTTCGAAGATTCAAACGTTTTTTAGCACGAAGAACATTTGACTTCGAAGTGCCCACTTTTTTGGCCACATCCCGAACTGAAACCTCCTCCTTTTCTCGAACGCCTTCAGTATACGTTTATCCAACTGAGGGTTAGCAGGACCTTTTTTTTACCCGTTTTCGGTTATCCTCAAAGGTGTCATCCTCACAGAACTTCCTGATTGCATTTCGTACGGCTTTTTCACTTACTCCTTCCATTTTTGCTATCTTTCTCAGTGACAGTCCGCGTTCTGTGTACCATTTGTACACAATTTTTCGACGGTGTTCCGCTGAAAGTCCACGCATTTCGAAACAAACTAATGAAAACGAATAAACAACTGCACAAGTGAAGAGTGTAAACAACAGGACACAGCCATAAAAATTATCAGATTCCGAACCATTGCGAAATGGCAGCGGTTTTTGGTTGCGTCCATACTTTCTGGGACAGTCTTTATCAATTCACAGTAACGATTTACATAGTATTCGCTTACGTATTTATAATGGTTTCGCAAAGAAAAACCTTCTGCAGCTCATGAGCCAGAAGCCCAACACGTGTGGCTTCATTCAAAGTTCTTACGTTCCAAGATTGAGCTTTATTTGTTGCCAGATCTTGTGCCGTTCAATCAGTTCGTTTGCTACACTTCTGCTTCTCTTGGTAGCTGAATCTTCGGTGGACTGCACGGCCAGGATTGCACTGACTACATCGTGCTGAGGACTGCCTTCTCGATGCTGGCACGATGCAGTACGGTGTGTTCAGTTCAGCTTAGAGTCCCTTGGCACTCGGACGGTGATCAGCCGCATCTTACATGGGAAACAGACGCTGTTGTGATCCGCGCCTAACAAGGAGAACAGACGCTCAATCAAATTTCCACCTCCCCTTCCCTGTCAGCATACGACCTAAGTTCCCACCGGGGTTAGTTACCCAGTCTTCTCGAGGTTACTCGTATCCCGGCAAGTATCCCGGGCAGATAGGGATAGGTGTAGCTAAGTAAGTGGCTAAGGACCACGGATTGAGTCTATTTTATTTCTTCAGATACGCGAAGTACCAATGAAAAATTGCCGAACAATAACATCTAATTGTGTAATATTGCTTCTTCGGGCCGAAACGGAATTGTTCTTGATCCATCGATTGTCGAATAATAAGCTAAATATTATGACTCGACTAATAAGATGAATATTTTACTATAATTACCATCCATAATATTAACGGTATAAGCTAGTTTGCAATTGTTTATCTATAATTCTATGGAAATGATGCAATTTGTTTGAATGGACACGAAATTTTATTCCGAAGAAAACTTCAGTCGACTGAAGCAAGTATTTGGAATTTCTGTCTCGCACAGCCCGTCAACCGAATATTTTAATTCGGATAACGGCCCGTTTTATTAATTCATTTCGCACGATACCGATTTGAATCATTCTAATAAAGAAACCCCGCAGTTGGACTAAATCGGAATCGATACAAAGCTCAACATAAATGTCAAGCTCTTTGCTCGGCGCGATGAAAATTTAAAATTAGGCCTGCTGCTGTGATAGTGGTAGCAATAACCACCCGTTCCGGCCGTTATCCTGTGGACTGAAAATTATTAGAGGTCGTTGGAAATAATCTTTACTGTAACGAGCTGAGTTGCTGACCGAAAGTGAACCTTTTGTTTTGGACCAACACATTATTAACCGGAAATTGCGTACGACCGACTTCGCACTGCTGCGAGCACTTTATTTATTCGAATTCTTAATTTTACTGTAATTTGATACAATTGGGATCTAAATTTTCCTTACCATTTCTCTTTTGCAGGTAAGCCGATGTAACGATCAGTTTCACAGCCAGGCACTGCCACCCCGGAACTCCGCAAAGACTGTATGTTACTAATGTTATTACTTCGTATAGTAATTGTGGCCATTGTTGGTCGGTAGGTCGTAAAAGAGTATAAATGGAATACGAAACGAGGAAACGATGGCTTGCCGGTCAGGTCACTAATTGAATTAGTCTGGGGCTGTGTAGTACATACCGCACCGGATCCCATTAGTGTCAAAAGCAACAGAGGCTCACAGTCCAATGCATGGTTCCGCTTTCCAATGTGAGCCACCAGATGCGATGTTTGTCGGCAGAAATATGTTCAACAGCAATGGTACAGTCGGCACTGAATTAAGCGTTCCTGTTGCATTTGACCTGTTTACTTTTTATTGAAGTGGAACAGCGTGCATCATGCATTAATTTGTGTTAAATTTTATTATATTGAAAATAACATGTTCAAATTGCGATCCAGGGTGACATACGGGGCAAGACTTCGAACAGAAAACAAATCCAATTAAAAACTAATGTTGAAGTTTACTTAAAACCCAATTTGTGTCACGGCAGGCAACACTATACCGGAACCGTCTGAAAGTGCAAACATTTACTCAGTTGATTTCCCACTCATCACTAATTCATTCTATCAACCAGCCAACGCCTTTTTCTACCGGGGGGAAATCTTCGCCGTTCCTAGGAAGTATGTGAAAATTCATTATTAACCACTCTTTTCCTGTACCAGACCATTTTCAACCGGATCAACCAATTAGCGGCAGCGCTGGTACTTTATCATATACGATTTCGAACCAGGCTTTCCCCGTGATTAACTAACTTACTCGCATGTAGGTACATACATTCGGTCTTTCTCGCAAAGCTGTTCTCCAACCATGTGGAAGTTGCTGTTCCGGAGATGGATTGTGTGTCAGCGTCAAAATGAGTTACATACATCAAGCAAAAGTGAGGCCACCAAGGGAGGGGTTAGATATGAAAGAAATTTGTTCGAAGATGTCACCGGCAAAATCTAATCAAATAATTACCCTTCGTTGATTGGTTTTTGTGAAGCAAGATAAGTCATTATGAGAGGGAAATTTATATTAAATTGTATGAAATCCAACAAAATTGATCGAATATCGTTCTGGAAACAGATAGTTTTGTTTCTTTTGTTTTTAGTTAGAATTATCTTCAGGAATATTTATTAGTTAATGTCTACAATGAAGATTCATTAAACTTCTATTGAATCGACATGAAGTTGCTGCATGCTACTTATCACAACAAACCATAAAGTAAAGTATTTATTTATTTATTTATTTGGAGTTGGGGAAAGCCCGATGGAGATGAAATTTAGCAATCTTTCTCTCCAGCAGGCATAAAACCTCCTCATCATTTGTATCAACAGATTACAATTATCCAACCGATACATTTAGGCTTAACACCAAATACAAATTATAATACGGAATACTTCGACAAATTTTCAAGGACACATTTTGCATCGTGCGGTACACTGTCATGATACACTGTCAGAGTGACAATGTACTTTAACGAGTTTTCTATAAAACTAGCAACACTGAAGGGTGAGAACAAATTCACCATGGTTACTGTTTATTGTAGTGAAAAATAAACTTGAACTATGTTGTTGTGTATGAGATATGGTTATTCCATATCGGATTTTTTTTGTCCTCCTTGGCTTTTCAGAAATTTGCTCCTTGGATTTTCGGAAATTGCTCAGTATTATATGTATGTCTCTGCACTGTTCACCGAATCGTTATGGTAGCCACCCGTTCTTCTCATTGCAAATCACTCCCGTCAGAGGAGTAGGAATTTTTCCAACATCTGCTAAATGCGGGGAACCTTTACGTCATAATACTAATAGAAAATATCCATCGTGAGAGAAAAACTGCTGTGTCTGCCACCGTTCGGGCTATAATCAATTTGTCTGGGTCACGCATAGATGAGTGACTATTGGGAAAACGCATACACAGCTTGCATTTGTTTCTCTTTTAACTTTTATTTTATCGTGTAGAGCGCTAATCGCTGTTTCCGTGGTACGTATACGAATCGTACCCATGTTCCACGCAAGGCCCGTTTATGAAAAAAAAGTCCCATCACTGCCAAAATATATCGCAATTATTCATACATCGATTGGCTGGAGTGTACCTTTGAATTTGTTGCAATACAGCAACGGAAAACATAAACAAACAAACTTGTTTTGCGCCGTAGCAACTAGCATAAAGCGTTGCCAGAAACGATCTCCTTCCACATTTTCAAACTATCGCAACAAAAGGGAGTAATTTACTAGGCTTGCTTGTTCAGGCTGTGAACCAAACATTGGCGGTTCGTTTGTATGGGACTTAGGGGTATTATTATTTGTATTTGTTAACACTACAATTAAAACTAAAAGCAAAAAGTTAAATTTATAACACTATAACTAGTTGACGACACCAAGCATGACAGTATCAGTACTCTTATTTAGAAAGTGAGAGAGAGGAGAAAATTTGTTAGGTAAATTGAAAACAAGGGTTGGTGGAGGGGGTGCTAAACGAGCGGAAACGAACGGCGGGGTTGGAATCAGCATGTAGATCTAATTAGTTATCAAAAAGATGGTGGAAAACAGAAAAAAACGACGAGGTTAGAATCGACATGTAGATCTAATTAGTGATAAAAATGGATGGTGGAAGACAGAAAAAAGAGGAAATAACGACCAGGTTAATTTAGGCGAGCGAGTCTAGTTAGTTTCAAATAAAGATGATGGAGAGACGGAATAAGGGTTGAATGAAAATAAATATTAACGGTTCCAGACAAATCCTAATCTGACAGGTGACTATGAAAGAATCGTTTAATCATGTTTCGAGATAAATGAAAGTCGAAGACATTGGAACAGTTGTTGAATGTTCGGCACATACTAGAGAACGGCTCATTATAACCAAAATTTGTTCTTGCAACTGCAGAGATGTCTATCTCCTCTGTGTGACGAAGAGCAAGCAAAATTTCTCCCCCCGCACTGACAACTTCAACGAGAGCTCTTCTCTTTCACATTTATACACCACTGTTGTGTAAAGTGTACACGCATCATGAGTGCGTTTGTTTATTTCCTTTTACCTCTTCCACTGAATCGCACCAAAGTGCTAGAGCAGAGCTAAAAAATTCTCAGAGGTGGATGCAGATACTTTCACAGAGTTGTACAAGTCGGTGAGCACTATGGTGTATGGTTTGCGTAGAAGAAGCGTGGACACGCAAAATCAGCAAAATAAAACAATTTATCGTAAAATTTTCGGTTTTCCTTACAAAATTTTTCAAAGCAAGGCCAGATCTACTCTCTATTAATTGAAGTTCACATAAGTGTTCGCTCACCTTCACGCGCCAGTGGTCTCTTGGGTGTATTTAGACGAGAGCGCGTGTGAGCGATTCATGCGAAGAGAATGTGTTTCACTCGCGCCAGCTGCTTTAACCACAAGCACACACTCAAATGCTGTCTATTCGACACTGAGAAGAAGTGCGCTTTCCTCTTTGTGCGGTGCTTCGTTTTTTCATCCTCGGTGTGGCAAAAATCTGACTCTAGCGTGTATAACTCTGGTGAAATGCCATCTCTGCTTGCAAGAGGTAATCTCAAAAAGAGGTGGGAACGACGATTGCGTCGATGAATGTCGAGATTAATCAACTGAAGGAGTTCGGGACAATCGATACGTGATTGAAGCAAATCAGCAACGAATGTTGCTTTGGAGACATTCCGACGAACGAATAAGCGATCAAGATCAATAAGCTTACAGCGATCTATGTAACTAGGAAGATTAGTAGGATCTCTCCATGCAAGGTTACGCAGGGCAAATCTTATAAATTTATGTTGAATAGCTTCGATCCGATCTATGTCGATTTGATCATGGGGTGACCAGACACAGCTGAATATTCAAGCGTCGAGCGGACTAGAGCACAATGTTAAGACAATGTGCATTGATAAAGCTCTTAGTAATGCGAAAGACGAAACCTAAAAGCTTGGAGGCCTTAGAGATCACATAATCGATATGACTTTTGAAATTCAACTTGGTAGAATGATACCTGAATCTTTAACGGTGGTCTCTCGTTTCAGTACAATCTGCGAAATGTTATAGTCGTAGCTAAATAGCGAGTGTTTGCGAGTAAACGACGTAACGGAACATTTCGAGGCATCTAAGACCATTCTATATCGTTACACCAGTTCACGAATGATTCAAGCTGTGACTGTAAAAATATAGTGTCGTCGGGCGTTCTTACTAGATGATATAGCTTAAAATCATCTGCGAAAGATAGTTTGTGACATTTCAATAGAAAGTTGAGATCATTGAGGCAGAGCAAGAATAAGAATGACCAAGTGACTGCCTTGAGGGGCTCTAGAACCTACAGCAAACGTTGTTGTAGTGCATTCACCGATGTTCACTAACATTTCCCGACCAATAAGATATGATTGAAGCCAGTCGAGTAAAGATCCACTGAATCCGAGTTTTTCGAGTTTAGCAACTGCAATTTGGTGAGGCAGCGGAGAAATCCGTATAGATAGCGTCAACTTGAAGTCGCGCTTGTAGGGATCGGATTATAAAAGATGTATGTAGTTGATCGTTTTGGCATAAAACCGTGTTGTGTTTCCGAGATGTAGTTATTGCAGTTATGCTTGATGAAGTCCAGAACTATATTTTCAAGTAACTTAGACACAGCGCATAGTGCGACTATCCCACGATAATTAGATACATCAGCTTTATTTCCCTTCTTGAAAACCGGAAAAATATATGATGTTTTCCAAATATCCGGAAAAGTTCCTGAATTGAGTGAGATATTAAACAGCATCGACAGTGGAATCAGAAGGCTGTTCGAGCACTTTTTCAATACCAGAGAAGGAATACCATCGGGCCCAGCGTTAGAAGATAGTTTCATTTTAGAACACGTTTTATCAATCATAGCTGTCGTTATGATTGGATGGGGGGCAATCGGGGAACGGCAAGGAACATTAATGATAGCTTTGGAGATCTGATCATTCGATAAGTTTTCATCAGAGAATACATTGCTGAAATGTGATTTAAATAGGTTACAAATGTCAGGCAACACGGATGATTCAACGTCACCAAGAAACATCTGGTTTGGTAGTCCTGATTTCTTCCTCTGTTCGTTCACGTAGTTCCAGAAGGAGGTGGGAATGAAATAACATTTTGTTCAGTCGCTTATAACGATTGTTGAGGAACATATAATACTATCTCAAATGGAGCGAAGGAAAAGCAAAAATAATTTAAATGGGATATGGAACGAATTTCCGCAATTCTGCATGTATACAAATAATAAAATGTGTTTCACGAACCAACTCTTATTTTTACGTTATTATTCATTTTATCGATGCATTGTTTGTAGTTTGTGTTACTAGGGAAAAGTCGTGTAAAGCTATCGGCTATAACGCCCCCGTTCTTTTTTTATGCATTCAACACATTTCTGAACAAGAATTTTATCACTAACACTATTTTTTGTCGGATCTATTTACGTAACAAGTTTGGCAGCTGTCATGTGCGGCAAAATATGAATAAACTGAAAATATTATTACGTAGTTTATCGATGTAATATTTTGTGTCGACTTAATAAGCATCTTGACCGCCTAAAGCGCTATTCACACTAGGCCGTGACGTATCCGGAACGGGACCGCAACGTGCCGGGATTTATTTGTAAAATATTCCGTGCACTTTCCGTGTCGCTGCCGTTGCTATTAGTAACATACCCAATCGTTGCATTTGATGTTTTTCTGTTCCTCACGAAAATGGCACATTTTTCCAACGAAGAATTGGCCGTAATTGCAATTGCTCGGAATGACGAAGATAATCAGGAGTTTAAAAACAAAAAAAGCAAGAAGATTTGGATGAACGAACTTTTGCGAAAAAGAGCAGGGTGAATTCACCATTTTTTATAAGCAGCTTGTGAATGACCAGATCAAGGAATATTTCCGAATGTCAGATGCCTGTTTCAACTCGCTGTTCAGTAAAATTCATCCGTATCTTAAAAAGCATGACACTACATTTCGATTAGCAATGACTCCCCGAGAGAGGCTGCCAGTTTGTTTAACATATTTTCATTGATTTGTGAACAAGATTTCAAGATTTCAATTTAACAAGATAAACACCAAGAAAACTCCATCCAAAAATTGTATAACGATCATTGAGATGGCTTATAGTTTGTGTTCGTCTCATGATTTCGGATATTTAGCAACAGGACTTGGGGCTGTCTACCAGATTGTTCACGAGATATATCGTAATTACCGAAAAATTAATCGACGATGCAATGCCGAAACCAACAGAAGATATGTGAAAGAAACTGACGATTTTCGTGGAATTTCCCGCTGTGTCTTGGAGCCTTAGATGGAAAGCATGTGACAATTCAAGTACCTGCCAATAGTGTCTTTGAGTCAACGCATTCTTTGACCGTGCTTCGGACGTGTGTCGATTCAGATGCGAGTACGACACGGTTTAGTGAGAATATTCACTTGGAGCTGCATTAAACAAATTTGAAGCGTAACCCGGACGGGATCCGGTCCAGTCCCGCTCCGGATACGTTACGGGCTAGTGTGAATAGCGCTTAAAACGTCGAATAGTCGGTTGCTATTTAGTAACTACAAACTTCGACCAAATCCTGTGATTTTACATTTTTTTAGATGCACATAAATGTAGCGTCGCAGTTCACGCAAATTTACTTGGAAGAATGTTTAATAATGTGTCTTAAATTCCATGGCATGAAATTCATTGAAATAAAAAAATGAATACTGAGAGCTTGAACCGAGAATCATTGGATCGCGAAGTACATCTGTTAATCGACTGAGCCACAGAAGCATACATCTGCTTGACTGTTAAAAGGTGCATACAAATTTATACAGCCGTAGCTGCTAGCAGCACGCAAGTTACAGTCTAAACCGTTAAAACTCAAGCTAATCTAACATTAAGTCATTACAAATGAAATTTTCCGTCTTTATGAATTACATCATATGTAAAACTCAAATATTTTTGGTGTGTAGCTTTTAGCAGTGCTAGTCTATTAATGATTTGAACATGCAAAGAAATTAGGCCATATCATTGATATATCAATTTTTTCATAACAGTCTTTCTATGAACATAATGCCCCACACTCGATACAGCAGTCTCGATCAGATGATAATAACAGAATTATAACAACTGAAGTAATTTATTTCAGAAATATTTTGTAACAAATTTTGAAATATTTTTGGCTGGTAAGCTGTTAAAATAACAAAAGTCATAACAAAAAAGACTTTAGCGGGAACAAAATCGTAACAGATTTTGAAACGTTTGTATCACAATTAGTTTTGAATTTGATATAACTACAGAGGTCCGAAAACAGAAATTTACAACAAAAGTTATAGTTAAATCATAAAGCAAATTTAACACAGAAAAACTATATCACAGCTAACTTTAAGCATAGTTTCAATCTAAAATTGTTGAATGTTTTCCTTATTAAATGAATAATTTATTTAGCGATCTGATTTTTTCTCTTAGTTTGTTGAAATTCTGATCATTATATTTCGATATATAGCAACGGAAAAACTCATTTTTTCAATTAATGAACCTTATCATGAGTCCTGCAAATGAAAATAAAACATCATAACTGATTTTGTTATTATATTGATATCATAAGTTTTAACTTTCAACTGTTTTCATTTGTTAAATATCTCGAAATAACACAAATTGTTATACATATCAACTGTTGATATACTTGTGTTATGATTTTGTTATGTGCATCTGATGGGGGTGTCCTCTGTTTTAAAATATAATTTTATAGATTTATAATGATTCTTATGACAAAATTTTACATTAGGAGGATCGAAAATGTTGGTTTCCAACTGATTATGCAATTAAATACTGTTGCAAATATTATTTCCTTTTTATGCTTTTCTTCTATATCGACATTGCATCATTGTTGTGGGGCATTATGTATTTTGTTGTGGGGCATATTATACGACTGCTGGGGCATTATGTCTAAGACAAATGAGAAAACCTGTTTTAATCCACCTAGTGGTGTAATGTTGCCTTTCTCATGTATAATATTGTGGTATTCTATTCAGAAATTTTTTCTTCGATTTTTGAAAGAAACCAAGAGATTGTTTGTGCATTAACTAGTATAACATACAGAATTAAACAGTACTTTGATTGCGTAGGTCATCCTTAAGAAAACGAAGTGGGTTCACTATTATATGCACTATTATTCCGGCACCAGAACCCGAGAACCGGTATAATCAAAGTCGGTTCGTACGGCCATCAACTAACTTGACATACAAACTCTACTAGTTTTAATTCAAATTTTGAAGATTTTATACAATTTTTTCATTGCACTCTAAATGACGATTTAAATGTTTGTTCTATCCAAAAATATGCAGTAATTTTTGGTAGAACCATGAGACCTTTCACATGACCCTAAGATAGGAAATAACAATTTAGAGTCCAGTTTATAACATTTTGTTTAGCTCCGCCAGTTTAGGTGACGGTGTACAATATTGAACACACTTTACCCTATAACTCCGAAACCGGAAGTCGGATCCGGATAAAATTTAGGAATTCCGTATAGGATTGGGAGACCAATTATTTGAATCCAAGTTTGTGGAAATCGGTCAAACCATCGCTGAGAAAAGTGAGTGAGATTATTTGACACATACACACACACACACACACACACACACACAAAATGTGGTTTTATCAATGAATTATCGTCACTTTTACCAGAATCATTACAAGCTTTGCTTCTCAGTCTTATTGCAATGAAATACCCACATTCTTTAGGAAAATATATTAATACATTTAGAAATATCTCAATATTTTAATAAAGAGGGGCATATTACAACACTTCACCCTACACCAGAAGCTATCTAGAGCATAGCTTTTACTTTTCAGCACTATATTTTTTTCTACACTATTCACACGTAACTATTCAACAGACCCGTGTGCAGGGGGGGGTGCTTTAACAACCCCTTCCCCCCTCATTGAAGATTTATCAACTGTAAGTTCCATGAACAATAGAGTACGTTTTATATGAAAGTGCAAATAACTTGACTTTTCATTTAAATTGTTGCACCTCCACGCCCCTCCCCTCTCCCCGTAGTGAACAGCTTTTTGGCAATATTGACATGTGGCCATCTGATTGTCATAGGTAACAAGTGATTTGCACGGAATTCTTGTATCTTAACCGAAAATCACATAAAAAGATATAGCCCTCTTCAAGCGCATGCGTAACAAATGTACGCCATTTAGAATACCGGGGAAAAAGTTCTTCCACTTTTCTTTTCGATAGAGAGAATCTCTCCGTATTGGGACATAGTTTTGCGAATATAAAAATCGGTGACGCTTGAGGGAAGATCATGCACACGCACTTCTATAGC
Organism: Malaya genurostris; assembly: GCF_030247185.1. Lineage (NCBI taxonomy): Eukaryota > Metazoa > Arthropoda > Insecta > Diptera > Culicidae > Malaya > Malaya genurostris. The sequence continues at coordinate 62,446,452 of NC_080570.1, read as the reverse complement.
ACTATCTTCCATATATACTGGAATGTTGTACTGTTTTTTGTTGTTTCGATTATAGAGGTTTTAACCTTACAGTCATTCGCCTCTTCGGGCCAGAAAAATTTTCTGACCCTACGTGCGGGGTTGGGAATCGAACCCAGGTGGGCTGCGTGAAAGGCATCGACTTACCCATTACGCTACACCCGTCCCCTGAATGTTGTACTTAATGTTCTCGTGCTCCACATAGTGCACATTGTTATTGTCTTTCACGAATTGGATTGCATCCAACTCTTTATAAAACTGGATGTAAACAACATTATGTGTCTTATTGCATTGAAGTACATGCACATGTATAATGTCAAGATGCATTTGCTCCTTAAGCAAACCTTCAAGTTCTCGTATCGAAGGTCGAATTTTGCATTGCCTGAAGTCAACAACAATTGTATTCTTTCGTGTCGGCGGTAGCTCCTGTTCGTTTGTTTCACTAATTTCGAGGTCGTTCTATTGTTCACTACACAATAGTGTACTTGGTTTCTTCCGTCCCGAACGTAAACGGTTTTGTTATATCGACTGACTTGGATGAAATATGAAAGCGAACTGCAATTTCAAGTTGATACGGTTTACTTAATTTAAGCTTATTGAACGAAACTCTCGCTGTTGGGTGGTTTTACTCTTTGTATTTTAACAACAATGGAAGGAGCGAATGAAAGAAAAGATTCAAAAGAATTCAAAATTGAGTAAAAAGATGTCAAATAATAAGTAGTTTTTATTTTCCGTGTACCCTTAACAAATTTACAAGTCACATTCCGTCAAAATCATTGCGTCGTAGTTTTGAATATATCAAGCTTTGTTCCAAATAAACCCCATTTGCATCTCCCATCTATGTGGTGTGATAAACTACGAGTAAAGCAGTTTTATTAGGATCGCTAACGACAATATATTATAAATCTGAATTATGTATGAATCGAAAAAACGGCCAGAATAACGATTACGAGGACACAGCAACGTTATCACTACAACGCGTCGATTCATACCGCTTAACTTATGACCAGAGCTTAAAATTGTCACGCATTCTCAATGAAGGAAACCATTCCAACAGTCTCATTTTCAATGTTTACTGTCTCATTCGTAAATGACCGACACCAGAACAAACAAAGAGAGACGAAGCATTTTCGTTTCTCATTGAAAAAATGAGAGAGAATAATTGCCAACACCACTCTTTCCTCTGTGACAAGACGAAACTAAACTAACGTCTTCAGGTAGCAACAGCAGAATCTAAATTCTCATTCTTTCATCGATGTATTGAAAATCTGTGACGCTTGGCTATAAAAAGTGACTAAAATATGACAAATCGAAGTAATTATATCCCAGAACTTCTTTGGAAACCAAAACTACTACAAATTCGAGCACCAACAGTTATAACTTATTGTGAAACCTTTTTCTGTCGTTTTCAATTCTCACAGCTTTGGTTGAATATCGACTCTGCATACTATGGGATTTTCACTGAAGTCTTCATTGTCTGATGCTGACTTCGCCTTGGCTTTCTTGGCCGATGATTTGGATGGTGTTGACTTGGTCGGTCTTCCACCGGCTTCGCGGCATTAAATACGTTGCTGCAGTCGAATTTATTGGCTTCTTATCCACTAAGCAACGTTTAATGGTATTAAACGGTGCATTAAAGTTCATTTTCCTTGACTTGGACGATTTGTTTGAAGTCGCCATGGCTAACAGAACCAGAGAACCAAAATTTTTTCTTACATGACGGATGTATTGAAGCCGCCAAGTTGTCCACGTGTTGCATATCACCAGAGATGCCAGATAATATAATAAGTTTAGCTAGCAAAAAGAAAAAAATCGCGCCGATTTTCAAAAGTCTGTAAGAATGTCAGCAAACAATCGAAGTTTCAAAAGTCTGTAAAAGTCTGTAGACGAAAAAAAAAATTGTTGTTAACAATTGAATTTGGGACTTAAAATTTTGAGATTTCCGATATCAATTTTTTTATGTCAAATGTTTTAGAAATGCATAAAATGTTGAGATATGGGGTAGTCTGAAAAAAAAATCAAAATAATCGAAAAACCAGAGAGTTGACTTGAAAAAATTTATGATAACACCAGATCTCGACGTTTTATGCATTTCTAAGACAAAACAACCGCAACCTTAGTTTCTAATTTTTCGATAGAAAAATCTTGAATTTTATCAGGATCCGATTTTCGGTTCTGGGGTCACGGTATGATAAAAGCAAAAATTTCAATTAGAAAAGTGTTTTTTGTAACCGTGCAAGCAGATAAATTTGTAGATCTTGTCAGCTGAAGGCCAAACAAACTCATTTCGGTTATATCAGCTCCCGGTTAGCGCTTCCAGAAGTACCAGAAACAGTGATTTAAAAACTGGAATAAAGATAGATCGTATAATCCCATAAATTGCTATGGAATTGTTCTCCACTAATTTCAAAACTAACAATTATTTTTAATAGGAAATTCAAACAAAGTGTTTACTCGTTAATATAAATCAATTTGCGTTTCGTTTCAATACTTGCAAAATACAATTTGCACTCAACAACTATCATTAATGATTCCACGCATTGAATGTCTTCCATTTTCACAAAGCTGACGATATATGTTTCTGTCGGCTGAATTTCCTTATTGATTGTATCCACTAAATATTTGCGATTTCCACATGTAAAACCAATAAATCGTCCAAATACAGACACAGATATTGTAAAAACCTTGATGACACAAATAATCCATTTAATCATGCTAATGAATTGTTTACTGAGGTCTCTCCAACGACACCGCACATTGTTGGGCAACTCGCTAGAGAGAAAGAGACCTTCAACAGCCCCCACCCAAACTGATGATTAGCATGGAAACACAAGCCACAAACGGCAACAACAACAGCCACCAAAATATGGATCCCAGAAATGTATTTTGCTACAACCAGACGGCGGCGGCGGAGACGGCGTCCCGTCGAGAGCTGGTATGAAATCATTAAAATAAAATCCACAATAAAAAAGCTGTTGACCCGCACTTTCCCAGTCAATTCCATTCCATTAGCAAATATACCTAGCATCAAATACTGCCGACCACACCCTGGCCACGCCCCTTATTGCGACATATTCGCAATAACGGCGACGGTCGTTAATGTGTTTGTGCTGTTTGCATATGCTGTTACGACGAATCGTGCAATAATTCATGAACAGTGACAATAATAAACGCGCAAACAAGCGCGTAAATTGGTGAATATTGCCCGGGGAACCTCCCGGAGCACTCGTCCTGCAACCGTGACGCTGGACTCTACAGACTACAGGCCCATAACCGGAGTCCATACTGGGACCGCGTTTCGACTACCGAAAATAATAATTTCACCTGTTTTTGTTGCCATTTTCACTTTATTTATAATTCAGCCATGTCGAAATATGCGACGCTTGTATGAATCCTTGTTGGGGGTGACAGTGTGATTATATTTGCATTGTAAATACGCACCCAATATGAATATATTGGGAATGGTTCGAATTAACTTGCTACTGTCATTCCGTCGATTCGCTGTCGTGTTTTATGTTCGTCCTGGAAGCGTGTTATGCATGGATGCCATGATTGCCGTCTGTGCCATGAATTCAATGAAATTCGGATAATGTTTATACAAATGGGTGTGAGAATGAGTTTTAAGATTGGCAGCTGAGTTGAGTCTTGGACAGAAACAATTGAATTTCGTTGCCTGCAAACGAAAAGCTTGATACCAAAACTAAAAAAAACCTGTTTTAATCCACCTAGTGGTGTAATGATGCCTTTCTCATGTACATATAATATTGTGGTATTCTATTCAAAAATTTTCTCTTCGATTTTTGAAAGAAACCAAGTGATTGTTTATGCATAACATACAGAATAGAACAGTGCTTTGATTGCGTAAGCCATCCTTAAGAGAACGAAATGGGTTCACTATTATATGCACTTCCGGCACCGGAACCCGAGAACCGGTATAGTCAAAGTCGGTTCGTACGGCCACCAACAAACATGACACACAAACTTTTCTAGTACGCACTCTATAACTCCGGAACCGGAAGTCGGATCCGGATGAAATTCAGGAATTCCGTATGGGACCGAACGACCTTTCATTTGAATCTAAGTTTGTGGAAATCGGTCACACCATCGCTGAGAAAAGTGAGTGAGATCCATTTTGGTATATATGACCACTATTTCTGGTACTTCCGGAACCGGATACCGGGAACCAGGATAGCCGGAATCGGTTTGTTAAGTTGCCTACTGATAATTACTATCGATTTGTGTAGTTTTGAGACCAATTTAGAAAAATTTTCACGTTTTTTGTGTCGCCGGTTTAAGTGACGGTGTACAATATTGAACACACTTTACCCTATAATTCCGGAACCGGAAGTCGGATCCGGATGAAATTCAGGAATTCCGTATGGGACCGGACGACCTTCCATTTGAATCTAAGTTTGTGGAAATCGGTCAAACCATCGCTGAGAAAAGTGAGTGAGATCCATTTTGGTATATATGACCACTATTTCTGGTACTTCCGGAACCGGATACCGGGAACCAGGATAGCCGGAATCGGTTTTTTAAGTTGCCTACTGATAATGACTATCGATTTGTGTAGTTTTGAGACCAGTTTAGAAAAATTTTCACGTTTTTTGTGTCGCCGGTTTAAGTGACGGTGTACAATATTGAACACACTTTACCCTATAATTCCGGAACCGGAAGTCGGATCCGGATGAAATTCAGGAATTCCGTATGGGACCACGAGACCTTTCATTTGAATCCTAGTTTGTCAAAATCGGTTTAGCCATCTCTGAGAAAACCTAGTGAGATTATTTGACACATACACACACATACATACATACACACACAAACAGACATTGCTCAGCTCAATGAACTGAGTCGAATGGTATATGACACTTGGCCCTCCGGGCCAATTTTCATTAGTCGGTTTTTCAAGTGATTGCATAACCTTTCTATATGAGAAAGGCAAAAAACTTTTTGAACGTTTCTGAAAAAGTCACTACTTTGTGACTATACACACGGGTTTTAATTGAGGATGAATCCATAATAATTGTATCCCTAATTTACGCACAAAGTCGGGGGTGCGTGAATTAAATTTCGTGTATATTAAATAAAACATCGCGTTATTTCAAATTTCAAGCATCTAGGACCATATGAGTATAACAAACTGAAACTACGGAAATCCGTAAAAGATATTCCAAGATCCAAGAATTACTTGGAATATTGTCCTTAGAGACTACACTGTGCCACATCAAGAACTACAACGGATTATATCTATTTTTTGTTTGTGGCTCATATTTTTAGAGCTACACATTGCTTACTTGCCTATTTATTGCTGCTCCAGCCATGTTCTAAGTAGTTCAAGAACTATAGTGAAACAGGTCTTAAGATATACATAGATCAACACGGGCAATCAGCAGCTTACGTATAATTTTTCAATGCAGTTCATAATCATGAAGCTACATATTGCTTACTTGTCTATTTTGATCTGTTTCAGGAATATTTCAAGTCATCCAAAGACTCCAGTGAATCGCGAATATAAAGCGTGGAGATTAAATTTTTTATTGCACTTTGTTATTCTCGTAGATCTTACGGTCTGAACTACAGGCGCCATCCAAGTTCATCCTTACGTACTTTACTTTAACGGTGCACATCCCGTCTTCGTAACATGACTGAACGAATTGTAGATTTCCAGGATACTTGTTCTTGAGTCGCCGTTTTCCAGCCGCTCTGTACTCCCGCTGCGCGTGCATCCTCTTCGATTGCGCACAGCCAGCGAGTGCGAGGTCTACCCCGCAGTCGACGACCTCTCCCAGGTTCTCTGCTGAACATCACGTATGCTATTCTCTCTTCCGGCATTCTTGCTACATGTTCAGCCCACTGTAGTCTGCCGTGTTTTATAAGCCTTCCAATGTCCGCATCTTTGTATACTTGGTACAGCTCATGGTTCATGCGTGTGCGCCATTCTCCATTCTCTTCTTTGCCGCCGAGTATTGAGCGCAGAATTTTTCTCTCAAAGACGCCGAGTACTCGAACATCTGTTTCCTTCAACGACCATGTTTCGTGGCCGTATAGGACAACAGGTAGTATCAACGACTTGTGTAGAGCAAGTTTGGTGCGTGTGCAAGCTACGAGACTTCAGCTGGTTACGGAGCCCGTAGAAAGCCCTATTATCAGCTGTAACACGCCTTTTTACATCGCGGCTAATATCATTATAGCATGGAACTAGAACTCCAAGATATATGAACTCGTCAACAACCTCGTACTGTACCCCATCTATCTCCACCTCGGATCCTACACCGTTTAGGCTGCTTCTTGCTCTACCAGCCACCATGTGCTTAGTCTTGGTAGAGTTTATTTAAGTTCATCCACAATAGTCCTATTAATTGTATGTAATATAACGAGTATAGGCCGAGGACAAAAAGTTCATGAACGCAGTTCCTTGTTCTGGTAGAACTTAAGACATGAACTCCAGATACTTGTTGGTTGACCTAGAATATTCACAATAAGTAAATGATTTGCATGTAGTATCACGAACATGAACCGTATACAAGGATCTTGATAATTCACTTGGTTACGCTGGTAGATGTTAAGGCCTATACTCCATGTAGTTTTTGGATGAACAAGCACTACCCCATAACTCACCATAATGATTCCATCCCGCTGGAGCTGAGATTCTTTAAACCTCTTTTTCCAACAGGCATAAAACCTTCTCGTCTTTTGTATCAACAGATTACAAATATCCAATAGATACATATTTTTTGCTTAAAAATACAACTATCGCTAATCTTTATCTCAATGTAATACCACGAGTATGGACCACAAAAAAGTAACTCACTAATTTCATCGGTCTCATTGGTAGATTTCAAGGCCTATATTCCAAGGAGGTTTTGGATGGACAAGAATTTCCACAGACATTACCACAATATGTCAATTTGCTGAATATAGTACTACACACCAAAAAAATTTGAATTTAACAGGTGACTTAATTCCTCGTACGATGTAATTCATAAAGACCTAATTTGTCAAATGACGGAAAATTTCACTTTTAATGACTTAATGTTAGAATAGCTTGAATTTTACTGGTTTCGACTGTAACTTGCATTCTGCTAGCAGGTGCGACTGTATGAATTTAAATGCACCTTTTACCAACCGAGAAGATGCTTCTGTGGCTCAGTCGATTAACAGACGTACTTGCGATTCAATGATTCTCGGTTCAAGTCGCGGCGGTTGCTATCAGAATTTTTTTTATTTCGACGAATTTCATGTCATGATGTTTTAGACACAGAACTAAATGTTCTTCCACGTGAATTTGCGTGAACAGCGACGCTCCATTTATGTGCATCTTATAAGATGTGGATTTTTTAAAGTGTGTAGAACATAGTTATGCAAAAATTACCAGTCACGCGTTCATATATTGTTTTTTTTTCTCCAGAGAATTCTTGGATGCTCCCGATCTTAACTAGATTCTATAAAACCAAACTCTTCCGTAATGTACATTTCCTATTTCAGATTTCAATCTAAATAAGGACCACCCTAGTAATATTTCATATCAAAAGGAGCGCCATTTGATAACAAACAACTTTTGTGAAGACACCAACTACAAAAAACTAATATTTAATAGTAAAAATATTTTTGTCACGCTAATTTCCCGTTTCAAACCATAGTGCGTCGGAAGCGCCGGCCACTGCGGGGGGGCAGCGCCCCGCAGAAATCACCTTTGTCTAGTTGCGGGTGTTTGCCCGGAGAAAGTTAGATTTCAGATTTCAATCTAAATAAGGACCACCCTAGTAATATTTCATATCAAAAGGAGCGCCATTTGATAACAAACAACTTTTGTGAAGACACCAACTACAAAAAACTAATATTTAATAGTGAAAATATTTTTGTCACGCTAATTTCCCGTTTCAAACCATAGTGCGTCGGAAGCGCCGGCCACTGCGGGGGGGCAGCGCCCCGCAGAAATCACCTTTGTCTAGTTGCGGGTGTTTGCCCGGATTACCCAAAGCTAGGAGCTATCCCTTAGTTAAGTCCGAACGAGCGGCAGCGAGGTCGGACAGCAGGTCATTGAAAACGATGAGGCGTAGCCGCATTAGACCTTTCGAAATTTCAGTAAATTAGAACAATTTCTATTAGGCAGCATGTTCATCTGTTATGCCAAATGACTGTTATGCCAAATAACCATTATGCCAAATGTCGTTATGCCAAACGGTATTATGCCAAACGGCTTTATGCCAAACGTGGTAGCCCCCTTTTGCACTACCAAACATGATATGCAAAGCTTCATATCTCAATATACCAGTATTTTCATTTCATTTATCAAGTCTAAAGACTAGTTTTCATTTTTGGATGTGCATGCAGGATTGACGAATATCAAATGAAGTCGAACATAAAAAAAGATGGAAGAGGGATCTTGCAAGACGTCACGTGGCGAGAGAATCACGCAATATCGCCTGTAATATTTTGACAGTTGCCGGAATCTTACCAGACTTCTGTCTGTCAGAATTTCTCACAAGTGGGACGGTATGTGACTACCCTGTAAGAAAAACCTTGAATTTCTTGTTCATATAAAACATGAATGCTTTAATATTTTCCAAACAAAAAACTATTTTACCTTAGTTGTATTGCTTATTAAATATTTCCATATTGTATTGGGAAAAAATGGGCTACCATGTTTGGCATAAAGCCGTTTGGTATAATACCGTTTGGCATAACGACATTTGGCATAATGGTTATTTGGCATAATGGTTATTTGGCATAATGGTCATTTGGCATAACAGTCATTTGGCATAACCGATGAACATGCCGCTCCCGTGTAAAAGCTATGTTATTGTCCTTCATTTATACTTCTAATGGAAAAAATAAAATCAAGCGCGCTAAAAATGAAGAACCGATTCAAAACGGCTCTGCCAGTCTTGTATTCCAAAAATCCGGCAGTAACAGAACCGTTAATAAACGCTTCTGCCGGAAACGGTTGTTGCCCTACTCTTGCCGGAATTCTACCAACATTCCGGCAAAACATTCTGTCAGACGCTGTCAGTTGTCCGGAGGCCAGGCACATGCAAGTGGGGTAGACCCTGTCAGCTTAGAGCGGAATCAGTCTTCAGCACAGCAGCGCCATCTAGGGTAAAACTAGTTTAGAGTGTAAAGCTTGCATGCACTGAACTTCATCATAATCTGTCAAGTAGTTATCGCGATGAGGTTTCAAGCGAGAAGTGCTTCGACAAAAAATTAGAGACGCGATCGAGGAAAATCTAGGCCAGTCCACGAGCAACACTTGAAAGAAATGCAACGCACCTTATGTCTGACCCAGGGTAGTTTCATCAAACAAACGCTTTTCGCGAAACTGTTATAGGTTCGCACTTAGCAACGGGGGCTTAAACAAACCTGATATAAAAAACCGGGTTCGAAACTGACTCGATTTTCAGTTCAACAACGTTGAAACTAGGTTCGAAACTATCCACAAACAAACGGTTTGACAGCAGTTGGGGTGGAAATTGGGTAAGGTTTGGCATCAAGCAAAAATGATATTATTTTACGCGATTTTAATTTACGCGTTTTATTTGAAATAATGCGATTTTTTATTTAATTTACGCGATAATCGCTTTTGATGATAAAGGAAATTTTTCTTTATACGTATACAAAACAATCCAACCTGCTTCAATGAATTGAATTCTAGGAAATGTACATTACGGAAGTTTGGTTTTATAGAATCTAGTTAAGATCGGGAGCATCCAAGAATTCTCTGGAGGAAAAAAAAAACAATATATGAACGCGTGACTGGTAATTTTTGCATAACTATGTTCTACACACTTTAAAAAATCCACATCTTATAAGATGCACATAAATGGAGCGTCGCTGTTCACGCAAATTCACGTGGAAGAACATTTAGTTCTGTGTCTAAAACATCATGACATGAAATTCGTCGAAATAAAAAAAATTCTGATAGCAACCGCCGCGAGCTCAAAAATGATTTTATTGTACAATAAAGTTGTAGGAAATTTTATTTTGAGCAACTTTGCTGAAAAAAGCATTTCTCTAGCTTTTCATTTGACCGAGTTACATCAATTGTCCCGGGTAAGAGTAGGGTGGCTCCCGAAAAATCGATTTTTTTGTTCCAAATTTTTTGTGAAACGTTCTATGGAAAAGTTGTCTTCAGAAGAGTTGTTGAAATAAATATTGCGCATAATTCTGCTGAGTAAAGCTTTTTCATATGAGCTACCAGTGAAAAGTTATGATTGTTTTTTCATCAAAAACTAGTCAACCTTCAAATATCAAAATTCATTAGATGCCAGATCGATAAAAATGTATCCTATGCAGCTACTGAAAGTTCATAATATAAGTAAACATTCAAGAGAAAATTGGGAGGGTGTTTTTCGTTTAACTCATTTAAATTAGTCTTAAAAATACCTTGAAAAAACTCAAAAACATTGCATAACTCTTAAACGCCTTAACGTATCAACATACTTCCTTCAGCAAAATAATAGTATCAAGTTAGCCCTACAAGTGTTTCATACATTATCGATTCGAGAAATGAGACACACAAAAACTACAGCCGAAAATAGATTTTTTGGTGAACAATTTTAATTAATTTAGTACCAAAATAACTGATTCAGTTGAGCTTAAGCAATAGAGACACTGTGTAAGTAGAGGCCATGATAAATATATCAACAGAAATTTTCATTATCTTGACAACCAAAGCTCAAACAAGCTGGTGCAAGTTAGTGAAACGCAAATATTTTTATCCAAACCGTACCGAGAAGCCTTTTTTCTCATCCACTTGTGTAACGAATAGCCTGTGACAACCGGAAAACGACGCACAATGAGTTTTGGTTAGAATAAATACAATCTACTCATTTTAACAAACTAATGATTTACTTGGGTTTCAGGAAGTGCTTTGTCTTACAAAAAGCTAACGGATTTAATGATTGCTGGTAGAAGTAATAAGGACATTTTACAGTATATCATTCAAGAAATGCGTATGAAAACCCCCACCTGGCGTGTTAGCAAACTGAACAAGACCGTGAAGGGAAGGGATACAAATATAAAAACTGTGTTTAGAGAACATTTGGGCCTACGTATCGGTGAGCCATTGCCATCAGGAGGTAATTCCAACGACGGAAACACGGCCCGGAAATTTTTCAAGAAGTGGAAAGAAACAGCAGATATAACAGGCCTTGATGAAACACTGTTGGAAGGATTTCACGTTGTTCTCATTGTAATCAATAGCCGATAAAATAAACGTCGACGAATTCCAAAGTTACAAGGAGAAAATACGAGCGTTGTATGTATCGTTGTATGGCTGGTATCCAATATCACCAACTGCTCATAAATTGTTGATGGAGCCACGATAATTAGACACGCAATTTTACCTATTGGTATGCTTAGTGAAGAAGCTCAGGAGACTCGAAATAAAAGTATCCGGAACTTCAGAGAGCATTATGCTAAAAAATTCAGCAGAATCGCGAACATTGAAGATGTTTTTAAAAGGCTGCTGTTATCTTCAGACCCTATCTTGGCATTGTCGAACAAACAAAATAAGAGAAGTTCAGAAGACTTACCCGAACAAGCAAAATGTTTAGTTTTAGATAATAATTAGAATAATTAATTGCTTAATTTATTCAATACATACCAAACCGTAATCAACTGTTGTCTTATGTTTTATTTTGAATGTTAGCGATACGATCATTGCGATAACGGAATCAAAATCAAAAGTTATTTTGGTAATAAATTAATTAAAATTGTTCAGCAAAAAATCTATTTTCGGCTGTAGTTTTTGTGTGTCTCATTTCTCGAATGGACAATGTATGGAACACTTGTAGGGCTAACTTGATACTATTATTTTGCTGAAGGAAGTATGTTGATACGTTCAAGGTATTTTCAGGACTAATTTAAATGAGTTAAACGAAAAACACCCTCCCAATTTTCTCTTCAATGTTTACTTATATTATGAACTTTCAGTAGCCGCATAGGATACATTTTTATCGATCTGGCATCTAATGAATTTTGATATTTGAAGGTTGACTAGTTTTTGATGAAAAAACAATCATAACTTTTTACTGGTAGCTCATATGAAAAAGCTTCACTCAGCAAAATTATGCGCAATATTTATTTCAACAACTCTTCTGAAGACAACTTTTCCATAGAACGTTTCACAAAAAAGTTAGAACAAAAAAATCGATTTTCCGGGAACCACCCTACTCTTACCCGGGACAATTGATGTAACTCGGTCAAATGAAAAGCTAGAGAGGTGCTTTTTTCAGCAAAGTTGCTCAAAATAAAATTTTCTACAACTTTATTGTACTATAAAATCATTTTTGAGCTTAATTAAGAAAGTTAGATTTCATATTTCAATCTAAATAAGGACCACCCTAGTAATATTTTATATCAAAAGGAGCGCCATTTGATAACAAACAACTTTTGTGAAGACACCAACTACAAAAAACTAATATTTAATAGTGAAAATATTTTTGTCACGCTAATTTCCCGTTTCAAACCATAGGGCGACGGCGGGTCGCCGGCGCACTCGCGGCCTTCGGCCGTCTTGACCTGAATCATCTATGACGAACAGAATATTGTGCTAGCACTAAGTGAGTTGCTTGTATATAATGATAGTGTGCTATTTACTACAGAATTTTAATGATAAAAAATATGTAATAATTCTATTTCATCTAATATTATCGAAATATTCGGACCGAATATAAAATTCACATATTTCGTTCGAGTTTTCCTTGCACAACATAACTCGATCGAAACGCAAACGAAAATTTACAAATCCAATTTTTATTATGACAAATGGCATTATGCCAAATGACCATTATGCCAAAAGACCATTATGCCAAATAACAGTTATGCCAAATAACCATTATGCCAAATAGCTTTATGCCAAACGGTATTATGCCAAATGACCTTATGCCAAACGGGCCGCCCCCGGGAAAAAATATTTGCTACCGAATGGTGAGAACCTTTTCAACATCTTCGCCAATGAAATGGTACGAAGATAAAAATTCGAACGTTCGTTTCTCATGATGTCAATTTGCATTACAAATCAACTGAAATGAATCAAATTCCATGTTCAAAAGATCGAATTTGACACAATACTGCACTTACGGAAAACAAATGTCAATCAACTTTCCCAATAAAATGATTTTCCGTTGATTGAGGGGAGATAACGATTGGCAGGCAATATATTTTACAGACTCTCAAGACGATAACAAAGCAAAAAATAGAATACCGTCCTGAATCAGTCTGCCTACCCTTGCCCGATCTAAATATAATAATACACTTATCTTCCCGTTTATTGTTTATTGCCATCATCATTCGATATCCGTTTCAGGAGATGGCCTATTTCATGCAAAATGGATCAGCGTGCGAAATCTCTTTCGGTTTTTTGTTTGTTTGAAGTGTGAGCAGATCGATATCAAGGTGGAATGGTTTTTTTTTTGTTGTTGGCTGGTGAATATATTTCGATGCCATTTCGCATACTGAAAGAACAGAAGAACTTGAGCAATGAAAAAGTTTGACAATGAATTTTATTTCCATTTAAAGAACTTTTGATAACATTATCGATACATTCAGAGAATTATTCCAATCGCTTTCGCTCCAGTCGATTGAATTGACGTTGAATAACTAACCTAAATAATGCAACCTCAATTACCTTTCCTTGAGTATGTATTGTTCGATTTGAAATGATAACCAACGATAGTAAATACCAGAAGCAGAGTCTTAGCGCTACATTGCGTTTTTAAACTGACTTCGCCGCCTATTCATCAGTGTACAGGACAATTGGTAAGATATACTGGGCCGACCCAGATAATATCGGATTTTATAAGGTCACCTGACTTTCTTTTTCGGTGGTCTATCGCGACAATGAGGTGGATTCCACGAACCACCGCAACTAGTCTTACTACGTTTATTCAAAGCAGGAGTAATGTAATTCCTCTTTTTGCAATTCCAAAATGATAATTAATTATTAAATATTTTTGATACAATTTTCGATATTGGATCTTCTACTTCTTTCGTTTCATTCCATTACTGTCGGGGTAAAATGAGTACTCCGCACCGTATTCAACCTTAACTTGAAAATAATCTCAACGGCAGAGTAAATGTAATTTACCAATTAGTCCGTTTTGGTTCCACGCTCTGAAGAAACAACATCACCCTCTTTTCGGGGAAATAACCTTCTTTGAATAATAACACATCACTAAATAAATCGTAACTCACTAAGTGGCTAACTAAGAAAACACATTTTTTGCCTGGAATTGATTTAATTCATCAATGTAATCTCCTTCTAGAGCAATACAGTCATTCCAACGCTTCTCTAATTTTTCGAAGCCGTGCTTGTAGTAGCGTTTGTCTTTTGTCTCAGAGTATAATTCACATTCAGCAGTTACTTCTTCATTTGAGTTAAATTTCTTACCAGTGAACGTTTTTTTTGTATAGACGTATAGCCATTAATCACTGAAGACCAAATCTGAATTATACGGTGGATGATGAAACAATTCGAAGTGTAATTCGTTCAATTTAACCATCGTTGCCATCAACTTGTGAATTAGTGCATTGTCTTGATAAAACAGGTTGTTTCTTGACTTTTGCACTTAAACAATCTTACAACGCTATGTAGTATTCGCTACTGACTGTTTTTCCTTTCTCTAGATAGTCGATGTCGTCCCAAAAATACTGAAGCCATAAGCTTTTATGCCAACTGTTGTAGCTTTGGACACTTCGGACGTGGTTCACCGGCTGCAGTTCACTCAGATGATGACCATTTTGATTTCGAAGAGATGGATCCATGTTTTATTCATTGTCACATATCGACGCAAAAAATCAGATTTATAAAATGCCCAAATCGCGCTTAAATTGCATGAATTTCAATTTGAATTGCTATCGCATCCACCATATTCGACAGATTTTGCACTCAACCACTATTCTCTGCTCTCAGATTTAGAAAAGAAGTTTGCTGGACAGAGATTTGCATCGAATGATGAGGTTATTGCTGAAATTGAAGCTTGTTTTAGGTTGAAGAGGAACCGTGGCATAATAGAAGTGTAGGAATGTTAGGACGCAGTTGGAATAATTTACAGGAAAAAATAGTGAAATTTACACGATATGTAATTCAATGGTACATTGAAATAGACATCAATTGAATCAAAAATTTGATTGAAAACCATCATCGTTGTAAAAGTACATTAGAATATTCTGATTTTTCAATAAATTGTACAACATATTTTAATTTACGCTTAGTTTTGCTTTTAAAGGATATTGAAAAGTAAAGACCTGAGGAGTAACTTATATTCAATTTCCTGTTCCAAATATGTGCATGAAAATAAATGTAAATATTTTTATCTGTGTGTTATTGTTTTTCAAGGAAAATGCATTGGTAAATGAAAGCAAAATTTGGGTAAATAAGTTTTGTTTTCTTTGTTAGATCAAGGACTTTTTGATCGTGTTAGTATTACTCTCTATCAAACATTTTAATGGAGCCCATATCATATTTTGGCAGATAAAAATATTTTTAGAATGATATTGCACAGTAAAAATGTTTTTAAATAATTGTATAAAAAAAGGAAATATAAAAAATGAGCAATTCCATTCGAAATAAAATATCTCAAAAATAGGATTTTTGATTTTTTTTTATATATATTGTAGCTGGAGTACAAGTTATAATACTGTCAAATTTTTTAGAATGGAGAAATAACTTTTCAAAAGTAATATGTTTCCAAAATAGTGTAAATTTATGAAAATGATGAAATTTTTTTTTTTCATTTTTCAACAAAATTTTATGAAAGAACAATAAATTTCCAATTAAAACAATGTTAATCAAAATTCTGGTATATGCTACCGTTCTCGAGATACAGCGGTTTGTAAAAAAAAGGAAATATTAATGTAAATAACCCGCATGAACGGATACCATAAACCAACCAAGGATGGCTTTTATCGTATCAAAGAATGTTCACTGGCAACTCCTCACACGATTGATTCAGTGCCATAAAAGAGAAACGGAAATCATCGCAACAACAAAAACCCGGCATGGCTCATTTAACATAGAATCGACACCAGTGCGAGAGCGAATTTCTCTCGATGACATTTCTGAGAATCAAAGGTTAGCACGCTGCTGTGGGGATCCTCTCTGAAGCAACAAACGGTCGCTTATTCTCGTCTCGCGATCCGATTCTATACAGGCAGTTGATAATTGCTATAGAATCATTTTACTATTGCCGCTTATTTTAACTATGTGCATATAACCTTTGCATAAGTTGTGTCTATGAAAATGTCTGTGAATGCTCCACACAAGGGTTTTGAAATATTGCAACCTAGTATGAGAATCATCAAGTTGAATCATCGATTCGATTTTCTGCGATAATTGTCAACTTGCGATTCTCTCTTGGGAAATTCCTCACAGCAACGATCATTATCAGACTGTAATTTTTTTTCAAGGACTCTGAGTATGAAGTGGAGCGAAGAAATGTAGCAAAATTCTCTCACGGTTTATGCATTGAGAGACTCGAGTTCTTGTAGCATCTTCTACCGGATTGAAAATGTTGTATACAATATAGATAGCAATATAGCAGCTTCTGTCAAATTTTCGGCAATCACCAACACTGAAACCAACTATGTCAGATATCATCAAACGTTAATGGGTCAGGTTTGGATGATATATAGAATAGGTCTGATGGTTCCTTTGCATGCGGGAAAATTCAAAGATCATCCAAAGTCGTTACAAAAAATACCGATTTTTTTATAAACTGCTGTATCACGAGAGGCTTAGCATATAGCAATATTTTGATTAACATCTTTTTCATCGGAAATTTAGCTTAAGTCTTTCATAAAATTTTGTTGAAAAATGTAAAAAAAATGTTTGTCATGATTTTCAACGATTGCATTATTTTGAAAATATGTAACTTTTTCAAATATTATATCTCTATTCTAGAAATTTGATACTATTTTACTTTAGACTTCATCTACAACATATCAATATCAATACAATTTTTTTTCAGCAGTACTAATTTGTTTTTTTCATAGTCTTTATAATTACCTAAAACATTGCAAAAGACACCACATCGATCGGATCCACCGTTTCTGAAACATATATTATTTGAAATTTTCAATGGATTTTTTCTTAGTACTTCCTCAAAAGAAAGGCTAAAGTAAAAAGGGCAAAATTTGAGCCAAATCAAAAAACACCAATATATAATTTCAAAAAAAACTGTCTTTTGCGGTGGAATTACAAACTTCAAACAAAGTGCAAATGACAGTTTCTCTTTGTTTACTTTCTCTTTCGAGTGTTATGGTCCAATTAGCAATCTTTCCATTTAACACTTCACATAGGATAATAGCAAAAATCATCAACTTTCGATATGCACTGTAGAATTTGCTGGCAATTCCTGGAATTTGCCGTAATAATTGAAGGAGAAACTGTTATTTGCACTTGGGACCTTTTCTAATGTTCATCGAGATTTGTAAAATTCAAATCTGAGAAAATTCCAGCAAGATATTCTTCGAACACGTTTTAACCGTACACGTGTTTGTCGACATATCCTCTATAATGTTGAAATTTGAAAACAAATCACTAAACAGAGATTTTAATCAATTCTCTCAACCAGTGGGGGAGGGTAGGGCGGATAGGGAGGGAGATAGGGGGGCATCCTAAGGGCACGAACTTTTTCAGGAGGCCCAGAAACTCTATGGTTTATAATTCTTCATAATAATAAAATATTA
Organism: Malaya genurostris; assembly: GCF_030247185.1. NCBI lineage: Eukaryota > Metazoa > Arthropoda > Insecta > Diptera > Culicidae > Malaya > Malaya genurostris. The sequence goes on along the minus strand of NC_080570.1, from coordinate 62,428,740 downwards.
AAATTCTTCATAATAATAAAATATTAAAAATAAAATTACAGGCAAGTGAATCATTTTGCTAGGTTAATGTACTCTCTCGATTCGATGATATTCCCAAGCCCACATGTTTTTAAGAAACTTCTCTTGCAGTCCCTCCGGGCCCGTTTTTTTCACGACGATCCTGCTTTCAACCATTGTTTTTGGAAGATTTTTCAATGCTTCAGCTGCAATAACTATCGAACTGACAAAAACAATCTTTCTTCCGGAGGGTTGTTTTGACAACGAAGTAGATAACCATTAAATTGTGAAATATTAACTAAAAGTTGAAATAATTCACGAGATGTGATAATTTAGCTCCCAGTGTCCAGTCTGAGTATGAATTTCGAAATTGTTTCGGCTATTATTTGCTCAACGGTTTAAAACAATGATTTTCAAATCTGAATCGGTAACTTCGGGCTTTTTTCCAGCGGAACTGTGTTCGTGTCATGTACGTAGAATCCTTAAATTTGTTACTACATCACGAAATAAACAAAACAGCAGATGTGATTCACATGTTTTTTAAGTGGCCTACGTTTCGCCGTAAAGAAAGATTGACAATTGATGGTCCAAAAGAACTCGAAGGATATTTATTACAGTGACCGTCCGTAGCACAGCAGCGCCGTCAACATGAACAACCAGAACGCAACTTATTTGAATTCAATCTCGCCCCCGTCGCCATCCTGCGTACGTGATTCTATTCTCACACAGTAAATCGCAGCCTTCGTTGAAAATTTCGCTCACGTTCACAGCCGTTCAATCGGAGTAATAAAACCGAGGAAAACTTTTCAGTCGTTGCTCTTGTGACCGCATTTTATTTTACTTTTCTTGTAGCTCCCTCTATATTGTCGGTCTCGAAATAATCCAGCGTTTCATCTTTAATATCTATGGAAAACACATTCCAATGCGAACGAAAGAGAGACAAACATCAAAGCTTTTGTGTCGTTCATACTGGTGTCAATCAAATGGGCGCATAACTAGTTAGCCAAGATGTACATTTCGAAAAATATCGTAATACAACACATATCAAATTTCACAATACTACTTTTGTGGAAGTAATTTTTTTAGACACTTTTGTTCTTGTCCATTTAGCAATGTTTCAATTCACACAATTTTTCGTTGTGAAAACGAAACTGATGACGTAACGTTTTACCAAGTCATTCCTTCCACCCTACTCATTGTCACACTATTTAACGGGGCAATTTACAACCTCAGGAATACAGCAAAACGTAAAACTAGGTTTCTTTGCTCTAGTTGAGCGGAAATTCAAAAGAGAAATATCAATTTTTTTGATACATTTTTTCTTAACAATCTGATGTGTTTTTCTTGAGGATTAATCTAAAAGTAGCAGAGAAACTTTTTTTTGAGTTTTTCAACAAAGAGCTGTTTTCCTAATATTGTAAGTAGAACCTTAACCCTAGTGTTTTTAAAATGTCGCGTATTAAAAAGGAATTAAAATATAAGGTTCTGGACTCATGGCTAAGTGATAAGGGTATTACTATGCGAAAATTGGCGAAGCGGTTTGGAATTCATCATGCCAGTGTTAAAACCATCATTAATAAGTTTGGGGAACACTATTCTTTGGATGAGCTATCAGGTAGAGGCAGGAAGCCCGGTTCTTCCAACCCGAAACTGAACCAGAAAGTGGTATCTCTAATTATTAAGAACTAATCAATGGCAATACGTGATTTGGCCAAAAAAGCAAGAACAAGTGTCGGAATGATCCAGCGTATCAAGAGGCGAAATCACCTACAAGAAGCAGAAAATCCCGAAACAAAGTGTAGAACAGAAGAAGCGAGCAGCAACAAGGGCCCGGAAATTGTATTCGCGTCTTTTTCAGTGTCCTGATGCATGCGTTTTGATGGACGATGAGACTTATGTATAGGGCGACTCAAAAACCCTTCCAGGTCCACAATACTTTACTGTCGTCGTTGGAGAGGATGTGAGCGATGCGGACGGATCGATTCAAGTGGAGAAATTCGGTCGAAAGGTACTGGTATGGCAATCAATCTGTTCCTGTGGTTTGAAGTCAACAATTTTTTACACTACCAGAACTATAAATGCAGAAATCTATCGATCTGAGTGTCTCCAGAAGAGATTGCTGCCGTTATAAAAAAAGCATAGTACACCTCCACTATTTTAGCCGGATTTAGCGTCGGCTCACTATGCCAAAACCATTTTTAATTGGCTTGCGGAAAAGGGTATATATTTCGGAGAGAAAAATATCTATCCACCAAATTGCCCTTAGCGTCGACCCATCGAACGTTACTGGGCAATCGTGAAGAGGGTCTTCAAGTTTAACCTCGTACAATAAAGGATAAATTTTCAGTTTGAATAATATATCGTTTTTTATCACAATTTGAAAGAAAAATTTGTGGATAGTTTATTTTCAATACACATTGTTTATCAATCGATTAATAAAAGATGACAATTCAACTGACATCGCTCGGAACCTTCGTTGCGCTGGACTGTCCAACAAATTACAGGTTAGTGCTGCATCGACCATATATCTTATATACTCAAACCATAGGTTAGAGTAAGATATGCTATCTCTGCTCGATCCATTGATAGATAGGGTTAGATGAAAATAGGTGAACTAGCTCTGAGTTTTTGCGTTACTCTAACAGCATTATCTCAATTGTCAAATTATTTTTTCTGCGGATCTGCTTCTTAATCTACAGAACACATTGTGAGTCTACTAATGTGATGACTATTGGTACATTAACCCTACACACTAAATTATTTTTTCCGAGTTTCAGCGAAATTTTGCGAAAATTTACCGTGCTGGAATTTCAACAAATACAACGTGAACTGTTAAAATTTTACTGAAAAATCAGTAAACAATTGTCTTCCTAGCTGAACATTTCAGTGGATCAATGCAGAAATTTATGACAGCATTTTATAGCAAGCAATATTTTATATTTTAATGAATAATTACGGCCACAGATAATAGATATACAGACTCGAACAAATTTTTGTGTAAATTTCAGATTTGCTATACGTTAGAATCAGAACGATTGCAAAAATATCGTGATTATACAAATGTTATACAAATATTCCAACTACATCAATTTGAACACTTCTCACGCGATTTCCCCAATATAGTAACGAACAATTTTATTTCGATAACGTATGAATAGCACGTGAATTCAATCGGAATAAAACAAAATAAGCTAGTCATTTTAGCAAACAGCAAAACAAAAATTTTGCGTGAAATGACCCTAAAGCACCCTAAATAGTGTCGATCGTAGTGACATCTGCAAGTATTCGCCACGCTGCTTGAGCACGTTTTACACACAGTTCATATGCGAGCCTGTGTATTTGTTTTCTGCTTTACGGCAAATCATTTTGCTGAAATAAACTACGAAAAGTTGGTGTTAAAGTAACTTTTTTTCATGAACCAAATCACAAGTAATGTTATCTCTTACTTTTACGAGCCTACATCATAAAAAGAATTTTTTGCATTCTACGAAGATATGTGCTCTGATAATATTTATTTTTTTTGCATAAATAACTGTTTATTAATCTTATTTTTGTGTATTACATCAACATTTTACAGTACAAGTATTTTGACCCTTTGGCCTTTCATCTTTGTTGTTCATACGATTCGTTATTAATAATAGGTGTTTTAGTTACTCTTGTTTTACATACTAATGTTTAATCATAATATTTATGTTAATTATTAATAAAATATCTACCTACTTATAACTATCCCTAACCTAATACGTACAAATTTTGAATTATTTGTATTTCAGAGATTGAGCACCTCTCTTCAAATTTCGTGCAGTATTGTTCGAATTTTTTTTCTAGTATATCCAGGGAGGCCATCTCATGAACTTCACTAGTCCTTGTCCAAGGGGGTAGATTTAGAATCATCTTTAAGATCTTACTTTGAATGCGCTGAAGCCTAAGTTTGTGTGTTTGTGCCCAGCCCCGCCAAACAGGGACTGCGTATTCAATTGCGGGGTAGATGATTTGTTTATAGACAGCCATCTGATTCTTCAGGCACAGTTTAGATGTTCTACAAATCCGCGGATACAGAGATCTAATGAGTATGCTGCATTTTTGAACGATTTTGTCAACATGTGACCTGAATATCAGATGTCTGTCAAAGGTGAGTCCTAGATAGATAACTTCATCGGACCATTGAATGACCTCATCACCGAATCGAAATCTGCATTCGTCTGATGGAACAAGTTTTGGAGATCTTGAATGTGGAAACAAGATGACCTGAGTTTTTTCTGCATTGATCACAATTTTCCAGCTTGTAAAATATTCCGTTAAAGCGTCCAGGCCTGTCTGTAGTTTATTTTTCAGAGCATTAATGACACGACCTTTGTAAAGAATGGCAGTATCATCAGCAAATTGTGACAGAACACCACCACCCGGAAGAGGTGGGATGTCTGATGTAAAAATGTTGTATAGGATGGGACCTAGGATACTTCCCTGGGGTACACCAGCAAGAATAGTAAATCTTTCTGAAAGTGCATTATTCAGAGAAACCTGGAATGCTCTATCTGCAAGATAATTTTTGATAATTTTAATAAGATACATGGGAAAATTATACTGATGCAGTTTAAACACCAGTCCGTGCCACACATTATCGAATGCCTTTTCAATATCCAATATTGCCATGGCAGTCGTTTTGGACACTGATTTGTTTTGCTGGATGACGTTGTTAACCCTTGTGAGTTGGTGGATGGTGGATCTTCCTTTCCGGAACCCAAACTGTTCTTCCAGAATTATATCCTGTTCATCTGCGAAAGCAAGAATTCGCCTTTGTATTGACTTTTCAAACAGCTTGGATAGGGCAGAGAGTAAGCTGATGGGCCGATAGCTCTTGGAAAGGGAAGGATCTTTCCCCGGTTTCAAAATTGGGATAACTTTAGCTAACTTCCACTTTGAAGGGAAGTAACCAAGCTCCCAGCACCTGTTAAAAATTTTAGCTAAGAATACAAATGAGCGGATACTTAAATGTTTCAGCTCAATGTTGAATGTGTTGTAGAAACCGGGGGCCTTCATATTTTTGGATTTTTCCACAATAGCCATCAGCTCATTCGCAGTGACTCTACTTTCCTCAGGAATCAAGCTGTCTGATTGGTCAACCTCAGCAACGCTATCAGCAACGGCTCTTTCATGTGGTGTGATTGAAGGTATTCCTTCAGCTGCGTCCTGGGGTGACATCAGAGGAGGAATAGGTTTCGGTTTTTTCTTAAGCACCTTCGTTAAGGACCAGAAGGGCTTTGAATGTGGGAGAATTTCTCGAAGCTTTTGCTGGAAGTTCCTGTTGCGAAGCTCAGATATCCTTTCCTGGATTGTCCTAGTTAAGTTGTTATAAGAAGTCTTCCTATCTAGCATGCCAGTTCGTTGATACTGCCTCCGGTAGATATTTCGAAGTCGGATGAGTTTCTTGGTGACACTGTCAATTTGAAGAGAGGAACTCGGCATATGTTGTACTGGAACCGTCCTATCACGAGCGACTGTGATTGAATGCTGGAAGGAAGATAGGACTTCATCGATTTCCATCGGGGAATCAAGTGGCAAATCGATATTAATAAGTTGGTCGGCGATTTGTTGAAATTGGACCCAATCGGTGCGATAATAGTTCCTCCGTGGTTGAAAAGGCACTGTTTCTGGTGAAGATCCCAACGACAATATTACTGGATAGTGGTCGGAAGAGAGCTCGTTGAAGACAACCGGAGAGCTGTCTATGGCGATGTTGCTGATGAATATATCCAAAATGGAATGTACTCCCGATCTGGAAAGTCGCGTTGGTTGATCCGGAGCGAGGATGTTGTATTGTCCAGCTTCGTAATCTTCGGCAAGTACGAATCCGTTTCGATTCTGTCTTCTGTTTCCCCACAGCTCATGCCGTGCGTTCAGGTCCCCAGCAATGATGAATTTGTTCTGTCGTCGAGTGAGCATAGCCAGATCTCGCTTCAATGATGCACTCGTACCATCTCGAAGATTGGTTTGTTTGGGGCAGTACGCTGCAATGATGATGATGGGTCCCATCGCCGTTGTAATCTCAATTCCGATGGCTTCTATTAGTTGCAATTTGAAGGCTGACATAAGCCTATGCTGAATGGATCGTTTAATGGCAATGGCAACTCCCCCTTCTCTGGTAGTTGTCCTGTCGAGCCTGTGAATCCTGTAATTGGAAATAAAAATAGAAATTTCAGGTTTAAGATGAGTTTCAGTTAAAATAGCTATATCGGCATTCTTCTCTTGAAGAAAGTCGGACAATTCAGCAGTTTTGCTCCTGAGCGAGCAAGCATTCCAATTTACTATAACCAGCTCATTATATTGCATATTCGATGATGAATTAGCCTAAGGTGTTGATTTGATCTAACCGCATTCTGCAGTTTCGTAATTTTGTTGTCGTTGTTTCAAAAATGATCAATTGTTCAGCAGAGCATAAGTCACCAGAGTCGTCCTTTGCTTGTGATTGATTATTGCCCCATCCAGGAGGAATTTTTGAGGAAGATTCTTTTTGTGATCCAGCGGCTGAATCGCTGCTGCGAGGAAGTGGCGGCAAATTTGGAATATCCCTCTTCGGTGGGAGCCGTGGGAAATTAATTTCATCCTATGATAATATTCCTATCCTGTATTTTTTAAAGTGATATAGTGGCCGTTTGAAAATGTATGTAATGGGTGAACTCGATTCAGAATCAAAAATGGCGATTTCCAGTTTATTGATTTCCTTTGAAAATTATTTAATATGGATATTTTTGGAGCGGATTAATCGAATAGTTGTCAAATAAAAAATTATGAGCTTTACTCAGAATCCAACATGGCGACTTTCGTTTTATTGATATCCTTTGAAATCACTTATATGGGTATTTTTGGAATGTATTTATCGATTAGATGACAATGTTTAGGTCATTTCGAAATCCAAGATGATGACTTCCGATTATCGATGTCTCTTGAAGTAATGAAAAAATAACCTCAAGTATTGTTTTTATCCATCAAATCCATTCTAAAAATATTCGTATTGTATACATTCCTTACACATACATTTCCACTGTTTTTCGGATAAACCAGTAAGTAAATATACTGAAAATATTGTTTCAAGGGCCAAGGCCAGTGTGTTTTAGAGTGTTTTAGATAGTCAACTTAAGGGCTGAGGCCAATAGGTCGCGTAAAACCAAGTGCCTCGCTCTGCGTATTACATTTCCCTCCATGCTCTCTCGCATATGTACAAAATGACTCTCGATTAGCCGGGTGACCAGAAAAGTTTCAATATTTTCGGTTACAAGTTTGCATAAAATGTGTCTGCATCCAATACAGCTACCACTTGTTTCGTTACATTTCCAGGAAACGAGAGCAGAAAAAATGGCGCATCTATAGAAATAGGCTTACGTACACAAAAATAACATTCACTTAATTTTTATCGCGACAACACCTAAGTTTTTATGCACTAATCGCATCTAAATCAAATTATCTAGACATTGTCAGGATAGATTTTTGATCCATGCTTTTGAAGGCGAGATATTCAAAGAACAAGTTGAAAGACGGCGTTTTCAGCCATGCAATTCTTCCTTCAGAAAAAAGACTTTTCCGACCGCTAAAGTCAATGAATCGTTCTGAAATTTTCACAGAATAATCTAAACTAATTTTCTATAAGATAGTCAGTTAGGTTTTTTGATATTCGTCACCGTTTCCGAGAAAATCAGATTTGAAGCGTGAAAATAGCCTTCTAAAACACTGGCCTCAGACCTTAAGCTCTCTATTTTGAGAACACAAAAGGATTACTTATAATCCATACATTCAGGTAAATAGGGTATTGAAAATCATAAGACAAATCCTATGATGCATCGAAAATCACTATTTCAAAAGAATAATATGAAAAATATACCTTTATTATGCAATATGTATCTCATCTATCACTATTGTAGTTTTCATACGAACAATGTATGAATTCCACAGTCTATGAGAGAAGTTATGTTTGTCATAGAAATATCGCACAATGTTCCAAAAAATTTCGTATTCGGAAGGCTTTTTATTTAAATTTCAATTTACGTGACCTCATAAGACCGACCGCGTACGATATTCTTGTAGCTAAAAACCATACGATATCATTATGAAATTCCACACACCAACAAAAAATTAATTTTACAGGTGACTTAATCCCTCATAAGATGTAATTCATAAGACTTAAATTTTCAAATCACAGAAAATTTCATTTGTAATGACTCAATGTTAGATTAGCTTGAATTTTACTGGTTTCGACTGTAATGTGCAATCGGCTAGCGGGTGAGACTGTATGAATTTAAATGCACCTTTTATCAACCAAGCAGATGTGTGCTTCTTTGGCTCAGTCGATTAGCAGACGTACTTTGTGATGCAATGATTCTCGGTTCAAGTGATGGCGGTTGCTATCAGTATTCATTTTTTTATTTCATTAAATGTTCTTCCACGTAAATTTGCGTGAAGTGCAACGCTTCATTTATGTGTATCTAATATTATGTTTTTTTTTCGAAGTGTATAAAAACCATACGATATCATCATGAAATTACATTTTTTTTGCATGAGTGTAGTTTAAAGTTTCCCACCTTACCCCAACGATCATTTTTAACATGGTCAGTCGAAACAAGGTAACACAACAGAAAATCAATATTTTCGGTTGTGTTTTTTGGCCAAAAGATAGCTTACACACCTAGAAAAAAATGTGTGAATTTACGTCTTCTATCATATACGAGTATAAAAAATGACTCATTTTTAGAATAGATCTAACACATATTTAATGCATTAAGACATACTTTCGAAACATGTGAAATTACACGCCTGCTTGGAAGACACATACTCAAATCATGCTTAGTCATTTTACGAATTACGCTCTTATGAATTGAGTCATGTGTGGATTTGCGTCACCTGTAAATTTAATAATTTTTTGCTGTGTATATGATCCTCTTTGCTATCGAAAGGTGATACATGAAAAATAATTAGTTTTGTTCAATTTATGGAACTGCGAAAAGCCCCACTTATTTCCCCCCATATTTTGGTAGATGAAAACGTACGTAATTCAATGTGTGAGAAAAATGAATCACTTTATAATAAAACAGCGTAACTAGAAATCTCCGCCTTTCATGAGGATTACCCTAAAATCATGGCAAAATAAAGCAGAAAATACAATTACCAAGGACGGATTATCTCTTCGAGCAAGAGCACTCATGGGGGCAGCTGATGAAAGTATGAACATATTGGGAATGGATCAGACCAAACAGCCGGATGGAATTTTCAATTCAAGAACCGAGCCTCACATCCACACTCGTTTTGGTTTCGGTTTTTCAGGGAGAAGGCAAACCGATGGTGGTAAATGTTGGCAGCATGGAGCGAATGAGTTTATATATCTGCTGCGGAAAAAATTGTCCACCTGTTTCATCCGAACCAATGTTGCAATTCACGGTGACCCAGAAAAAGCTTTCCACTTAACCCCCCTGCACAGCTTTTATAATGAGCGTAAATATTTTTCAAAACAAAAAAAAGCTCTTATAAATCTACGATGAAAGTTTTTGTACCTTCCATTTGCCCGCCCGTCCCGCCCGGCAGTGCAGAAGCCGAGAAATATGGCGAAAGTTTCTAATAGACGGTGGGGATCTTAGTGTGCCGGTAAAATCCAGTTTTGCAAGGATGTGGTGATGCAGATCGAGCAGACCTAGCGGTTTTTGTTGATTAAAAAGGCTATTCTAAAAAATCTATTTAGAAAATCCACGTGGAACAAAAATATTTTCGAAGTTCACTCTGACAAACAGGAAAAGTTTATGCCGAAGCAGCAGTTGGTAAGCGATGGCAAAAGTTCACCCCGGTTTACAGTTCCGCTCGCTGCCGATTGCGGCGCCGGTCCGATATGCGAAGATGCGGAATGAGATTATTTTCCAATTCCGGAAAAGCAGCTTTCAAATTTCACCATGGTCGGTGAGTTATAGCGGTTTTGCAGACAAAAAAAATAGTATGCAGTGAAAGACTGTGCAGTTCCATCCGCAAGCACAAAACGATTTTCTTCGACCCTTGTTACGGCGTCAGGTGTACCTACTAGAACTTTATGTGGAAAGCTAGATGGAACATCGTATTCTATGACAAAACTAGATTCACCACGAAGATCGTCCGCACCTGTACGAATTTGTGCACTTGTCTTAAATGTAACATTGTAATTTAGCAAAACAAAAAGCATGGAAAGGGGCTACTGGTTCAAGATGGATTGGTCTCCTACATTTCGTACATTCATGATGTTTTTATGGTTTTATCAAAGCAACGCCAATTTGTATTTTTTAATTTGTGTTCAAGTACCAAAACTTTCAGTTAAAGGGGGTACAAACGCAAATTGCATCGCTTTAAAATGGCTGTCACTTTTTACTCCCGGTTTCGAATCCCAACCCCGCACACAGAATCAGAGTTTTTCTGGCCCGAAGAGGTGAATGACCTTCAGGTTAAAAGCTCTATATTTCAAACAAAAAAAAGGATTGAAAAATTATACATAAACCGGCAATCGTGATGTAGATCTTAAGGTGAAATGTAGCGGAATGAGAAAAACGCGTTTTTGATCAATTATTCAAAAACTAGACCGATTTTCGGAAAAACCAAAAACACTTAAGTTTTCGAAATTAAATTTATCATAACTAAGTATTCTTAGAATTTTGAAATTTTGCTTTACCGAGCCGTAATTGGTTTTTGAAATGTATAAACGGTCACTGTTCCGTCCCACGGGGATGATTGTAGAACTGAAAAGTAGTGTTTGTAGCAGAATTTCACAAAGAATCTAAAAATGCAACTCAAAATTATAAAATTTTAGCTAAAGCAACCGAAATTTGAAAAAGTTTACATAAACTTTTCCGCATTTTTTTATTGCTTGCGCGCTTCTGTTTCGTATTGAGGTGGTGTAAGAAATGCACGGTGGGCACGGTGGCATTATATCGTGAGCAAAAATTACATATAAATTTATTAAAAATTACATATAAATTTATGCAGCATTGCGTTTTGTGTTGAAATGAAAACGAGTTGAATGCAATAAAATGGGTATTGAAAGAAATCGTTTATTTTATAAGTAACTGTCATTTATAATGCTAATAATGTCCAATTCTGTTGAGTTCAATGCATTGATGTTGCTGAAGCAATAAAGCCTGGCTGTGTGATATCGTATAACAGGTATTATTTTAGATTGTAGCAATTTTTATAGCAAAACTATAACTTCATCATTGACAAGCTACTGAATGAAATACAAACCAAGTATTATCCTGATACAAACAATGTGATAAACATTGAAAAACAACAGACATATACAAGGTTAGCAAGTAGGTCAATACATATACATATATCCCAATGTTAGTCATTCATAATTACTCATGATTTATAGCTCTAGTGTAAGAGTAATCACGAACAATAACGATTGAATTAGCATATATTCAAATTGTGAAGGATTCAAAAATCCATTACGTCCAGTCTTTTTTACAAGCCAATATAACGAGAGGTAAGCCCACTGCGCTCAATCATTGAAAAAAGGGTTTGTTTCTATGTGTCCGTTTTTTCCGTTCCGTTGGTATGCTTTGTGCGACTTCGTTCGACTGAAGCGGATAAAATTTTGCGCGCATTTTATGACGCTACATTTCACCTTAAAGGCTGAGGCCAGTAGGTCGCGTAAAATCACGTGGCTCGCTGTGCGTATTACATTTCTCGCCATGCTGTCTCTCGCAAATGTGCAAAATGACTCTCGATGTGGCCGGGTGGCCAAGAAAGTTTTAATATTTTCGGTTACAAGTTTGACTTCTTCACATAAAATCCAAGAAAGCTGCCGCTCTCATGTTTCGTTACGTTACCAGGGAACTGAAATGGCGCCGACATAGAAATCGACTTACCTCCACAAAAATAACTTACACTTCATTTTCATCGCGACAACATATATGTTCTTATGCACTAATCGCATCTAAATTAAATTATCTAGACATTTTCAGGATAGATTTTTTATCCATGCTTTTGAAGGCGAGATATTCAATGAACAAGTTGAAAGTTGTCGTTTTCAGCTATGCAATTCTTCCATCAGATTTTCCCGACCGCTAAAGCGACGACACGACCTGCCACTCGGCTATCAAAACTGTATCGCAAATTTAACCACCCCTCAGTAACTGGTAATGTCAAAACGAAATCGCTTGATAATTTATTCAAACTGGCAACAAAGGAAAAAAATTGTTGATTTCGACTAACAACTACCATAACCTTAGTTACCAATTTGTTTTGATGGAAAATAAAAAAATCTAAAATTTTCAATCGATTTGAACCTATGATTGGGCATAATTGCTCATTTACATTAATCTTGCAGGTATGTAAAGTAAGTATTGTAGTCTACTTTAGTGTCGAATAGTAGATGAAATTGAGTTTTTCGACAGTTTCATCAGTAACGACTGTTTTTCAGGGAAACCGCGTTGTTATGAAACTGGACGTTCATTCATTTTCGTTTTGGTCAAACTCGAATCACTTGGGTCCGACGGAGAAGAACATTCAAATATCGTTATGAAGTAGACTACCGGACATCTAATGATAAAATAAATAAAATTTCCTTGATCAACTCAGCTCCACATTTTATATCATATATCAAAAGCATTTGTTACACTGTTCAATGAATCAGTTAATACGATAAAATGAAGATTAGAGTTAGGATTTTTCTCGTCATACATAGACTAACGTCTTTAGCATATGTGGGTTAACTAGCAGCTTTTCAAAGTAAAGTTAATTATCTGGTTCAAGGTCGTTTATCAACTTAACATATCAGTAATCTTTCCGTCCACGTTCCGGTTTGCTTGATATCAGCAAAGAAACGGAGTATGTTTTCGAGTCTCATGAACAGATTTATGTTCCCGGGACCAGGATGCTTCTTCGTTGGTTAGGAAAAAACAGTGACTTTTTCACCACGTCATTGTTAGCAATACCATACCGAATCTCTTTCAGACCATTCTAATATATTTGACACTCTCCGACTCTCTACTCTAGCGAATCAGCCAACGAGAAAAACAGATCCGAACAGATTATCACCAATGCCAGTAAAGCCGAAATGTGTGAGCTATGCTAAGTTAGCCATCGGGAGCAGAGAAGTCATCTTCGAATTGATTTTTCATGAATTTTCAGAGATTAGACACCGACTTTGCCCTGAGAGAAAGAGTGATAGGACCGATTTGTCTCCAGTATGATGTCATTTTATTATTTACCTGTAGCAAACCCATGTTATGTTCCGGTGGCAAACTGTTTGTTTATTTGTTTTGGATCTCCTTGGCAACTAGTTCGTAGCAACTAAACAGTGTTGCTCGAGAAGATTCTTTTTATCAAATACGAGGGATCACCCAATTTTTGGTAACTCAACGGACATTTTTCTTGGCGATTTTTCTTCAGAGTGCTTGGTCGAGTCGTCGGCTAAAGTCAAACAATCATTCTGGAATTTTCACAGAATAATATAAATTAATTTTCTAAGAGATTGTCAGTTGGGTTTGTTGATATTCGTCACCGTTTCTGAGAAAATCACATTTGAAGCGTGAAAAAGGCCCTCCAAATCACCCTAAAACACACTGGCCTCAGACTTTAAGACCTACACACTTAAATTTTTTAGCTGAGTCTCGGCAAAAAAAAATGCCGAGATTCGCACAGCCGAGTAATCAGCAATCATCTCGGCAAAAATAAAATAACTGAGCGTCTCGGCACACCCTCAAATTTGACAAACGTCAAATATTGCCGAAATCGCCAACATAAGATTTACTGTTTGCTCAGTGAAACGTTCGCTGAATATTCGCCAATCCAATAAAACGAAAAAATAAAAAAAAAAAAACAAATTACCGAATCATCAGTAATTGAAAATCTAGTCAATTAATTTTGTTTGTAATTTCTAAACATTATAAACACACCATTTAGGATCAAAAATTCATTTTATTAACACTTAAAGCAGGCTTCTAAATTTGTTGCCAGTAGTGCTTAAAGCCTCTACCTTAAAACATGTAGCATAATAAAAAGCGGCGTTTCCGGATGCGGCCACCTTGAGTCGAGCTGGAAATATGAAAATAAAAATAAATATACAAAAATTTTCAATATTTAATTTTGCATATACGGTATTGTTCAAAAAATAAACTTACTTTGATCTATTGAATTTGTCCATGCATTGGATTATTTTTTCGCATATCCCCCAAAGTTTTGTCTCGAGGACTCTTTGAGCCCCGTGTTGGGTGTTTTTCCCTTGTAATGTGATCTGATAAAGTCGCTTTTTATAAAGCGAAACATGTCACTATATTTATTCAATATTTTTACTTGCAAGTGGTACCACGTTTCTTCGAAGATTATCCATTTTTTCACTCGAGAATTTCATCAGAAAATAATCGCGCAATGCGAAGCGAAAATGTAACGCGGCAATAAATGACAACTGTCGTGCTGAATCTCGGCAACAGCTAGCGCATATTCCGAAATCTCGGCAAACGTCTCTGCTGATGTCGGCATATCTGTTGGTTACTGATAAATTCAGCAAACAATTATGCCAAATTTCGGCAAAGTGAAGCATTTTACCGAAATATCAGTGAATGCATTTAACGAAGTTCAGAAACATGCATATTGATTACTGAGCAATCAGCAAATTTAGGTGTTGCTGATCAGTTTCGGCATTTTATTATGCCGAGCTCAAGAAATGGTTTTAAGTGTGTATTTTCACTGAAGTTTTTGTACGACCGAGAATGTGCCTTAAACAGATCAAAGTAGACAGGTAGGTAGATCTGAAAATATAAACTTCGAACATAAACCAGACATACACACTGAAAACCGATTGACGAGTTCGGCATAAAGAAATGCCGACTTAGTTCGGCAACACGAAATTTTACTGATTGTTCAGTAATTCACATGCTCCTTGCTGAAATTCGCTATTGTAAAGTTCTGATACCTCGGTAAAGCGCATTTTATTGCCGAAGTTTGGCATGATATGTTGCTGAACTTGTTCGTAAACAACAAACATACCGAAATCAGCAAATCCGTTTGCCGAGATTTCAAACAATGTGTTAGCTTTTACTGAGATTCGGCACGACACTTGTCATCTAATGTCAACTATCGATTTTGTACAGCACCGGACGTCGCCATTTCTCATGGAGCTGAAAAATATATACGAATTTGGCGAATGGAAGAGATTTCAGTATTACGTGAAAAGCTAAGTGGAATCAAAATGTTCTTTTTATATATACTTTTGAATATTTGTTTATTTCCATATAGGGCGACCACTAGAAACAAATGTGTTTATCTATGATATTCCTTTTCGGGATTTGATTCTTTTTTTAATTAAAGTGAGCATTAATAAAATTCATTCATTCCCCCAACCCTGGCTTTCGTGATAAGTTTTTCGTGCAATAATAAAGCTAAATCCTTTCTACATTCGATTACTGATGACTCGGTAATCCATGATTCGATCCCGATCGCTTTTGCCGAACTAACAGCAAAATTGCTGCTGACTAGTTCGGCAATATTTGACATTTCAGGATTGCCGACATTCTCAGTATTTATACGTTTTGCCGAGACGATTACTGAGCCCTCGGGTGTGCAAATCTCGGCAGTTATTTCGCCGAGATTCAGCAATAAATTTTAAGTGTGTAAGCTCTAGTAGTTCTTGCTGTCGCACAATGTAGTCCCTAAGAACAATATTCCAAGTACGACAGTCAGCCACAGAATGCAACAAATAAATTAAGACAAAGATTGAATTAATAAATTTAATCATTCACGTACAGTACGAACAGATATAATTTGGCCGTTGGAGATTTGGTTGCAATTTCTGTGTTAGCCGATTATGGAAAACCATAGCAAGACAATTGTACAGATAGGGTAACGGCTCCCTATTTCATCTGAGCTCCTATTTCCATCTCATCCCTTCACCTCATTACTTTGAACATGCATATCTTACAACGTACCTGAACCAAACTGTGAAATGTTTTAAAATGATTATTTAGGCTATTGTCACACTTTCCTATTGAAATAAATGGTTTTAAATTCTTCGATGATCGTTTTTTTTTTTTTCATTTACAGTTTGTCGTGTTTCTGAATATCTACTAATCGATTCATATCAAAACATGATCACTATTTCACACAATTACACTACTAATGAATGCTGGAGACTTCGAATAATAGCAGTTAGACCGTGTTAAATACTAATGAAATAACCGTTGTTGCAAATCTAGTAGCACTGGTTTCATTCCGATATATATGTCAGCATAACTACACTGATGAAAATCGACACGTTGTACAGAAGTGTTCTACATTTGATTTCGTCGCATATTAGATTTTTTATCGTGACGTCACAAATGAACAAGCATTCATCCTCAACAATTCAGCGGTACTGTTTACAAACAAGCTTAAACAAAAATCGAAGAACACGTCTTAAACAATCATCTTTTTACTTTGCAAGTAGTCACTTTTATTTAATAAATTTAAAAAACAAACCGTATCCAATCGTGAACAAATGTTTTAAAACTCTATTTAGGCGATATGGACCGTAAATGGTTTCATCCAAATTGTTAACAGACGAACAAAAAAATATCTGTTTACAAACAGTACTGCTGGACTGTCAAAATATGTTCATTCGATTGAGGATAGCTGTGACGGTAAAAAACTACACCCAGAAAAATTTATTTTAAATTTTAATATATTATACTTTGAATTCAAAGATATTTTGTTTTGAATCAGCGCTTATTTTAATTTTCCTTTGATTGAAATACATTTGATATTTACTTCAGAGCAAATTATTTTTATTTTTGCGCGCACAGAAATTAATGAAATAAGCATTAAATTCAAATATATTGTGCTATGAATTCAAATATATTTCATTTCCACCTAAATTTCACTTCACTTGGAATCAAATACAATTGTTATTTGATTCAAAGCAAATTAGTTTTGTTTCTAGTATCAGACTTTCGTGCGACTGTGTGTAGATTCAATGATGTATTTTTTTTAAATTCAATAAATTTTTATTTAAAAAGAATTTTTGACTAATTATTGTAAATTAAATTTTTATTCATTATTGAAAGCATTTTGTGGGCTCAGCTGAGTACGGTTGCGGTATTGACTTCTCTTCTTCCTTTCGTTTAATAGTTTCCAAAATCTCTACTGTGAAATCGTTTTCTGGAATGAATACAAATGTAAGTTCGCATATCCTATGAAAGCACTCACTATAGTATCGCACAATTTGAACGACTTCAATAGTGCAGATAGTTTAAATTCGCCAACTGCTTCGATAGTTATTACTTTCTCAAATAACGTTTTCCGTTTGAATAATGTAACACAATGAAATCTTAGCATGTTAAATATCACAAAATCAACTAGTACCCATGTTTGACTCAATGAAAATATTTTAGAATCAATAATCCCTTTGATTTAAGGACGAAAACTTTTAATCAAAATCCTCGAATTTGAAGCTAAGACTAAATATATTTGATTCAGTTTAATTCAAGAGTCAATATAATTTTTTATTTGAATCTATCCAACGATTTGATTCAAATACATTTAATGTACTGTAACAAGCATTTGAATTGCATAAATTTTTGATTTGTTTCAATAAGAGTTTTGTTTGATTCAAACAATTGTTTGAAGTTTACTTAAAAACTCAATATGCTAGAATCTAGAGTGTTCTATTTCTCTGTGTGTAGTCCAAGTCTAGAACAGGACCAGACAACTGGCTTCTTTTTCCAGAAAAATATTTCTCTTCTTATTTCGGTTGCTTCCTGCTGTAAATAATACAATAGAGTAATCACTAACAATAACGATTGAATTAGCATATATTCAAAGTGGGAAGGATTCAAAAATCCATTACGTCCAGTCTTATTTACAAGCCACCATAACGAGAGGTAAGTCCACTGCGCTCAATCACTGAAAAAAGTTCTGGTTTCTATGTGTTGGTTTTTCTTGTTATACTTTGTGCGATGGTTCGTTCAACTGAAACGGATGCAATTTTGCGCGCATTTCACCTTAAGAATCAAACGTGGTGACATTCGCAATTGTCGTATGACGACACTCTTTATATTTATGCGCTAAGCTATTAAAATACAAATCGGCTTTCTTGATTTCTTAGTGCGCACAGAAAATGAAATTTATTTAGAGAAATGGAAAAGTATGGATTTTCAGCAGTGTATGTTAAGTGTGTGTGTGTTTCATCGACTGTGCACAGAGATGCCAGATATTTTCATAGCAATATATATTGATACAATAAAAAGTCTATATCTGCTCTATCTGTTTTCACTAATAAAATGAAATTTCTATATTGAAATGATGTTAGAAGATTACTCTTCATATCTCTTTGTCATTGCCGCACTCACTAGAATATTCAACGAGGAAAATCTATACAATACAGACAAATCCATATAAATGGCATCTCTGGCTCTGCATTTTGTTTTTTAGAAGGGCTAATGCCTAGATGGTAACAATAATTTTTTTGTTTTTTTTTAAGTTTACCAAATCAACTGCACAGTAAAATTTTAAATTTAAAACGAAAGTGACGAAATCGACCCAAACATTTTTAAACGTCGAAATGATTCCAAACTGGTTCTAAAAATATCGTGTGTTTTATCATAGTTGGCATTAGCCTCATTTCAAGGAGAATTCTGACATTTTGAACCTCAGAGTGTAATAGTGCAACATTTTGTTTTGATTGCTGTCGCCATTGCTAATTAATAGGATGAATAAAGGAACCAAGGATGGGATAAATAAAAATCCTTTGAAATGAAATTAGAAGCAGAGTAGTGAACATATCAGATGTGCTTCTAGCCGGTTTTTGAATACTAGCTCGATTTCCAACTAATGTGAATCAATTCCCAATGTGGAGTAAGACGAATTAAGCAGAAATATGAAATAATTATAGTGATTTTAGTGGATAAATCTGGTTTTTTAAGGGAACGTACCTATAAATGAGATGAAATAGGGAGCTGTTACTTTATATATACTTGATCAATTACATTGAACTGCGCCAATAAATTCAAACTATCGATTTCGGAAATCAACATTTTCGCGCAAATATCTACGTCTTTGCAATCTCTTTTATTTTCTCGAGCGTTGTAAGACCTAATAACCGGCATTCTCTTTCAGTTAAGTTATCGGTTCTTTTTTAGACCAACAAATCGATCCCACAGAATTGATTTCTGTATTTTGTTTTATTCACTTTCCACATCACAAGCTTTAAGCAAATGAAAGTATTGAATAATGTTATCATAAAAATTGGCATCAGGATGCAAAATATTACTTCACCGAACAGAGGTCAGTCCTCATGAGGTCAATCTACATTCAATCGAATCGAATTGAATTGATGAGTAAATGAAAGGTCGAAATTCTTCGGAAGTAATTCAATAAAACACCTAAATCTGCGTACACAGAAAAGACGGTAGGAACCATTTCGAATCAATCATCGGAAGCCCCGCCACTTGGGAATTTCCAATCATAGCCCGGAATTCAAGCGGCATATAACCCGATTGGGGAAATTAATTCGCCTGCCGGTGCAGGAACTGTGACGCTAGTGACTTTGTGACACGTGCGAAATTTTCATCGTTCGCCACCTGTCGACCTGGCTTGGTGAATACGCCATTTTCAGCTCTCATTCAACCATCCATCAACCCAATCTGCACATTCATCCATTGCCTGACATCGCCTATAGGATCGATGGTGCCGGTGTCATGTGTAGGTGTGTAGGCGGTAACGAATTGAAAATCAATCATTGGCTTTCGACGTAGTGCAGAGCCTTCTGGTTCTGAAATCCTAGGCACCCTGTTGCATATATTGGGCGATAGCAAGCTCGATTTCAGGATCATACATTTTTCATTCCCTTTGCCTGGTAAATATTGTAGGATTTTTGTAGGTGCTGGCAACACTGCGGGGGAAACTATTTTCATTCTTTTTAATTATGTGTAATTATGTAGCCGTACCGGACGCACGTTCCGCAAAAGGATGCTGGTGTGGGCTGGAGGGCTTGATTAATGCCCTGATGGATGAGGCGATGCTGTCGTAGTAGGTGGAACTCCGGTAGCAATTTAGCGTTGGAACTATCATCAACGATGTGGTTTCAGGCGGAAAAAAGGAAGTCAGGCAGTGTGTCATTCGAAGCTTCTAGAGGCTGAAAAATCGGTGCGCTCGGTTTCTGGCTGATGGGAAACAAGGCGGAAATACGAGAGAAAGTTTTCATCATTCTATCCTTTATGAGAGAAAGTTTAATTACTTAATTTTAATTATTATCAGCGTATCGTACTCATTGTGTTGCGGTTGTGCTTGTGAGCAGTGCGCTCACGGAAAAGAAGAGAGGAAGAGAACAGAATGGCAAATAGGTCGGTGCCGGGAGGGTATTATTCGTGACAAAAAATTTGTCAGCTGAAGAATTAGCGCGGTTTTTGTTTTCTATTTGGTGCGACTGTGACTAATAGCTGGAAAAGCGTGATTAAAATGGACTATTTACAAAGAAGCTTACGATGAATGGAAACTGGCAGATACTAAAATGATACTCCGTTCAAAGGTATCATCTAGTCCGGGTGTCCAAATAACGAATTGATAAGCATGATGCCATTACAATCCCAATGGAAAAGGGAAAATAAATTCGAAAATTTGAAACTGTTTTTTATTCTTCATAATGAAAAAATATTAAAAATAAAAACATATTCGACATGCAAATTATTTTCTTAAGTTAATGTATTTAAAAACATTTTATTTCGGTGAGGGGCTGGGGTCCACTAGGAGATTGATAGTACCTATTAGCTCTCTCCGGACTGTACCAGCCTAGATGCCGTGTGGAATCCGGCGGAAAAAAATGAACCAAGAATAGATCCACTGGGTTCCTGCTTCCATGTCGTAAAAGGCGACAATTGCAGGAGTTTCTTTTTCCTTTCAGTTATCAGATATTTTCAATGTTTTACTTCTGATTACTCTATTTTACTAAATCATCTCTTTATTCAACCTATCAATTTTCGTCTAGCTTCGGAGAAAAGTTCGTTTATTTTGTATCACGTAGTTTCATTTATAAAAACGTGTTTAATCCACCTAGCAGTGAGATGATACCTTTTTTTTATCAATCCGCATGTGTTTTTTTTGCATGACTAAAAAAACGCGAAAGGTAGATGCATAAACGAGTTACTGCATACTCGACAGCCGGCTGTCCGGAGTTTTGTCAATTTCGGAGATTGACTGTTTCGTGCATCATATTGCCAGCACAAAGTAACACATAAAACCATAATACTTTAAAACATTCTTGGTAGCCGGCTACCCAGAGCAATAAACACATGATAACATTATTAAAACATTTACTAACAAAGTATCCTCTCCTGTGATGCATGTGGGAATGCAGAGGATTCCTCGGTTGCTAGTAGCAACATGCATCGAACTAACAATCCTTTCCCTCTCAAGTAGATCTGCATTCGGACGTGGCCGGCGTCGGTATTGATCAGCATGCATGGTTCAATACAGTTTGCACAGTGTGAAACAATGTGTTATTCCCAAACATGTTACTTCAAAAAATCATTTTGCAATCTCAATTGGTCCAGATCAATAACGGAGTAGCAACACACGGGCGGTCTCTAATGCTAATGCTAATGCTAAAAACATTTTATTTCGATGATATTCCCATGCCCACAAATTTCTAGAACACTTCGGATTTTCATTTAAGAGAAATTTTGCGGCTTTTCTCATGTATTTAGTTCAAAATTTCATTTCCAAAATCCAATACCAGAATTAAGATGCAGTATTCAGTGCCAGAATGTTAGAACTGGATACTGTAACTAAATTCTGGAACCGATTTTTAGAACTGAGTTCATTTTTAGAAATTGAATTTCGGAACTGCATTTTGGATCTGGATTCTGGCACTGAATTTTGGATCTGAGTTCTGGACCTTAATTTTGAAATTGTATTCTAAATATCTAAATTTTGAACCCGGATTTCGGAATTGAACTGAATTTGGGAGCTGTGCTCTTTAACTAAATACTTGAACGGAACCGTGCACTTGGTGCTCTTTGAACCTGGATTCTGTAAAGGAATTCTGGAATTAAATTCCGGATCTGGACCGAGCGAAAAGATGTGCTTCTGTTGCACTGGCTGAAACATCCTGTTCAGTTATTCGCGCATGCTAGAATAAATCAAATGGATAAAATTCTTACCTCTTATAGAGTAACGAAGATATGCTGTCTCTGCTCGATCTATCAACTCTAGGAGTAAAATGGAAATATGTTCATTTACAATTGTCGAACTAGTTTCTCTGCGGTAATGCTTTTTAGAGCCGAAGCGAAGATATTGTATTCGCATTAGATTTTATCGCAATTCGTAGATTGAAAGTGGAGTAATACGCAAAATAACATGGCGACTCTACTAAATGACTTTTGGTACAATAGCCCTATTTACTTAGTAAGAAAGGCGGGAAAATATCTCCCCAAGTAGCATGTTAAGTTACTGTCCTGTATTTTTCTACGGATTGAGCAATTTATCCAGTTATTTTATATTACTATTCTAGTAACTGTTGTGTTATGGAAAAAGCGCAATGTTGCTGTGTTATGCAGCATTTCTTTAAGTTCATCTGGGTTTACGAATTAATTTATTCACCTTGATTATGCAACTGATTCAAAAACTCATGAGTCTCAACCCTTACAAAGGCAGCAATAAAATCAGCAAAAAAACAATTGTGAAACTTGTGAAAACTATTACGTAGTGTAAACAAGAAATGGAATGACGTTTACAAAAACAAACCAAACATTATTTCTAATGAATAAGTTTCACATTTGATTTTCAATACAACTTCTCTTAACACACACGTGGATCTTGTAAAATAATCTGCACATGAAAAATGATAATGAAGAGTTTTTGTGAATAAAAAATCGACAACGAACTGCATTTTTATGGTTAAATATGTATTCGTACGCCCGAAATTTGATTTGATTGGGAACCAATTTCTGTGAAAATAACAGTCTATCATTTTCAATGAGAATCATCGGAATGGTGTTAAAAACACGTATATGCAATCATTCTTAAAATTTTCAGACGATTTCGATCAAAATAAATTTTTTTTGAACCTGAAAAATCTCGAAATAAATTTTTCTTGAATATTTTCCAATATGACATCGATGGTAACAGTTAGTTGTATAAAAAATGGTTCATGGTGATATTTCGGAAAGAAATGCTCTACGTTTTAATATTTTTTTATTAGTTTAAATCTTCTAGTTTAGTTAAACAACAATACAGTATAGTCATTCATCTTTGCTGGCCCAACTTTTGTGATACGCACTGTAGGTATTATTTTGGTAAGCCCATGTGCCAGAGTTGCAAAAACAAGTTGCTCCAGCGGTAATATGAGAATAACTATGATGAACTTAACTTTTCGTTCAATATCTTTAAAAAGTTATGTCAGGTCTGCTCATTTTTTGTGGGATGAAAACCGAATACAAATTATCTGATTGGTTTTTGGTTTCATTTCGTGTATTTCTGTATTTACTGTAATTCTGCAACTTTTATGATAATATTCTCATGACTGCAAGTTTTGCGTTCATTTCAAACAGATAAAACTTGTTCAACTTTGTAGCAAGTTTTGAATTTTATATCATTGATTTTCTAAAACTGAAGAAAACTGCACACCTAAAAATTCATGAGGCAGCCAAGACTATGCGGAATAAACAGAAAAATATTTTTTACAGCAAGGTTCTCAATTCGGCTTATCATTTTTTCCCTTGCGGAGAGCATCATTTCGCAATTTCGACGTATATTGTTTATTTATACAATACATCCATTTGGACAATTTTTTTATAAGTTGCACAACTGTTATAGTTACTTCCGTTTTACATGACGATGTGAAAATTTTCGCAAAACATCTATAACTGCTAGTGAAACATGAACAATTTGGTAATTTGTTGCACAATTGTTCAAAGGTACTTAAACTCAACGGTGATAAGTTGCACAACTAATTTAAATATATTTAAAAATCTTTCTGAACATATCTAACATAAATAACAATTTTACAATAATTGTAGAACATCTTGACATTTCAATAAGTTACATTTGCTACTTGGGTCCCTTCAATATATCAAAACCATCATCACGAGAAAGATAAACAAAAGTTTTAAAATATTCAGTTATTTATGGTTATGTTAAAATACTGAAATTTTTATCATAAATCAAAACGACGATCAAAAGTTTATCCCGGCAGAGATCCATTGTTGAACCATTTTCAATATGAAGATTTGGAGCCCCGTTGAAATACACAGCAAAAAATAATTAAATTGAACGGTGACGTAAATTCGCATATGACTCAAATCATAAGAACGTAATTCGTAAAATGACTGAATTTTACAAGAATGATTTACATATGTGTCGAACATACACTACTTGACGACGTGACATGTAAAATTACATGCTTCAGCACTAAAAATATGTCAGAATGCATTAAATATGTGTTAAATCTACTGTAAAAAATGAGTCATTTTTGACACTCGTATATGTCGGCCAGTTGTCGTATGTTCGAGCCCCGACCTGGAAGGATTCTTAGTGTCAGTAGGATCCATAGTACTAGCCATGCAATGATTCTGTACGCTATATGAATCGGCTGCGTAGTCTGTTGAAATAGAAAGGTCAAATTCCACAAAAGGAATGTAATGCCAAGACTTTGCTATCTGTCGGCCTCAGAAGACGTGAATTTCACGATTCTTACTAGGTGCATAGTTTTAGAGATAATCTTGAAGTTTCTAGCTAAATTTTCATAAATAAACACTACATACCTTCTACTTCACGTAGATTGTTGTTTGTGAATTATTTACCCGCGAATATCGCGTATATATTCCTTCGAAAGACGTTGAAATAGACGGTGTTACCACCGAAGCGGGTCTTTCGGTTAAAAAGTTGCTTGAGCATGGAGTTGGACGATTTAAAAACTACATGCTTGAGGGAGTAAGGATACTCGAGTGCAAGCAATTGTGCTCAGCATCTTTCGAAAAGGAAACAAAACTTATCGACCTTCAGATTCGTATCGAGTAACATTCGCTGGATCTGCCTTGCCTTGCCATGTCCACATCGATAGAGTTCGCCTTCCTGTTCGGCTTTTCATACCAAATGTTATGAATTGCACGAACTGCAAAAATTTTGGCCACACAGCTACTTACTGTAGTAATAAGTCGAAATGTATAAAATGTCAAGGGCCTCATAAGGATAATCTTTGCGATAAAGATATTGAAAAATGTGTTTATTGTGGGGAAAGTCCTCATGATGATCTTTCAGTATGCGCTGCATTTAAGTTGCGTAAGGACAAAATGAAGCTTTCTTTAAAAGCACGGTCTAAGCGCACATATGCAGAAATGCTTAAAACGATCATTTATGTCCCACCTTTGGAAACCGAAAACGGTTTTTCAAATTTTGCGGAGCCAGAGGTATCTGACTCTGACGGAAATAGTGAAGATACCTCGTTTGTCACTCCTGGAGGGTCTGTTAAATGGAGATTAACAAACAACAAAATACCAAAAAATGATACCTAAAATTACACCTTCAAAAAGGATACCCGTGTTAAATCTAAAAAGCCAAATTTAAAACCAAAAACTGTGCCTTCTGGTTTGTCAAATTCACAAACTGATCCAGGAACTAGCACAAGAAAAGACAATAATCCAGTGGGCTCCATTTCACAGCCACCATCAGGATTACTGAAGTTTTCGGAAATTGTAGAATGGATTTTCGCAGCATTCAATATTTTTGAACCTCTAAAGACTATCATAACGCCATTCCTTCCAACAGCTAGAACTTTTTTGAAACAGTTATCAGCTCAATGGCCAGCTCTTTCAGGTTTTGTATCATTTGATGGATAATTTATCATCCGCCGCAATGATTCAATCACTGTCCTGCAGTGGAATTGTCGAAGCATCATGCCAAAACTTGATTCATTTAAAGTTTTGTTGCATAGTCAAAAATGTGATGTGTTTGCTTTGTGCGAAACATGGCTTACATCAAACATAGCCTTAAATTTTCATGACTTTAACATTATACGTCTCGATAGAGACTCCCCGTATGGTGGAGTGCTTTTATTCCTTTTATAGATTAAACATTCCTTCGACTTCTAGTATAGAAGTTGTTGCTTGTCAAATAAACATTAAAGGAAAGGACATTTGCATTGCTTCGGTATATATTCATCGAAGAGCTCAAGTTGGTCAGCGATAGCTTAATGAAATTGCCGAAGCCCTTCCTGTGCCACGTTTGATTTTAGGAGATCTCAATTCGCACGGAATGATGTGGGGTTCCGTTTACAAGGATAGCAGATCATCTTTAATATATAATATTTGCGATAATTTGAACATGACAGTATTGAATATGGGTAGCATGACACGGATTCCAAGACCTCCTGCACGTCCAAGTGCATTAGATTGATCTCTTTGCTCGACTTCAATTGGACTAGATTGCACCTGGAAAGTATTTCCTGATCATTTACCAATCATCATCTCAATTGGCAGTAACAAAGGCATTGCTAATTCAGTTAATATTTCATATGATTTGACATAAAATATTGACTGGATTAAATACCAAAGGAATATTTCAAGTGTCTTAACTTCAATGGAAGAGCTCCCCCCACTTGAAGAATATGACTTCCTCGTTTCTCCGATTCTGGAGGCCGCCGAACAAGCCCAAACCAAACGATTTCTTGGTCCATCGTCCAACAGAAGGCCTCCAAACCCTTGGTGGGACAAAGAGTGCTCAGATGCTAAGCACGCGAAACAAAATGCCTTCAAGACGTTTTTAAAACGAGGAGGAGGAAATCCTTAGAATTTTGAAAAATTCTTGGATTTAGACACCCAGTACAACAACATACTTCGGGTCAAGAAATGCAGCTATTGGAGACATTTTGTGGAAGGTTTGTCAAGAGAAACCTCAATGAGCACTCTTTGGAATACGACCAGACGAATGAGGAATCGTAACGTAGGAAATGAGAGTGAGGAATACTCGAACCGATGGATATTTGATTTTGCGAGGAAAGTTTGTCCAGATTCTGTTCCTACGCATAGCATTATTAGGGAGTCTTCTCCAAACAATGGTTCCATTGATAGCCCCTTTTCAGTGATGAATTTTCCATAGCACTCATGTCTTGTAACAATAACGCTTCTGGGTTGGACAGAATTAAATTCAATTTGGTGAAGAATCTGCCCGACCTCGCAAAAAGACGTTTGTTGGAATTGTTCAACAAGTTTCTTGAGCAAAATATTGTTCCACCTGACTGGAGACAAGTGAAAGTTATCGCCATTCAAAAGCCGGGGAAACCAGCTTCCAATCACAACTCATATAGACCCATTGCGATGTTGTCCTGCATCAGAAAATTGTTCGAAAAAATTATTCTACGACGTCTCAAAACTTGGGTCGAGACGAACGGTTTGTTGTCAGATACTCAGTTTGGCTTCCGTAGAAATAAAGGGACGAATGATTGCCTTGCATTACTTTCGTCTGACATCCAAATTGCCTTCGCTCAAAAACAACAAATGGCATCGGTATTTTTAGACATTAAAAGAGCATTTGATTCAGTTTCCATTGATGTTCTTTCAGACAAGCTCCACCAACATGGACTCCCAGCAGTTATAAATAATTATTTGCACAACCTTTTGTCATAGAAACGCTTGCATTTTTCACATGGCGATTTGGCAACAATCAGAATTAGCTACATGGGTTTCCCGCAAGGCTCATGCCTCAGTCCGCTCCTGTATAATTTCTATGTAAATGACATTGATAGCTGTCTAGTAACCCCATTTACACTAAGACAATTGGCAGATGATGGCGTAGTTTCAGTTACTGGACCCAAAGCTATTGATCTGCAAAAACCATTGCAAGATACCTTAGAGTAAATTTTCTTCGAACAATAACAGGATCTTGGTGGGGTGCTCATCCGGAAGATCTAATAAAACTGTATCAGACAACGATACTTTCAGTGATAGAATATGGATGCGTTTGCTTTCGTTCGGCTACAAACTCTCATATTATCAAACTAGAGCGAATTCAGTATCGTTGTTTGCGAATTGCCTTAGGCTGCATGCATTCGACACATACAATGAGTCTTGAAGTTCTGGCGGGAGTTCTTCCATTGAAAGATCGCTCCCAATTTCATCGCGACTGCTAATAAGATGTGAGGTACTGAATCCCCTGGTTATTAATAACTTCGAAAGGCTAGTTGAGCTTCAATCTCAAACAAGATTCATGACAGTATATTTTAACCATATGTCACAGGAAATCAACCCTTCAAGATATATTCCTATCCGTGTCAGCATCCTAAATGTCCCTGACTCAACTTTATTTTTCGACACATCCATGCAGCGCAAAGTGCGTGGAATCCCGGAACTCCTACGCTCGTAGGAAATCCCAAAAATATTTACAAGTAAGTTCAGACATATTGAGTAAGTTCAGGCAATATTTTACACGGACGGATCACGAATTGAAGAGGCTACTGGGTTTGATATTCAACAATAATGTTTCGGTCTCAGTTAGGCTTCAAGAACCTGCATCTGTTTATATAGCAGAGTTTGCAGCAGTTCATTGTAGCTTGAATGTAATCGTCACATTATCTCCAAACCATTATTTTCTCTTCACAGATAGTCTGAGTGCAATTGAAGCCATTCGCTCAAACGTTGCTGGCAAAAATGAAGCGTAGGAATTTCAAGGTAGACTATCCAATGTCCCAGCTCGAGACGTTCTTGCTTGTCGTGACCTTCCTTACATGAAACTTCTTTATCATTTCATAGAGACAATTGAAGTTTCAATTCAATAATTGACCCTTTTGAGGGTTAGTTCTAACTCTTACTGCGTCCATTAGTTCATCCAATAGCAAAATTTTTATTAAAAATGATGTGCTGATAAAAACAAACTCAAAATAGGTTACGAAATCAACAGCAAAATGTATAAAATTTCAGCTTATTTTATAATTTATAGCAGTTAATCAGTTGGTTCAAATAATGTTCTTAAGTAGATTTAATAATAAATAACGAAATACCTAATATAATATTTAAAAACGTGATTAATCCACCTTGCAGTGAGATGATACCTTTTTTTATCAATCCGCATATGTTTTTTTGCATGGATATTCTTAGGTGTTTTAGTTCTCATGACATTATTTTAATTATCGTCGTTTCAAACGGCAAATTGAGATTTTATTTATTTATTTATTTATTTATTTCGTCAAGCAAATGTAGACTACATATAAATTGTTTACAATGTTCACTTACAGACTACGCATTATTTCTACGACAAAGCTGAGATTTGACTTGATTTTTTGACATAGTAAGGTCAAGATGTTCGCAGTATTGATTGTAATGGCGCATTATTCGATTGACTGGACTGTATTTTGCATAATTTGTTCTAGTGTTTCTTTCTAAAAATAATTTCCTGGTTCGTAATTGACGGCTAGGTGTATAAAAATTTAGTTGCGATAATAAAGAAGGTGATTGAATGCGTTGAGAAATAATGTCGCTGATAAAATAAAGCATTGCAAGGTCGCGGCGTTCTTTAAGTGTTTGTATATTGATGAGCATGCAGCGTGCTTCATATGATGGTAGAGGAAATGCTGTCCAGTTTAATTTACGAAGTGCATATAAAAGAAATTGTTTTTGAATAGATTCGATGCGTTCTTCGTGAATAATATTATATGGATTCCATACTAGGCTGCAATATTCCAAAATAGGTCTGACATATGTAGTGTATAATAATTTTATTGTGTATGGGTCCTGAAAGTTATGACTGAAGCGTTTAATAAAGCCCAGCATGCTATTTGCTTTATTGATTATGGTATTGTAGTGTTCCACAAAAGTGAGCTTGGAGTCTAAGATTACGCCTAAATCTCTTACAATTTTACATTTTTCTACAAGTTGATTTCCTAGATGTATGTTTATAGGTATAGTTTCATTTTTCCTACTGAAAGTTATTGAGTTACATTTTTTTACATTAAGTTGGAGTAGACTTTTGCAGCACCAAATGTAGAATAGATTGATTTCGTTCTGGAATATTACAGCGTCGTTGATATTTTTAATTTCCATGAAGAGTTTCATGTCGTCTGCATATATAAGCACTTTCAGATTTTTGAGTATGAAGGAAATGTCGTTTATATGTAAAATGAAAAGGAGAGGCCCTAAGTGAGAACCCTGAGGTACGCCAGAAGTTACATTAATTGGTTCAGACAGAATGTTTTGGAAGCGGACTACCTGTACACGATTCGTTAAGTATGATTTGAGCCATTCAAGAAGAGTATGTTTTATGCCATATTTTTGTAGTTTGTGTAGAAGTAAAGGTATGTCAATACGGTCGAAGGCTTTGCTAAAGTCAGTGTAAAGAGTTTCTACGTAGTTGCCGGCGTCCATTGCATTCAGTGTGAATGTCATAAATTCTAAGAGATTTGTTGTAGTTGAGCGGCCTTTAAAAAAGCCATGTTGTTTGTTTGTTTTTACATTTTTAAGTTGATGAAAAAGTTTTTCGTTTACAATTTTTTCAAATAATTTTGGAATGCATGAGATAATGGCTATTCCA
The DNA here is from genome assembly GCF_030247185.1 of Malaya genurostris. Taxonomy (NCBI): domain Eukaryota; kingdom Metazoa; phylum Arthropoda; class Insecta; order Diptera; family Culicidae; genus Malaya; species Malaya genurostris. Next base: position 62,398,254 of record NC_080570.1, on the reverse strand, counting down.
CGGTAGTTCCGAATGTTAGATTTTGCACCAGATTTAAATATTGGTACAAGAAAGGAAGATTTCCATGCTTTGGGAAAAGTACATTTATTAAGCGATAAGTTAAAAAGTAGTTGTAGTGGTAGTGTAAGTTCTTCAGCAAGATTTTTTAAAAATATTGGTGGTATGCTGTCAGGTCCAGGCCCTTTTGAGGCGTCTAAGTTTTTCAGTGCTGTCGAAATGTCATGTTCTGATAGATAGTTTACAGAGATAGAGTTGGAAAATGCAGGTATGAAAGAGAAGTATTCACGGTCACGGTCAGTTTCTAAATAAGATGTATATACTTCTTGGAAAAAATTTGCAAAGTGATTGCAGATTTCTGTACTATTTTTCCCTACATGTTCGTCGAGGTGCATTTGAGATGGAAAATTGTTGCTTTTTAGTTTAGTTTTTGTGTAGTTAAAAAAGTTCTTAGGGCAAGTCTTTATTTCGTTTTCAATTTTGCGGTTGTATTCTTCGTGTGCTGTGTTAATGGCTATTTTGAGTTGATTGCATAGATTTAAGTAATTTTGAAGATGAGCGTCACTTTTTTCTTGTTTGTAAGTTTTGTGTGCTTTTTGTTTCCTATTTTTCAAATGTTTTAGTTGTGAATTGAACCATACAGGTAACTTGCTGTTACGATTTTTTCTTCTTCTTTTCATGGGCAAAGTTTCGGATAATATTTTGTTTATAATGTGATAGAATTTGTTTACTTCGACGTCGACATTTCCTTCTGTACTCAGTATGTTCCGCCAACTTATTATACTTAGTCTACACTTGACTTCTTCAAAGTCAATTTTATTGTATTCCGGCACTTCCTCATATTCCAAGTCGTAGGGAAGGGATGCATTGTGTGTAAATAATGAATATTCAATTGCGGTGTGAAATGCTTCATTTTTCCATAATGGCAGGTTTGATGCATTCACACAAAAGTCTTCTGTGCAATTTGTGAAAAGAAGGTCTAAATATGCATTTTGTTGATTTTTTACGGAGTTTACTTGATGTAGGCCAAAATTAGAAATTTTGTCGAAAAAGTAGTGCAATGTTTCGTTTTCTCCAACGACTGGGAGTAAGATTGATTCATTTTCAATGTCAGAAATGAAGTCCGCATTACGTTGATTGAAGTCGCCAAAAATATGTAGCTTTACTTCGGGTTCCATATTCGAAATAATTGTGTCTAAAGATTGAAAGAATAATTCAAAAGAGAATTTGTTCGCATTTTCGGGTGGGAAGTAGACAGAGCAGTAAATATGTTCTTCTCCCAATATTGAGACTTTGGCCCATACATGCTCAAATTCTTTATATTTAGGAGTAATAATTTCTTCAGAAGTAAAGCAAGAGTTTATGGCTATGAGGACTCCACCTCCAGATTTTTTCTGACAGAGAGATAAATTTCGGTCGTGCCGGAATACGTTAAAATTATTTCCAAACACTTCTTCGCTTCTAACACTTTCATCCCAGCTGCTTTCAGTTCCAAGGATTACGTCGAAAGAGGAGGTTATTAAATTTTGATGAATTTCTTTCATTTTGGCCGGGCTTTTCATGCGGTTGAAATTTTGGCAATAGACCAAAATTTCAGTCACATTTTGTCTATGAAGCGAAGAAGTTTTTGAGAATTCTGAAATACTTACATTACTAATTCCTGTTTCTATTCCTTCGTCAGAGGGCGTCGTTATTTCCGAAAATTCGGCCTTGTAAAATTGTGTTCGGCTTCCCGGATTAGTTGGAGTCGGCGGATGTGTTCACTTGTCAAAAATTTCCCATAAGAGTCCAGATCGGCCTGCGCTTCCTTAGGTTTCATTCCATATTCCTGATGCACTTCGATGAAGATTCGTAGAAGGTGGTCAGGTGTTGTTGGAAGGCCTTCTGATGCTAATAGCATTTTTATACTAGTTGGTGTCATACCCTCGATGCATACTGTAGGTTGTTGATTTTTCATGTATGACAAATACAGACGGACGACGTGCATTATTTTCGGGTCACGAAGTCTTGCTTTCAAGAAGCGTTCGTCGCCATTTGCAGATTGTGAAGTAAGACGTACAATTGGAGGACGCATTGGATCAATTTCGTATTGGCTGTCTGTACTCATGTCATGTGATACTGTAGATGTATTTAATCAAGATGTTTTAATCACTCATTACCCTGTAATTTCGAATCTGCAAATCGTATCGAATTTCAATCTTAACGTGTGACATTTGATTAAACATTCCATGAGATGTCGAAGTAAGTTCCACTTTAGAGTTTTTCGTCATTATTTATGGTACTTCCAGAGCTGGTATTCAGGAACTAGCATAACCCAAAATGATTCGAATGGCCATAAATTAATACGCCAAACAATTTACATCTTCTATATCGGTATGAATTTTAAAAATTCATCATCTGTAATTCCAGAATCGGATAAAATTCACCAATTTTGTATGGGACCTTAAGTCCTTTAATTTGAATTTTTGTTTTTGAAGTTCGATTTGGCCTTTTTGAAAAAATGATTAAACTTTGAGAAACGATTCGAAACTGGATCCGGAGTTCTAAGATCGGTGTAGCCGAAATCAGATGAATTCACCTGAGGAGTGTGTAGACATCTTTGAGAAATTGTAGTGCGAATTAAAATTTGGGGGTACATTCCGAATCCAAAAAAGAATACCGCTTAAACTGAAATAAATTTATTTGGTAATCGACTATCCAAATCTGCAAACCCGTTAAACCTGATTAGTTTAGGTGAAATGGACATTTTTATACTAATCACCCTGTATCTCCTAAACCAGAAATCGGATCTGACTAATTTTTATAGGATTTTAAGACCTCTCATTTGAATCATAGATGATTCTTAGATTTCATTTGAATCTTAGATCGGTTCAGCCATCTACGAGAAAAATTAATTGCATTATTTTAATTTCGTTTCACATGTCATCCTGTGGTTCCGAAATCAGAAGTCGGATCCAAATTTGGAAGTATACTAGTTTTCATATGAATCTGAGTTTGTAGAAAACGGTTTAGCCATCTCCGAAAAAATTGAGTGAAATTATTTGTCACACACGCATTTGCTGATCTCGACGAACAGAGTCGTATGGTATATGTAAGTTATGTTCTTCCAGCTTTTATTGCTGTAAGTAGTTTAAATCAATATAATTATGGAATTACTTTCAACTCGAAAATGCTGATATCATCTGGTTTATAAATGCCATATTCGAACGATTATGTTGCCAAAAACGAACCGTGCTAAAATCGGTCCAAGGCAAATTGTCATGGAAAAGGATGCTGTACACAGTCTTTTGGGCACTTAGAAACAATTGTATGTCACAGTATAAAAATCGTGTTTTCCGTTGCTCCCAAGCATTTCTTTGTCATACAGTACTCAAAACTTCTACTGCTGGAATAAGGGGAAAAGTCGTTTACATAAAAATATTGATATCTCCGTTAAAAATGGACGGATTTTAACAAACTATGGCTTGTTGGATAGCTATTACCGTGCGGAATCTAAGTCTAAAAACATATTCTGTTTTCAAGGTCAATTGTGACAGATACTGTCAAAAAACTGAAAATTTTGACATAAAACTCCGTATAACTCAAAAACTATTCTATCTATCTATACTATCTCAAAACCATTCAATAGCGTTTTGGGTGACGGGGAGACCTTTCATTTGCGACTTTGATCAAAATCGGTCCAGCCATCTCTGAGATATCGACCTCTTAGTTGACAACACATCAGACACACAAAATACACACACACACAGACAGACATTTGCTCATTTCGTCGAGCTGAATTGATTGGTATATGACATTCGGCCTTCCGGGCCTCGGAAAATTTTTCGAAAGTTTGAGCGAATTCTATACCTATTTTTTGTATATATAAAAAAAGGTAAAAATAAGAAGAATATGTTTTAATAATACAGGATAAGAATTCTATGTAAAAGTGATGCTACGGCGAAGAAAAACTTATGTAAATTGCCTTAAGAAATAAACGTATTTATGGAAAAAAAATCTCACTGCTAGGTGTATACGATTTTTCTCTCTGACGATCATTGATTGCATGTTCACTACAGAATATTCATGTGAAAATTGCGATTTTTCGTTACAAAAATTTCGATTAGGTGTATTTTAATAAAAGATAAAAAATAACAAATCATCGCTAAGGTTAATTCAGAGTAACTTAATTATATCTCTATTCTGTTCCCTCAAGATAGCAACCCTCTGGAAAAGAAAAAATGCACACAAAAAGTTGCTTGTTCAATCAAATTTCTGCACCCACTTTTATCGAACATTTCCACACGATTTGTCACTTTGGGGGAGGATTTCATCACCGTGACGTGCGTAATGTAGTGTAGAGTATATACGATTCCGTGCATGCAACTGTGTGTTGATCCCTAGAACATCTTCGATTATGTGGTGTGCAAGACAGAGCTGAACAATCCTCAGATGGCGATTGCGTAGGCGATGGGACATAAAAACGTGTTTCTCGTTACCAACTGTATAAGCAAAGCGTCTTATATATTTCTATATCGATCGTTGCTACTTATGGTAGCTGAACGCACTACTGACTACAAGCCGTAAGTGGTAGGGTAGAGTAATGATATGTAATGAGCAGTACAAGAATTGTTAGCATTAAAGCAAGAACTGTTCTCATTAAAACTAAATGATAAAAATGTATAGCTGTGAGCAAAACCTTCAATTGAATACATATATGGTTATGGTAAACTACACATCGGAGTCGATGTTTTTTTCTGGTATCGATTTCAGCATGAGTAACATTTCGTTTGATGTCGGAAACAGTTTCTTCTGATATCTATTGTAATATTTCAACCGTAAAATGGTTCAAACAATAACATTCTATGCAAACATCATCTTCTATATCACCACATCAAAATCATCTTTCAATTTGTAATGTCAGACTTAGCTTAGGTAGATGTCCATGGGGACCGTAGCGAGAAGAAAAGCCTCATAAAATCAAGGTCTGGAATTAAACCCATGCAGCGATTGACTCGGAAACCCTTCATAAAGCCAATTTGAGGTGTGCCAGGGACGTCTCTGGGCGACATCAACACTCTTCCCACCAAACGGAAATGAGCATCATCTCCTGTTCAATATCATGTGGAATGTGATGCTGCATCATGCAGCTGAGAATAGTGTGAAGTAGATTGACTTCAGAGCGGACACATTTCGTACGCGGAACGATAGCATGTTTAAACGGAGCTGGAAGAAACGGTTTACGTTATTTAATTTTGTTTGCGTTCCGTGGTATGTTTGCTACTCAAAAATGATTTTTTTCTCAGATGTGAATCTCTCTGGTTGCATATAATATGCAGCAGAACAAACTGATATCGCGAGTGAATGAGATCCAATGCTAAAAAAGCAATTGGAGAAATAAATAATTTATTAGCTTTTTAAGTCGCCTACTCACGTAGGATGACAGCAAGCTAGATACTCAATGTTTTGAATTGATTCTGTTCAAATAATTTTAAATAGATGCAAAACTATATTTTGTCTTATCGGGCACTTCTACTGAAAAACCATTCACTGCAAAGGTACTTGTTACGATTTAGTATAGAAAAGTGCTGTAGAAATATTCGAACGCCGTTGGAATTGTATCACTCTTCAAGGAGAATATATTAATGAATTAAATCGAAATTATAGGGTAACGGCTCCCTATTTCATCTGAGCTTCTATTTCCATCGTATGCCTTCATCTCATAACTTTCAGCTTTAATCATATCTTTTAACGTATCTGAGCTAAGCTGTGAAATGTTTCAAAATGTTTCTTTAAGATATTGTGACTCTTTCCCATTGAAAAAAAGGTTTTAAATCTCTAAGTGATCGTTTTTTTTTTCATTCAAAACAAACTCACTTTTCAATTTAGGAAACATTTTCGTCTCAAGTTTTACAGTTCGTCACGTTTCTGAATATGTACTAATCGACTCGTTTCAAAACATGATCACTATTTCAAATAATTACACCACTATTCACTTGTCACTTGTTTAAACAACGATTAAAAACTTCTAAAATTACCCGACAAGTAATAAAAGTCTTCAAAAATATGAGATGAACATTTTTCACTTAGTTCACTTGATTGCGCTTTGTTTTCATCTCATTTAGTATCGCAAGGTTGCCAAATTTTATCATAATGTTATAAAACAGATTTTTTTTTTCTTCCTAAAATTGTCATTAACAAGTTTTTTTTTGTATGGCATGCGATGAACTATTCCTCGGACTGCAGAAAACGCCAGCAATGTCCTACAGTCCAGATCAACTGCTATTACACCACAACCGGAAGAACATGAAAAACCCAACCGGGAAACGCAAAAACAAACTGTGCCATAAATATGAATACCTATAGACAAGACTTACTTATTGACAAGCTAGATCAGGTTCCACCCTCCCGATACTCCTTTACTAACTCTAGAGATATATGCCACAGCTTAATAACAGCATTTAAAAAAGAACTTGATCAATGGCCTAATAATAGCTACCAAACGGGCCTAGACTTGTTAAAATCGGTTAAGCCATCCCCAAGAAACATGAGCGGTAAAAAAACAACACATTTTGTCGGTTACGTCACTTATTCCATTATATCTGGGGAACCAGAAGTCACAGCTATTTGATCATCGAACTTAATCAATGGCCCGACAGTAGCCTTCAAACGAGCCCAAGTTTGTTAAAATCAGTTCAGCCATCACACACAGACAGACATTTTCCGATCTCGTCGAACTGAGTCGAATGGTATATAACACTATGGGTCTCCGAGGCTCCGTTCGAAAGTCGATTTTTCCAGCAATTCTATTACCTTTCTATAGAGAAAGGCAAAACGTATGTTTTTGGTATCCGTGACATTAGATTAATTATATTATTGATATTTATATATCAATAAAACTGTTTCAGCTTCGAATGTTACTAGAAAGTTCCTGTTAAATACTAATGAAATAATCATTATGGAAAATCTAGTTGCACTGGTTTCATTCCGATATTAGGTCGTCACTGCTAACCAGGGATGCCAGATATTTTCATAGGAAATCTGTATTACTCTCTATAAAAAAACTGTATTTATCTGTATTCACTAATAAAATTAAATTCCAACAATAAAATGATGTTAAAAAATGTAATTCCAACACATTATGGCTGCAGAATGGTAGATTCGATGAGACCAAGACTTTGCTTCTCGTCACTACAATCGAATACTAATAGATTGCTCATAAGAAAAAGTTTTTATTTTGCTCCTTGGGAAATTCATATTAAATTTAGGAAATCTGTATTCTGTATGCGTATGTAAAAATCTGTATAAATGGCATCTCTGCTACTAACCTCAATCGGATGAACACATTTTGACAGTTCAGCAGTACTGTTTGTAAACAGAGATTTTTTTTGTTTGTCTGTTGAGAAACTGGATGAGACCATTTACGGTTCATATCACCTAAATAGAGTTTTAAAACATTTGTTCACAATTGGATACGGCTTGTTTTTGAGATTTATTATATAAAAGTGACTAGGATAAGGGCTCCCTATTTCATCTCATTTGTAAGGACGTTACCTTAAAAACCTGATTTAGCCACCAAAATCACTACGTTTTTTTTTTAATATTACTGCTTAATTCGCCTTGCTCCACATTGGGAATTGATTCACATTCCTTGGAAATTAAAATAACAATTAAAAAATCAGCTAAAAACACTTTTGATATGTTCACTACTGTGCTCCTAATTTCATCTCAAAGGTTTTGTATTCATCCTATCGGTGGTTCATTATTCATCCCATAAATTAGCAATGGCGACAGGAATCAAAACCAAAATATTGCACTATTACACTCTCAGGTTCGAAACGTCAGTATTTTCCTTGAAAAGGGCATAATGGAAAATTTGACACAACACACGATATTTAAAAAAAAGCAGTTTGGAATCATTTCGACGTTTTAAATTGTCTGGATCGTTTTTATTACCTTTCGTTTCAAATTTAAAATTTTACTCTGCAGTTAATGCAGTAACTTAAAAAAAATATTGTTACTATTAAGAAACTAGCCCTTCTAAAAACAAAATGTAGAACCAGAACTGCCATGCATAAAGATTTATCTGTATTGTATAGATTTTTGCGTTCGCGTCCGTTAAATCAGATCACAGATTTTCTAAATTGAGTACAGATTTGTAAAGGTTCATAAAAAACTGAGAAGTAAAAAGTTAGACTTTTCTCTCTGAGTATCTTTTTTTTTTATTCAATAACATGTACACCCAAACCTCCGTTTACGTAAACTTTTTTTACGTTACCTCTTTTTACGTTACTCTTTTTACGACATAAATCCCAAATAACGTAATCTTTTTTTACGTTGAAAATACGTCGTAAAAAGAGGTTTTTGCATACAATGAAAATCATTTCTGGCTCATTTATATTCCATGGAAATTAGTACAATATAGGTATTTTCGAAACGGGTTTGATGAATAGATGTCGGAAAATGATGTTTGAGGTGGTTCTGAATTCCAAGATGGCGACTTCCGGTTTATTGATATTCCTTGAAAACCCTTACAATATGGGTATTTTTGGTACGGGTTTGATGAGTAGATGTCGGAAGATGATGATTGAGGTGTTCCTGAATTCCAAGATGGCGACTTCCGGTTTATTGATATTCATTGAAAACCCTCATAATATGGGTATTTTTGGAACGGTAATAATTTTAATGTGGAATGGTGAGATGTCGGAAAATGATGTTTAAAGTCATTTCAAAATACAAGATGGTGTTTCTCGAAACCCGTATCAAAACGAATGTTTTCGGAACGAGTTTAAAGAACAGTTCTTATTAAACGTTGTTTGAGTAATTATGGCTTACTGTCGAATATTTTATAATATTGTTACTTTTGGAATGGATTTTACGAGTCAATATTTGGAAGAAAGTTGTTGAAAATAAACTTCAGGAATTTTATTCCAAATTCAATATGATATTAGCTTGACACTTACAATCAAATTGCCAAACAAATACATAAATTGATGAATATGCTTCGATGTAAATATTTTAAGGTTCATTCTTTGGTGAAAGAAATGGTAATATTTTATTTTCAGTATTGTAGTAAATATGATTTATTTGAATAGATTCAAGTTTTGAACCGCTGTTAAAACTTTTGTTTTCGTTTTCGTTGACTTATTTCAATACCTGAACTGTTATTCATTCTTATGCACGAATCGGTCCATATCAGCATGGCCAGGCTTAAGATTCTAATATAATGACACTCACTAATGGCATATGGCGACGCACTTTCATACGCGAAACATTTGAAACAAAAATGGTGTGCACATTTTTTTTGACACACTTTACCCAATTATTTTGGAACTGGAAGTCGGATCCAGCTGAAGTTAAAAAAGTTTGTAATGGACTATTAGACCATTTGAATCAGTTTGTGGAAATCGGTCGCGCCATCTCTGAGAAAAGTTCGCACAAAAAAATTTTTTTTTGCACATTTAACTCATAACTCCGGAGCCAGTAGTCAGATCCAAACAAATTCAGGAATTTGTATCAGACCTGAAGAGTTTTTTTAAACTGATCCAAGTGTATTAAAATCGGTTTATTCAACTCCGGAAAAAGTTCCGGAAATAAGGCGTACTTATTTTCACATTTTGTATGAGACCTTTCATTTGAATCTAAGAGTGTGAAAATCGTTGCAGCCATCTCCTATAAAATTTAGCGTAATAAAACGTTACATACACATGCGCACATACACACACAGACATTTTGCGTACTCGACGAACTCAGTCGAATGGCATATGACACTCGGCCCTCCGGGCCTCGGATAGAAAGTCGGCTTGCATAATCAAAATTTTGACTCGAATTCCTGTTATAAAGGCGGTGAGACATAAAACAATCTCACAAGTACATTTCCTACACTTAAACAATAAAGCTCCGGTTTAGACTGACCGATTTAAGAAAACTTACATCATATGGTTTGGCACTGTCAACCATATTCAACATCTATTTCGATTTTGATCACTGTTGAGTCGTGTACATTCTATTATTTTTGCATTTCTCTATAGAAAGAGTATAGATTTGAATGAAAATAAAAATTTGTTTGAAGCTCGGAGACACTTATCGTTATATATCATTCAACTCAGCTCGATGAACCACAGTTTTCCATCCAAAAGCGTTCGGTATATGTTTGAAACGTCGACGACTGTATTAGAGAGTAAACACAATAATCAAATTGATTTTGGCAAAAACTCATTGAGGATGATTTTCGGACCTACCTTCCTGTACAAATTTTGGCTATATAAAAGGTTTACAATCACATCTTTTCGGGTGCAACACCTATTACCAGTCACCATGTGTTACATATATTTATAGTGGAAGGTATCAATGGAGGACTATAATTTAAACAATGAAAACCTTAGTTATTCAATCAATTGAGAATTAAATTAAATAATATTTGCAAAATATAGCCAATTGAATTTTACATTACATTGGACGGATTACAATAAATCATCAAGTGTGAAAGTACTGGAGTACAAAGTGAAAAACTTGGACTCACAGTATATTTCGTGTTTTTCAGAGGCACAACATAGTTTGTTTTAAGCGACTCTTCCCAAATATTAATACAATATAGGATACAATCAGCAATCCACTAATATTCAAACATTATTTTCTACGTAATATGCACTACACCAGCTCCAAAAATACCCATATTGTAAGGGTTTTCAAGGAATATCAATAAACCGAAAGTCGCCATTTTCGAATTCAGAACCACCTCAAACATCGTTTTCCGACATCTACTTATCAAACCCGTTCCAAAAATACCCATATTGTAAGGGTTTTCAAAGAATATCAATAAACCGGAAGTCGCCATCTTGGTTTTTAGAGCCACCTTAAACATTATTTTCCGGCATCTACTCATCAAACCCGTACCGAAAATACCCATATTGTAAGAGTTTTCAAGGAATATCAATAAACCGGAAGTCGCCATCTTGGTTTTTAGAACCACCTTAAACATTATTTTCCGGCATCTACTCATCAAACCCGTACCGAAAACACCCATATTGTAAGGGTTTTCAAGGAATATCAATAAACCGGAAGTCGCCATCTTGGAATTCAGAACCACCTCAAACATCGTTTTCCGACATCTACTTATCAAACCCGTTCCGAAAATACCCATTTTGTAAGGGTTTTCAAGGAATATCAATAAACCGGAAGTCGCCATCTTGGAATTCAGAACCACCTCAAACATCGTTTTCCGACATCTACTTATCAAACCCGTTCCGAAAATACCCATTTTGTAAGGGTTTTCAAGGAATATCAATAAACCGGAAGTCGCCATCTTGGAATTCAGAACCACCTCAAACATCGTTCTCCGACATCTACTTATCAAACCCGTTCCGAAAATACCCATTTTGTAAGGGTTTTCAAGGAATATCAATAAACCGGAAGTCGCCATCTTGAAATTCAGAATCACCTCAAATATCGTTTTCCTACATGTACTCATCAAACCCGTTCCAAAAATACCCATATTGTAAGGGTTTTCAAAGAATATCAATAAACCGGAAGTCGCCATCTTGGTTTTTAGAACCACCTTAAACATTATTTATTTATTTTATTTATTTATTTGGAGCAGGAAAAAGCCCAATGGAGCTGAAATAATAATCTCTCACTCCAGCAGGCATAAAACCTCCTCATCGTTTATATCAACAGATTACAACAATCCAACAGATACATGTATGTACTTAATACTATCAATTAAAACTAATCCTAGCTAACTAACTCTGACACTAAACCCATCGGGTAAACGTTGGTGATTTTGCATTAAAACTAAAGAAGAAAAGAAATATGCTTTAAAATGGGAGGTAGAAGGAGGGAGTGGTGAATGAGAGTTGGCGAACGAAACGGGGTTAGGTTCGGCATGTAGATCTAATTAGTGGTCGAAAAGATGGTGGAAGACGGATAAAAAAAGAGGGCTAGCAAACGAGGTTAGAACCGACATATAGATCTAATTAGTGTTCAAAAAGATTGGAGAAGAACGATTAAGAGCGGAGAAGAAGAGATACAACAGGATTAGTTACAACGAGCGAATTTATTAGTTTTCAATGGAGATGGTGGAGAGAACGAAGGGATGATCGAGCGGAAAGAATTAACATTAGTATTATAACTGCAAAAATAAAGAATCATGGAATAATCGTTGTATCGCATTACGAGAGAGATGAAAATCAAATTCCTGTGAGCAACTATTAAATAAACGGCACATACTGGAAAAGGGTTCATTATATCCGTAATTGGTTCTAGCATGGGGAATTCGTATAAATGGATGAGAACGAAGACTTCGACGATGAATGTCAAAATCGATCAATTGTAGGAGATCAGGACTGTCAACACGTGATTGAATTAGATCAGCAATAAAGACAGCCTTGCATACGTTCCTACGTACAGACAACGGATCTAGCTCAATAAGCCGACAGCGATCTTTGTAACTAGGAAGGTTGAATGGGTCCCTCCATGGTAGATTGCGGAGTGCAAATCTTACGAATTTGCGTTGGACACTTTCGACACGATCAATGTCGATTTGATAATGAGGCGACCAAACGATAGCTGCGTATTCTAATGTTGATCGAACTAGCGCACAATAAAGAGTCTTCAGGCAGTGTATATTGGTAAAGTTCTTAGTGATCCGAAATATGAAGCCTAAGAGTTTAGAAGCCTTCGAAATTACATAATCGACATGATTCTTGAAATCCAATTTGTGATCGAGAATAACACCTAAGTCCTTAACCGAGGATTCACGTTTGAGGACATTTTGCAAGAGATGATAGTCATATGTAATTATTGAGCGGCATCTACTCATCAAACCCGTACCGAAAATACCCATATTGTAAGGGTTTTCAAGGAATATCAATAAACCGGAAGTCGCCATCTTGGAATTCAGAACCACCTCCAACATCGTTTTCCGACATCTACTTATCAAACCCGTTCCGAAAATACCCATATTGTAAGGGTTTTCAAGGAATATCAATAAACCGGAAGTCGCCATCTTGGAATTCAGAACCACCTCAAACATCGTTTTCCGACATCTACTTATCAAACCCGTTCCGAAAATACCCATTTTGTAAGGGTTTTCAAGGAATATCAATAAACCGGAAGTCGCCATCTTGGAATTCAGAACCACCTCAAACATCGTTTTCCGACATCTACTTATCAAACCCGTTCCGAAAATACCCATTTTGTAAGGGTTTTCAAGGAATATCAATAAACCGGAAGTCGCCATCTTGGAATTCAGAACCACCTCAAACATCGTTTTTCGACATCTACTTATCAAACCCGTACCGAAAATACCCATATTGTAAGAGTTTTCAAGAAATATCAATAAACCGGAAGTCGCCATCTTGGAAATTTATGCTGCTTAGAGCATCCTTTTCCTGTAAATACTCGTAATTTTCGTTTCATAACTATCCAATATATTATACATATCCAATAATACATATACATAAGGAAAACTTTTTTTACGTTGAAAATTCCAAATAACGTAAACTTTTTTTACGTCGAAAATTCCAAATAACGTAAACTTTTTTTACGTCGAAAATTCCAAATAACGTAAACTTTTTTTACGTCATAATTCGATTTACGTAGTCCCGATTATTACGTAAATGGAGGTTCGAGTGTATTAAGGCACACTGCGTTAAGCTATAAGATGCCGAGGGCATTTTTATACTACTTAAAATTAGAGTAAATTAGTATCTTCACTTTCATGATCCAACTACCCGAGCAAAGTCAAACATCAAAACGAGAGCAAATCGAAATCTTATGATGATAGCAACATCACATTGAAATCTTAATTTGATCTCAGCTCATTAATTTTTCAATTGATATCACATTATGTTATCATTTTGCTGTTAATTTTGGAAAAAAAAACTTGGGAGGCAAAAATTTTGGGAAACTCCCAAAATGATTATTCAAAAGCAACAACATAATAACTGCAACAAAATAGGACTAATTTCATTAGGCGATACAAAAATTCAAAAATAAATTTTAATGGAACAATTATTCCTTTAATTCTATGTTGCGTTTTACAAAAATGCTTCCTGTGGTAGTTGTCCGGAACCATAACCGTGATCAAGGAAAAGATTTTTGTCAACACTTTTGCAACCTTTACATCAATAATCCTATATATTTTTACTTGCGAGATTATTGTTGTGACACCACATATCTGGAGGACATTGGATAGGTTGACGATCATTGGTGCCACGTCTATCTGAAGCTAGTTCATCTCCTGGCATACTGGGCCTTCACCAGATCCGGCCAAAAGGGGCATTATCATCTCTCTGATCGTCAGTCACAGAAAGACCTTCGTCAGGAACTTGATATTTTCATGAGCTTGGGTCGTCAGTTTTCTCAATTTACCTAAAAAATGCACATTAATTTTATGATTTCTTCGACAATTCAGATCAATTTTACCTCCCTTGGTTAAGAATATTTATTCCCCTGCCTCTAGATTTGATGTGAAGGTAGTAGGTCTGTGCTTGTCAAAAAAGAGAGGGGAGATAAAAATTAATTTTCCAGACTCTTTTCTCCTAGTCTATATCCTCCGACTTCCCTCGTTTGTCGACAAATAAGATAAATTCAACAATAAACCTCTTTTTCGAGGCACTTGCTACAAACTCCAACCTTTTGTTCACCTGTGCAATGAATATCTGATCTCGACAAGAAAAACTAGTTTTATTACCACCTCTGAATTGCAAAATGTACCTCTGCCAAGTGTGGTGAGTTGTTATGTAATTATTCCGATATTTACGAACAATTGAGCTGAGATCTTCTTCAATTGACACTTGTTTTCTTTTTACGCGTATAAATATCCTTACGATCATCTCTTAGTTGTAATAAATATCTGTGCCTGTCGAGAAATTTCGATTTCGTAAAACTCGAAACATTTTGCCTCAAATTCCCCCTGTTAGCAAACACATACTGCAACCACCACCTCCCCCACCCCCTCCTCATTAAAATATCTCTTATAAGAACCTATGAACAGCAAGAACTACTTGTGCCAAGAAAGTTAATAATCTATTGAGTTGTTTTGGAGTTATGTTCGATCATATATACAATTTATCCTTTGCATGTTTGAGTTTGATCTCCTGTTGAAGACCCTAGCTAGGCCTCCTTTCCCATAAAAATACACTTATGACCATCTCTGAAGAGCAAGAAGTATCTGTGCTAAATTTGATAGCAATCCGTTCAGTAGTTTCGGAGTTATAACATTAAAAACATTACACCCCCCTTTTCAAAGGCACTTGCTGCATTCATCCCCCATATAAGCATATCTAAGATATGCAAAATGTTTCTGTGGTCTTAAAAAACTATCGATTTCTTGTTCCCCCCCTCCATCATCCCCCGGTAAAGGACACTTGCTACGCTCTCTCCTTTTTATGACCATCTCTAAAGAGCAAGAAGTATCTGTGCCAAGTTTGGTGGCAATCAGTTCAGTAGTTTTGGAATTATGCCGTTTTAAGCATTACACCCCCTATTTAAAGGCACTTGCTACATCCACCCCCCATATAGTCATATCTAAGGTTTGCAAAATGTTTCTATGATCTTCAAAACCTGTCGATTCTCGTAAAGTTATATGAATTTTTCCATAACCACATAGACCTCCCGCCCATCCCTTCTTTTTGTCCCAACCATTTAAAAATATCCCAAGGACCATCTCTAAAAAGTTTGAATATTTGATTGCATTTTAGCGCCACCAAATGAAAGAATTTTATTAACTCCAATCAACGACGTTATAAATCATCACGTTTCAGAGATATTGCGTAATATGTCTTCTATCAGAAACTTTCGAGCGCTGTAGGAGCGCTTGGCGAATAAATTCCTAACTAACATATTTTTCATATTGTAGACCTTGACATCCCGCACAACTTTCCTTAGAAAAAAAAACTTTGAAGATTTCAGGTTCTGAGCTAGATCATATTATAGTCAAATATAGTCCATATAGTACAGCTATTTTGCATTAATATTTGAAAAATTTAGAAAACTAGTTTGAAAACCCTATTCTTTAAATAATCAGATTTCCATGAATTATCTATGTTTAATCCAATTTATCTGAAGCAAGCAAATGAATTGCTTAATGTTCTCTCCGAAATTAATCTTCATCGAATGATCCCGAATTTAAGTCTACACAAGAATTAAAAGCTTGCTAAATCAGTGTTATGCTGTCTGTGGGCAGAAGTGAGATACTCGTTCATTGTCCCAATTAGTCGAAATAAGTAAGATATTTTCTTTTGGAATCGAAATAACATATGATCTGGGATTGCTTATTGTCAGATTCCTAATTCACGTCTCCAGTAAGCCTTTGCTGTAAAAGACTTCACTCTAAAGCGCTCGCTCTTCTGAGCCTAGAAATTCGTATTTCAAAGTGATTACATACTCGAGTAGTGTGAGATCAAATAAATAACTCAATTTGATATTATGATGTTCACATGCTACAGCTTCTGGATACGAGAAAGACAAAGACCACATTTTCATACCTATCAAATAGCCGCACTGCCATTCACGATGGCTGCGGGACGGATGCGACGAAACGACTGTACATCGGCTAAAACTACCTGTATACAGCTTTGTGAATCAACACTGCTTGTCATATGATCGAAAATTCTCCATCTACTCACAGCTTAATGTCACAGTCCATAGCATTCGCAGAGAGTTCGGAATCCAAATCACCTAGGTTCGAAACCCAAGTCTGTCTCTGTGGAGGTGTTGGTGCTTTTGACGCTTTTTTATTGTTGCAAGTAATATCGCCTAAAGGTATACTATCCCGGGTCTTTTGCCCGATCTATTTTTAGCTTATGCTCACGACTTGTTTGTTTTCAGTAATGTCTTTTTAAAGCAAATCAATAACTGATTATGCATTCCAGGTTTGTTTTCGTTGTTTGATAATAACTTCAAATTGAAAACTAGTTTTGCTATCAACAAGAAAAAATCTATATCTTATTTAGATTTCAGTTTGCTTTCGCTGTTAGCAAAAATAGTTATCTTTTTGCTATCATCGGAATATCTTTTTGCTTTCGATTTTGATGTTTTGCCACTTAAAACGACCAAAACAACAGCAAATTGAGTAATCGATAAATGCGAACATCACAACATCAAAATGAGTTTTCTATTTGATCTCACACTCTGCTCGGGTAGTCATCGGTGGAGGTTGGTGACGTTGGTATGAATCGATGGTGGTTACATTCTTCGTGTGGGTCCGCAGACTCTGAGTATCTGTTAGTATTTGATTACAGTACTTCTTTAACAGTTAGTAATCAACCGACAAATCACATGTTAAAATGGAAATCTTTTGTGCAAATGTGTGATGATGAACACTGATAAACATTTATATTAAAATTTAAAACCAATTTGATTTTGATTTGAATTTGAATTTGATTCATTCATTTGAGTGAAAACAGATAGAGCAGATACATATTTTCTATGAAAATATCTGGCATCTCTGTGCACAGCCGACGAAAAACACACATTTAACAGTGTTATGGTGACGTATAGCGGGAAGAAACCAGTGCTACTAGATTTGTCACAATGGTTATTTGACTAGTATTTAACACGCTCTATTTGGTAATATTAGAATCCGAAACAGTTTTATTTATATATAAATATCAATGATATAATTTAACTAATGTCACGGATACCAAAAAATACTTGTTGATGATAATTTAAAGAAGAAAAAATATTTTTTTTTATTTAACATTATGAAAAAACTTGGCAACCTTGCGATACGAAATGAGATGAAAACAAAGCGCAATCAAGTGAATTAGGTGCAAATTTTCATCTCATATTTTTTATTACTTTTATTGCTTATCAGGTAATTTCAGAAGTCTTTAATCGTTGAATAAACAAGTGGAAAGTGAACATTACTAACTATAAAGTCATCCAACATTGAATAGTGGTGTAATTATGTGAAATAGTGATCATGTTTTGAGACGAATCGATTAGTCAGAAACCTGATGAATTGTAAAACTTCAGACGAAAGTGGTACCTAAATCAAAAAGTGAGTTTATTTTAAATGAAAAAAAGCGATCGTTGAAGATTTTTTATCTATTTTTTTTCAATTGGAAAGTATGGCAAAACCTAGAATAAATGTTTTAAAACGTTCCACAGTTTTGTTCAGGTACGTTTGAAGATATGATTAATGTTCAAAGTTATGAGGTGAAGGAATGAGATGGGAATTGGAGCTGAGATGAAATAGGGAGCCCTTACCCTAGTTGCAAAGTGTAAAGATGATTGTTTAAGATGTGTTCTTCGATTTTTGTTTAAGCTTGTTTGTAAACAGTACCGCTGAACTGTCAAGGGTGCATGCTTGTTCATTCGTGACGTCACGATAAAAAATCTAATATGTCAAAATAAGGGTTTTTGACCGTGACTGCTAACCTCAATCGGATGAACACATTTTGACAGTTCAGCGGTACTGTTTGTAAACAGACTTTTTTTGTTTTACTTTTTTTTATATATACAAAAAATATGTATAGAATTCGCTCAAACTTTAGAAAAAATTTCCAAGGCCCGGAGGGCTGAATGTCATATACCAATCGGTTCAGCTCGACGAACTGAACAAATGTTTGTGTGTGTCTCTATGTGTGTTGTCAACTAAGAGGTCGAGATCTCAGAGATGGCTGGACCGATTTTGATCAAACTAGTCGCAAATGAATGGTCTCCCCGTCACCCAGAACGCTATTGAATGGTTTTGAGATCGGATGTTTACTTTTTGAGTTATACGAAGTTTTATGTCAAAATTTTTAGTTTTTTGACGGTATCTGTCACACTTGACCTAGAAAACAGAATATGTTTCTATACATAGATTCCACACGGTAATAGCTATCCAACAAGTCATAGATTGTTAAAATCCGTCCATTTTCAACGGAGATATCGACATTTTTGTATAAGCGACGTGAAACATGATTTTTTATACTGTTACATACTATTGTTTCTAAGTACCCAAAAGACTGTGTACAGCATCCTTTTTCATGACAATTTGCCTCGGACCGATTTTAGCACGGTTCGTTTTTGGCAACATAATCGTTCGAATATGACATATGTAATTCAGATGATCAGATCAGTTGAAAACAATTGCATAATTATATTGATTTAAACTACTTACAGCAATAAATGCTAGAAGAACATAACAGCCATATACCATTCGAATCAGTTCGTCGAGATCAGCAAATGCGTGTGTGACAAATAATTTCGCTCAATTTTTTTCGGAGATGACTCAACCGTTTTCTACAAACTCAGATACATATGAAAAGTCGTATACTCCCAAACAAGGTTCCTGAATTTTGTTTGGTTTCGACCTCTGGTTCCGGAACTACAGGATGATATGTGAAATGAAATTAAAACTGGGTAACTCATTTTTCTCGTAGATGGCTGAACCGATCTAAGATTCAAATGAAATCTAAGAATCATCTAAGATTCAACAGAAAAGTTGTAGGATTCTATAAAACATCTTGTTTTTCAGTCAGAATTTCCGTTTCGGAGATACAGGGTGATTAGTATAAATATGTCTATGTCACATAAATTAATCAGGTTTTTTTCGGGTTAGCAGATTTGGATAGTCGATAAACAAATAAACTTATTTCATTTTTGGTTGTATTCAGTTTTCGTTTCGGAAGGCTCTAAGATGTCTACCTTGTTTTTCAAACATTTTGAAACAAATGTAAACTATACAGCTACTCAGGTGAATTTGTCTGACCTCGGCTACACCGAATTTCGAATTCCGGTTCCAGTATCGAATCGTTTCTCAAAGCTCAATCGTTTTCTCAAAAAAAGCCAAATCGAATATCAAACACAAAAATTCAAATTAAAATAAATCCAATTTTATCCAATTCTGACTTCCGATTCTGGAATTGTAGGAGGATAAATTTTTAAAATTCTAAGCGATATAGAAGATGACAATCCCGAAAAGCTTTGAAGTTGGACTCAAAAATATTGCAATTTATTCGTCATTGGCTAATTCTCGGTTAATTTTTCAAAAGGGCGTATAAGCAAGTGACAGTTTCTCTTTGTTAACTTTCTCTTCTATTAATTACCAAGCGGTTTCCACGTTTTTCACTCAACTCTTTGCATGAAATGATACCCGAAGCTTTCGACTTTCAAACAGAATAGTGATATCAAAGAAAATTTTTTTAATCACATCACAATAATCGAAAGGGAGAGTGATTAAAGAGAAACTGTCACTTGCTTATACGCCCTTTTGAAAAATTACCCGAGAATTTTGAAAAGGCACCCCATAGTGAAGTAAGTCGTATTCACTACAAAATGTTTATTCATTTTGGAGGCGTTTTGGACAAAAGTTTTGATTATGTCTTAAAGTTAATAATGTTTTTATTTATGTGACGAATATATGGTGTCTGTCAAGTTTTCCACATGTTGCACCAGAGATGCCAGGTAATACCATTACTGCAGACGAAAAAGGGTCTGCAGTTCAACTAAGAAATCTCCATCTAACGATTTGTCGAAAAAAAATTGGGTGCCGGTACCTGAAATCTGTAGACATTTTGAAAGTGATGAAAAAAACTTTCGTATCAAATACGTATAAATGCCCGGGTCGGCGATTCAGAATATAAGTCACTTATCATACAAGTCAGATTAATATTTTCAAATCGTGCATTGTAAGGATTTTTAGTGTGCGTAGAACTGTAACACTAACCACGCCATATTCCTGTAGACTTACGAGTCGGCTATGAAGTCTATTGAAACAGAAGATTTTGCTCCGTATCGGAATGTAGTGCCCTGATTTTGCTTTGCTATTAATGCACATTTTGCTCTATATGCATAGATTATTATACCTCCATTGAAATGAAAATAAATAAAAATTGAATTAATATCGCTTTCGTTTGTAGTGCAAATGAAAAACGAAAACGCCATAAGTTAACTATTTTTAATGATAGTGCACATGTTTGCTTAAAATATGCTTTTCATCTCCCCTAGACACAGTTGGAAACTCCATTTGCAGTAATTTCATACGCTTGCACATCTATGCAGCTAGCATGTAATTTCAAACACTTTACGTCACCGCCATCAGCGTCAAAAACCACAGCAAACAGTGCAACTACTGCACTGCTTAGATCTGCTGTGTCATCTAATGAAGTTATGAATTTAAGCTTACCATATGAGACAATGGACAAAATGTGTGAGCACAAATGAAGTAGTTCACTATGCCATGGAGTTAGACTCAATACAGTAATGTGATGTTGAGACAGGAGAGACAGGAGATAAAGTGCCCTAGAAGCAAATTCTGACATCGTAGTAAATGACTTACGTGTACTGTACAGTCTGCAACATATAGCTTGGTGAACAACTGAACTATCATCATACGTGACCTTCACGGGCCTGAGGTAATTTGAACATTCAGCATTTAAACGTATGACCCTAGCAAACCTTGAAAACGTTTAACTTATCCATTTAAAATCTACCAACCGAGAATATAAAAATATCCATAGTTACAATCCATCAACTGTCACACACCTCGAGGTACGGCATTTACACATTCAACTCAAGCCTGCTTTGCCACAGCACGGTTTTCCCATTCGAGTACGGTGCAGTGGTAACAACAAGCAATACTACATCTAACAAAAATCTCAGCCGTACTTATGTTGAAACCACACAGAAGAAAGAAAACCGGAGACCGGAGCTTCCGGCACTACGCTGCTGCAAATGAAAGCTCTTTACATTAGCCTTCGGTTGTGCGGTGGTGAGAGAAAAAAACTTTTCCACTCGTCTATAAATTACAACTACTGAACTATTGACGGAAAACTATAAATCAAAGATTATGGAACGAGTTGTAAAACGATAGTTTACAAGAGCAATTCATTCGTACGATAAATCTGCTCTGCTTACCAATTGCTCTCCACAAGATATCGACGTGAAGTTTAGAAGTAAATTGATTTTGTTGGATAACGATTGAAGTATCAGAACCAACATTTAATCAAAGATCAGACTAATTGGGTCTGCAAGGGTACAGTTGCTCAATATAGGATAGCTTACTGCCTTGTAGCACATATCGCAATGCAAATGACTAGCCTACTTGAGCTTATTCAAGTACAGCACTTCGGACGATAGTTTTATAGTAAATATGATCCACTTATAGTTGGAAATACTTTTGCCTATTGATTCCAGCACATGAGACTATGGCACAAGCTTGCATGCGGTGTTCAATCGAATGCAATCATCTTCTCGGTGAACTTCTAGACAATAAAAATTCCATGCTTTGGCAGTGTCGTATGCGAGTCTTTATTATGATAGGAAAATGTGTGTATTTTGTAAACTCAAAGCATGATAGAACTTCACAGATATAGATATGAGCGGCTCCACCAGAAATCGCGTTTCAATGTAAATTAAACTTTTGTATTTGTTGATTTAGCCTAAATTCTGCATAATATTTCGATTAAAAAGAAAATTTGGTCACCTAAATTGTGTGAACTTCGCGACTGCTTAGCGGTTTCAATTAAACTTTAATTACTAATGAGACGAAGGCGAAACGTGAAGAAAACGAAATTAAATTTGTAATTCTTGTACAAACCAAAAAACCCCAAAATGTTCAAATTCTGCGGCGATCAGTAGCGGGTCATTTCGCCGAAATCCATTTCGATGAAAGTCGTTTCGCCGAAAGGGTCATTTCGCCGAATTGGTCATAGATCTTATAAAAATCAATCTTTATTCAAGAAGTACAATTGTAGGTTAACAAAACGGGCGTTAACGCTATCATTTTTCATTTGTCTTTATTTTAAATCAATTCCAATTGCGATATTAAGGGCTGAGACCAGTAGGTCGCGTATAACCACGTGGCTCGCTCTGCGTATTACATTTCTCTCCATGCTCTCTCGCAAATGTGCAAAATGACTCTCGATGTGGCCGGGTGGCCAAGAAAGTTTTTGATATTTTCGGTTACAAGTTTGACAACATCACATAGAATCCAATAGAGCTACCGCTTGTTTGGCAGCCTTTCGATTTTATTTCTCTCTCATGTTTCGTTACGTAACCAGGAAACTGGAGCAGAAAACAATGGCGTCGCCGTAGAAATCGACTTACCTTCACAAAAATAACATTTACTTCATTTTTGTCGTGACAACATATTTGTTTTTGTACACTAAAATAAATTATCTAGACATTGTCACGATAGATTTTTGATCCATGCTTTTGGAGGTGAGATATTCAATGAACAAGTTGAAAGATGGCGTTTCAAGTCAATGAATCGTTCTGAAATTTTCACAGAATAATCTAAATTAATTTTTTAAGAGATTGTCAGTTGGGTTTTTTTATATTCGGCACCGTTTCTGAGAAAATCAGATTTGAAGCGTGAAAATAGCCCTCTAAAACAGCCTAAAACACACTGGTCTCAGACCTTAAGTCAATTGAAGGATTCGGCAAAACTACGATCCTTTCGGTGAAATGGTTTTCGGCGAAATGATTCTGACCTATGTGTATGCGTATGCGGAATTGAAATTCGAAGATATTCTATCGATTCTTACCCTAAGAAGCTATAGTCAAAGGGGTTCATCGTTCTTCCTAGAGTGAATGAATGCTTTCTGTACTAATCTCGAAAGTTTTAGCAGATTGTTTGGCATCCCTTATGAAGTGTCGAGTTTATTTCTGCTCATATTGTAATTTTCATTTGCGACTAACAAAGATTCCGATGCGACAAGATAGCGACAAAATGCCGCAAAGGTAGCGAAACTGTCAGCGGCAAATTTACATGCAAATCTGCAACCTGGCACCTGTGATTCTGGCGCTCATTATTTCGCTATTCTGCGGCGATTCCGCCGCATTCTATGCCTCGCTGAATACAATACACCCCACAATACATACTGCGAATCGTTCTGCATTCTTATGTCGTTTTCACTTGATGCCAAACCTAACCCAGTTTTCACCCTAACTGCTATCAAACCGTTTGTTTGAATCTAGTTTCGAACCTAGTTTCAACGTTGTTGAACTGAAAATCGAATCAGTTTTAAACTTGGTTTTGATGTGGAACACATCTTTATTTTCTATATAGGGGTGGAAATCAAAAACTCAAAAAAATACACGTAGAAATGTGGTCAGATTTTAAGCACTTACAGCTCACTATATTTTGAATCAATTATTAATATTATTTCATTATTTGATTGATAATATTTCTAAGATTCGATTTAAATGCATCAAGCCACGTATTTTCAAATATAAATGATTGAAATTTTGATTAGTAGCGAGCAGTGTTCTATTTTATCTACTAAAAATCTCCGGCATACCGGATTTCCATGCCATAGACGACGATTTTGCAGGAGTAGCGATATATCAAAGGAAAAAAAGCATTACTCTGATTGGTCAATCGATGCTAAAGGGAAGCTGTTGGAAGCATGCGAATCTAGAGGTAGGTTGTTGCTACATAGTAAGACAAAAAGTGCCATGAAACGATTTGAAGCTTTAATTGATATGCTCTGATCTTGTGTCATGCAAGCTCGGATGAAATTCCATATTATGTCGTTTCGCCTGAAAAATTGACAACTACCCAGGGTAAATTTTCTAATTTATATAAGATGAACGTGATTGATAATGAGCAAAAGTTCATCGCTTTATCCGAAATAGCAGAATGGTAGAGAAACTTTAACGTTATAAAAATAACTGCTTTCATACAAAACTTGAACACAAGCTTGACGAAGAGAAGCTTAAATATCAAAATCATATCGCAAGTATGTACAAAGATTTAATTGCCTACATTTGGGATATTGGTGTAATTTCGTCGGCTATAAAACAAACAATGTTCGGTGTTGGTTCCTAATCAGAATCAATCTAAGCAGACTCTCGTGCAATTGTGGATTCAAATGTGTGACGATTGATTGAACTGTTTGATTGTTGATAATTAAAAATTTTGGTTGCGTTGTTCCACATCAATGGATCGAACAACCCCATGGGGCTGATTCTTGTGATTTTGCTCAAATCCCCGTTGCTAAGTGCAATACCAACAACACTATCGTGAAAATTGTTTGTTTGATGAAACTGCCCAGGGTCAGTTTCAGTTTTCTCAAGCGAAAACGATATTAATCTCTAAATCCTCTCGGGGGTTGGAGGTTGTAATCAAGCTACATCACATAAAATCCAAAAAAGCTACCGCTTGTTTGGCAGCCTTGCTGAGCCGATTTTATTTCTTTCTCATGTTTCGTTACGTTACCAGGAAACTGGAGCAGAAAAAATGGCGCGAGCGTAGAAATCGACTTACCTTCACAAAAATAACATTCACTTTATTTTTATCGCCACAACATATGTTATTTTTTATGCAATAATCGCATCTAAATTGAATTATCTAGGCATTGTCAGGATAGATTTTTGATGCATGCCTTTGAAGGCGAGATATTCAATGAACAAGTTGAAAGTTGCCGTTTTCAGCAATGCAATTTTTCCTTCCGGAGAAAAAACTTTTCCGGCCGCTAAAGTCAATGAATCATTCTGTAATTTTCACAGAATAATCTAAACTATTTTTCTTAGAGATTGTCAGTTGGGTTTTTTTATATTCGTCGCCGTTTCGGAGAAAATCAGATTTGAAGCGTGAAAATAGCCCTCTAAAATCCCCTAAAACACACTGGCCTCAGACCTTAAGACCATATTTGAGTTTTTCGAAACGTATATAGTCTTCAAAATGTATCGAATCTTGTCAATTTAGATGAATTTTGTCATTTGTCTTATTTTGAAAGGTTACTTGTTACTCACCGGCAAGAATATATTCGGTCAATGTTTGAGAGATGAAAAACAAAATTTATTAACTCATATAAACAGATGAGTACGTGTCATAACATACGCTGATTTAGTGCATCGCTTGACGTTATCGCTGCAGTAAAATGCAACGCTTCGCGTTTTGTTAACCGCGCATAGAGCTTTATGCCCCGTTTACACTTCTGCTGGCTGCCAGCATGCTGGTGTCAGTGTACTGCCTTCTTAGGAAAAAACGTTCAACTGTGGTCCAATGATCCAAAGTATTAGACCAACGAAGGACTACCGTTGAACGTTTTTTTCCTAAGAGGGCAGTACACTGACACCAGCATGCTGGCAGCCAGCAGAAGTGTAAACGGGGCATTACCAACAGCCGACGCAGTAGGCTTTGTTACTTCAGAAGTTGAAAATTTTCACATTGTTTATTTGAATTAAAAGAAAGCAAGATGCGTAATCACTTGCTGTCAGTGTTTGTGCCACTGTTGATCGTGGCCAGTGTTTTCGCGATATTAACTGGTTCCGTAGGACCGGAAGCTGTTCCTAGCGAATCAGTGCATGTGTTCCGGAACGAATCCGGAACGGAAATGATGTCTTTAGTTATTTTAGTTATTGTTTCTTGTGCCTGTTCAATGCCTAGTAACTGATTGGAGGTTAGTAGATTTTAATATATTTAATATTTTTGGGTTCGATTCCTCATAGTCTTTAAAGACCTTGTTCTTAACAAAATGAGAATCGACCTCTCGTAGATATTTAAAATATATTTTTAGGAATGGATTTAGTAAATTCCGAGGTGGAGTTTTTCAAGGATTGAACGTACATGGCGCGGGGGAGATTTCAAGAAGATTCAAGACTACATTATTACGATACTGGATCTGGTAACCTGGACGGCCAGAATATGTGTACAGATGCCACTTCTAACTTGACGTTATTCCGGAAAATTGGAATTTCGTCGTTCCAAAAACAAGCATTGTCAACAATCGTGGAAGTTGAAGCTGCTCCAACGCCCCTAAATGAACGTACAGACTCATGTTATTCAGCTGATTCCAGCTCTGCTCCGAATATAAATAAATAAATAATATTTATTATCTAGCCACATCTTTATCACATTGACAGGAATCATCACGCCAAGATGAAGCGAACATTGACGCAACATTACAAACTTTGGCTTCTTCCGCCCTGGACCTTGCGAACTATCGGTTCATTCTGTTCATATATAAGGAATTACATCAAGAATAGGATAAGATTCTACGGCAATTACCAATCATAGAAGCAATGAAGTTCGGCATCACCATTTTGGAACAGAGAAACGCAATTAAAGAAAAATACCAGAAGTCAACAAGCATAAATTAATTACACTATTAAATTTGCATATTATTTATTTTATAATTTATACAATTTACCTGTAATTTTTTTTGTATAACAATCAAACTTGATTATGTAAAGAACACATAATTTTTCATCCAAAAGCTGAATCGAACTTCATTTTAATAGAGGTTATTTGAGTTCACTCGAGTCTCTCAACATAAACAATTTATAATATAGAATTCGCTTAATGCAAAACTCGGCAGTTCAATTTGAACCGCTAAGCAGACGTAAAGTTAACGCTATTTGCGAAACACTTTTCTTAATCGTGTCGAAGCGCAATGTCTAATCTGACGTCTTGATGGAAAACGCATTTGGTGACTTTACTGGCCGACCATAGTTTTTGGTAATTTAGGGGTTTTTGTTAAAACCCATTTTTGTTCTATAGGCGCGTCTGCTTAGCGGTTCAAATTGAACTGCCGAGTTTTGCATTAAGCAGTTCAATTTGAACTGCTCTGCATTGACGAGGTTGCTAAGACGAAACGTAAAAAATGTTGAAATCGGTAATGAGCGCCTAAAGCACAAAATTGAAGTCTAAGATGAAACGTTAAGAAATGTTGTAATTGGTAGACATCACCTTTATACACTCAAACAGACCTTTATACACTTAAATATCCATTTACAAAAACTTATTTTGCGTTAGCACTTTTTAGGAACCAAATCCTAAACAAAGTAAACTTTTTTTAAAAATCAACTTCGTAAAAAGAAGTCTTTTCATACTATGAAAATAATTTCCGGCTCATTTATATTCCATGGAAATTTGTACAATCTGGGTATTTTTGAAAAGGGTTTTAAGATTAGATTCCGGAAAATTATGTTTGAGGTATATTGGAAATTCAAAATGGCAATTTTCGGTTTATTGATATTTCTTAAGAACCCTTACAATATGGGTATTTTTGTAACGGGTTTGATGAGTAAATGTCAGAAAACTTTTAGTTGAAGATTTCTCAGATGAAAGCGTCATAAAATAGCATTTCACCTAAACTCGCATGGCACAAGATCAAAGCAAATCTGTTAAAGCTTCAAATCGTTTTATAGCACTTTGTGTGATACTTGCTGTCTACCAGCAACCTTCCTCTGACATGTTCCATGTGAGACTGAAGCTATAAAAATATTATTATTGCTTGGATTGATAGATTCGAACGCTTCCACGGTTTCGATTTTGCATTTACTGACCAATCAGAGCGATGCTTGCCAGCTGATGAATCGCTTAATCCTCCAAAACTCTCGTATCCGTTAGGAAAATCCAGTAAGCCAGCGTAATGTATTACATTTTTAGCAGACAAAACAAGACACTGCTCACTATCAGTAAAAATTCCAATCATATATAATTGAAAATACGTGACTTGATACATTAAAATCGAAACTTAGAAATATTTCCAATCAAATAGTGGAAAATATTAATGATTGATACAAAATTAACTGCGCTGTAAGTGTTTAAAACCTGACCACATTTCTACGTGTATTTACTCTTTAATTTCAAATTTACATCCCTGCTTAACGGTTCAAATTGAACTGTTTAAGTTTGTACTAATTAGTTCAATTCGTACTGCTCTGCACTGACGAGTCTAAGGCGAAACGTGAAGATAGTGAAATTGGTTATGTGCCTTAGCACAAAATAAGGCTCATCGCTAAATGACCCCTATATAGAAAACAAAGATGTGTTTTCACATAAGAAAACTTGCGTATAACCGATCGCGTAATTATTGTAAAATAAAATTCATGTATCGAAAAATCGATTATTTCTAATCTATACCGTAAATTTTAGCTAAAAAAATAAAACCTTTCCAAATTAAACCATGCATATTTGCACACACTTAGAAAAAAAATAAAATGTACTCTTGACGTTAACTCAAGCATGCCGTACTTTATTCGTTGATTACGTAATATTGTCATATTAAAACAATGTTTGTGTCTGTATCGATGTAAAATTCAGCTAAATCAACTGTGAAGTTAATGATATGATTAATCTTCACATGCTTCGAACCCTCGACCCTCCTTTTATGTGCATATATAGAGACGTACATTTACATGATTTGTTCTAACTGTGAAGATTATTTTCTGGATAATAGCAGTAGAAAATAGATTGTAAAAAAAGAGAGCAAAAATGTCATGTTGATAAAATTAGAATCCGAAGTTTATATTTATAAAAGAATGTTAGATAATTAATTGCAATTATAAGTCATAAATAATAATAACCTCGATGATTTAACATCCTATAAGATGCACAAAAATGGAGCGTCGCAGTTCATGCAAATTTACTTGCAAGGACATGTAATATTGCGCGATTTGGAAATTTCACGGCATGAAATTCAATAGAAACTAATAACGACTACGACCGAATTGAACAGAAAATCATTGGATCGCACAGCACACACAAAACGAAAAATCATGTGAAAAAGTTATTAAAGGAAAACCGGCACAAGGTCCGAACAATGGGTTATTCTTTAATATATCTAGCACCACTGCTGCTAGTGGTGGTAATATGATTGTCCTTTCTTTTATTATGCTATAACGGTTGATTTTAGTTGTTTGTTCGGACCTTGTGTCGGTTTTCCTTTAATAACTTTTCTAAAAATGTCGGATTGTTTTGTGATTTCTAAAGTTTTCTTCCTCGTTGAATTTCCTACGAAAATATCACATGCACTGATTTTTTGAGTTCATAGATTGATCTCCAGCCAATTTTTTTGTTAAAAATGAATTTCTCCATACTAAATCCCATACAAACTTGAAACCTCGGGCGCGAAAATATAGTTTCTCCGATCGAGCTAAAATTTTGCATGATGCTTATGGGACCCAAAAGGAACACGAAGAGTTTGGTGGAGCTGATATCAATTTTTTGTCCCACCCTAGTGCACTTATGCTTGGCTGGTAAACGGTGCATTGAAATTCATATGGTCGCGCTTGCTAGCCGAACGCAAATTACAGTCATTACCAGTAAAATTTTTATAATCCAACATTAGCCCATTAAAAATGGCAAATTACAAATTACATATTAGGTCTCGTATGTAGGATTAGGTTAGGTTGTGAAATTACCGGTTTTGTTGTATGTTGCTAATGATTAAATACATTTTTTAGCAAAATCGCTTGGAAGCGGGCTAGTCGATCAAACGATGACCTCGGAGCACGATTTGCTGCATATACCGATTGGGTCATCTAGGTTTTGGTTCGGGGATGAAGCTATTTATATGTATGAATTTAAATACATGGAAAAATATATTTTTAAGCTACTGAGTTGCCAGTAGGACTGGTGATATAATTATATTCCCAATTGAATATATCAGAATAAACATGTGAATTATTCATGAACTGCATGATGCTTGTATGAAAGATGCGAAAAAAATTCAATAATATTAAAAATGTATATTGAATCCGTACTATAACTCGAAAAAGATACGTTTTAATAAAATCGGCATTCTATTTAATTTCAATACATTAATGTCAACGGATGTGGAATGAATCGCAATTAAAAGGGAAAATAAACAGAGTCACCGAAAAAAGAATAATAAATGAAGCGTGAAACATTGTTTACCGCGGAAAAGTGCCCTCAGCTCCATTCAACGTTGGTGTCTCGTGCGCCTTTCTCTTGAAATAATGATGCCCAATAAAAATACTAAAACAATGCTCGGAAAATATAAAAAGGTACATGATAAAAGAAAGCTTTGGGTTTATGAATCAGTGACGGTGACCTCGAAGATATTGAAAATATGATTATTCTTACATAATGGGCTAGAGCCTGAAACCTTCAATCGCATCTAAAAAAAATTTCTTTGCATATTCAGTTGTTCCTAAATATTCTACCATTACCTCATAATGTAAGTACTTTATTCAAGCGGTCGAATACCTAGACAAATCTTGGTATTACATATTACTTTAGTGGAATTTAATTTTCTGTTTCAACAGACTTCGCAGCCGATTCTTAGCGTACAGAACCCATTGCATGGCTGGTGTGACGATCTTACTGACACTAAAAATCCTTCCAGATCAAGGTTCGAACATACGGCAACTAGCTTGTAAGACCAGCACCTTGAATGCCAAGCGATCGTGAACATACATTTAATTATTTAATATGATATTAAATTGCAGTTTTATGAAATATAAAAAATAAACTAAAACTAAATTAATTAAGTTTCCAAAGAAATGAACGGAAAGGGTTCGGTACGAGTTAAAAATCAACTTAATCTAAATTCCAGTGTACCGGCTTACCTAAACCAGAGATTCAGATTTCTGTATAACTGTTCTGAATAAAATGTTTAATTTTTTGAATGTAACCAGCTATATAAATAGCTATATAAACAACAATTGTTCAAACGAGAATGTTTGTAAATCGATTAAACTATTTATTGGAGAGTTTTGTTCACAAGCTCACCACAACATCAGTTTGCTATGAACTGCTTCTCGCTGACAGCTGTCTTTCGTGACATCGTGATCATTCCGCTTGACGATGGATGGTTGTTTGCGGCATACTACCCAATAGTCTGTTTTCGCAACGGCTACACGCCAAATTCAGCCAAAACAGAATGAAGAGAAGCTAACAGATGTATTTCCAGGCACTCCTGAACATACATTTTCTAATTTGTAGTACTGGTCACAATGAAAATGTAGTTCTTCAATCCACAGGATCTGATAGGCTACCTCGCGAGAAAAAGCCCCGTCGAAAACAGCGAACGATCATTGTATTTGCGACATCCGGCTTTCAATTTTCCCCACGATCAAGTCTTCCTGGCTGTTGAAGAACGTTCTCCAAGCACTTTGTTTTCCTTAATGACAGTTGATTTCTTCACATTCAAAAATTGCTCCCGCTTGACGTGCGAGTAGCTTGGATTTTTGCACTATGCAAGCAAAAATTCAACACGATGCCGAAAGGGAAAATATCAAAATCAAACAGTAGATGCGACACTCACATCTTCAAAATGACGGGATGGCAGATTTCATCACAGAAAATTGAAAAGCATTCGTTCAGTTTAAATTGAACTATTTTGACGCCCTTTATCCTATAGCTAATATTATACAAATAAAATTTGTCATTTCGCTTTTGTTCCTCATTCCAATGCGGTTCTACACGCTGCGTTTTGTTTTGCAAAATTTTCAAAACGGAATTAATATAGATATGTTCAAAAAACTAAATTGCTGAAAACTAGCTGCTATGGTTTCCTTCTTTTTACCAGTAATAATTCAAATTCATCTTTCTTTCCAGGTATGTTCATAATTGATAGAAAACTTGCGGGACTTAGAAAAGGACGTAAGTAACATTTTACTTTACGATAGTTGGCATAAATCCAATAATCCCGACTATGACTAGAATGAAGCACCGAATCGAATAGATAATTGATACTCAACTCTATTGTAGCCGTTTTGACTTTGTAACCATTTGACTGTCAGATCAATGAAAACTTTCTGGACCTCAGTTTGGCAATGACTGAGTGGAAACATAGTTTGCAAAAGTCAAATGAATGAAAAACTTACAGAAAATATGATTTTTTTAAAAGATTCGCTCAGAAGCAGGAATCGAACCTGCGTTCTTAAGCATTCCATGCATACGCGTTGAAATGACAAAAAATGACTTCGCCTATCGCGATCTCTAGGTCACGGGAAGATCGAAAACTCCAAAATGGAACTCATCAATTTCTCAGAGATTGTTGAATCAACTTTCTCAAACTGAGTTTCAATTTAGAGATTTCATAAATAGTTACTATTGAGTTTAGGTCGAATTCGACTTACGGTTCCGGAACAACGGCGATGCGTGTAAAACAAATTTAAATATCATATAAAGGGACTATGCTCACCAGTGCTGTGAAACTTCATTAAATTCAATTGAAATCGAATGTGTGCACACACTGACGACCACTTTACCGCAGTAACCTTCACCTTCTAACCCACAACCTTCGCTGTCGCAGCGAAAGGGCATCATCCCGTTCTTCATTCGTTTCTCTTTCTATCGATGCTCAGTTTAACCACCGTCAGTTTATCTCTTGAAGTCACAAAATATCTCTTACAATTCACTGAGAGAGCGACCTTCAAGTGAGGTACATGTAAACATTCGAATTGGTTCAAGATAGTGGATGAAAGGTAAGACAGTCAATATAACTGAAATATCAATTACAGAATAAACGTGAATTAATTGTTTCCTCTTTCAGTTTTTATTTTTAATATTTCGAAACACATCTCAATGCATTTCAAACAGTTAAAATATCGATTTTAACTTGCTGGTGATAATTGAAAACTCAAATGAGAACCGCCCCCCCCCCCCTCTATTTATCATTATGGTTGGAGAGAATTTTGTTTTATCGAGTTGATGTTTAGGCCTATTCATTCGCACTTGTTCACTATTCACAGTGAAGACAAGAAAGACAATGAAACAGGTAAACTACTTGGCACTATAAACTGAGGAAGCAAAACTTCAAGTGACTAGGTGCGGTTATTCAATTGACGATGAATTCTGGGAGCTTCGCTAACAAAAGTAAAATGAATAAGAATGGGTACACAATTCCCACACTTATAAAACCAGTTTATTTATAACTGGATTCTAACCAGTTTTATATGAATTGTACAAATATCACAATTTTATTGATTTATATAAATTGTGCCAAAATCACGATTTATTATGAGCCCTGCAATCGCTTATGGGCGCTTCCGTTCGAGCTTGCATACATTAGTAATTCATGCGTGCAAAGTCGCACGCAATGGTGATTTTTAACGAATTTTCACTTGCAAGCTTTACACAAGTTTTTTAAAAAAGTATATATGTGCTATATGAGTTTATGTCTGTTATCTGTGGATTAATAGCGACTTTTTCAGACACTACCGAGAATAAGAACGATTTTCTATTAAATTTGATCAGTATCTAACGAGGAACCCAGACTGAGAAATGACATGCGAATACAATTATGCAATAAAAACCGCGATCAGGTTACCGCAGAGACGGGACTAGAACTCGTAACTAACCTCCTATCCGGGGAATTTTTTTTTGCCAATTAAACTACATTGCATGTTTAGAAGAAACGGCCTAATTGACTAGAAGAACCGAACATACAGCATTCAATTATAGTTTTTATCTCTATGGCCAGCAATCGTATACACGTCGAATCGCAAGTTTACCTGATTCTCTGCTTTGCCGTCAAACGCTGATTTAAGATTTTGTTTTTGTCTTTTTTGTTGCATATGGCAAAAGCATGTCATTTTTCTAATATGTTTTCCTCATTAAAACTCGTACTGATACAATTTAAAACTAGCTCAAGGTGGCTCTACGACTTAACAAGACTAAAACGATAGACGATTTTCTATGTTATCAGACTCATTTCAAACTATTTTTTAAACTTATTTGCCTATGGAACATGAACGTTTGTACAAACAAAACCTATGTAGACCCACCTAGTGGTGGAATGATTTCTTTCGGATTTACAAACCTGTGACCGCCACGATTGCCCGGTCTACTCAAAGCTAGGTTTCTTTGCTTTAGTTAGGTCCGAACTAGCGGTAGCGAGGTCGGACAGCACACGAATCAAATCGATGTGGCGAAGCCGCATTAGATATTTTTTCACTTAGTAAACGGAAAATACCACATACATTTGCTTGGTAGATACACCTATACAATTGCTTTGATGCTTAGTGGCTAATAGTCAACAAGTTTCCTTGGGAACTCCGCTCTGAAGTTCATGAATCTATCTTTATTCAAGAGTACAAGAATCAATATTTATTCAAGTAGTACAATTGTAGGTCAACAAATCGGGCGTTCATTCATTTGTTTTTATTTTGAATCAACTCCAATTATAATATTAAGATAATTGCAGGAATCGGCGAAATGACCCTTTCGGCGAAATGACCCTTTCGGCGAAATGACATTCGGCGGAATGACCCATTCGGCGAAATGACTTTCGGCAAAACGGCCTTCGGAGAAATGACCCTGATCCGTAAAAATCGGTTCTGCCATCTCTGAGAAAATGAAGAGACTTCCTTTTTGGAGTTTTTGACCACTGTTCGACCGCCTGGATTGGCGATTCTGATGAAACAAAACGGTCAAATTCCACTTAAGGAATGTAATACCGGGACTTTGCTTTTTGACCACTGTTTCTGATACTTTCGGAACCAGGAACCGAGAACCGGTATAGTCGAGTTTGGTTCCGCTAAATCAGCAACATAACATCCAAACTGGAACAGATTTGATCCAAATTTTGAATGAATTTTCGCTCTGAACGGCGGTTTGAAATTTCAAACACTCATCACTCTGTATTACCTGAGCCGAATGTCGGATCCGAACAAAATTTAGGAATTTCGCACGGAACCGATAGACCCTTCACTTGAATCTGAATTTGTCAAAATCGGTCCAGCCATCACGACAAAAAGTGAGTGAGTTCAATTTTGAAGATTATAAACACTATTTCCGGTACCGGAATCTGAGGACCATGGTTTAAGCTCCTTAGGTCCGTGCAGGCATGGTTTTTAGATTCTTCAGAGAATTCTCTTTTAGAGGGTGTTTTTTAAGGAGCTTGCTGATTTGAAAACACATACTAAATTATGAAATGGTCAAATTTTGTTTTATTTGGTAGATAATTTCTTGACATTTAACATTCAAATTTGAAGGTCATTCTGGAGGTTCAATTTTTGATCACATTTGAGGGCGTATTTCAGTAATGACACGTCGAATATTGGCTTTCAAAGCATCAATCGTTGCTGGTTAATCCACAAAAACCAATGATTTCATGTATCCCCACAAAAAAATAATCGAGTGAACGCGGAGGCCAATTTACCGGTTCATTTCTCGAAATAATGTTATAGTTTTTTTTTATGTTATAGTTGAAATGTTCTTTCAATAAGTCGTTTATTTCGGCAATGAAAATAAATTTCCACAATCTGGAAGCGTTGTTCTGAAGTTAACCTTTTCATGATGATTTGCAAACAATACTAGAGACGTTACTTTACACTATTAAAACAAATTACAGACAATAGAGTAATCGTTATTGAAAGAACAAAACTCCAAAAAACACCCTTTACTAATTCAGTCAACGGTAAATGTTTATCACGAAGCGACAATTGGAAACTCAGAAACGTGCCGTATTTGTTAAAAAAATTGCGTACTGCAAGTGCCATCTGCGATGCATCGTTGTCGTGGCGAAGCTGTATTACGTCTTATGCCCAGTATATCATATTGTAGAATGTGGTGAAGCAATCTCTTTCAGTCACAATTCTTGATTTTCGCCACGTTTTCATCGGTATTTGATGTTGATGGATGTCCAGAACGAGCAAATCTTCGACCACCTCACGTGTAAATAGAAAAAGTGAGCATTAGCTCTTTTGTTAGAAAAAGTTCAATAGACAGCAGTGTTGTGCGCAGCGCTGATCTGTTGCTGAACACACTCTAAAGAGTAACTAATTAGAACTCAGTATACAATACTAACAAAAAAAAACCTGTTTTAATCCACCTAGTGGTGTAATGATGCCTTTCTCACCTTTCTCATATCAATCATACTATCAGGTATAATACTGTGGTATTCTTCAAAATAATTTTCTTCTATTCTTAAAAGAATAATCGAAATCAGTTTGTTTGGCCGTCTACCGATAAAAACTATCGATTGGAGAAGATTGGAGGTCGATTTAGAAAACTTTTTACGGTTTTTCGTCCCTTTCAGTGATGGTAAAAATTTTTGTCGTGAATACGACTTACTTTATGGGGCGCCTTTTCAAAATCAGCCATATGGAAGAATGAGCAGAACTTAATCGTCAATATCTCGACTTGTATTAATGGCAGCAACATAATTGTTTCACTATTTCATCAAAAGTATGATCAGGAATTCAGGATAACATTTCAAAAATTAAGTTTGCTCAAAATTTGAAAACAACGCGAAAAACTCTTTATTTTCGCTTGGGTTTTTCGCGCAAGAACGACGGTAGTCAGGCACATATCTTCAACTGAACGTTATAAAAGGGGAACCGTGGTCGAAGATCGATCATTTCTTCTTGTGCGTTGGATGAAAGCAGACGTCGGGGCGAAAAGACGCATTCAAACATCGTCATCGGAGAGCGCACTTTCTGCGTGGTTAAAAATCTCATACGCTCAGGTCTTAGTTCTCATTTGCCTTCCCATTCGGTTTTACATCTCATCCAAGTCAGTCGATAAACCAAAACCGCTTACGTTCGGGACAGAAGGAACCAAATACAGTATTGTGTAGTGAACAATAGAACGACCTCGACACGAAAGAATACAATTGTTGTTGACTTCAGGCAGTGCAAAATTCGACCTTCGATACGAGAACTTGAAGGTTTGCTTAAAGAGCAAATGCATCTTGATATTAAACGTGTGCATTTACTTCAATGCAATAAGACTAATGATGTTGTTTACATCCAGTTTTATAAAGATATGGATGCAATTCAATTCGCAAAAGACAATAACAATGTGCACTATGTGGAGCACGAGAACATTAAGTACAACATTCCAGTATACATGGATGATAGTGCTATAGAATTGCTTGTGCATGATATTCACTCAAGCGTCACCGATTCTTATATTCGCAAAACTATGTCCCAATACGGAGAGATTCTCTCTATCGAAAAAGAAAAGTGGAAGAATTTTTTCCCCGGTATTCTAAATGGCGTACGTGTATTACGCATACACTTGAAGAAGCCTATACCTTCTTATGTAATTTTCGGTCAAGATACAAGAATTTCGTGCAAATCACTTGTTACCTATGACAATCAGATGGCCACATGTCAATATTGCCAAAAAGCTGTTCACTGCGGTAAGCCATGTGATAAACTGGACAAGGAGACAACTACACCAAAGGACAACGGTGCTTCCTTCACACAAACCCCAAACAACCCCAGTACACCTGTGACAACCGCCAACAACAATGAAGCATCCCCTTCACCGAAACCATTAGTATCCTCTATAGAACAAAGTACACCGGCTGCAGTTAACAATTTACCCTCCAACCAACCAGAAATTGTAACCAATATACAACAAGGTGCATCTACAGCAACTAGCAACGAAAAGAAGACGGAAATCGACAACAATACCATCGATGCGGCAATGGATGACGAGACGAACCACGAACGAAGTGCCCCTCAATCCTCGCAGGAGGGAAATGGAAGCTTCTCTCCCCCTAGAAAAAGGGTGACAACGAGATCCAACTCAAAAAAAATTATTTAAAAAATCGGCTCAATCGGCCACGTAAAGCTTGTACGCAAATAGGCCTGAATAAAAAAATATTTTTTAAATAAAAAAAAGGCTAGAAGACGAAATAAACCAATTTCGCATCATTTGGCACTGCAAGCGGATGTGTTGCGATTTGTTCGCAAAGCTAGTTTCAACTCAAACAAGAGCGATTGCATCATACAACAGAGCTGCTGGTCGTTTGTATTGGAGATAAAGAAAACGAAAAACGAAAAGTGGACAACATTATATCAAATCAGCCGTTCTAATGGCTCTAAATGTTTTCTAAAGAGCTATAAAGATTACTTCTTTGTAAATCGTAGGTAAAAGTCATCAGTTTAGTGAAAATCCAAAATAATTTGATGTGCTTCGTACACTTTTCGTTGTGCGAAAATCGTTCGAGAAAATGTTCCGAACTGTGCTAAATATCGTAGAGAATTCCACAATTTGGTCCTTCTAAAAGGCAGAAATGAATCCTGTACAGCATCTTCCAATGAAATATGTAAGCCCGAAATGAGATAATCGACGTCAAAAATAGTTTAAAATTCTAGTAGTGAAAAGGGCGAAAGTTTAACAAACAATCGATCAACTATCAATTCGAATTCTAAAGTATAAAGAAATCGTGCCAGTTTTATTCGTATTCACGACATCGAGTTATGTCTCTGACATTACACACCCGTACTTTTTAACACACTTTAATCTATATTTCCGGTACCAGAAATCGATTCCGGATGAAATGCAGGAATTACGTATTGGGCCACAGGACCTTTCATTTGAACCTAAGTTTGTGAAAATCGGTCGCGCCATCTATGAGAAAAGTAAGAAAACATATTTTCATTTTTTGCACATTTTACCCCATAGCTCCGGAACCGGAAATCGGATCTAAATAATATTCAGGAATTTTTTATGGGACCACAAGACCTTTCATTTGAATCTAAGTTTGTGGAAATCGGTTCAGCCATCTCTGAGAAAAGTTAGTTAAAAAAACGTTACATACACACATACAAACACAGACATTTTGCGTACTCGACGAACTGAGTCGAATGATATATGATACTCGGCCCTTCGGGCCTCGGTTCAAAAGTCGGTTTTCACAGTGATTGCATAACCTTTCTATATAAGAAAGGCAAAAATGAAAAAGGCCCGTTGCTTGAAAAATAGTTAGCAAAATTCAGGTACGGTACACCACTAGGATGAATTAAACAGGTTTTTATTTCATCACTGAAGAAAGGGAGTAACATCAGTTGGCACATAGACACACATACACATTTCGACGAACAGAGTCGATTGGTATATGACACTTGGCCTCCGGGCCCTTCCACATACACACTTAGATAATTTCGCAGAATTCGGTAACAACAGCTGAGCGTTCGGTAATCAGGTCGGTAATTCAATAGATTACCGATCGTTCGGTCATTGCAGAATTGTCAAACAACTACCGTAAACTGTAAACCAAATGGATCTAACGAATAATTCTAAATTTGAATAGATTTTCGGATTCCATAAAATAACAGACATTTTCAACTTACGATTAGGTTTTTCGGATATTTAAAAAAAACGAGTGAAGAAAAATCGAAAATATAAATAAAAAATATGTCTAGAAAAAATGTAACTTCATTTCTCAGTTTACCGGAATTATGAGCGCTTTTCAGAGCATTGCACAACCCATCAAGTCCACCAGGAATTACTCTCGAACGAAATGTATTGACAGCACGTGAGCATAATGATTCAAAATTATTTTCTGCCTATATGCAAACAAAAAGCTTTGAGTAGTACCTGATTCCATTCGACGAACCCTTCAAGAAAATTTTAGTAACTGTTTGGCAGCTAGTTTTCACGACAATCAGTATTAAAAGAAGTTCGGTTATTGGATAACGAAAACTTCCATAAAACTGATCGTCCGGTAAAAATTTGCATAATGTTTGTAAAATAAAATTCATGTACCGAAATATCGATTATTTTTATTGATTACCAAAAGTTTTCGTCAAAAAAAATGAACGAACAACGAAATCAAATGTTAGTGTGTATGTGAGAAAAGCAAGAATAAAATATTTTTAAAGCTGAATTTTGTTATTATTTTATTTCTTGGGGGTAGAGGTATTATTTTTGTTATCCAATGAATAAAAGGGGATTCCGAGCAAGTAAATCAAAACAGAGTTTTATAAAAAATATTTCTTTTTTTTTACTCTTTTGAGAAGTTTTTGTTATTTTAACTACTAACGAGACCAGGCTTTTGTGAATTTTTAACAAAATTACTTTCTGTTATGATTTTTTTTACTGCGAACTGATCGGGTTGAGGGCAATGGATCACTAATCACATCCTAATCCATTGGTTCAGTGTTGCAGTTGTTGGCAGAAACATTGTTGTGTGGTTTTCCTGACTTATTCCTAAAGATTTTCCGTCTTATTCAGTCCAGAAACTGGACTCGTTAGCTTAAGGAAGTCGTATAATAAAGCCGTATCATGTACATTTACGTATCGATAGATGCACATAAAAGGAGCGTCACAATTGACGTCATACATTCTAAAAGATGTAGAAACATGTCATATCAGTGATTCCATAGCTGCCCGGGTTGGTGGTTCAATGCATAGGGCATAGGCTTTTCTTACAAACCAGTTATCGTATGTTCATATGTTCGAAAGACAGAAGGTGTGGAAAAGTGGGCATCGAGCGGCTACCTTCTACCAGAGCTGAGGCACAACCAACGTTCTAGGAACGGGATTTGTAGTGTTGGGCAAGATGCGCCAGCGCGTGATTGGGTGGCAACCAATCAGTGATATAATGTGCGTATTGAAGATCAAGGGCCGTTTCTTTAATTACAGCATCATCAACGTGCACTGCCCACATGAGACGAGACCCGATGACGAGAAGGAAGCATTCTACGCGCAGCTGGAACAAACCTACGACGAAATGGTTCTTGAATCTAATCCGACTGGTACAAGAAGAAGAGGAGCGCAGCGAGCAAGGTGGATCGATCAAGGGGAGTATGATCTCAGAAGCATCCGTGCCTTGAGTGGCTGGCGACGAGCAGCCATGGACCGAGTTTTGTGGAGACGTATGTTTGATACAGCAAAGGACACCCCAGTCCTATAGCTGTTAGCAAATCAAAAAAAAAATATGTTCGAGTGCCAACTTGGAAGGGTTCATAGTATCAGTAGGATCTAACATTTGAATGTTTGAATGCTTTGTTTTACGTCATGTGTAATTTTCAAATTGTTTTAAAGTGATGCCACATACACACAAAAACATAGAACAAACACAACACTAGAAGAACTTTCAACCCCAACTTCTGTCTCTTGTTTTGGCTATCATGCTATCATGCTATCGAACAATATATCGATGTGAGATATATTTCCATATTCCTTCTTAGTCTGTCGAGGCTATCTCTCTCTCGTGTCCATGGTTAGGATCTGCATCAAGTGTCAGCAATCAGACACCCTTATCAAACATTGGGTTTTTTTCCCCGGAGAGGGAGAGGTGTAGGACCAGTTTCAATTTACAGAAGAAAAACATAACCTAAATAAAAATCAACATGTTTTCCGTTACGTTCGGTGTTATACGTGGAGAAAAAGTGGAAAATCTAACCTACATCGTCATCGCATTTCCATGTTCCACCATGTTTTTCACGATATCCTTGAACTTTCTACCTTCTATCCTCTTTCGCATCAGCCACCAGGTGAACCTGTTTCTATGGTAATTTCAATCCCATGACTGCTTTTGAATTCAAATAACTTCTTTCGGATTGGACAAATTGCAACAGGAAAATCGTGTTCTGCTCGACTCTTGGCTACATCGTGGGACCTGCCAACTATTTATCGTTTAATGAAAATGAATAAGAGAAAAGGCTGTGGCGTATGGTAGAATGATTACCCATCTACACATACGCGCACGAGGCACGAGGAAAGAATGAAAAGAAGTTTCCGACCAACAGACAGTATTTTGTGTTCTGTGAAAGAGAGATATCAAATATTAATGATGTCATTTACTAAACAACCAACGTCAGAGCGGAACCTGCCCGCTTGTCAGGTTAGGTAAACGAGTTTCGCCATTTTTTGAAAAGCTGACACACAGGTGAAGGCACTATTTTTTATATATTTGCCTATTTTTGATTCAGATGGCGCGCTTCGGCCGACCAAAATTTCTTGAAAATGAGTTTTTGGAGGCTTTGTTGCATGTTAAGCAAGTAGAGCGCAAGAAAACTGGCTGTATGATTGGACGTGACATAAAGATTCATTTCCTTGTATATAAAGGCAAATCCAAATAATCGTAAAGTGGATGTCGTACGAGTTAAACCTGAGATACATCGAAATGGAGTTGTTGTAGTGTTGATTCCGCTCTTCATAAGTGAAAAACCCAATTTGCGTCATCATTTCACCATTTTGACTCTATCCTTACTTTTGGTTAAGGTCTGAGCAAAATGCTTTCAAAACAATATATCTCAGAAACTATTGATCTGATGTCTTCGGCAATGTTTTAAGCAGATGGTTTTTCTATTTTATTGGCTTCTTTTGTCGTGAATATGACTTACTTTACTATGGGGTGCCTTTTCAAAATTTACCCTCTGAGAGAGTGATAAGTTTTTGATCGTGAATATCTATTGTTGTATCTAATGAATCAACATAATTCTTGCGACATGCCATCGGAAATATGATCACAATTTTATGATGAAATTTTCAGTTTTGTGACATAGTCTCAAATAATGCAAAATTAAACTTTT
This sequence comes from Malaya genurostris, assembly GCF_030247185.1. Lineage (NCBI taxonomy): Eukaryota > Metazoa > Arthropoda > Insecta > Diptera > Culicidae > Malaya > Malaya genurostris. Next base: position 62,355,357 of record NC_080570.1, on the reverse strand, counting down.
CTGAAATGTTTGGTATAAACGAGTATTAAAGAGGATAATTCATAAGGCGCGTTTGCCTTTCTCGTATTTTTAAAGCTCATAGCTCAGTGATCTGTGAAAGGATTTATATAATCTAACTACCAATAGAATCGAAATTTTTCGATTTAAACGTGTATAGCAAAAGCATTGAAATATTTCAATAGTACACTATTGAAAAACCAGTCTCATTTGACCCATGTCAACACCAGCCAATCAGAGCGCGTTCTGAGGAAAAGAACAAAATATCTGCTGCTGTACAACAAATCGTTCGAGAAAAATGTTCCGAACAGTGTTAATATCGTAGTGAGTTCCACAGTTTGGTCTTTCTGAAAGGCAGGAATGAATCCCGTACAGCATCCTGATAGTTTCTTTCAATAAATTATGAAATGAAATAATCGACATTAAAATTCTGTATGCGGCTATTTTTATAGCCGTTAGGACCGCCCATTAGTGAAAAAGCAACAAACGAAATCACATAAAAGGAAATCTCTTAACAAAAATTGAATCAGTTTGGATTCTATCGCCACTGCGAGCAGATGTATTTTGCGTCGTCTGCACAGCTAGTTTCGCTTTCGACAAGAGCGATTACGTCACAGCTGCCAGTCATTAGCATTGGAAAAAAAACAACGGTGGAGAGCATTACACAAAAACAGCCGTTCTAATGGCTCTAAAAGTTTTCTAAAGAACTATTAGGATTTGTTGTTCGCAAATCGAAGGTAATTATCCTCAGTTTAGTGTAAATCAAGAACAGTTTGGTTAGATTTGTGCACTGTGCTGTGTGAAATTCACAGTAATCGAGATCAAGTGAAACCTTTTTTGTTTTTGCGAAAAATGTGAAAAAGGGGAATGCGTGCATAATTCATACAATTGATATTCGAAAGTGTTAAGGAACATGTCGGTTGTTTTCGTATTCACGACATCCAGTTATGTCTCTGACATTACCCACCCGCCTTTTTTTCTATTTGATACGTTGTATTTGACATATCATGAAATATATGACATTATAGAACAAGATATGGTAATATTATGGAATAAAAAAAAAGATATGGAAATAATGGTAAACAAGTTATAGTTTTTCGAAATGAGTTAACTTTGTAAAAACTGTTGTAACATGTACATTATTTGAAACTCAATGTTATGAATGTATAAAGAATTTTAAATAAAATTAAAAGGAATTGCTGTATGGGGTTATTAACGTAGGACTAAACCACTATTGTCAAAATCACTACCAACATTTGTTATGAATATTTGAGCAACATTTTTTTTGTCTGTTTCGAAGAAACTCATTTAAGAACATTGTTTTTCGAAAACAATTCTCTGAAAATTTTAGGTACCCTGAACTGTTTAGATTGTTGGTGTTAAAGATAAAAGCTATTGAACACGTTGATCCAGCACTCCACGAACGAAGTCATCCTGCGTTTTTCTCGAATACGAAGAAACAGTGTTATTTCAATAAAAAATTTTTATAGGTATGCCAGAAGTCTTAGAATTCCCAGAAACGTCTAGGTTTAGTGTCATAACGAAAAAAAAATATTGAAAAAATTGACTTACTGGAACTCCGTAAAATTTTGAGATTTCCGAAATTGAAAATTTTTATATGCCAGGAAGAAATTTCGGAAACGTCCAGCTTTAGTGTCAAAATGGAAATTTTTTTTGAGAAATCGACTTACTAGAACTCTGTAATATTGTGAGATTTCGTAATAAAATTCTTTTATGCCAGAAGTCTTAGAATTCTCTGAAATGTCCAGGTTTAGTGTCATAATGAAAAAAAAATCTTTTTTGAAAAAACAACTTTCTGGAACATCGAAAAATTTTGAGATTTCCGAAATCGAATTTTTTTCATACCAGAAGTCTTAGAATGCCCTGAAACGTCTAGGTTTAGTGTCATTACGAAAAAAAGTATTGAAAAAATCGACTTACTGGAACTCCGTAAAATTTGGAGATTTCCGAAATCGATTTTTTTAATGCCAAATGTCTTAGAATTGCATGCACGTCGAGATTTTATGTTACCCCCTAATAAAGAGCTTAGGTCAAATAGAACCAGCTCGAGCTAAAGGTATATAATCATTTAAATTATATGTACGTGTCGTCTTCAACTCTTCAGCGAACAGCAGCTCAAATACAAACTATAAGTGCATGATGGCAAAAATAAATACAAAAAGGATTCAGTTGCTGATGTACGCAGCAATATTCTCCACGGCATTATCAAACTGAACAGAGTACAAATTGGTTCGAAACTGATTTTTGTTTTATGCGTGCAATTTGCAAAAAATGCGAACACACACATTGAAGAGCGAAACAAAACTTCCGTCTCTTTTAGAGAAAACCATGATAATAGCTTTGAACACAGGGAAAATTATATATTCCTTGTTTTTGATTGAAATTTGAAAACCTTCAATCATTTAAAATATAGTAGCAGTAGGTCTAATCCAATCTGCTTGAAATTGGTTTTGCTGTAGATGTTTAAAACTGCACACCTACATATAAGCAGAGTGACAACAGCTGATCGTTTGTAATGACAGCTTCTTTCCAAACGTGCAATCGACCTGTCAAATGCAATGTAAATCTAACGAAATTGTCAACATATCCGACAAAATGTTTGGAATTGTTGCCAACGTTACGAATGAGATATCATCACTCGGATTTTAGGTTTATTTGTTGCTGTATATTCCATCTGACAGTAGGTGTCCTAATGAATAAACTAAAAATTATTCTACTTAGTCTAAATTAACACGGAACACAATACTAAAAAATTCAAGTAGCCTAAGATAAAACAAATTGGACGACAGTTAAAATTAAAAAAAAACTCACCAAACTTGTTGAATTGTCGACAAGTTTCAAGGAGGAAGAAATTACGCTGTCGAAGAGATCTTTCTGGAGCATACACATTCAGGCGACAGTCAACAGCACCAAGAAGCCATTTCGCTGCGAAAGATAATACTGCATTTTTCGATACCCAGTTTCAAAAAATTTTTGGTACTCCATATTTGAAATATATCAAGCAGTTTTCGCAACTCCAGACAATTTAAGAGACTTTTAATAATTTTGAAAAGTTTCGTGTCGTCAGCATAGAATAAACGGCATTCCGGCGGTAACAGCGTTGATACATCATTAATGAAGACCATGGATACTACCTTGAGGCACTCCTGTAAAATTCGTGAAAGTCTCCGATGTCGAAGATCCAATTTCAATCCGAACAAAGCGATTCGTCAAGTAGGACATTAACCATGCAACTCCTCGTGTAGAGATTCCAAGTTCCTCTAATTTTGTTTAAAAGAATTCCGTGATCGGGTTGATGCGATGTCAAATGCGGCTTTAAGGTCAATGTAAACCGCAGCAATCTGCAAACCACGGTCCATGTTCCGTAAACAACTCGAAGTGAACTGCAAAAGGTTCGTCGACAAAAAATGTGGTAAATATTTACTTTAAATTATTCTTTAATATTCAAATTTACATCCTTGTCCATATACGGTGTCAGATTTCTCCTAAACAAATAAACACAAATGAGTTGCAATTATATACATAACTTTCTGTAAAACAAACACCCTGTTATATTCTACAAATTTTGAATTTCATCGCTGGAGAACGTCGCTAGAAGACAACACAATAAAAAATCGTAAGCGGTTGCCACTTTATCCTTTTTCTTTATATTTTCAATACTAAAACGTTATAAAATGAAAGACTCAAATAAATCGTTCGTTCTCATTGTGTATATAAATTAAATTTTTTCTATGTTAATATATTGCTTCCTTTTCCATATTCTTTTAAATTTTCTTTGAATTAAATGCAAGGGAAGTAAGTTCGAATTTCTCCCGAGCCGAGCAATTTAGGAAAAAAGGTAAGAAAGTGAAGCTTAATCTAACCTAAGTAAAAGAATCAAAAATGACACACGCGCTGCGCGAGAAAAGTTACAAACTCGAAACTAAATACGTCTCGTGGTAATCCAGCTGTTGCTTCAGCAATCTGCGTCGTGGTGCATCGTTCATGAAATGCATGCTTGAAATGATGAGCAAACAGACAGCACTTTTCGATTTCATTGTCGGCTATCTCATTTTCCAAGAACATCGATGAAGACCAGTTTCTTTTCTTTTGGAATTAACAAATCACCAAAACAGTTTGGGTTTACGACGAAGGCTTTGCTCGATCCGTTTAAGTTACTCTACTATATAGAACACAAAGACGTAGTCCTACGTCAAAAACCATATGACAAATCTTGTTCAACTTCAGCCTAAAACTGTAATTCCGCCTTCAGAGTTAATATATCACAGCTGAAAATTTTTAACATTCTTCAATTGAAATCAATTCAATTGAAATTTTTAATATTCTTCACCCTGTAATTTCGAAACCGAATATTGTATCTGGATGAAATTATGAAGCTTTGTATAGGACCATAAGACCTCTAATTTGAACCAATGTGAAAATCGATCACGCTTGATCTGAGGAAAGTGAGTAAGTAATCAGGTTCGCTGTTGATTTCCGTTTTCTTTATAGAGGGTACGAAATTGAACAAAGCACGCTGTTTGCACCGTTTGTAAAGTTTTTAAAGTTTTCTTTTTCCGTGCTAGCACGTACCGGTGCGTACCGGCCTTGTATCGTCATTTTATATGGCGGTTTAAAAGCATTGACACTAGAGATGGTCGGGTATAGAAATTCTTATACCCGAACCCGACCCGTACCCGAGTGATCAGCAAAAAAAATTACCCGTACCCGACCCGTACCCGATTAAAAATTTAAAAAATTAACCGTACCCGACCCGTACCCGATCAATAGTAAAAAAAAATTACCCGTACCCGACCCGTACCCGATAAAACATAAAAAATTTTACCCGTACCCGACCCGTACCCGATTAAAAATTACCTGTACCCGTACCCGACCCGAATGAGTAGTAAAAAGTTTACCAAAATTCAGGATGGAAAAAATAAAGTGTTTCAGATAGCGAGCTAGATAGAGCGTATCAGGCTCTAGTTTGTAAGTAAAATACATTAAAATGCTTGTTTACATTTGAACATATAAATACACTGTGAAGCATGAACAGATTTCCAATGTCTTTGGTACTTTATACTCATTTACAAATGTCAACAAAAGGGAGTAATATCTACTCAAATTTTTCGAGAAGCTTATTGATCCAAAATGTCGTAATACCCGTTGTATTCAATTTTGGGTAGGTATGGTTTTTACGAAACAGTGCGACTTTTGATCTAATTCTTTAGAACCACAAGTAAGCGTGCTCATTATCTTGACACACAAACAAAAATTCACATTAGAATCACATGAAAAATCACGAACATCCCCTAAAATTAATAGAGTATCATCGGTTCGTTTACGTGAATTGACCAAACATCAAATAATTCACGTGTATTCCCGGTGTGAAAAATTCAATTTTGAAAATGGTGAACTATGAGTCCTTCGAGTGTAAGTAGTTTGAACATTTGTGAGAAATTTTTTTTGGTTACATTTTTTTTACTACAAAGCAAAATGAATTATGATTTTGATTTAAATTAATCTGTCAAGTATGCCCGTTTTGTAAGCCTCACAAACCCACACCAACGATGTTAACGGGAGCTGGTGGTTTTTACAGCCATTGAACTTCTGTTCCACCTCCCTTGGAACCCTCAACGAGTGAACACGGTGAAAATTTGAGCATTTCGCGTGAAAAGATTTTCACCCGTACTTTTGCGACTGTCACGCATCGAGATTTTCAGTGAAAAGAAACGTAAACTAACTCGACGTCAACATTTCAAAAGGGCCTAAAAACAATTGACAGATTTTCTTTGTTTACTTTCTCTTTCGACTATATCTGCGTTATTATACAAACGTTCGTTACATATTTGGTAATGTTTGAAACATGGAAATATTATCTTTCATCCTACACGAATACTTTGTAGGTACACGTGAAAATTAAGGAGATATTCACAAAAGAGAAAGTAAACAAAGAGAAACTCTCATTGGTTTATGTGCCCTTATGAAATGTTGACATCGAACTGGCAATATAGCTCAACTTGCTGTGCCATCAATCGGTGTCATTTCAAGTGAGGTGACACCACCCAAAAGTGAAGAATAAGAAGAACTTCTATGCAGATTTTCTGAAATAAATGTTCATGTTTTTATGGGTAGAATCCTAATGATTTATATGTAAATTTTGAAAATCTCCAACCAATATTTAAAATAACAGTTTTCTGGTATCTGAATGTGATATGAGTACTACAATACATTTTATATATTAATCAAATAATTTTTACTGGATTGTGCCTTAAACAGCTTTAAAATGGCAGTCCATTAAAACCTACGTGAAAAGTAGGGTCTGACCACAACATCTTAGAGCTAAGGCAGTGTGTCTTATTAAATATGTTATAAAAAAGTAGGGTGGAAAATATTTACATAACTTTTCACGTAACTATGATTGATCGTTTTTTTTAAATGAAGAAAAGAAATGTTTTTTTCTGGAAAAAGATGCCAGTTTTCAGGTCTGGTTCTAGGCGCGAATGTCAAAACCCCTTGAATCAAATTGTTTATTTTTCGGAACAACTGATTTGCAATAAAAAATTCTCGTCAACGTGTAAACATATTTATGTGAAGTACAAATGGTCGGGTAATCGATCAGAAAAAAAAATTTACCCGTACCCGACCCGTACCCGAGTGAGTAGTAAATTTTTTTACCCGACCCGACCCGTACCCGAGTAAGCAGTAAAATTCTTTTACCCGTACCCGACCCGTACCCGATTGAAAATAAAATTTTTTACCCGTACCCGACCAAAAACCCGTCGGGTACGGGTACGGGTCGGGTTTCGGGTAAAATACCCGATACCCGACCATCTCTAATTGACACTCATCGCTCTGCAATTGCGGAACCGAAAGTCGGATCCGAATGAAATTTCACAGTAGCTTTTGAGAAGTTACGCAGTATATTTTACGCGTTTTTTTTTAAATTATTCGGTTTCCTTGTTTTTTAAAGTCGGTTTCCTTGTTTTGTCTTAGAAATGCATAAAACGTCGAGATCTAGTGTAATTCCGATTTTTTAAGTCAACTTGATTTAAAAAAAATATTTAAGATAACACCAGATCTCTACGTTTAATGCATTTCTAAGACATTCATTTTCTTTCTCCGGACAGTACCAGGCTAGATGCCGTGTAGAATCCAGCGGAAAAAATGAGCCAAGAATAGTTCCACTTGGTACCTGCTTCCATGTCGTAAAAGGCGATAATGGCAGAAGTGTCTTTTTCCCTTCACTCATCAGAATTTTTCAACATTTCATCTCTGATTTCAATATTTTACTAAATTATCGTTCAAGATAATAAATTAAATGTTGAAAAGCAACTCTTGCCAACTTCGTTAATATTACACAGGTAATCGTTAATATATCGGAATATCGAATAAATAGGAAAAAATACTTGTTTGTTTGATAAATTAATTTTTTTTCGGTAGCCGGCTGCCCAGGTCAACCAATATAACCAATGAATAATTTTAATAAATAATGAAACTAATTTTTACTAAAAAATATCCTTCTCCCGTGACCCTTGTGGAGTGCGCAGTAGTATGTACGGCCTTTAGTAACAACTAGTGTTGAACTAATATCCCTTCCCAGTCCTTAGGCAATCTACGTTCGGACCTGGCCGGCGTTGGTACTGATCAATGAATTCTAGGGTTACCAAAAGATGTACATTGAAGGATGATTTACCAGTCCCAGGTTGGGCCGTCTAGAAATTCTCTATACATTTTTAGCTAATCCCGATCAGTAACGGAGTAGTAATCAGAGGTGGTCGCTATAACAATTTTCGGATAAAAACACTGAAAGCAAAAACCGGACACGGATTTCACAATGCAAGAATCATTTAAAAAAACTTTTTGTGCGAAAACCGGACAGAAAATCTTTGAATACAAAAACCGGACAAAAACTTGGCTGTTAAATTTCTGTCCGATTTTTGCATTCAAAGTTATTTTGTCCGGTTCTTGCAAAAAAAAACTTTTAAACGGTTCTTGCATTGTAAAATCCGTGTCCGGTTTTTGCTTTCAATGTTTTTATCCAAATTTTGCATTCAAAAATACTTAAACGGGTTTTCAGAACTAATTAGCACTTATCCGATTTTTGCTCTCAACCGTTCATATGAGAAAGGCGAAAAGTCAAATACGATTTATTTTGGTCTTCCTAAGACGTAGAGCCGAGTTGAGTTTGTTTATCAGCATTGATTGATGAAATGAAAAACTGCAAAAAAATTATCACTACCGACTCAAACCCTTACTTCGCTTCCCTGGATAGGAGAAAGCTACGCGTTCGAGCCCCGTCTTTTCGGTAGAGGTCGCAAGTTTTCTTTCCATAGATTCGTTCGTCTGTCTTTTTTTCCCAATACATTTTGCTCGTTAGTGGCTGATAAACACCTAAAATTTGAATATTTTACAGTCAGTAGTCAGTAGCTACTAAACTGACAACTAACGCTATTGAATTCGAAACTACTGAAATTCAACTGAAAGCATTAAATGCTTTACGGTTTAGAAAATTTGGCTTAATTCAAAATAATTTCTACGTCTTATGAGTAACATGGACCATGAACCCCGTGAACCTACTACTCACCACTCACTTTCGACGAACGAAAACTTTTGATTTGATTTCAAAAGTTTTGCTGAAACACTCGACTTCCCTTCTACAGGTCAGCTTTCATTTACCTTCTATGGCGAACAAATTCGACGGTCGGAGTGCAGTCGCCCCATTTTGGGTGACTTTTCGTTCCACTCACATGCCACTGCTTCAGTCGTTGGAAGGTCAAAGTGCAGCGCGGCAAAGTATGAAATCTAAGCTAATTGCGGTTTGTGCCACAATTTCTGCTCGACTGACGTTCTACATTTTAACGAATGAAAAGCAATGAAAGACCAAAAGAAGAAAAGCCCTTCAGAGAGGAAAAAAAAGAACGAAACAAAACTGAGCTGCTGTTTGTAGAATAATAAAAGTTAAATTGAAAAACCGAATGAAGCAAGGTTCCTGAAAACAACCGAAAGAAAAAATTGATGATAATCTATTCCTTGGCGCCACTCACTGCAGCGAGCAATGCAGTGAAGTGCTCGACGGGTGCTGGAAATGGCAAACGAAGCAGAGCATTTCACCACAATCACGAGCGTCCGGAAAAAAAAGATATGAGTGGGTGGGAGCTGGACTCCCAGCCGTTCCTTGGTTTCGCATTGGCTGTCGTTTTTCTTATTATTTGACGGGTTTTATTTTTCTGAATAAGAAGAATCCAATGTTGCGCTATTCGTCTGTATCCCGTCTATTCGGCGACGTGGAAATAGCGTAATTTTCTTGGCAAGATATTTTCTGCTTCTTCGCTTGAATCACCATTTCAACTTTTTCGATCCGATGCAGCTACTATAACTATAACTATAACTAGATAATTCAAAGGTCATACAACTTGATCTTCTCACCGGCCAAGTCAACATCACAAAACCATACTTTCTTTTTTAAGGATTCCAAACCTAAAGTACACCTTGTTGAGTCTGACCCTATTAGCAGTTTCAACGGAGATAGAGAACTTACTCGGGGTGCACGCGAAACTTTATCCAGTCTCGGTTCGTCATTCCACAAGAATCTCAAACCCCAAAACAATGCAATTCAGCCTTCACCCTGCCTCTGCCAGCGTTGCTCAAGACATGCGGCGTCGCAGGGACGCATTAATGTGTATAAATAATTTCCAGCTCGCGAGAACGGACCTGCCCTGCCGTCCATTTCACTTCATCTCGGTAAGAAGACACTCCTGCATATTATTTTCAACGACTGGCAGATTATCTCCGGGGCACTACTGTTGTTTGCAAGTACAGGTTCTATTATTGCATTCCACGCATATTGTCTGATGCGAAGTGGAACGAGGGCTCGGTTCGTTGCAGAATTCTTCACCCTTCAGTTCTTCCGGTGGAGCGTGTGGAATCCGGTAACGTCAAAGTTTTTGTTGCTCATGAAGTTTCAATTTTTTCTTCATAATGAAGAATGTTTTTGTACATTATTTCTTTCAATTTCATTATTGTTGTTGTTAAAAGTTAAATGAACCACCGAGGCGTCGGACTGGATTGGCAGCTAAGGAACGGATTCGTAGTACAGAGAACGTTTTTGTGTTGATATTTCACTGTAGCAAAAAAAAAGATTCATTTTACGATGGCCCTCGAGCTTGAGACCCGGAAAGTACTATTCGGATACTACTTCAAATGAGTCATAAGATTGCTAATAGATAGATAATTACTTCTACTAAGTACTTTGTTGCAGGGCCGGTGAAACATGGTTTGAAGTATTCCTTACTTCTAATGGAAATGATATTTTTTCTAATGTTTTGTTTCGATAAACTGTGCATGAAACATGTGAACGCGAAGTTTGAAGCATTTTCGGTATTTTGTATTAAAACAAAATTGCGCATTTAAAGGTTGAACATAACGTAAAACTATTTTGGGGTTGTTCGATCTGTTGACGTGAGGCAACCCAACTAGTTTTAAAAACTACAAGAATGGGGTTGTTCGAGCCATTGATGTGGAACAAGACAACCGAAATTTCTACTGATCTACAATCAAACAGTTCAATCAATCGTCACACTTTTGAATCCGCTATTGCACGAGAGTCTGCTTTGATTGATCTTTATTAGGAACCTACACCGAACATTGTTTGTCTCGATTTGTATTTGTTTTATAGCCGACGAAATTACACAAATATACCAAATGTATGCAATTATATCTTTGTACATGCTTGCGATAAGGATTTGGATATTTAAAATTCTCTTCGCCAAGCTTGTGTTCAAGTTTTGTATGCAAGCCGTTATTTTTATAGCGTTAAGTTTCTCTACCATTCTGCGATTTCGGTTGAAGCAATTAACTTTTTCTCTTTAATCGAGTTCATCTTATAGAAATTTGAAATTAATCTTTAGCACTCAAAATTTACTTAAGCACTCAAATTTTAGTTGTCAATTTCTCAGGCGAAACGACATAACATGGAGTTTCATCCAAGCTTGCATGACACAAGATCAGAGCATACCAATTAAAGCTTCAAATTGTTTTATGGCATTTTTGTCTTGCTGTCTACCAACGACCTACCTCTAGCATGCTACGCGTAGGACTGAAACGTTAGCTATAATTTCGCTTCTATTTATAGATTCGCGTGCTTCCAACAGCTTTGCTTTTGCATCGATTCCTCCTTCAAAACCGTCGTCTATGGCAGGGAAGTCCGATATGCCGAAGATTTTTAGCAGACAAAATAGGACACTGCTTGCTACTAATCAAAATTTTAATCATATATAATTGAAAATACGTGGCTTGATACATTCAAATCGAATCGTAGAAATATTTCCATTCAAATAATGAAATAATATTAATAACTGATACAAAATAGACTGTGCTGTAAGTATTTAAAACCTGACCACATTTCTACGTGTATTTTCCCTTGAGTTTCTGATTTGCACCACTATATAGAAAATGAAGATGTGTTCCACATCAAAAAAAGATTTGTTGTATTCTGAATTAAAATGTGGCCAAATGAAGCAGTCATCCGAATAAATTGAACAAGTTTTTATAATCATGATGGATGAACGCCAATTCAAAGTTCGTGAGACCAGATGTTTAGATCGAAAATCTGAGCATTAAAAAAGTCTTGTCCAATTGAGACACAATCGAACAAAAGCAACAACGCATCAACGAGCCAGATAACTGTTCGGCACTTTTATTTTTTTTTCATAAATTCGTTTATTTCATAGGCAATATACATAAGTTTTTCTTCGCCGTGGCATCCACAATACATAGTAGTTTAAACCTAATACATTTCGAATATCATATTAGTATGTTGGTACTCATTAGTTAATCTAAACACTGTTTTTATCAAGCGAGTTGCTATTTTAAATTACATTAAATAAAATACATTTATTTTGTACATGATCTTATAACTATTTCAGGTTTGTTTGTATCAGTTCACCACTTATATTCAATATCCTATAGTTGGCTATTGGTTGAACTCATGGAAGAGAAAACAGTCTAACATAAAATAAAATTTAAATTGGAACTCCAATGGAATTAATGAAATGATAAAGAAGTTTCATGTCTGGAAGGTCACGACAAGCAAGAATGTCGCGACAAGCAAGAATGTCGGGACATTGGATAGTCTACCTTGGGTACGCAAGGAATTTATTAGTTGAGATCTGACATCACGAAACTCCACGCATGTCCAAACAACATGGTCAATATCGCGGTAACCTTCGCCGCAAGCACAATGATTAGTCTCGGAAAGTCCAATTCGAAGGAGATGTGCATCTAACGTGTAGTGATTGGACATGAGTCTGGACATCACACGAATGAAATCTCTACTCACATCCAGACCCCTGAACCATGCCTTTGTCGATATTTTAGGAATAATTGAGTGCATCCACCGACCCAGATCATCTTTATCCCAAAAAGCTTGCCAGCTGGCAAGTGTTCTTTGGCGAGACGCGCTATAGAATTCGTTGAAAGCAATCGGTCTCTCATAAATTCCACCCTCAAAAGCACCACGTTTGGCTAGAATATCGGCTCTTTCATTGTCTGGAATGGAGCAATGAGCCGGAACCCAAACTATTGTGATTTGATAATTATTATTCAATATGACGTTCAGGCCCTGTTTTATTTTGTCCAAGAAAAATGATTCATTTTTGCCAGCAGCGTTTGAGCGAATGGCTTCAATTGCACTTAGACTATCTGTGAAAAGAAAATAATGGTTTGGAGATAATGTGACGATTACACTCAAGCTATAATGAACTGCTGCTAACTCTGCTATATAAACAGATGCAGGTTCTTGAAGCCTAAATGAGACCGAAACATTATTGTTGAATATACCAAACCCAGTAGCCTCTTCAATTCGTGATCCGTCCGTGTAAAATATTTTCTCAGAGTCAATATGCCTGAACTTACTTGAAAATATTTTTGGGATTTCCGTCGAGCGTAGATGATCCGGGATTCCACGCACTTCGCGCTGCATGGATGTGTCGAAAAATAAAGTTGAGTCAGGGACATTTAGGAGGCTGACACGGATAGGAATATATCTTGAAGGGTTGATTTCCTGTGACATATGGTTAAAATATACTGTCATGAATCTTGTTTGAGATTGAAGCTCAACTAGCCTTTCGAAGTTATTAATAACCAGGGGATTCAGTACCTCACATCTTATTAGCAGTCGTGATGAAAGCTCCCAAAAACGATCTTTCAATGGAAGAACTCCCGCCAGAACTTCAAGACTCATTGTATGTGTCGAATGCATGCACCCTAAAGCAATTCGCAAACAACGATACTGAATTCGCTCCAGTTTGATAATATGAGAGTTTGCAGCGGAACGAAAGCAAACGCATCCATATTCCATCACTGAAAGTATCGTTGTCTGATACAATTTTATTAAATCTTCCGGATGAGCACCCCACCAAGATCCTGTTATTGTTCGAAGAAAATTTACTCTTTGTTGGCATTTTGTTATCAGAAACCTAATGTGTCCTCCCCACGTGCATTTGGAATCAAACCACCCCCCAAGGTATTTGAAAGTCAAAACCTGTTGGATCATTCTTCCCATCATATGAAGCTGAAGCTGCGCGGGATCATGCTTTCTTGAAAAGACGACCAGCTCTGTTTTCTCCGCAGAGAATTCGATACCCAGATGAACAGCCCAAACGGACAAGTTATCTAAGGTATCTTGCAATGGTTTTTGCAGATCAATAGCTTTGGGTGCAGTAACTGAAACTACGCCATCATCTGCCAATTGTCTTAGTGTACATGGGGTTACTAGACAGCTGTCAATGTCATTCACGTAAAAATTATAAAGGAGTGGACTGAGGCATGAGCCTTGCGGTAGACCCATGTAGCTAATTCTGAATGTTGCCAAATCGCCATGTGAAAAATGCATGCGTTTCTCTGACAAAAGGTTGTGCAAATAATTATTTATAACCGGTGGAAGTCCATGTTGGTGGAGCTTGTCTGAAAGAACATCAATGGAAACTGAATCAAATGCTCTTTTAATGTCTAAAAATACAGATGCCATTTGTTGCTTTTGAGCAAAGGCAATTTGGATGTCAGACGAAAGTAATGCAAGGCAATCATTCGTCCCTTTATTTCTACGGAAGCCAAACTGAGTATCTGACAACAAACCTTTCGTCTCGACCTAAGTGTCGAGACGTCGTAGAATAATTTTTTCGAACAATTTTCTGATGCAGGACAACATCGCAATGGGTCTATATGAGTTGTGATTGGAAGCTGGTTTCCCCGGCTTTTGAATGGCGATAACTTTCACTTGCCTCCAGTCAGGTGAAACAATATTTTGCTCAAGAAACTTGTTAAACAATTCCAACAAACGTCTTTTTGCGAGGTCGGGCAGATTCTTCACCAAGTTGAATTTAATTCTGTCCAACCCAGGAGCGTTATTGTTACAAGACATGAGTGCTATGGAAAAATCCATCATTGAAAAGGGGCTATCAATGGAACCATTATTAGGAAAAGATTCCCTTATAATGCTATGCGTAGGAACAGAATCTGGACAAACTTTCCTCGCAAAATCAAATATCCATCGGTTCGAGTATTCCTCACTCTCATTTCCTACGTTACGATTCCTCATTCATCTGGCCGTATTCCAAAGAGTGCTCATTGAGGTTTCTCTTGACAAACCTTCGACAAAATGTCTCCAATAGCTACATTTCTTGGCCCGAAGTATGCTCTTGTACTTGGTTTCTAAAGTCAAGAAATTTTCAAAATTCTGAGGAGTTCCTCCTCCTCGTTTTAAAAACGTCTCGAAAGCATTTTGTTTCGCGTGCTTAGCATCTGAACACTCTTTGTCCCACCAAGGGTTTGGAGGCCTTCTGTTAGACGATGGACCAAGAAATCGTTTGGTTTGGGCTTGTTCTGCGGCCTCCAGAATCGAACAAACGAGGAAGTCATATTCTTCAAGTGGGGGGAGCTCTTCCATTGAAGTTAAGACACTTGAAATATTACTTTGGTATTTAATCCAGTCAATATTTTTTGTCAAATCATATGGAATATTAACTGAATTAGCAATGCCTTTGTTACTGCTAATTGAGATGATGATTGGTAAATGATCGCTACCATGTAAATCAGGAAATACTTTCCAGGTGCAATCTAGTCGAATTGAAGTCGAACAAAGAGATAAATCTAATGCACTTGGACGTGCAGGAGGTCTTGGGATCCGTGTCATGCTACCCATATTTAGTACCGCCATGCTAAAATGGTCGCAAATATTATATATTAGAGATGATCTGCTATCATTGTAAACGGAACCCCACATCATTCCGTGCGAATTGAAATCTCCTAAAATCAAACGTGGAGCAGGAAGGGCTTCGACAATTTCATTAAGCTGTCGTTGTCCAACTTGAGCTCTTGGAGGAATATATACCGAAGCAATGCAAATGTCCTTTCCTTTAATGTTTATTTGACAAGCAACAACTTCTATACTAGAAGTCGAAGGAATATTTAATCTATAAAAGGAATAACATTTCTTAATTCCTAAAAGCACTCCACCATACGGAGAGTCTCTATCGAGACGTATAATGTTAAAGTCATTAAAATTTAAGGCTATGTTTGATGTAAGCCATGTTTCGCACAAAGTAAATACATCACATTTTTGACTATGCAACAAAACTTTAAATGAATCAAGTTTTGGCATGATGCTTCGACAATTCCACTGCAGAACAGTGATTGAATCATTTGCGGCGGATGATAAATTATCCATCAAATGATACAAAACCTGAAAGAGCTGGCCATTGAGCTGATAACTGTTTCAAAAAAGTTCTAGCTATTGGAAGGAATGCTGTTATGATGGTCTTTAGAGGTTCAGAAATATTGAATGCAGCGAAAATCCATTCTACAATTTCCGAAAATTTCAGTAATCCTGTTGGTGAATGTGAAATAGAGCCCACTGGATTATTGTCTTTTCTTGAGCTAGTTCCTGGATTGGTTTGTGAATTTGACAAACCAGGAGGCACAGTTTTTGGTTTTAAATTTGGCTTTTTAGCTTTAACACGGGGATCTTATTTTGAAGGTGTAATTTTAGGTGTCTTTTTTGGTATTTTATGGTATGGTAATCTCCTCTTAACAGACCCTTGAGGAGTGACAAACGAGGTATCTTCACTATTTCCGTCAGAGTCAGATTCCTCTGGCTCCGCAAGATTTGAAAAACCGTTTTCGGTTTCCAAAGGGGAGACATGTATGACCGTTTTAAGCATTTCTGCATATGTGCGCTTAGACCGTGCTTTTAAAGAAAGCTTCATTTTGTCTTTACGCAGCTTAAATGCAGCGCACACTGAAAGATCATCATGAGGACTTTCCCCAAAATAAACACATTTTTCAACATCTTTATCGCAAAGATTATCCTTATGAGGCCCTTGACATTTTATACATTTGGACTTATTACTACAGTAAGTAGCTGTATGTCCGAATTTTTTACAGTTCGTGCAATTCATAACATGCGGTACGAAAAGCCGAACAGGAAGACGAATTTTATCGATATAGACATGGCTAGGCAATGCAGATCCGGCAAATGTTACGCGAAACGAATCTGAGGGACGATAAGACTTTTTTCCATCGACAATAGATGCTGAGTACAATTGTTTGCACTCGAGTATCTTAACTCCCTCAAGCATGGAGTTTTTAAAACGGCCAACTCCATTTTTAAGTAAATCATCTGCTGTCAGACTTGCTTCAGTCACAACACCGTCAATTTCTACCTCCTTCGATGGAATGTAAACTCGATATTCAACAGCAAATAATTTACAGGTTACAATATCGTTTGCCTGTTTCAAGTCGTTAACAACAACTCGAATTTTATCTCTATTAACCTTACAGATTTCTTTAACTTCAGAGAAATGTGATGTCAAATCCTTCATAATTTGCATCAAGTTTAAAATCTTTTCTTTTTTTCGAAGATAGACTATCCATGGCCCAGTGGTACCCTGTGGATAATGTTTAGCCCTCGGAGTATTTAAACTCTTACTAGTATCCGGAATCGGATTCGGATGATCTTCCATGAGATCATCCATTACATTAAATTTTTTTGTAAATTAATAATACCAAAATAAAAACTTATGTTTAGTAAAATTTCAGATATAAGAAATAAAAAATAAATTAAATTAAATCTACCTTGTAGCTGATGTCTCTGTTCCTTTATCGTGAAGAACGACGTGAAGCTCTTCCAACGATTTCCAATTGGCAGTCTTCTGCTGTTTCCAATTGCCAGTCTTCTGTCGTTTACTGCTATCTCAGTTGCTCTGCCGTCGTTGTGAACACCACTGCACTTGCTGTGCTGCCTGTACCTGACCCCAGGTACAGTGCTTTTGCTCTTGGTGGCGATCAAATGCGATGCTTGCAGTGTAGCACCTCGCGATATATGCCGTCTCTTTTGATCCTACGCAGCGTACAAATTCTGGTACCTGGTAGATCAGCACTGGGTTGCTTTAGCACCTCGTCACTTCTATGCTCTCGCACCTCTGTGTCTCTACACCTCTGTGCGTATGAACGGGATGGCCTTCGTTGCTAGCTTTCCAGTCGGGAAACGCCCCGAATATTGCGTTTGCTATGGGCAGTTTAACTACCTGAAGCTTAGAATTGTCTCGGTAGCAGCCGTTAACTCACGAGCCAGTACAATCGAAACACAACCTCTTCGCTTGAATGGTTTTTACTGAATGTGTTCGGCACTTTTAGTCGCAATAAAATGGATTTCTTGCGTTGGTAAGAAACAGTGGACGAATCATGGATGCATTTTTCTCCGGAGTCATATAAGCATTCAGACAGGAAAAGCCGTTTCAAAACGCTACAGGTAGCTGAAACAACCATGGCGTAAGTTTTTAGATGTTCAAGGTATAATTAACTTAACTTCGAGCCCCGACCTGGAAGGATTCTTAGTGTTAGTGTCAGTGTAGTGTCTTCTAAGATTCTGTTGAAACAGAAAAGCAAAATTCTAATGCCAATACTTAGGTATAATTAACAATGTAATGCCAAAACTTAGGTATAATTAACATCGACTACCTTGGAAAGGAAATTATCATCAAAAATGATTATTACATTAAGTTATTAATTCGTTTGAAGTGTTTAATCGAAAATTAACGGCCGCATATGAAGAAGATAAAAACCATCTTTAACCAAGAAAATGCATCGTGCCACAAGTCAATGAATGTAATGAAAGTCAAACTGAACAAATTTGATTCCGATCTATTTCCTCACCAACAATGTTGTCTTTGGCTAATCTCAACAAGTTACTTCGAGGAAAAATATTAGACTCGAATGAAATCAAATCATTGTATAAGTATTGGATCGAAAAGTTAGAAAAAGTGCTAGAACGATTGTATTGCATTTGAAAGTGAACATGTTGATGAATAAAAAAACTGTTTGCTCAAGAAATGTAGTTTTTCTTTATTTTCTATATAGGGGTGCAAATCAGAAATGCAAGGAAAAGTACACGTAGAAATGTGGTCAGGTTTCAAATACTTACAGCACAGTCTATTTTGTATCAATTATTAATATTATTTCATTATTTGAATGGAAATATTTCTACGATTCGATTTAAATGTATTAAGCCACGTATTTTCAATTATATATGATTAAAATTTTGATTAGTAGCAAGCAGTGTCCTATTTTGTCTGCCAAAAATCTTCGGCATATCGGATTTCCCTGCCATAGACGACGGTTTTGAAGTAGTATGCGATATATCAAAGAGAAAGCATCGCTCTGATTGGTCAATCGATGCAAAAGCGAAGCTGTTGGAAGCACGCGAATCTATAAATAGAAGCGAAATTATAGCTAACGTTTCAGTCCTACGCGTAGCATGCTAGAGGTAGGTTGTTGCTAGACAGCAAGACAAAAAGTGACATAAAACGATTTGAAGCTTTAATTGGTATGCTCTGATCTTGTGTCATGCAAGCTCGGATGAAATTCCATGTTATGTCGTGTCACCTGAGAAATTGACAACTACTCCAGAGTAAATTTTGAGTGCTTAAGATTAATTTCAAATTTATATAAGATGAACTCGAGTGATAATGAGAAATAGTTTATCGCTTCATCCGAAATCGTAGGATGGTAGAGAAACTTAACGCTATAAAAATAATTGCTTGCATACAAAACTTGATCACAAGCTTGGCGAAGAGAAGTTCAAGTATCGAAATCCGTATAGCAAGTATGTCCAAAGATATAATTGCATTCATTTGGGATATCGGTGTAATTTTGTCGGCTATAAAACAAACACAAATCATGATAAACAATGTTCGGTGTTGGTTCCTAATCAAGTATAATCTAAACAGGCTCTCGTGTAACTGCGGATTCAAAGTGTGACGATTTATTGAACTGTTTGATTGTAGATCATTAGAAATTTTGGTTGCCTTGTTCCACATCAATGGCTCGAACAACCCCATGGGGCTGGTCCTTGTAGTTTTTACTTCAACAGGGAATAGGAGAATGAGAGAGAACACAAAAAGAGTCGCCTGCCTTTGAGTACACTTCTACTTGGTCACAGAATTATCGAGTATCGCATATGACAGTCGCTTTTACAGTACAGGTTACAGTTAAAGATGACCTTAGTCAGTCTGTCAAGGTCATTCGACGTGACTGGCAAATTGCACCTTTGGTTGAGTCTCCTGAGTTCCCTAGATAGGGTAGTAGTACCAAAACTTACATGCGAATTAGAAAACACTGGGTTGAATCCTGCTCGAAGGCATAACTTTTTGTCGCATGTCTTCTACCTATTTTCAAGTATTTTCTCGCTAACAATGTGGTCTCGCTTTCAATAAAAAAAACATATTTCATTAAGAAGAATACTTTGTAATATTTATTTCAAACATGTAGAAGTAGTGATTAAACTTTAATGATTGATCAATTAAAAATTAGATCTAGTATGTTCCGAAAGATATACAAGAAAAAAAGTGCTCCCCAAAACCACGAAACTTACAGCAAATGAGCTTTGTATTCTATAAACATAAAATTATAAATCGATAAAATTGTAAATTAATTATCAACATTAAATAAATATTGCTTTTCATATTTGCACATCAATTAATGAGCCTGTTTGACCGGTGGTGCAATTCATATTTCCTTGTTGTTAGACTTGTCCTTTAATAGAAAATGATATCATCTCATCTGTTTTTCCGCAGCCACAAACATCTTCTACAGCAAAATATTAGTATGACGCAAGCAATCAGCCGAATCAATCAAAATTTATGCCACAAATCAACCAAAAAACCATATTTTAGATACTGTTTCAATCTAATTTAAATATAAACTAATTTCATTATTCCGGTTACCCAAAAAACAGCTGTCAAAGTCGATGGAGTCACTGTAAAGCTCACCGAACTTAAAGTAATAAATTTTTCTGAAATCAGATACATAGGGCATTAAGTTCGTTTCAGTAGGTGTAATAAACTATCATGCGTTTCCATTCGTTTAGTAATTTCAATGGAAACCTGAGGTATTTCAAAAACAATGCCCAACACAAACAACACAACATTAGAAATAATATCCTCAAGATGTCCATTTTAGAATCAAATTATACGATGAAAACAAAACAGTCTTGGGAAAATCACACACATGTCACACGATCGCACTGTGCATTCAATAGCAAACAAATGCAACGCCACACTGAAAAAGCCCCCAGGGTAACGGGATCTGTCAATTGCTCGACGCCATTTGGGCCGCTTCTAGCGTCACGTTGCAATCAATTGGATATTTCTACTCTTTCCATTGTGCCCAGCCAAATGGCGGTGGTGGTGATGGTGGCAGTAGACAATGCTGCTGATGGGAATTTCGGACAGACGCCATGGAAAACGTGTCAGCGGCACAACACAAAAGGCACGGCATACTCGATTTATCCATTGGCCAACGGATGAAATTCAATAGCTTCACTGCAAACGGCTGCAAAGGGTAGGGAAAAATTAAAAATCCGCCGATGACAGTCTAGTTCAGGCAGTGGCCCTCAACATTTTGACAACAGCACTGCACAATGACAACAATGAAGCAACGCTGCAGTTCGAACTTGTTGTGGCTTCTGCCTCACCCCTGGTTCGTTTAAACAAATCAACCAGTTGGTTTTTGGTATTACTGCCAGCCCGAAGAGAGAAAATGATGCACATGTCTGAGTAAATTTTATGTAGATGTGATTGCGATTCCGAGCTGGCCGGAAGAAGCATGCACTGATGCCGTACTCCCAGGCATTTCTGAAGGCTGATGGTTGTGGCTGTTCGATGGCCTTGTTACACTGATTGAGCATCATTGATGTGGTCATTTGGGACGATTCCCACGATCGAATGAGGAGAGACTAAACGAAAATGTTCAAGTTTAATTGGTTGGTTTTGGTCGGTGAAAATATTTTCATCGGCTGTTTTTTTCGGACGAACTGATTTCTGCTTCCCACCGTAACATGGTTTTGGAACTGTTATGGTAGACTATTCCGACTATTAAATACTTCATTTTGTCCAAAATTTTGATCCTGCTAGTGATGTTATGATGCCTTTCGATAATAGTTAATATGATAAATTTACACAAATATTATTCTAGAAACGTGGCCACTGTTTCCGATATTTCCATAATTGGATCCCGGGAAGGGTGCCTGGACATCGACTCACGAGACTTATGCATTGGAACAGTTTTGAATAAATAACGTTTATTTACAGTGAAAACCGGCTGGGTGTCTTATATCATTCGAATCAGTTCGTCGAGAAGGCAAAAGTACGGTGTAGGTGTGTAACATTTTTGTGCACTCACAATACAAAATTCCTGAATTTTATTCTGATGCGACCTCCAGCTCCGGAATTAAACGATGATAAGTGTATGAAATTTCATATCGCCGTCTAAAGTATGATGCCAAAATCGTATAAAATTTTCCAAATTTGAATAAAAAACGAATAGAGTGTGTAGGTCATATTAGCAGATGACCATACCAACAGGGCTTGTATTGTGAATCCTCAAACGAACGAAGTAACAAAACTACACCCGCTGTGAACACTTTGCTTGATATTGCTGAATGAGAGACCTATATTAGAGAGAAACTGGATGTGTGAGAGTATATCCTACTGAGCAGACCAGTTCCCTTGTTTGGTAAATTGCCTGTGCTCACAGTCTCAGTAAACACATGAACTAAGCAATCCATGGCAATGCAATGAAATGGAGGGTTCGCACTCGTTAATACTTCACGGCGTGCTACAAGACGCGAAGCAATGTTAACGTTTTTTTTTCAGTGTAAGTTTACAGAAATCCTTTTTGGAACATAATGTTTGTACTCCAAGACCAAATTTGATCACATTTCAAAAATATTTTAAACATTGTATAGCCCAATTTCAAAACGATCAATTTGTTTCTTGGGCGTTTACACTGTGTATATATCCTAGAACACTAGAAGCAATGTTCTTAGAATTAATATTCATCGGAAATAAAAGTTTTGAATCTATTTTTCTTATAGACATCTTCAATATGAGAACCATTCATCAAATGCTAACCTCATGAAGCATAATCATCATCTGGCGCTCATCTTCATGAGCTAATGAACGAATAAAGCAGCTCTCCTTACTTGGACTGCGTCTTTAATTTCACCCGACATACGAATGTGTGTGAATAGTACAGAGGGCGAATCTCTTTTGTTGATATTTATTGCTTCAATTTGCAAGCATACCAAGCGACTTCACTTTTTGTTTTCGTTCAACAAACAAAGAAAATTATTTTAAAGAATATGAGAAAGACATAATTATACCATTAGGTGGATTGAAACAGGCTTTTCGTTTCGAAGGTTTGAAATTTGCAACACTCATCTTCCTATAATATTTGAAACGTAAATTAAATCCGGATACAATTCGACAGCCACCCCAAATAGCAAATGTAATTTGTTTGAATTCCAAGATGCTGTACAATTTTTTTACAACTGTTATTTAGAACGAACTCCGTTAAGTTTTACAGTATTTCTTACAAAAAATCATTACATAACAACTTTGGGTACTTCCGAAACAATTGTGCAGCAGATCACTAACTTTTCCATGTTGCACGAGTTGTTTTCTAAAGTTTTGAAATGAAAATCACATCATCAAATCAAAACCTAGTAACTATTACAGTTTTCCAACTTTGAAAGTCTTCCAAATGCCTATTGCAATTGTATCAGACTCAATATATGTCAAAAGGGCTATAAATCTATTGTAAAACCATTGATGAACCATTGAAGGAATGATGCTCTCCAGCAGTGTTGGTGATTGCCGAAAATTTGACAGAAGCTGCTATATTGCTATCTATATTGTAAACAACATTTTCAATCCGGTAGAAGATGCTACAAGAACTCGAGTCTCTCAATGCATGAACCGTGAGAGAATTTTGCTACATTTCTTCGCTCCACTTCATACTCTGAGTATTTCACGCCCTTAAAAAAATGTACAGTCTGATAATGATCGTTGCTGTGTGGAATTTCCCAAGACAGAATCGCAAGTTGACAATTATCGCAGAAAATCGAATCGATGATTCAACTTGATGATTCTTATACTAGGTTGCAATATTCCAAAACCCTTGTGTGGAGCATTCACAGACATTTTCATAGACACAACTTATACGAAGGTTATATGCACATAGTTAGAATAAGCGGCAATAGTAAAATGATTCTATCGCAATTGTCAAAAATCGGATCGCGAAACGAGAATAAGCGACCGTTTGTTGCTTCAGAGAGGATCCCCACAGCAGCGTTGCTAACCTTTGATTCTCAGAAATGTCATCGAGAGAAATTCGCTCTCGCACTGGTGTCGAGTCTATGTTAAATGAGCCATGCCGGGTTTTTGTTGTTGCGATGATTTCCGTCTCTCTTTGATGGAACTGATTCAATCGTTGAAGACTTGCCAGTGAACGTTTTTTGATACGATAAAAGCCATCATTGCTCTCAAGAAAACAAAATATTAAGCTAGAGCTAAGCCACTTCTTCTAAAGAATAATTTTATGTGGAATCACACAGAAAGAAGTACTAAAATTTACACGACATGTAAATTAGTATTGGCATGAAATAGACATGGGTTGAATCGAATATTTCATTGAAACCCATCATCGATGCAAAAATAAATTGAATGGCATTGATTTTTAAATGAATAGAACTGTATCTTTCAATTAACGCTTAGTTTTGTGATTAAATTGTATTGAAACGTACGGAATTGTGAAGTAAATTTATGTTTAATTGCCTGCTTCAAATATGTGCATGAAAATAGATGTAAATTCACAAAATATTTTTATCTGTGCAGTTAGTTTTCTCGTTCTATCACCTCATAAGTTTTTAATATAGTATGTAAAATTTTCTAAATTTTTTGAATAAAATTTCAAATAAACTAGGAATTAGAACAAATATTGTAGGGTTTATTTAAAAGAGCACAAAACTTTTAGACATTATCATAAAACATACACCAATAGAACATTTCATACACATTGAGAACAAAACTCCCCAGAAGTTCCACAATTACTTAAAAAATCCACTTTCTTGCTGCTTAAAAGTACACGCGGAACTTTTGAGAACTTGGAAGTACAGATCAAGTTCCGCGTGAACTTTCTATCTGCTTAAGAAAACACGTGGTAATTTTTGACAGTTCGAAGTACAGAACAAGTTCCGCGTGAACTTTTTCGCTGCATAGAAGCTAAACAATGTATTTTAGAAGCAGCTTAGAAGTTCGTTAGGTTGTGTTGCGCGAACTTTCAAGTGTGGATAATTACTTAAAAAATGAGCTGCTTAGAATGCTATTGATGAACTTTGAGAGCTGCTTAAGCCAAATCAGTCCCTTTTATCCGAACTTTTGATTAGTTGGGGTATTTGCAGCATATCCCAAGTAGCACATTAAGTCTCTGTCCTGTATTTTTATACTGATTGTGCAACTTGTCAAGTTAGTTTATATGTTCGGTTACCGGCACCCTTTTATAACTTCTGACTAAATGTTCATTATAAGGACATATATACATCAATGGAAAGCTAAACTTCCTAGCTAACAAATGAATAAGAAACTAAGTTGATTCAATCAATTGAACAAACTTTATTATCAATTTAGTAAAGTGACAAATTTAGGCCATTTCAAAAAAGGTTACCGGCACCCCAAGAAATTTCGCTAAAAATGGAAAAATATGAGTAAAGCCTGCCATTATTCAAAGAAAAAACGGAATTTCTTCTTTTCGGAAGCGTTTTGGACAAAAGTCTTCATTGTCTGATGGACTTCGCCTTGACTCTCTTGGCCAATGATGTGGATGGTTGGCGCCTTTGGTGTTGATTAGGCCGGTCTTCCACCCGCTTCGAGATTGAATACGTTGCTGCAATCGAATTTATTGGCTTCTTATCCACTAAGCAACGTTTAATGGCAATAATCAGTGCATTAAAGTTCATTTTCCTTGACTTGGACGATTTGTTTGAAGTTGCCATTGCGAACAAAACCAGAGAACCAAAGTTTTTACTTATATGACGGATGTATTGATTAGTCCACGTATTGCATATCACCAGCGATGCCAGTTTGTACAAGCTAAACTTATAGCTAGATCGAGCCAATTTTAAAAAGTGTAAATTCTGACGAATGTCGGTAAACAATACCATACGACTCAGTTCGTCGAGATCAGCAAATGCGTGTGTAACAAATAATTTCACTCAATTTTCTCGGAGATGACTAAACCGATTTCTACAAACTCAGATTAATATGAAAAGTAGTATACTCTCAAAACAAGGTTCCTGAATTACGTTTGGATCCGACTTCTGATCGCGGAACCACAGGATGATATGTGAAACGAAATTAAAATTATGCAATTCATTTTTCTCGTAGATGGCTGAACCGATCTAAGAATCAAATGAAATCTAAGAATCATCTATGATTCAAATGAGAGGTCTTAAAATCCAATAAAACATCTTACTTTTTATCCAGATCCGACTGCTGGTTTAGGAGATACAGGATGATTAGTATAAAAATGTCCAGCTCACATAAATCAATCAGGTTTATCGGGTTTTCAGATTTGGATAGTCGATTACCAAATAAATTTATTTCAGTTTAGACGGTATTCGTTTTTGGATTCGGAATGTACCCCCAAATATTAACTCACACTAAAATTTCTCAAAGATGTCTACACACTCCTCAGGTGAATTTAACCGGTTCCAGTATCGAATCGTTTCTCAAAGCCCAATCATTTTCTCAAAAAGGCCAAATCGAACTTCAAACACAAAAATTCAAATTTAAGGACTTATGATCCCATACAAAATTGGTAAATTTCATCCAATTCTGGAATTACAGGATAATGAGTTTTTAAAATTCATACAGATATAGAAGAAATAAATTGTTTGGCGTATTAATTTATGGCCATACGAATCATTTTGGGTTATGCTAGTTCCTGAATACCGGCTCTGGAAGTATCATAAATAATGACGAAAAACACTAAGTGGAACTTACTTAGACATCTCATGGAATGTTCAATCGATTGTCACACGTTAAGATTGAAATTCGATACGATTCGCAGTTTCGACATTACAGGGTAATGAGAGATTAAAATCTCAATTTGTGGTTTATAACGACGATAATTAAAATAATGTCATGAGAACTAAAACACCTAAGAATATCCATGCAAAAAACACATGCGGATTGATAAAAAAAAAGGTATCATCTCACTGCTAGGTGGATTATTCACGTTTTTCATTGAAAAACGCTGGTGGCGTGGATTGTTCTGATTTTGCACTTTCGAGCAGAAATGTAATATTCTGATGACGTTTTTCATTGATTCCACTCGATCGGGGCCAGTGTTTTGCCCTGACAGCCGATCAATGAAACGGTTTTGTTAAGTTTGGTTGGCACGCACGCACGCACGACATTTTTCGATTTCGCCGAAATGAGTCGAATTGTATCTGAAACTCGGACCGCCGGGCCTTTGTTCAAAAGTCGATTTTCGCAGAGCCTGCATATCCTTTCCATATGAGAGAGTCAAAACTGATGAATGGTGGCTATAAATATGCGTCATTCGAAAATGGTGGCTATAAATAAGTGTCATTCGGAAATGATCCATATTTAGAAAGTCCTAGGAATACAAAACCGCTTTTCGAAAGCTGCAGCCATTCATTCGTTGAACAAACGACCTTAATCAAATACTGTCCTTCATCATTTCATCAAACGATGCCATGCAATTACTAAGAACAAAAGAACGTCAACAAGTCATACATCATAAATTCTGCATCTCATGTTTTGCGTCAGAAGAACAAATTTCATTACGTCAAAGGAACTAATTTTCAGAAATTGCGTTGCCATCTGTCATCTTCTCCGTTACCACCCTAAATATTATCATTTCCGACGTCCGAAAGGATCACCGTGAAGAGGGGGGACCGGATCAGTGACTGTCCGTTGTGGCACATGGTTTTCTTTCAATTCAAGGGTAAAATCCCTTATCTTCGTTTCTCCATCAGCTTCCGGGAGCTGCCATCCGGGGCGAATTCGTTATTCTCAATCGAAAGTCAGTACTTCTGTGCTGTTGATGGCACCCAGAACCTCATTTTAGGGAGTCAACAAGAGAATGACAGAGACAAAAAAAATAAGATAAATGATGGAGAGCCTGTCGGCTTGGTTGGCGCCCCGGAGTCTGGTCGTTTTTTTTCTCCTTCCGTCACAATCATCCATCGCGGTCGGCAATATAGTCATGTCTGGGAAATATGTTGTTTTGCTTTTATCCGCCATCCTACTGTAAACGGTACTGACTACTGAGCGCAGTTCAGCCGCCGGCCAGCCTGCCTGTCTATCATCACTTATCGCCGTCGGTGTCGTGGCGATTGAACCCCGTAGCGGATGAAAATAATGTGCCATAAGCAGACAGCTTAGCGGCATCTCGCGGCCATTAAACCGGTTCGCTCGAGTGGTCCTTTTACCAAGCAGACCCTAGTTGGTTCGATAAATCAAGTGTCACTTGGAAGTGGAAAGGATTCAGTGGTGCTCTAGCGTTCTATGACGAGATAGCAATAGGAGTCTGCACCCGGCTGCAATGCTTACCGAAGCTTCCGGATGACTCGGTCCGTCGTTGTTGTTCAAGTGAATCGAACCCGTTGTTTACCTTTGCCCGTGTGGATCGATCAACTTATTTACCGAAAGAAACAGGTTGGTTGTCCTGTACGGGCAATTTAGTTCTAGTGCTCAGAGCCGGGTGCGGTGGTGGTTAGCAGCTAAAACAAACAAAAACAACTTGTAATGTTTCATGTCTGACGTGCCGTTAAAGTCACTATTTTTTTGTTATTGTTTGTTTTCGAATCGAATCGCCGATTCTTTTATATTTCTTTCAAGGTGTGTTTTGAATTTAAAAATACCATCTCTGATTTGTTCTGGTGTTTGTGTTGGTCATAGAAAGTGATGAGTTCCCAGCCCTATTATATACATAATTTGGTTATTACCATTAGGACCGATTCCTAGCCATTCAATTTGATAAAGTGATTATTGTTCGATTTAAAGAATGAAGCCCTGGACTTATGAGGAAAGATAGTGGATTGCGGTTTTGCTGCATTTTGTGCAATCAATTTCTCATTTTGACAGACAATCACAAAAAATCTTTAAGCATCTCTGACTAAAAATCGCTCGAAGATTTGTGGATAGCAGTTTGGTATCATCACAGAATATAGATTTCTGACAACCGACGGGTAGATTTGGAAGCTCAGAAGTGAAAATATTATACAAGATTGTAGCTACGCTCGAACCCGGCGAAGCACCTGCTCTTACGGGTAATAATTCAGGCGAAAAAAATAGAATTCTCATTGACATGAGACATCAGTTTTCTAAAAGACATTTTTTTCAAAAAGTTCACTTATAGAAGAAAGTAAATTAAATGGTCGATAACTTGATAACGTTTGTGGGATTTTATAGGGTTTAAGGATAGGAATTACTTTAGCGTTTTTCCATCTCTTAGAGAAGTAAGCTAATGAAAAACATTTGATGTAAATTTGAAACAAGAGTATCAAGGTCACATCGGGAAGATTTTTAATAAGACTGTTGAAAACTTGAAAAAGTTTTTGAGTTACCAAATGATTGAGTTAATTTCATTGTAATTCGTCTAAGTAATGTTAGCTTGTAACAATACTTGAGTTAAAATATTATCATATTTCAGTAAAACTTCATTTTCAATAGGATTGACAATATTCAAATTGAAACTGTGGTCATTCTCGAACAGTGTTGGGAAAACCATGATCCGAAAAAGTTCATTTCACTATCACTCGGAAAAAAGCGGTTCAACAGATTTTCTAAAAAAAACTCAGTGACTGAAAAAATCACTTCCAATATTTTCATTCATGAAGCAAGCAGCCACAAAACTCTGAACCTCGAAGTTCGTAAGTGATTTTTAGTCTCAGCGAAACTTGATGACGAATTTTCACCCAGAGAAATATCGCTTTAGAGATAATCGAAAGGGAGAAGAGTCTCCGATGATATTTCGATGCTGACTTTTCTTTAAAGACTGTCCCAGAAAGTATGGGCGCAACCGAAAACCGCTGCTATTTCGCAATGGTTCAGAATCTGTCACTTTTTATGGCTGCGTCCTGTTGTTTACACTCTTCTTTAACCACTTGTGCAGTTGTTTATTCGTTTCCATTAGTTTGTTTCGAAATGCGTGGACTTTCAGCAGAACAACGTCGGAAAATTGTGAACAAATGGTGCACAGAACGCGGACTGTCACTGAGGAAGATAGCAAAAATGGAAGGAGTAAGTGAGAAAGCCGTGCGAAATGTAATCAGGAAGTTCGGCGAGGATAACACCTTTGAGGATAAACCGAAAACGGGTCGAAAAAAAAGGTCCTGCTAACCCGCAGTTGGATAAACGTACTGAAGGCGTTCGAACAAAAGAAGGAGGTTTCAGTTCGGGATGTGGCCAAAAAAGTGGGCACTTCGATGTCAAATGTTCTTCGTGCTAAAGAACGTTTGAATCTTCGAACCTATAAAAAGCAGAAAAAAACGTAGTCCGAAACAAGAAGCATCGATCAGGCCGAGGGTTCGAAATACGATTTGTACAATACGATTATTGCTAGAAATTTGAACTGCGTAATCATGGACGACGAAACCTACGTGAAACTCGATTACAATTCCTTGGTGGGACCACAATATTTTACGGTGCGAGAAGGGCAAGTGTTAAACCAGTCCGAGACATCGGTTGAAGTCGAAAAAAATTTGGTAAAAAAACTATGGTCTGGCAAGCAATTTGTAGCTGCGGTAAGATTTCGAAACCTTTCATCACCACTGCTTCAATGAACAGCGAAATATACATCAAGGAATGTTTACAAAAACGACTTCTACCCATGATTCGAAGCCACAAAGATCCTGTTGTCTTCTGGCCAGAACTTGCTTCTTGCCACTACTCGAAATCAACGGTAGGATGGTATACTACCAAAAACGTCACTTTCGTCCCAAAAGACATGAATCCACCAAATTGCAGGAGCCAAAACCATTCAACAGTTCGAAAAAGATTGGAAAAAAGTGTCAAAACTTGTCGCCAAGAAGTCTGTACGGAATTTAATGAGGAACTTTCGCAAGAAGGTGCGCCAGCTAGTCTACAATGGCTAAGTTGCAAATGTTGAGAATAATATTCTGTTGTTGTAGTGTAATATTATCAGTATATCGAACAACACTTATGAATTATTTACAGCGAAATCAAAGTGCGTCCATACTTTCTGGGACAGTCTTTACGCTTTATTTCGACACCGAAGTGGTTCGTGCAAGATATAATTATTATAAAAAATCGTGCAAGAGTTAATTATCAATAAAAAAATCACTACTTAATAAATCCGCAACTGAGAAATAATGGCTGCAATATTTTCGATGCACGTAGGGTGGTTAATCTGAACAAACATATTTTTGCCACATTCCAAGTAGTGATTATAGCGACGAAAGGCTGTTTTCATTCCAGCTAGCCAATTGTACTGCACTATTTAGATTAAACGAAATAACGCTATTTAGTATGAATTTGATTCATAGAAGTAACCGGAGCGCAGCATCGTCAGCAAGTCTCGAACACACAGAAGGCGCAGTGTTTGAATGGCGCGTTTGAATTGGCATAGCGGTAGTCTGCGCTCCTGTTACTTCTGCGTACATTATACAAGCCAAATTTGTGATTGTTTTTATTATCAGTACAACTATTATTAATCACAGCACTTGATGCTTTTATTAATGATGTAGTGCCAAATAAATTTCAAATATATAACCACTATTGATCCACTTATCTACAACCGTACGCACACTTAATATTTTCAGAAAGGTTCAGGTTTTGTTCATCGGTAAATTCATTCATCATGTTCTGCAAAGGGTTGAAATACAACGGCTTTGAAAATTAATTTCCCCAAAATCTTCTGTTCGAGAATCATATCAGATATATTCAATGTGCGAACTTTTTTCTTAAATATCATCGAGCAGAATGTTTGCAAGTGAACTTTTCACAACTATTTTTTTTTGACATGAGAAAACTTTTCTGATCGATGACTTTTTTTATTTAAAAATCACTTGTGAAATTTTTCCGTCGCGATTTCAGAAAGTCTGATTTTTTCCCAACACTGCCCTCGAAGTGCTGAGCAAGTTTTTGAGCTTTTTCGCCGTTTGTAAGAAGTATTTGATTTACTTCATAGAGTGCAAAAATTGGTTTCTCAAGTTTCATAAAAACCTTGGAAAGTTTCTAGAAAGGTTTCAGGAATCAGTAATCAGAACCACTCGGTTCAAGTGGCACGTTCCCCTGGTTATTTGGAGATTCGTACCTTGCCGTGGCTTCTCATCATTTTCTGATGGGAAGGGAAGGATAAAAGGAACTTGGAAGGGCAATTTGAAGTGGGTGAGGTGGTAAAAAAGAACAAAACCAAAAGAGTTGAATCGTTCTGCATCCACGAAAGGATAGATAATTAAACCTCCAACCCTCGAGAGTATTTAGAGATTTTATACAAGCGACACCATTCTGCATTCCCGGAAGAATACAGAACGATTCGCAATATGTATGAACAGAAGTAAATTCGGCACCCCATAATGGATGCCAAACAATCTTCTAAAGCCTACAGAATGGATTCACTCACTCCAGGAGGAACTGTAAACCCATCTGACTATAGCTTCTTACCACATTGGTGGGAAAAGATAGAATATCCTTTACTTTTAGCTCCCCATACACAGACTCAACTCTGTATCAGTAACCAAAAGCCCGGGTACGTAGTTACGTCAATGCAGGACAGTTATATATCAGATGCTATGAAGTATGCAATCGAACTTACACAAATCACAAAAATAATATTTAGCACACTGAAAAGTTATCTCTTTCGAGAGCAACGCAATCATTCCAGCGCCCTTCTAACATTTCAATTCAATTTTCAGCGATAAGCTCTTCATTCGTGCAAAATTTCTTACCGATGAGCATTTTTCAGGTCTGCGAACAGCCAGTAGCCGCTGGGAGCCAATTCGAAGTTCAATTCATGTAGTTTTGCCATTGTTTTGTTGACTTGTGACACGGTGCGTTGTCTTGTTGTTTTTTCCTTTGCCATATGCGATCGTGTCTTTGCAATTTCAGCCTTCAAACGCTCCAATAACGCTATATAATTTTCACTGTTGATGGTATTTCCTTTCTCAAGATAGTCGATAAATATTACACGTAGCACATCCCAAAATGCCGAGGCCATAAACTTTCCAGTCACTTTTGGGAGCTTTGGACGAGACAAACTAGTTGCTATCCACTCAGATAACGATCGTGAAGTGATGAATCCATGTTTCATCTATTGTCACATATCGACGTAAAAATTCCGGTTTGTCACGTTTAAACATGGCTACATAAACACTGCTCAGAATCATCAACACGTTTTGGTTTTTGGTCAACAGTGAGCAAACGCGGCTCACCCACTTTGAACAGAGCTTCTTTACGATGTCGAATGAATCACGCAACTTAACTTTTCAATCACGATAAAACGATTTTGTGGATTGTTGTTTCTGATGGAGCGGGGTCTCCATAACACTTTTCCAGCCATTGCTTCGCTTGAACGGTATTTTTTCTCATCAAGAAGCAGTTTAAAATAAAAACACGAAATTGTTTTTGATCCATTGTTCGGAAAATAATAAAAGTAGCCACACTCTTAGCACAATAACTTACAAACTAAAGAAGGGAATACCATGAAATTTAACAGTTGTCTTTTAAAGGTTAGTATTAACTGAAAAATAGTGATTGCAATAAAACTAGCGACATTTATGTGTTAGGTCCGGGACTATTCAGCACATGTGTTAATTGCCATTGAATTAGTGCATGTTCGTTATTTTTACTCCATTGAACAGTGAGACGGCGAGACAGTTCATGATAGCAACATTCACGGATTGCTTGCCAGACCAGAAACTTGTTGACAAATTTAGACAGTTCTTTCCGATGGTTCCAAAACCGCCAACCTAGATCCGACGATATAGAAATACTTTCCCGGCACTTATTCGGCATCGGCCTGAATGTACGTCTCGTTATCGTGACTTCTCACCTTGGTTCGATAAGTCACTGCCGCAACGAACTTTTTTGTGCGGAACATGGCCACACCATTCGATTCGGTATGGCATCAACGAAAATTTATATGACATAAATATTATTCAGTGGCATAAACTAATTTCCTTTGCACAGTCCAAAGTAAAATATTTGCCATCTTTGCCGCATCTCAAACCAAAAGGTTCAACATCTTCCGGGCCTTCATCAGAGATGCTGTCTCGCGTTTCCTGCTGCCAGCGTTCTTCCGTTTGCGCGCTCGACACTCGTTGATTTTTTTTAATCTCATGGGATACGAATGAGTGATGAATCTTGTGTTGTCTTTCTGCTGTTTCATACGTTATGCTTTACATCTATTCCCTTGGTCCGATCCCGGTCATTCTCCCTCTGATGAGGATCACTGTCGACTTTTTCAACTGCCAACACTGGAAAGCAGAAAAAAACCTTGCAGTACTCAACAACGAGAGTTGATTCAATATAAATTACTATTTACTTATACTATACTTAAGAAAGTTACACGAAAAGTTTTAACTACCTATTGTTTGACCTGTTTTACTTAATTTTGATTTTTTTTTTTACTTTTTTATTTATGACTTCTGGTCAGTCAGTAATTTTTACTTTTTTCGGTATTTTAACGATATCAAACTAACTAGAGATTATAAGAGGAGAAAGAATATGAAATCATAGAGCCATAGTACTCAAGGAAGAGCAAGGATGTGAAGAATAAAGTGCGGAAAAGTGAGACGTGACAAGGGTCATTTAAGTAAGCAGAAGGCTTCTCGTATCTAAACTTTCACCTTCTACCAGAGGAGTCGAACTTAGGCATCTTAGCGATACAAGTCATCCGAGTCTCTGATATGTCAGAAAGTAAAGGCAAAGGTCGTTTGCCATTTACTGTCCGAACCGCAAAAGTAAAGTTACGAGAAGTTGTCACATTCTGCCCACGACGGTTTCTCACACAATGTGTTTCATTGTGTTGATATTTTCTCATACAGTTAGTTATAACACCGGAATGGAAGATTTGTCCGAAACTATTGCTTGAGTGCCTGGAGTTGTAGCGTATGGCTATGCGTCTCACTTTTCCGCACTTTATTCTTCACATCCTTGCTCTTCCTTGAGTACTATGGCTCTATGATTTCATATTCTTTCTCCTCTTATAATCTCTAGTTAGTTTGATATCGTTAAAAAACCGAAAAAAGTTAATTTTGAATTGTTCTGAAACTTTTCTTTCATTCTCTCTTGCCATTGTTGTCGAAACACAACGAACAAAACCACCCAATAGCGAGGGTTTCATTCAATAAGTAAGTAAACCGCATTTCATCTAGCCAAAATAAGGTCTTTGAATTAAACTCCAAAATTGAATGTAAAATACTCAGAATTAGGTTATTTTCCAGTTTCGTGTAGATTGCGGATAAGTACTTAGAGCAAATTCAGCAGCTGCAAGATTCATATGGGTGGTCTATAATGTAAATGAAACTGAAACAAATGTATCCCCAGCCATCCGTTTTAGTTTTATTTATTCGACCAGTTCTACTGTCAAATTTAAAACTGGTATACATTGCTGTTCTATTTTATTTTTGAAACACAGATGAAACGCTGCTGGGGCTGCCAGTTTATTTTGTTATAATTTCTAGATTTAAATTTTAAAACTGACATAAATTATGCATCTAGAACTAGAACACTCCTGAATAAGCCCTTAAGGTGGTGAACTATTTCGCGAATGATTTTTATTCTAACAGTTACAGAGTGGAAGCGAGAGATCTGTATATCGCCTCCTCACTAGTTTCGCTCTTACCTGATGAATTTTGTCGAGCCACATATCGACCCGATCATCCCGTCATCAGATAATTTTGCACCATTTGCATCAACCGTGCCAACCTAAAAGCGGCCCTTACAAAAGAATTATTAATGTCATTTTTAATGACTACTAAGTAATGATATTTCGCCAAAGAACACTTGCCAGCTGGCGAGCTTCTTGGGATAGAGATGATCTGGGTCGGTGGATGCACTCAATTATTCCTAAAATATCGACAAAGGCATGGTTCAAGGGACTGGATGTGAGTAGGGACTTCATTCGTTTGATGTCCAGACTCATGTCCAATCACTACGCGTTAGATGCACATCACCTTCGAATTAGACTTTCCGAAACTAATCATTGTGCTTGTGGCAAAGGCTATCGCGATATTGATCATGTCGTTTGGACATGCGTGAAGTATCGTGATGTCAGATCTCAACTAATAAATTCCCTGCGTACCCAAGGTAGACTATCCAATGTCCCAGTTCGAGACATTCTTGCTTGTCGTGACCTTTCTTACATGAAACTTCTTTATCATTTCATAAAGACAATTGAAGTTTCAATTTAATAATTGACCCTTTTGAGGGTTAGTTCTGACTCCTACTGCGTTCATTAGTTCATCCAATAGCAAAATTCTAATAAAAATGATGTGCTGATACAAACAAACTCCAAATAGGTTACGAAATCAACAACAAAATGTATAAAAATTTAAGCTTATCTTATAATTTATAGCAGTTAATGGTTCAAATAATGTTCTTAAGTAGATTTAATAATAAATAACGAAATAGCTAATATGATTTTTTAAATATAAGAGGAATATGTTTTATTAAACTCAAATAGCTGTGACTATATTAGTATTATATTAGGTTAAGAATTCTATGTAAAAGTGATGATACGGCGATGAAACAACTTATGGAAATTGCCTTAAGAAATAAACGTATTTATGAAAAAAAATAAGTAATGATATTCCAAATCTGTATGGAGAACTCGTCATTACTGCCCTTACACGTGTATTAGAAATGGCATTACTTTTAAACAATGATACTTTTAAGGGTTGGGAACAGTACCGTAAAGTGGTAGTTTTTTTTTTGCTATTTTCCCGTTTCAAATTAAATTTTCTTGGAAACGGTGCAGAATATAGAAAAAAAACCATCTGACAATGTCTTCGAAATTTAGTTGAGAATATTCTGTGAAATTTTCAGAATGATTCATTCAGTTTAGTAGCGGTAGAGTTGTATTTTTTCTGATTGAAGAACTGCTGAAAATTGGAACGCTCGGAAATGCATACCATAGTTACTGTTTATTATAGTGAAAAATAAATAACGGCCTTTGCCTAAGACAACGTAATGAACCGATAATAGTTGAAGCTATACAACTAGTGTTAATTACGGATGTATTAAATTAATCATTTTGTGTTGAAGAGAAAAAAGTAGTCGGGGTTCAAATTTGTGTTCTAATTTTGATACGTTTTTTTCTAGAAACTCTGAAATCGGAATCAAAGTCCATGAAGAAAACGAAGCTCAGTATTTTGATATTGCGTTATGAAACAATTTTGTTCTGGTTCTAATATTGATCCAACGGCTTGCTTTTCGCTGCTACAGCTTCTTACCGATATCACAGGAGCTCTATTCAAGAAAACCTTATCTATGTATTACATTCTGGCCGGTGCCGCCAACGAATACTTCTTGGACGTTAGGGAGGCAATACCAATATCCACTTTCGAAATATCGTTAAGTATTTGATCGTGTGCAACCAGCTGTTATTGATGTTCCGATGATAACTTTTTGCTGTTTCCACGACTCAAGAAGTATCAATAAATAACTGTGAAAATTGTTTATCAAAAGTTTTTTGATAAACAGAACAAAAGTAATTGAAAACAATAGGAAGATCGATTCTGTTATACATAACGCTTTTTATGGAGCTCTATTCGTATTATAATATCAAAGATAAGTACATTATTCAATGGCGTTAATGACAATCAAATTTTAATATAACTTGTTTTGATTCAGAACAGTAGCTTCTCTACATTTGAAGCAGGAGCATGTGGATTTTAAACAAATTTTTTTTCTGGGTTTCTTTTGATCATGATTGATTGCTACAAACAAAATGAAAGAATAAAAAAACATTAGTCTACTTTTCTAAATGATTTTGTTCTTGTTATATCCTGTATATTAGCTTGCTGAATAAGATTCATGCCTGTTCACTCACGGCAAATGAAATGAATCAATATACTATGCTTCACTTTTACAAATGTTGCGAAGAAAAGCTGATGGCTTCTAAATGTGTCATGACTCATGAGTAAATGTTACCTGTGAAATATATTACAAAAATCATTAACAAAGATCAACAAAAAACAAACTTACGACAACAGCCGCTCATCGATTAGGATTTGGGATAATGAAGGTTGAATCATTTTGTGCATACGTATAATAACTCTAACGCATTCCTCAACGTTGATTACGTTCATGTGATTTTTTTTTAATATTAATTCTATTACATTGGCTTATTTTTCCTTGTTGGTAATGGTTAGCTTTGCCAAACTAAACTAATTGCTGAAAATTGAATTGTTGATATATTTTATTTGAAATAATTATCCATCACGCTATCCTTCTACTACCCTTAACCACTATCAACAGTTGAAATATTGCGAGTAATTCCTTTTAACTTTTTCATGAATTTGTTGAGAATTGAACGGACAACGGACAAAAAAACAAAAAAACTAATTTCGTGTCGTAGCAACTAAATTCATTCGATATATCGTAGCCAGCAATTTTCTTTTAAAAAGGTTTAAAGTTGTCATGACAAAACAGTGAAACAGGCTAGGCTAAATTGATCTAGGCGTTGAACCAAACATTGGAAATAGGTTTGTATTGGACCTAGGGGTATTATTATTTGTATTTGCCTCTACTTGTTCATCGAATATCTCGGCTTTGAAGGCTTGTATCATAAATCTACCGTGACAAAGTCTAGAAAATTTAGTTTAGATGCGATTAGTACATAAAAACATATATGTTATCGCGATAAAAATAAAGTCTTGTATTTTTCTGTGAAACAAAGTCAGTTTCAATGCATCCGCAATTTTTTTCGTTTTGGTTTCCTGATAGCATTCTGAAAAAGGAGAGAGAAATAAAATTGGCTAGTCAAGGCTGCCAAACACGAGTACAAGAGAAATATGATGCGCAAAGGGAATTGAGCGAGCCACGTGGTTGGTTTAAAACTCAACACGCGACCCTCTGTCCTCAGACCTTAATGATCGTGTGAGGACCGATAAAAACGTATCGACATTATCGGGCAACCGCCGTGTTTCTTGTATTGCTTTCACTCTTTTGCACTAGTGATACACAGTGTACACTCTTACCAGACGCTACCTAATTTTGGGTCAAAACCTACCCAAAATCAACTAAAGTGCATCTCCTCAATTTTAGGTAACGAGTGCGACCTCAAAATTTAGGTAAATGTAATTTTTGCCTAAAGTGTTATGCCATAACAAACCACGCTACCCATTTTTTACGATCAAGGCAAAGTTTGAGTAGATAACGACCTAATTTTTTGGGTACCTTATAGAAGAGCTCGACAATTGTCTAATCCACGTGTGAATTTTTTGGTGTGGCTATTTTTAGCAGTAGTGTGGTGAATGCTAGTGTGAGTATGTCGAAATAACCCAGTGAATTTTGTCAAGCTGCATCGTGCCAATTATTGAAGACATATATACAATAAAAAAAACTGCAATGCCAAAACAGTTGAGAAAGACATAAAACCGTGTATGAAACTCTATACCACTTAATGGAACTGTCTTCTACTTAGAAACTCTATATGCATTTTCCGCAGTGTATGATTATGAATCAAAAATGTTTTTATCTCAGTGTAAGCCTGAGCCCACAACAAACTTTGACTTCTGTTCGCACACATTCTAATTTCGTATAAGAATAGATCTGTCCACTCTGCATCGGTGTGAGTAACAGAGACGTCAAATTGCTCAATGAGTGAATTCTCCTCAAAAAATAGGCAAATATGATTTTCAGTGCAAACGTCAATCTTGTTCAATATGCACGCTTCCGTGCACGACCTGACTAACCCAATTTGCGTTCATTTAGGCATTCAGAAAAAAATCTACACATGAATACAAATCGTAGGATGTATGATGTTTATTGAATAAAAAACGAACAACCAATCAATTGCATTACACTTCGAATATAGAGCATGTAGCATTGCGCATTAGCAATGGTTCATCGTAACAACAGATGCTTATGAATAATTGATTATTATTCACATATTTCAGTGCTAAACTATTAGCTTCAACAAACCAAACTCATTGCCGTTTCAACCTTCCGAGCGAACGGACGTGATTTGGATTTACTGCGAAAGCATTGAAAACCAGTTGTGTGCGTGTGATAAAGTGGTCGGACGATATTGTGTGATAGACAATAGTGCTTTTTCCTCTGAGAGGTTTTTTTTTCGCATTATATAATAGAACAGTGCCTTATTGCGAGCGGTCGATCGAAACGGTACCGTTAGCCGATTATTGTTTCGC
This sequence comes from Malaya genurostris, assembly GCF_030247185.1. Classification (NCBI taxonomy): domain Eukaryota; kingdom Metazoa; phylum Arthropoda; class Insecta; order Diptera; family Culicidae; genus Malaya; species Malaya genurostris. The sequence goes on along the minus strand of NC_080570.1, from coordinate 62,315,594 downwards.
CGATCAAGGCCAAGTGTGAGGATTATAAACAAGCGGCCATTGAGTGAGGATTATAAATAAGTGTGCCTTTTCCTCTCGGAGGTTTTTTGCACATCATCAAAGCGGCGATACGCCGATCGACGAAGTCCAGCTTGGTGTCCCCCGTTGGATCTTAGTTAAGTACCTTTACTTCGTTTATTTTTATTTCTTTATTTGACCATTATATTTCCCCCCGAATCATTTGTTTTTGCGCGGAAGTAGTTCCGCTATGTCTAATTTAAAACCTGCCCCCCCCGCTCCCGATGTTCAAATGGAGACTTCCCTTGTCAGTAAAAAGTCCCGCATAAAGAGCTATCCTGATAGGCTCGCACTACCGGCCGGGCCTTACGCGGTCTATTTCCGGACCAAATCAAAGGAAAAAAAACTTAATATTTTAAAAATATCGCGGGACCTGAATTCGCGATATAATACCATAAAAAGTATAGATAGAATACGGCCAGACAAGCTCAGGGTCCTGTTTACCAGCTCAAAACAGGCTAATGAGCTTGTTCAAAATGATCCTTTTACGCTGGAGTACCGCGTCTACGTGCCAGCTCGTGAAGTCGAAATCGACGGTGTGGTCACCGATTCGAGTTTGACTTGCGAGGATATTCTTAAGTACGGGGCGGGTTGTTTTAAAGACCCCTCACTTAAGAATGTCAAGATACTGGATTGCAAGCGATTGCATTCAGTATCGATCGCCGGGGATGGAACAAAGTCTTATCCCCAATCAGACTCCTATCGTGTGACCTTCGCCGGCTCGGCATTGCCCAACTACATCCTCTTGGACCGGGTTCGTTTGCCTGTTCGTTTATTTGTACCCCGGATAATGAATTGTACCAATTGCAAACAACTGGGGCATACAGCTACCCATTGCAGCAATAAGCCACGTTGTGCTAACTGTGGGGAAGCTCATGCGGACGGCTCTTGCGGTAAGGATGCTGAAAAGTGTCTCTACTGTAAGGAGGGTCCGCATGACCTCTCTGACTGTCCCGCTTACAAACTGCGAGGAGATCGGATGAAGCGTTCCCTGAAGGAACACTCCAAGCGTTCCTTTGCCGAGATGGTTAAGAGTGCCACCCCTCCTAAACAGGCAACGAATCCATATGCCTGCTTGTCAACTGACGAGAGCGATTCTGACGACCCTTTGGAAGGTCCATCTTCAGCGGTCCCTCATAGCTGTAGGAAAAGAATGAATAAATCTTCTCATAAGCTACCTAGTAAGGGTTCGAAGGTGTCTTCCGAAGGGTTTCGAAAAGTTACAGCTAACGGGAATCGGGAAAAATCACCGAAGCAAAAAGCTCCTGGTCTCGGAAAACTCAATTCCGAGATGGAATTCCCACCGCTTCCAGGGACTAAAAAATCCCCAAGCGTCCCTGAAAATCCACCAGAAAACCAACTATGTGCTGGACTTATAAAGTTCTCTGATGTTGTGGACTGGATTTTTACAACTTTCAATATTTCAGACCCTCTTAGAAGCATTTTAATTGCTTTCATGCCAACAGTAAAAACATATTTGAAGCAGTTGACTGCAAATTGGCCCCTTCTTTCAGCGATTGTATCTTTCGATGGCTAAATCATCCACCGAGGTCACGGATCTAATCACTGTTTTACAGTGGAATTGCAGAAGTATTATCCCAAAAATAGATTCATTTAAATTTCTAGTAAACAATCTGAAATGTGACGCATTTGCATTGTGCGAAACTTGGCTAACTTCTGAAATACCCTTAAACTTTCACGATTTTAACATTATTCGTCTGGATCGAGATAATCCCTATGGAGGAGTACTTTTGGGGATCAAAAAGTGCTATTCTTTCTATCGCATTAACCTCCCCACGATACCAGGTATTGAAGTTGTCGCATGTCATGTTACAATCAAAGGTAAGGACCTTTGCATTGCTTCCATCTACATTCCCCCAAGAGCCTCGGTTGGGCATCGGTGGCTCAGTGATATCGTAGAGCTCCTTCCTGCACCGACGTTGGTTTTAGGAGACTTTAACTCACACGGTACGGGATGGGGCTGTCTTCACGATGATAACAGATCAACTATGATCCATGATATCTGCGACAACTTCAATATGACAATCTTGAATACGGGAGAAATGACACGGATTCCTACACCACCAGCAAGACCAAGTGCGCTGGATTTATCCCTTTGCTCGACATCGCTACGGTTGGATTGCACGTGGGAGGTAATTCCTGATCCCCACGGTAGCGATCATCTACCGATCGTAATATCAATCACCAGCGGCTCAAAACCATCGAAGACAATCAATGTTTCGTATGACCTCACACGAAATATTGATTGGAATAGCTATGCGACCTCGATATCTGAGAAACTTGAAAGAACTCAACAACTTCCTCCGGAGGAAGAGTACACGTTTTTGGCTGGCTTGATTCTCGACACCGCGACTCAAGCTCAGACGAAACGTGTACCCGGCGCGAAAACTAACATCCGTCCTCCCAACCCGTGGTGGGACAAAGAGTGCACAAATTTAAACGCGGAGAGAGCCTCCGCGTATAAAATATTCAGAAAAAATGGAACACCTGATAATTACCGGAATTACGCGGCGTTAGACGTTAAAACTAAGAACTTGATTAGAGCCAAGAAACGCGGTTACTAGCGTCGGTTTATAGACGGCTTAACGAAAGAAATATCTATGAGTACTCTTTGGAACACAGCCCGACGAATGCGCAATCATAACACCACGAATGAAAGCGAGGAATACTCCAACCGCTGGATATTCGATTTCGCTAAAAAAGTATGCCCAGACTCTGTTCCGGAACAGAAGATCACCCGCGCCGCGACACCAAATACAAACGAAACACCGTTTTCGATGGTAGAGCTCTCACTTGCACTCTTGTCATGTAACAATAAAGCCCCGGGATTAGACAGAATAAAATTCAACTTGTTGAAAAATCTGCCAGACCCCGCCAAAAGGCGCTTGTTGAGTTTATTCAATAAGTTCCTTGAGGACAACATTGTTCCACATGACTGGAGACAAGTGAAAGTGATCGCCATTCAAAAACCAGGAAAATCAGCCTCCGATCACAATTCGTATCGGCCGATTGCTATGCTTTCCTGTATCCGGAAATTGTTCGAAAAAATGATTCTCTTCCGTCTAGACAATTGGGTCGAAACTAATGGCTTACTTTCAGATACACAATTTGGTTTCCGCAGGGGTAAAGGAACGAACGATTGTCTTGCGTTGCTCTCAACAGAAATTCAAATGGCATTTGCTCGTAAAGAACAAATGGCGTCAGTTTTCCTAGACATTAAGGGGGCTTTTGACTCAGTTTCTATAAATATCTTATCTGAGAAGCTGCATCAGCATGGTCTTTCGCCAGTTTTGAACAACTTTTTACATAATCTATTGTCTGAGAAACACATGTATTTCGCGCATGGTGATTTGTCGACAATACGATTCAGTTACATGGGTCTTCCTCAGGGCTCATGCTTAAGCCCCCTTCTATACAATTTTTACGTAAGCGACATCGATAAATGTATCAACACATCTTGCACGCTAAGACAACTTGCCGACGACAGCGTTGTGTCTATTATAGGACCCAAAGCTGGCGATCTGCAAGGGCCGTTACAAGATACTCTTGTCAACTTATCCACATGGGCTCTTCAAATGGGTATCGAATTCTCTACGGAGAAAACTGAGCTGGTTGTATTTTCGAGAAAGCGAGAACCAGCACAATTACAGCTTCAACTAGGGGGTGAAACCATAGCTCAGGTCTTCACATTTAAATAGCTCGGGGTCTGGTTCGACTCCAAAGGCACCTGGGGATGTCACATTAGGTATCTGAAAAGAAAATGCCAACAAAGAATCAACTTTCTTCGTACAATAACCGGGTCGTGGTGGGGTGCCCATCCAGGAGACCTGATCAGGCTGTACCAAACGACGATATTGTCCGTGATGGAATACGGATGCTTTTGCTTCCGATCCGCGGCGAACACTCATTTCATCATGCTGGAAAGAATTCAGTATCGTTGTTTGCGTATTGCCTTGGGTTGCATGCAATCGACTCATACGATGAGCCTCGAAGTGCTGGCGGGTGTTCTCCCATTGAAAAACCGGTTCTGGGATCTCTCATATCGTTTGCTCATTCGATGCGACATTTTGAATCCTCTGGTGATTGAAAATTTCGAAAGGTTAGTTGAGCTTAATTCTCAAACCCGTTTTATGTCCTTGTATTTTGATTACATGGCTCAGAATATTAATCCTTCTTCGTTTGTTTCCAACCGTGCTCATTTCTTGGATACTTCTGATTCTACTGTGTTTTTCGACACATCCATGAGAGAAGAAATTCGTGGAATTCCGGCTCACGTGCGCCCTCAAGTGGCCCCAAATATTTTCTATAATAAATTTAGAACAGTCAACTGTGAAAAGGTGTTTTACACTGACGGATCAAACATTAACAAGTCCACAGGCTTCGGCATCTTCAATCAAAACATCACCGCTTCTTACAAACTCAGTGATCCGGCTTCAGTTTACGTCGCAGAATTAGCTGCTATTCAGTACACCCTCGAGATCATTGAAACCTTGCCCAAAGACCATTACTTCATTGTCACGGACAGTCTAAGCTCAATAGAAGCTCTCCGGGCAATGAAGCCAGGCAAGTGTCCCCCATATTTCCTGGGGAAAATACGGGAACATTTGAGTACTTTATCTGAACGGTCTTATTTAATATCGTTAGTCTGGGTCCCTTCGCATTGTTCCATTCCGGGCAATGAAAAGGCAGACTCATTGGCTAAAGTGGGCGCATCAGAAGGTGATATTTATGAAAGACCAATCTGCTTCAATGAATTTTTCAGTATCTCTCGTCAGAAAACTCTCGAAAGTTGGCAAACTTCATGGAGCAATGACGAACTGGGACGATGGCTACACTCCATTATCCCTAAGGTATCGACGAAACCTTGGTTCAAGGGGATGAACGTGAGTCGTGATTTCATTCGCGTTATGTCACGACTCATGTCAAATCACTATACATTCAACGCACATCTCCGGCGTATCGGGATCGTGGAGAACGGGCTCTGCACCTGTGGCGACGGTTATCAGGACATCGAGCATGTCGTGTGGTCGTGCGTAGAGTATCGCGACGCCAGGTCGAAGCTACTGGAATCCCTCAGGGCCCGAGGTAGACCGCCTGAGGTTCCGGTTCGGGATGTGTTGGCGAGTCGGGATAGTTCATATATGCTTCTCATATACCAGTTTCTCAAACACATTAATATACAAGTGTAATCTGTTACATCTGGCTTAGAAAGTTCCTCCTATTTATCGACGTTGTTTCAACTGTGGCTAAGAATTATTTCTCAACTGCAGGTTCGACACTAACTTCCGCCGATTATCCCGATTCCTCATCTGTCCACCATCTTCATCGGAACTAACAAGATCTTTTTGCTGTCACTAACCTTCGCTTCCCCTCTCCCCGTCTCTTCACCATCTCGATGTCAACTAATTAGATCTCTGTCGTTTTAGTCATTTCATTCCCATATCCCCTTTTTACTCCGTTTTACGCAATATTTACTTCGCTATATATTTTTTTCATTTTCTTCTGTAACAACACCATCATCGCCCACGGAAACTTATCAACAGCATGCGGGCCACCCGCCGGGTATTCGTAACCTGGGGGTGTTTCCCGCGGACCCACACGGACCGAAGAATGCGGCCAACATGAATATTCACCAACGCCATATGGAAGACTCTCATGAAATATTCAGATCACCGGCCGATCACCACATGAAGGCTGGATCTGCCAAAGTCAACCACTGCGACCCAAATATGACATTACTTAATGATACAACCCTAGTTTTAAGTTAGTCGTAAATTTTAAATTAGTAAAAGCCCTTGGCATCTTAGAGCTTAAGCAGTGTGCCTTAAACATTATATTCTTGAATAAAAAAAAAAAACAAACCAAACTACCCTACAGATAATATAACTAATCTCGATAACAAACAAGCATTTCTTTCAACACATTGACATTCATGTAGTCCCGTACTTTTTCAATCCTGTACCTGTCACATGAGATTCCCAAACGTTAGCACATAATCCCCGCTTTCCGGTCGATTAAAAAATGAAGCCCAAAATCGATCATCTCCCAGCTTGACATCACGTCCCCTCGATTGGACATCATCCGCACTATGCCGATGTCGATGGATGTCGGTAGCCTACCCGCCTACTTTGCTTTGTGACATCCAAAATGTCAACTAGTGCAGCTTGACTAGGCGGGCGGTTCTCTACGGGTTCGGACAGAATATGGTGCTACCGTTGGCAACTACGATACGCTTCGACGCTATCAATAAAAGAATGCTGTGTTCTTCGTTTTCTGTTCAGTCCTGGCCGAGTCCTCTACCCATGAAAACCCATTATTGGATGTATTCGTATAGTGCAAAATCGGTCGCACCCGGTTTTGACAGCAAGCGGAATAAAAATGGCAAGATTTTCGATTTATGGATTCTATTCTATGCCTAGTCGGCAGTGTGAAAGCTCCGAATGCGGACGAATATGTATGTAATGAATGCCTCGGTACGCCCACTGCAAAAGTGTGCCAACCGGAAATCATCGAATCGCATTTATATCCTGTATGGTAGTCTGTTATTGTTGTTTAAGGAAATTGTTGATACAGAAAGAATAAATTAAATAACTTTCAATTGACTCAATTCGAAACCGATCAGACTGATTTTTAAAATATTATTGATGCCTCTGTTCTCAACTAAAAAAATCATTAACCTCGATTTCAACCTCTGCAAATCGAAGAATGTCGCATTGACAAAACGAAGTAATATTGCGCAGCCCGAAATGTTGTCAGATACAATGAAAAAAGCCCAAAATGGGCCGCTGGAAGGCGGTTATTTTATCGATATTGTATTCTGAATAAAGTGTCAATAAAAGGCATCGTATATCTTAAATAAATCTTGTTCATTCGGTTGCAAAATGGAGGAATTATTCAACATTCGAATGGGTCCTCTAGATGGTGCACCCTGTGCTTTCTTGGTTTCGGGGACAGTCTTTAATAGCAGCGTTCAAACCGGTAGAAGGTCGTCAAAATCGGATTGTCACATATACCATTAAATTTCTCAAACCGAAAATGTTCATTATAGCCCTACCAAATTTGATTGACTTTCAAATGAACGACTGAATGCAAGAGTCGGATAAGTGCAACTTAGTTTGCAAAACCCGGACATGGATTTTACAATGCAAGGATCGTTTAAAAACATCTTTTTTTGCACGAACCGGACAGAAAAACTTTGAAGGAAGTCGGATTATTCCGTTTTAGTGCATCGCTGCACTAAATGATTAAACACACTTTACCCTATAATTCTGAAACCGGAAGTCGGACCCGGATGAAATTAAACAGCAACCTATGAGACTATGGGAACTTTTATTTGAGCCAAATCATCTCTGAGAAAATTGAGTGAGTCTCGTTTTAAACTTTTTGGCCACTTTTTCGGTACTTCTGGAACCGGGAACTTGGAACCAGTATAGCCAAAATCGGTTCGTTTAGTAAGTAACTAATATAGTCTACAAATTGAATCAATTTTAAGTGAACTTTAGAAGAATTTTACAGAATTTTGCATCGTCGTTTTAAATGATGGTGTGAAATTCAATAGCAACCTATGGGACTATGATATTTTTTATTTTATGAGTGACATTATTTAACACACACACAAACACGCACAGACACATACATTGCTCAGCTTGATGAACTGTGTCAAATGATATAGAACAATTAGCCCTCTGGGATTTTCGCTAGTCAATATTTCAAGTGAATGCATAAGCTTTCTATATGAGAAAGGCCACAAGTGTACTTTTATAGAAGCATTGTTATCATGATTTTGTAATAACAATAACAAATAGGTACAAATTGAATAAAAGAATTAGAAATTTACATTTTATTCACCTAAAAAATATAAATTTTAATGTGCCAACCCTGCACGCTATACGAAATTGAACAAAGCACGCTACGAACGGAGCAAAGCCGCAAGTACCGGAAGTCGGATCAGGATGAAATTACACAGTATATTTAAAGACAATGAGAAATTGAAGTGAGTTCCATTTTTGGAGATTTTCTTCACTATTACCGGTGCTTACGGAAGCGGAAACCGAGGACTAGTAATCCCCAAGTAGCTTTATATACACTGAAGAACCGCATAAAAAACCGCATAATTCTGAAAATTCGCATAAAAACCGCATAACTTTGAAACTTCGCCTAAAAAAAACGCATAAAAGAAAACCGCATAACTCTGAAAATTCGCATAAAAAACGTATAATTCTGAAACTTCGCACAAAAAAAACACATAACTCTGAAAATTCGCATAAAAAGTTGCATAAAAACCGCATAAAAAAAAACCTTACTGTATTCACTAACTAACAAGATTTACCAACTAGATGAATTTAGCAGTAAGTTTTATAAAAATGTGCATCTCGTTTCGCTATCACTTGTGACAAAATATACATGAAATTGAAAATTTTCACTAATCGCACTGTAATACCGGAACCGGAAGTTGGATCTGGATAAACTTCTCGAGAACTTTTTAAAGAATTTCAAGACCTTTTATTTGCTTCTTATGTCGTTTTCGTTTTTAAATTGCAAATTTTTAAATTTTTTCCACTTGAATCGACCTGTCCGCATCGCTCACATCCTCCCCAACGACGAAAATAAAGTATTGTGCACCTGGAAGAGTTTTTGAGTCCTCCTTTACATAAGTCTCATCGTCCATCAAAACGCATGCATCCGTACACTGCAAAAGACTCGAATACAATTTCCGGACCCTTGTTACAGCTCGCTTCTTCTGTTCTACACTTTGTTTCGAGATTTTCTGCTTCTTGTAGGTCTTCATGTGATTTCGCCTCTTGATACGCTGGATCATTCTGACACTCGTTCCTGCTTTTCTGGCCAAATCACTTATTGACATTGATTTGTTCTTCATGATTAGAGATACCTCTTTCTGGTCCAGTTTCGGGTTAGAAGAACTGGGTTTTCTGCCTCTTCCTGGTAGTTCATCCGAAGAATAGTGTTCCCCAAACTATTAATGATGGTTTTAACACTGGCATGATGAATTCCAAACCGCTTTGCCAATTTTCGGGTTCGCCCTTCTCAATTAGCCATGTGTCCATAACCTTAATTTTCACTTCCTTTTCAATACGCGACATTTTGAAAACGCAGAATTTCAACCGCACAAACAAGTAAACAAACGAAAGCTGACAGCCAAACGCACAGCATGCTGTGATCTGAGCATAAAAAACATCACAAATACATGCGTACAACATAAATGTAGCTTATTTTCGATACACTCCTTATGCTGCGTTTCCACAGCGACAGTTTATAAAAACTTTGAATGCAAAAATCGGATAGATACATTTGTTTTGGAAAAACCAGTTAAGTTTTTGTTCGGTTTTTGCATTCAAAGTTTTTCTGTCCGGTTATTGTAAAAAAGATGTTTTCGAACGATTCTTGCATTGCAAACACTGAGCTAAATTTTCATTTTCACATTATATAATATTCTAATGATTTTTCACTATTAGCATTTCCAATGATAGCTACAAAGTGTATTAAACATCATGTCAAAAATATAAGATAATCTTATGAAATATAAAACTCTTTACATTCGTACCGCATCTCTCCGATCGATCGGACGTTATTTCGTGCTCTTAAGCAGTGCCGTGTGTGTTTTTCCTTGCTAAAGGTTTTTTTCTCACACATTCGATAGTTTACCAGACTAGTATAATAGTGATCAGACGGTGCCTATCATCAAAAACTGCCGTTATTCTATTGTGTATCCAAGAGGGTTAGCTCTTTGTTTGCAGTGCTAGTGATTGTTCCCGTGCGAAGGTTCCGCACACTAGCAGCAGAGACAATCATCTTGCTGACCTTGAACTGGATTAGTGGTGTCTAGCTAAGTATAATCCTAGTGTTTTGTTTTTATCATTCGTTTATCTCAACATATCTCAATAAAGCGTGTGTTTACTTTACTATGAACGAGGGCGGAGGGCGTCCTCCCTCAAATGATAATCTCTCCATAAAAATGGATGGCATAGAACTCCTGGATAATTTATCTTCCCCTGATAACCCCTCTCGCACACGCGTGTGGCCAACCGGTTCTGCGGGGCCCTATGTGGTATACTTCCGGTCCAAAAAAGAACAATCACTCAATTTGATGCAAATATCAAGTGAACTGGCTAAGTACTACTCGGACGTTATCCAGATAGCAAAAGTTCGAGCGAAAAAGTTGAAAGTTGTCGTGAAGACCCTCGAGCAAGCAAATCAGATCGTTCGCCATGATGCCTTTACGAGGAATTACCGCGTTTACATACCAGCTCGGGAAGTGGAAATTGACGGCGTGGTTAGTGAGGCGAGTTTGACCTGCGAATACCTTCTGAAGAGTGGGGTTGGCTGTTTCAGAGATCCTGCTCTTCAGAATGTTAAAATACTGGACTGCAAGCAATTGAGTTCAGTAAAAATTGCAGAAGATAAGACAAAAACTTATTCTTCATCAGACTCATTTCGGGTAACTTTCGCTGGATCTGCTCTTCCCAATTACGTCCTTCTGGGCAAGGTTCGCTTACCTGTACGCTTATTTGTCCCGCGGGTAATGAATTGTACCAATTGCAAGCAGCTGGGTCACACAGCCACCTACTGCGGCAATAAGCAAAGATGCATTAAATGTGGAGGGGAACATGCAGACGAATGATGTGGCAAAAAAGCTTCAAAGTGTCTTTACTGTGGGGAAAACCCACATGAATTGAATTCATGTCCCGCGTACAAACTGCGCGGAGAAAAATTGAAGCAATCTCTGAAAGAACGTTCCAAACGAACTTTCGCAGAGATGCTGAAGAACACCATGCCACCTGTCGAATCGATGAATCTCTTTGATTGTTTGCCTACCGACGAGAATGATTCCGATGACCCTCAAGAGGGATCATCCTTTACTATGCCTAGCGGTTCTAGGAAAAGAAGGACGATCTCATCTCCTAAACTGCCTTGTAAAGGCCCAAGGATATCCATTGCGGGGACCAAAAAAATTACAAATAGTCGAAGTGCTTCCCAAAAACCGAAGCAAAAGGCTCCTGGTCTAGCGAACTTAGCATCAGACCAAGAGTTTCCTGCACTTCCCAATACACCAAATACCCCGAGTACCCCTAAAATACAAACTGAGAATCAATCAAGTGCTGGAATACTGAAATTCTCTAACATTGTGGACTGGATTCTTAAAACCTTCAACGTCACTGATCCTCTCAAGAGTCTGTTGATGACATTTATGCCAACAATTAAAACATGTTTGAAGCAGTTGACTGCAAAATGGCCCCTCCTTTCAGAGATTGTATCCTTTGATGGCTAATACATCGAACGAGGTTAAGGATGCAATCACTGTGCTACAGTGGAATAGCAGAAGTATCCTCCCGAAAATTGATTTCTTCAAAGTTCTCTTAAATAGTTTGAAATGCGACGCATTTGCTTTGTGTGAAACCTGGCTGACCTCAAATGTAACCCTCAACTTCCACGATTTTAACATAATTCGCCTGGATCGAGATGATCCCTACGGAGGAGTACTTTTGGGGATCAAAAAGTGCTATTCCTTCTTCCGAATTAACCTCCCATCGATACCAGGTATTGAAGTTGTCGCATGTCAGGTCAGAATTAAAGGCAAAGACCTTTGCATTGCTTCCATCTACATTCCTACACCAACGTTAGTTTTAGGTGACTTCAACTCACATGGTACGGGTTGGGGTTGTCTTCATGATGACAATAGATCAACCGTGATCTATGATCTTTGCGATAACTTCAATATGGCAATTCTTAATACGGGAGAAATGACACGGATTCCTGCACCCCCAGCAAGACCAAGTGCGCTGGATTTATCCCTTTGCTCGACATCACTACGGCTGGATTGCAAGTGGAAGGTGATCCCTGATCCCCACGGTAGCGATCATCTACCTAACGTAATTTCAATCACCTGCGGATTACGACCATCGGAGACAATCAATGTTTCGTATGACCTCACACGAAATATTGATTGGAAAGAATACGCTAATTCGATGTCTGAGAAACTCAAAACAACACAAGAACTTCCTCCGGAGGAAGAGTACACGTTTTTGACTGGCTTGATTCTCGACTCCGCGATTCAAGCTCAGACGAAACGTGTACCCGGTGCGAAAACTAACATCCGTTCTCCCAATCCGTGGTGGGACAAAGAGTGCTCATCATTGAACGCGGAGAGATCTTTAGCATTCAAAAAGTTCAGAAAATATGGAACACCTGATAATTATCGCAATTACGCGGCGCTAGAAAAGCAAATGAAGAACTTAGTTAAAGCAAAAAAACTAGGTTACTGGCGACTCGGCCATCCATGGAAGTTGACCGTCAATGTCAATTTCCCTCTCTGAGCAGCCTAGATAGCCGTGTAGTGTCGGTAGCGGTTTCCCAACTGGCTAAGAATAACGCTACGGTCCACCTGTACCGGTGGTATAAGTCCACCAAACAGGTAAGCCGTGTGGCATCCGGCGGAATTATTTTTTACCAAGAATTGATCCACTGGTTTCCTGTTCCATGTCGTAAAAGGCCACAAAAATAGGAACTCCTAAGTCAAGGTGTATTTCCGTGCCGATGGCTGAATGGCTGCAGGAGGTTAAACAATGCAGTCGTGAACGGAATAACTTGGGATTTTCCCTTACTGTGTTAAGCGAAGCTCTGGCACAGTGGACGACTTCTTTCTTCGCAACTCGTGGGATTTAAATGATTAAAACATTTAAAAAAATCCTTACATGGTTCGCTATAGGCGATTATAAGCCAATATATTTGGTTTCTTGTAGTTGTTGTACGGTAAGTGCTGGAGGTGGAGTGTTCGTTACTTTAATTGATAATGGTTAGAGTAGCACAAATCAATCTCCAGCATAAACGTACAGCAACTATGAATCTATCCAGACTTCTGCAAGAAGGTAAAGCTTCTTTAGCTTTGGTTCAAGAACCATATTTCCAAAAGGGAAACTTCTACGTTGGAAAATTGTTAAACCCAGTCTTTGTTGCCTTTAACAAGACCGGAATGACTAATCCACGTGAAATGCCTCGAGCATGCATACTTGCAAATAGTGCTCTCGATGTCTCTCTCATATCGGAGCTCACAACTCGGGATATTTGTGCTGTCACAGTTGGTATGACTACTGATGGCATAGACAGGAAATATGTCTATTGTTCGGCATATTTGCCGCATAACCAACCTTCGCCAAGCGATGACTTCAAAAAGGTTGTATCATACTGCTGCAAAAGTGATATACCGCTTGTAATCGGCAGTGACATAAATGCTCACCATATCATTTGGGGCAGCACAGATATAAATTCGAGAGGCTCTGATATGATGGAATTTGTGAGCAGTACAAACCTGCACATAGTCAATGCAGGAAACCGTCCAACTTTTGCGAAATCTGGCAGAGAGGAGGTTTTGGACGTAACTCTCTGCTCTGATAGAATTGCGCATGAGTTGGTGAATTGGCTCGTCTCCGATGAGCTCGAACCTTCGTTGTCTGATCATAAGTACATATTCTTTGATCATTCAAACGTTAAATTTGATATTATCACATATCGTAATCCCAAATCTACAAACTGGGACCTCTATGAAGAGGGCTTGGCGACTAGATTTTACGGGTACCAACCAACAATTGAAACCCCAATTGATTTGGAAAATGTTGTCGACGAGACAAACTCACTCATAGTTGCAGCATATGAAGAGGCTTGTCCACTTCGGATTGTGCGAGCTACTAGAGGAACTCCTTGGTGGAATGCTGAACTTGCTAGACTAAGGAAACTATGCAGAAGAGCTTGGAACCACCGTCGCAGAAATGGGTCGGAGGCATTCGTGTTGGCTCGAAGGGCTTACAAAAATGCTCTTCGATCGTCTGAGCGAAGTGGTTGGAAAAGCCTCTGCACAAATGTCTCTAGTCTCAACGAGGCTAGCAGATTAAATAAGTTACTTTCGAAGTCTAAGGACTTTAATGTCAGTTTCTTAAGAACTTCAGATGGTGAACACTTGTCTGATGAAGGTGATGTACTTCACTATCTTTTTAACACTCACTTTCCAGGATGTATGGATCCATCACCGACAGCTCTTCCCGAGACTTTTTCAGGTAGTTACGATTCTTGGGCCCTGGCTCGAAGCGTTGTGACGATTGAATCGGTCAAATGGGCAGTTGAGAGTTTTGCTCCGTACAAGTCTCCTGGAAAGGATGGAGTTTTCCCAGTGTTACTGCAGAAAGGGTATGAACATTTCAAACATGTTTTGAAGAAAATACTTACTTTTAGTCTTGCGACAGGATATATTCCAAGAGCCTGGCAGGAAATAATTGTCAAATTTATTCCCAAAGGCGGTCGCGACACTTATGAGGAAGCAAAGAGTTTCAGGCCTATCAGTCTAAGCTCATTTCTTCTTAAAACAGTGGAACGCATAGTCGATCACTATATCAGAAATGTTAGTTTGGGCCTGCATCCGCTACATGGAATGCAACATGCTTACCAGCGTGGAAAGTCCACTACAACCCTGTTACATGATGTTGTGTACAACATTGAAAAAGCTTTCTCACAAAAGCAATCTTGCTTGGGAGTTTTCCTAGATATTGAAGGTGCCTTTGATAACGTGTCTTTCAATTCAATTCTGGAAGCAGCCCGTGGTCATGGCATACCTTCAAGTATCACAAATTGGATACACGCAATGCTTAGCAATCGACTTCTTTGTTCATCGCTTCGGCAAGCAGAGATTAGAAAGCTAAGTGTCTGTGGGTGTCCTCAAGGTGGTGTACTATCCCCACTTTTATGGAACCTTGTCGCTGATGGTTTGTTAAGGAAACTTAATAACCTTGGATTTCCGACTTATGGTTTTGCCGACGATTATCATATATTGATGACCGGTATAAGCATTAACACTCTCTTTGATTTAATGCAGCAAGCCCTGCGATCTGTTGAACAATGGTGTTGTCAGGTTGGATTATCTGTAAATCCGGGCAAAACATCAATGGTGCTTTTCACTCATCGTAGGATAATCACAGGAGCTCGTCCGTTGCAGTTCTTTGGTTCAGAGGTCACTGTGGTCGAACAAGTTAAATACGTCGGGGTTATTCTTGACTCAAAACTGAATTGGTCTGTTCACATTGACTTCAGAATTAAAAGAGCTTGCATGGCTTTCGGCCAATGTAGACGAGCTTTTGGAAAATCATGGGGACTCAAACCCAGATATATTCATTGGATCTACACAACTATTGTTAGACCAATTTTAGCATATGGATGTCTTGTATGGTGGCAGAAAGGAGAAGTCGCGACAGTTCAGTCAAAGCTAAATCATCTCCAAAGGATGGTCCTAATGGCGATGACAGGAGCATTCACGACAACTCCTACTGCTGCTCTAGAGGCGCTACTGTGCATTAAACCACTACATGTGTTCCTAAAACAAGAAGCATTATCTTGTGCATATCGTCTTAAGGTTACAGGGCTTTGGAACAGTAACCCATTAGATTATGCTACCAGCCACACTCGCTTGTGGTCTCAAATGGTTACGTGGGATGAGTATTTACTCGCTCCTAGTGACCTAACTCTCACATGCAGTTTTCCTTTCAAAACATTCAATGTGAGCTATCCTTTTCGTGAGGAATGGTTGTCTGGTTGTCTGGAACGACAACTTGATGAACACATAGTTTGTTATACGGACGGTTCTCTGTTGAATGGTCGTGCTGGTGCTGGTGTCTACTGTCGTGAAATGAGGCTGGAGCAGTCTCATTCACTTGGTAGATACTGTACTGTGTTTCAAGCAGAAATCTACGCGATTCTGTGTGGAGTACAATCGGCACTTCAGCAGAGGATCTGTGGTAAGCGAATTTATTTTTGTTCCGACAGTCAGGCAGCCTTAAAAGCACTCAGTTCGAATGACTCACGGTCGAATCTAGTGATCGCATGTCGAACTCAAATTGAAGACCTCAGCATTTCAAATGCTGTTTACTTCTTATGGGTACCCGGCCATTCTGGTATTACTGGAAATGAATGGGCTGATGAGTTGGCTAGAGCTGGTGCAACGAATGATTTCGTTGGTCCTGAACCAGCTTTACCACTTTCAACTAGTTGGATAAAGCACAAGATTCGTTCTTGGGCTGTATCCAAACATGCCAGCTACTGGCGCAGCTTGCAAACTTGCGCTCAGACAAAAGCATTTCTACCAGATTTAAATCTGAAAATGTCAAAGTGTCTACTGCATTTCTCCAAGCATCATTGCAGTATTCTGGTCAGAGCTCTGACTGGACATTGCAAACTCAATTATCACATGGCTACTATTCAACGTGCTGAGTATTATTCGTGTGATTTGTGTGAATGCGATTATGGTACTTCATGTCATCTGATATGTAACTGTCCCGCATTGACGCAGCTACGTATCCGGGTTTTTGGTTCTCCATACATGGTTGAGTCTGTGTATGCGGAGCTAAAATTGAAGGATATTCTCTCGTTTCTTACCCAATGTGGTAAGGAGCTATAGTCAGAAGGGTTCATCGTTCTTCCTGGAGTGAATGAATCCCTTCTGTATTTACCTTAAATAGGGTTTAGCAGATTGTTTGGCATCTTTTAGGGGGTGCCGAATTTACTTCTGCTCGTACATACTGCGAATCGTTCTGCATTCTTCCGGGAGTGCAGAATGGTGTCGCTTTTGTAAGATCTTCAAATCCTCTCGGGGGTTGGAGGTTTTATTAACAGCGGACTGTTCGGGACCTCGTAGAGGTTCAGAATTTACTTCTGCTTCCACTAAATGTGATCCTCAGCAGATTGTTCGGCATCCCTTAGGGGTGCAGAATTTACTTCTGCTTTTATGTGTTTTGGTGTCGTCAATTTTTCCCATCCTCCTAGTCCAACCCTTACCATTTCCTTTCAATCCTTCCCTCTTATATATCGGGAAAATGATGCTAAAAACAAATTGATGGCAAGGCACAAATCTCCAAATATCAAGGGGAACGTGCCATTTGAGCCAATTTGTTCTGATTCCTGATGATAGCATTCAAAAAGTTCAGAAAATATGGAACACCTGATAATTATCGCAATTACGCGGCGCTAGAAAAGCAAATGAAGAACTTAGTTAAAGCAAAAAAACTAGGTTACTGGCGACGGTTTGTTGACGGATTAACAAAAGAAACATCGATGAGCACTTCTTGGAACACAGCCCGACGAATGCGCAACAAAAACACCATGAACGAAAGCGAGGAATATTCTAACCGCTGGATATTCGATTTCGCTAAAAAAGTATGTCCTGACTCTGTTCCGGAACAGACGATCATGCGCGTCGCCTCATCAAACAGAAACGAAACACCTTTTTCGACGGTAGAGTTCTCACTTGCGCTCTTGTCGTGTAACAATAAAGCTCCGGGGTTAGACAAAATCAAATTCAACTTGTTGAAAAATTTGCCTGACTCTGGTAAAAGACACTTATTGAATTTATTCAACAGGCTTCTTGAGGATAATATTGTCCCACATGACTGGAGACAAGTAAGAGTTATCGCCATTCAAAAACCAGGAAAACCAGCCTCCGATCACAATTCGTATCGGCCGATTGCTATGCTTTCTTGTATCCGGAAATTGTTCGAAAAAATGATTCTGTTTCGTCTAGACAATTGGGTCGAGACTAATGGCTTACTTTCAGATACACAATTTGGTTTCCGCAGGGGCAAAGGAACGAACGATTGTTTTGCGTTGCTCTCAACAGAAATTCAAATGACATTTGCTCGTAAAGAACAAATGGCGTCAGTTTTCTTAGACATCAAGGGGGTTTTTGACTCAGTTTCAATAAACATCCTATCTGAGAAGTTGCATCAGCATGGTCTTTCACCAATTTTGAATAACTTTTTGTATAATCTATTGTCCGAGAAATACATGTATTTCGTGCATGGTGATTTGTCGACAATACGATTCAGTTACATGGGTCTTCCTCAGGGCTCATGCTTAAGCCCCCTTTTATACAATTTTTACGTAAAAGACATCGATGAATATATCAACACATCTTGCACGCTAAGACAACTTGTCGACGACAGCGTTGTGTCTATTATAGGACCCAAAGCTGCCGATCTCCAAGGACCATTACAAGATACCCTCGATAACTTGTCAACATGGGCTCTTCAAATGGGTATCGAGTTCTCTACGGAGAAAACTGAGCTGGTTGTATTTTCAAGGAAGCGAGAACCAGCACAACTACAGCTTCAACTAGGGGGTGAAAACATAGCTCAGGTCTTCACATTTAAATATCTCGGGGTCTGGTTCGACTCCAAAGGCTCCTGGGGATGTCACATTAGGTATCTGAAACAAAAATGCCAGCAGAGAATCAATTTTCTTCGTACAATAACCGGAACTTGGTGGGGTGCCCACCCAGGAGACCTGATTAGGCTGTACCAAACAACGATATTGTCCGTAATGGAATGTGGGTGTTTCTGTTTTCGCTCCGCCGCGAATACGCATTTCATTAAGCTGGAAAGAATACAGTATCGTTGTTTGCGTATTGCCTTAGGTTGCATGCAGTCGACTCACACGATGAGTCTTGAAGTGCTCGCGGGCGTCTTACCGTTGAAAACCGATTCTGGGATCTCTCATATCGATTGCTAATCCGATGCGATATCTTGAATCCGATGGTGATTGAAAACTTCGAAAGGCTTGTCGAACTCAATTCTCAGACCCGTTTTATGTCCTTGTATTTTGATTACATGGCTCAGAATATTAATCCTTCTTCGTTTGTTTCCAACCGTGCTCATTTCTTGGATACTTCTGATTCTACTGTGTTTTTCGACACATCCATGAGAGAAGTAATTCGTGGAATTCCGGATCACGTGCGCCCTCAAGTGGCCCCAAATATTTTTTATAATAAATTTAGAACAGTCAACTGTGAAAAGGTGTTTTACACTGACGGATCAAACATCAACAGGTCCACAGGCTTCGGCATCTTCAATAAACACATCACCGCTTCTTACAAACTCAGTGATCCGGCTTCAGTTTACGTCGCAGAATTAGCTGCTATTCAGTACACCCTCGAGATCATTGAAACCTTGCCCAAAGATCATTACTTCATTGTCACGGACAGTCTAAGCTCAATAGAAGCTCTCCGGGCAATGAAGCCAGGAAAGTATCCCCCATATTTCCTGGGGAAAATACGGGAACACTTGAGAACTTTATCTGGTCGGTCTTATTTAATATCCTTAGTCTGGGTCCCATCACATTGTTCCATTCCAGGCAATGAAGAGGCAGACGCGTTGGCTAAGGTGGGCGCATTAGAAGGTGAAATTTATGAAAGACCAATTTGCTTCAACGAATTTTTCAGTGTATCTCGTCAAAGGACGCTCGAAAGTTGGCAAACTTCATGGAGTAATGGGGAACTGGGACGATGGTTACACTCCATTATCCCAAAGGTATCGATGAAACCTTGGTTCAGAGGGATGAATGTGGGTCGGGATTTCATTCGTGTGATGTCCCGGTTTATGTCTAATCATAACACCTTGGATACGCACCTCCGGCGTATCGGCCTCGTGGAGAGCGGTCTCTGCACTTGCGATAAGGGTTATCACGACATTGAACATGTTGTTTGGGTATGTACCGAGTATTGTGGCGCCAGATCACAGCTAATTGACTCCCTTCGGGCCCGAGGTATATCACCCATGGTCCCAGTACGAGACGTGTTGGCCCATCGAGACCTTCCCTATATGCTGCTCTTATATGAGTTCATAAAGAATATTAACTTACAAGTCTGATCTGCTGAAGGGTTCCACAACATCCTCCTTCAACCTCGACCCTAACATCCGCTCGAACCTCCCCAACTGTCGTCTGTCCACCATCTTCATCGAAAAACTAACAAGATCTTTCTGCTGTCACTAATTTTTGCTCCCCCGTCCCCGTCTCTTCACCATCTCGATGTCAACTAATTAGATCTTATCGGTGACCTAAGTAGTTTCGCTCCCTTACCACCTTTTTCAACAGCATAAACTTCTCTCTGTTTCTTTCCTTCTCTTCCACAAAATTCACCACCACGGAGAGCCGCTCAAGTCAATGATTATGCGGGCCATCAGCCGGCTCCCCGTAGTCGGGGGTGTTTTCCGCGGACCCACACGAACAAAAAGATGCGACCAACAGTGATGCGTACCAACGTCGTGTCAGTTTACTCCAGCGTACAAGATCCAGCCAGCCACTGCCGACCACCCGCTGAAGACTAGATCTCCCAAAGCTCATATGGTGTGAAAATGAAAAAAAATTTAGTTTAAGTAGTTTAAACATATGCCCTCGGCATCTTATAGCTTAACGCAATGTGCCTTAAAATATGTTATTAAATAAAATAAATAAAACTCTTTGTAACGTTATTTTTACAAGATTTTCATATAACGAAAGAAATTTCCAGTCTGAGTCAAATTTATTGGTACGCTCTATAACCATTACTAGATATCCACACAACATACATTGAACAATTTATGAAGCGCATATTATATTCATTTTGAATTAATATAGATAGGTTTATCCATACCATATGACTAGTTTTATAAAATTTATATATAACTTTTGATGGAGGTCATCCCAGTTCTATATAGCAGTTATATATAGATCAAATGATTGCTGTTTGATTGAATAAGTGATACTTATAAGATTCAAATTAGAAAAAAATACTGAGGTTATGATGCTTAAGGGAATCAAAAACGACAATAAATATAATTGTTTTATCAAAAACTTATTGTTATATTTTTCGTATATAAAGAGTTTCATAATAAAATATTATTTTAATATTTCAACTACACTTACTTGTTTGGGACTGGCTGATTTCATTGGATATTTACTGTTACCAGACGAATCGAATGAATGAAAAATTTAAATCCTCATACTAGACAGACAGAGTAATAAAACGTACCGGATATTTATTCAGAGGCATACCCTTGAACGGAGTTAAATGAGCTGTCTTGCAGTGATTTCAAATAACAGAACTTCCTAAAAAACTGTCTGGAGCAGTCGATGAATATCGAGAACATAACTCTTTCTTCAGCTTCAAGCAGTACGATTCACAACTATTCTTTTGTAAAAACAAACTCTATTATACGTCTAAGTTAAAATATTATTTCTTGTTGTTTTCTTCAGCTGTCTCGTTTTCTTCCTTGTTGCAGATTTGATGTACGCTTCCAATGAAAATTATAAGTTTTCACATGACTTTTATTAAACATAATCAGCATGCGATTAATAGAAAAATGTAATGAATATTAAAATTATATTGGCTTAAGTTTTATCGATTTTTGCATAACTTGTATATGGTATGTTTATCAATATCATAAAGAATATGAAGATATGAAATTTATTGAACATCATTTAGATTTTATGTAGCTTTCCATTTAAGGTCATAAGTTGTCATATGTCTTTCGTGAAATACCATCTGCGTACGATTCATAAGACACATCCAAAGAACATAAATTATGTAACGAGTTTTTGTCGGATTTCAATATACATTATATGGAATATTCTTATAACTTTCATTGTGGTAACGTCTATTTAGATTTAACGTACACTTTAAATGAAGATTATAAGTTTTCATATAACCTCTATAAATTATATTCTGCATACGATTCATATGACAAATCTGATGAATATAAGTAAGATTTTCATTTCAGTGAAATCCATGTCCGGTTTTCGCTCTCAATGTTGTTATCCGGTTTTGCGTTCAAAAATACTTAAATGGATTTCCAAATTAAGTTGCACTTATCCGATTTTTGCGTTCAGCCGTTCATATATGAGCGTCAAAAATGACTCAATTTTACAGTTAATCTAACTTATATTTAATGCATTCTGATATATTTTTAGGCGCTAAAACATGTAAATTTACACGTTTGCTTGAAATGCGGGGTATGTTTGACGTATCTTCATATCATTTTTGTAATTTTACTTGGCTTTATGTGTCAACATTTTCATTCACCATTGTCTGGATTGTCTGAACGGAGTCAATAAAATCAGCCATTTTTTATCAATTATCTTCATTAGTACGGGATTCATTGACAAATAACAATGGTTGTGATGCTAAATAACACAAATAAATGCATATCAACATATATACATCAATCAATCTTGCATCACTGTAACAAACACTTAACCAGAGATGCCAGATATGCTGATTAGGCTGCTAAACTATAGATTTCTAAAATCAGCTGAAGATATGTTATTGTTGCGGTCTTTTGAAAATCAAGAAATTTACAGACTAAAATCGTCGCGGTCTTGTTTTGTTCTTCCTCACTAAACCAATTTCGTGCTACATTCTTTATACAGAACTTGAGTTCGCAGACTTCTTTCCGAGCTTAAATACTTTTTCGACCCTGCTTGAAAATGTTAAAAACTTTTTCCTGGTAAATTTGACATTTTTCTGCTACTCTGAGCACGTAACCCATTGGTTGAAATATTTTCGGCATGGCCAAGGTGACAAAAAAAGAACAATGAAGTATGAATAAGAAGCCAGTTGTCAGGTCTTGTCTTAGGTGTATACTCTTTCTCCATAGTCCCGATGATTATCTAAAACATTGGCAAAGACTCCAAATCAATCGGACTAATCGTTTATGAGATTGTTTTTTTTAATGTTCAAGGAATGTTCACATAAGCTCTGCTCACAACTAAGGTGGTGATAAAATGGCAAACTGATGAACTTGCGAATTAACTTCAGTGGAACTGCTGAAATATCATTTCGTTATACGTGCGGAACAGGTTGAATAAATGCCATTTATCGTATTTTGCGTATGGTGCAAGTGATTGATTGATTGGGAGATAAAATTATAGTGAGTGGCTTGATTGAAATTTCAAAAATGGCTACTTCATGGCAATAAAATTGAAACTTGATGCATGATGAGAAATATAAACAACCGATTTAAATTGATTATCCGAAACAGTAAAGTAGCATTTTAGTGTTATGACAGTTCTGTTCCGTTCCGAGCCCGAACGCAATTCGGAACAATTCAAAATTCCCTCTACGATTTAGGCTAATGATCCTGATGATGTTTCCTTCAGGAATGAGGACTCACACACACACCCGGTCTATTCTTGATTATGTAAGCTGTTCCGCATCTTTATGACAGTACCAAGTTCAGCTCGGTGTCTCTGGGAATTTATTGGTTGATATTAACAATGCGGTTGCTGCTCTAATCCTTTGCTAACTTATGCTCTGCATCCGGCCGGCAGACGCCTTCTGAATCATGCAACCATTAATCAAAATCTACAGTTCGTAAACATTTCGACAAACAATATTCTGAGCACAAACCATTTTACAGTATATATGTTCGACATCAAACATCCGCATTCAGATCGCTTGCACATCCACGTCGCACGAGGTCAAATCCGAGCCCATAAGTTCGAAGCCCAACACACAAACGGGCAATCCTAATCACACTTAACCCCACTTTATTATTATTTCTGTTTCTCGACCAAAAAGGATTCTCCGCCTTACCACACCAAAGCTCCAATTCGATGCCGAAGGCGTCCGGACACGGGTCGACCAGGTCCTCCGGCCCATTAATTATGCAGTATTAACTCTGTCTGGCTTCGGGCAGAGATTGGGATAGGGTTTGATATCGAAGCCGCACACTCTTCCATAAGAGGGGAAAGCCGATACGATAGACTGGCTCAAAACAATGACTATGCCATGTGATAAATTAGTACATCGATACGTTACCTCGGCCGCGTAGGAAGATGATACTTCTACGCGTCTTTTCCGTGCGCACTTTGTTTCGAACCATAGAACAGGTGCCTCGGAATACGCCATATGTTCGGATATGAAGAAGGATAAATTTGCATTAGGAACAACGATGTTACATCGGTCATTGTGATTTGGTTTTGAATATTCTTAAGAAAAATCATTAATTTCAGTCTAGTTTGCCGTTTCGGATTACCGTGTTTTTATCGTTCGATATCAGTCCAGATGGTCCAATAAAAATGAGCACCTCTAACAATAAACACACAACGGTGGCGACTGCTTTCAGCTTTTTTGGTATTCCTTTAATAAAATAATAAATTGAATCTGATAACATTGGCAGATATTGGTCGCAGGGGTCTATTTGCTTGTGGTAAACTACCATTGCACATATCTAGCAGGTACTCGTTCCAGTAGTCTGTTTTGCATTTATCCATCGGCTGCTGGAAGCACCGCCGTTATCAGCTCGAATTTTAACATTCAGCCCGTTTCCGATGTTCTGTCTGCAGCCGGGGATTCATTTCGTGTTTGCTGTGTATGAAACCGATAATCCGATTGCGAATAACATACTCGGTATTGGGTTGTGGATTCATAATAATACGCTTATCTTAGAACATTTGGCGTGAAATTTAAGTGCAGCTTCCGGTTTTCGTATGACAAGTCATTGGAAGATTTAGATTTTTTTTCAATTCATCTCACTTTCAGATGTATATTTTTTAGAATTAAAAACATCTAGCAAACTTCGGAAAGTAAAACTATTATTTGGTAGGCTTGATTATAGCACGCTTTAAAACTGGTTAAAATCGAAACTGGTGGATTGAACTTTCATCGAGGCTGTCACAAAAAAAGTAATATAAAAATATTCTATCGGTAAAAAATTTAATGAATATTTTATAAAGATTTAGCAATGAACATGACTAAATTCGTATTAGGAGTTTTTAGTTTGTTATCACACAGTCCTCACAAGTTCCTATCTCATGCCTCCCCGTGTGTCTAGGATGACATTTGGTCAATAGATCGGCATCGGCTGGGTGCCATCGTCTTCTGCGTTAGTAGCAGAATGAGGGGGTGCGAAATGGCTTATAAGTTAAAGCCCATATTTATCATAGTATATTGCAACACATAATTCTATAGTTTATTACATCATTTATTATACATTAAATTGGATTATATTACGTTATATTTTATATTATTATTATTATTATTATTACTATTATTATTATTATTATTTGCATTGAAATATCATACTTCCTGCAGTACTGCGACGAAAGAAGAACATAACTTACACTGCAACATGAACTGTTATATATTGTATGTTATATTATATTATATTATATTATATTATATTATATTATATTATATTATATTACATTATATTATATTATATTATATTATATTATATTATATTATATTATATTATATTATATTATATTGTATTATATTATATTATGCTATATACTGAAGTCTTTTTTATGCGAGTTTACGTACCGCATAAAAAAAGTCGCATAAAAAACCGTATGTTCGAGTCCCGACATAGAAGGATTCTTAGTGTCAGTAGGATCGTAGTACTACCGTAGTACATGCATTGATTATGTAACCTATAAATCGGGAATGTAATGTATTATATTGTATTATATTATATTTTATTCTATTGTTTCATATTATTTTATATTATGTTAGATTTTATTATATTATATTATATCAGGTGTACAACTTTGCTTCCGCCGTTTTTCGATAGGTGGCTGTACCGGCTGAGGCTAATAACAAAATACATAGATGATAATGCCTTTAAAGTGAGTGTGTACAGTGCCTAACGAATTGTCATCGCCGTTTCAGTGACAGTTATACTTGTTTTCGTATTCTTCACGCTCGAAAATGTCTGTTTATGTGCCCAATTCTCGCCATTTGCGGGAAGTTTTACTTTTCTGCTACAATTCGAAAATGAATGCAGATGAAGCGCATCGAATGCTCTCAGAAACTTTCGATGATGCTGCTCTGAGTAAAAGAACGTGTCAGGAGTGGTTTTCAACGTTTTAGAAATGGTGATTTCGATGTCGAAGACAAACATGGTGGTGGAAGAGAAAAAACCTTCAAAGATGAACAACTAAAAGCATTGCTTGATGAAGATTCATGCCAAACCCAAGAAGAGCTTGCCGAATTGTTGGGAGTGAGTCAGCAAACCATTTCAAAACTTCTCAAGGCCCTGGGCATGATTCAGAAAGAAGGAAACTGGGTGCCGTACGAGTTGAAACCGAGCGCCGTCTATTTGTATGTGAGCAACTGCTTCAAAGACGTAATCGTAATGGGTTTTTGCATCGAATCGTAACCGGTGGTTCGATACGATAATCCTACACACAGAAAATCATGGGGAAAGCCCGGACATGCTACCTTGTCGAAGGCAAAACCGAATATTCACGGCGCTAAGGTGTTTATTTGTATTTTGGTGGGATCAGCTCGGTGTGATTTACTACGAGCTCTTAAAATCGGGTGAAACCATCACAGGAGATCGCTACCGAACGCAACTTAAATGCCTTGGTCGCGCGCTAGTAGAAAAGCGGCCACAATATCAAGAGCGACATGACAAAGTCATCCTTCAACACGACAATGCTCGGCCTCATGTCGCAAAAGTGGTAAAAAAGTACCTGGAAACGCTGAAATGGGAAGTCTTGCCCCACCCGCCGTATTCCACAAATGTCGCCTCTTCTGACTTCTACCTATTCCGTTCGATGGCACACGGCCTGGTAGATCAACATTTTCAATCCTTCGAAGAGTTGGAAAAATGGATTGCTTCAAGGACAGCGTCGAAAGAGAACTCCTTTTTTCGAGCCGGGATCCGAAAATTGTCGGAAAGATGGGAGAAAGTTGTCGCTAGCGGCGGACAATACTTTAACCGAGGCCCGGAGGGCCGGATGTCATATACCATTCGACTCAGCTCGACGAACTGAGCAAATGTCTGTGTGTGTATGTGTCTGTATGTAACAAAAATATGCACTCACCTTTCTCGAAGATGGCTGAACCGATATTCACAAACTAAGATTCAAATGAAAGGTCTCATGGTTCCATAGCCTGCTATTGAATTTCATTTGGATCTGTCTTCTAGTTCCGGAGTTACATGATAATATGTGAAAATTAGAGAGAAAGTATGCATTCAATTTTCTCTGAAACAGCTCAATCGATTTACACAAACTAAGATTCAAATGAAAAGACCTTTAGTTTCCTAAAAAGTTCTAGAACATTTTATCCAGATCCGACTTCCGGTTCCGGAGCAAAAGCGTGATAAGTGGAAAATTACCAATTTCATTAGTATTTTTTCACGAACGATGGTAAAAAGCAGGTACAAGTCCCATAAAACTGTATGATAAATTCTTCTAGTTTGCAGAGCTTGTTAGTTTGTGGGTATGAAAGCTAAATTCGGCTTTACTGGTCCCCCCTTTTCCTGTTTCGGAAACACCGAAAGTGGTGCAGAAAACTTAAAAAATTGAACTCACTTCGATTTCTCTGCGATGCTTGAACCAATTTTCACATATCTTGATTTGAATTGAAGCTCATATTATCTTTAAAGGTACTGTGAAATTTCATCCGGATCCGACCTCCGGTTCCGCAGTTACAGGGCGATGAGTTGACACTCAGACACTCAGTTTTCAGATCGCCATATAGAATGACAATATGTAACACACCGAAAGAATAAGAACACACAAACGGTGCGGGCTTTGTTCTATTCCGTACACGCTATGAAAAATCGAAAGGATTACGGATGTCTGTCAACTTTCCCTCTCTGAGCAGCCTAGATAGCCGTGTAGTGTCGGTAGCGGTTTCCCAACTGGCTAAGAATAACGCTACGGTCCACCTGTACCGATGGTATAAGTCCACCAAACAGGTAAGCCGTGTGGCATCCGGCGGAATTATTTTTTACCAAGAATTGATCCACTGGTTTCCTGTTCCATGTCGTAAAAGGCCACAAAAATAGGAACTCCTAAGTCAAGGTGTATTTCCGTACCGATGGCTGAATGGCTGCAGGAGGTTAAACATTGCAGTCGTGAACGGAATATCTTGGGTTTTTCCCTTACTGGATACACGCAATGCTTAGCAATCGACTTCTTTGTTCATCGCTTCGGCAAGCAGAGATTAGAAAGCTGAGTGTCTGTGGGTGTCCTCAAGGTGGTGTACTATCCCCACTTTTATGGAACCTAGTCGGTGATGGTTTGTTAAGGAAACTTAATAACCTTGGATTTTCGACTTATGGTTTTGCCGACGATTATCATATATTGATGACCGGTATAAGCATTAACACTCTCTTTGATTTAATGCAGCAAGCCCTGCGATCTGTTGAACAATGGTGTTGTCAGGTTGGATTATCTGTAAATCCGGGCAAAACATCAATGGTGCTTTTCACTCATCGTAGGATAATCACAGGAGCTCGTCCGTTGCAGTTCTTTGGTTCAGAGGTCACTGTGGTCGATCAAGTTAAATACGTCGGGGTTATTCTTGACTCAAAACTGAATTGGTCTGCTCACATTGACTTCAGGATTGAAGGAGCTTGCATGGCTTTCGGCCAATGCAGACGAGCTTTTAGAAAATCATGGGGACTCAAACCCAGATATATTCATTGGATCTACACAACTATCGTTAGACCAATTTTAGCAGGTCTTAGGTTGTCTTGTATGGTGGCAGAAAGGAGAAGTCGCGACAGTTCAGTCGAAGCTAAATCATCTCCAAAGGATGGTCTTAATGGCGATGACAGGAGCATTCACGACAACTCCTAATGCTGCTCTAGAGGCGCTACTGTGCATTAAACCACTACATGTGTTCCTAAAACAAGAAGCATTATCTTGTGCATACCGTCTTACTGGCGCAGCTTGCAAACTTGCGCTCAGACAAAAGCATTTCTACCAGATTTAAATCTGAAAATGTCAAAGTGTCTACTGCATTTCTCCAAGTATCATTGCAGTATTCTGGTCAGAGCTCTGACTGGACATTGCAAACTCACTTATCACATGGCTACTATTCAACGTGCTGAGTATTATTCGTGTGATTTGTGTGAATGCGATTATGGTACTTCATATCATCTGATATGTAACTGTCCCGCATTGACGCAGCTACGTATCCGGGTTTTTGGTTCTCCATACATGGTTGAGTCTGTGTATGCGGAGCTAAAATTGAAGGATATTCTCTCGTTTCTCACCCAATGTGGTAAGGAGCTATAGTCAGAAGGGTTCATCGTTCTTCCTGGAGTGAATGAATCCCTTCTGTATTCACCTTAAATAGGGTTTAGCAGATTGTTTGGCATCCTTTGGGGGGTGCCGAATTTACTTCTGCTCGTACATACTGCGAGTCGTTCTGCATTCTTCCGAGAATGGTGTCGCTTTTGTAAGATCTCTAAATCCTCTCGGGGGTTGGAGGTTTTATTAACAGCAGACTGTTCGGGACCTCGTAGAGGTTCAGAATTTCCTTCTGCTTCCACTAAATGTGATCCTCAGCAGATTGTTCAGCATCCCTTAGGGGTGCAGAATTTACTTCTGCTTTTATGTGTTTTTGTGTCGTCAATTTTTCCCATCCTCCTAGTCCAACCCTTACCATTTCCTTTCAATCCTTCCCTCTTATATATCGGGAAAATGATGCTAAAAACAAATTGATGGCAAGGCACAAATCTCCAAATATCAAGGGGAACGTGCCATTTGAGCCAATTTGTTCTGATTCCTGATTCCTGAACACACCGAAAGAATAAGAACACACAAACGGTGCGGGCTTTGTTCTATTCCGTACACGCTATGAAAAATCGAAAGGATTACGGATGTCTGCTGCTAGTGTGTAATATTGGTAAAAGACGGTGCTGCGGTTGATAAAAATTAAAGCTATTTTATGACCAGTACGATCAAAAGAATAAACGAATGTCAAAGAATTCGAATTTATTTGAAAAAAATATGAAATTTTCACATCCGTTAGTGCAGTAATACCGTGCCGGAGGTGTAGTGATATCAATAATAATAATAAAAATAACTATCCTACTACTATCAATAATAATAATAAAAATAACTATCCTACTACAGGTTTTATGCTGCTGGTTCATGCTGTTTAGCTTAACTTACATAAAGCTTGCTTCAGATAGAATTGGAACAAAGACAATTGCCTGTATTTCAGTTATTTATTATTGAATTCAAAATCTTTTTTTATACAAATGTAGCGTTTTCTTCATACTTTTAAGAAATAATACGGATAAAATTATTCGTCAAGGTTTCGAAGGAATTCTCGATTTTTTCCTGTAAAACGACTCATTTGACGGCGCACACCTTCTTCGTCCATCGTTTTAGCTATCTTATTCCACCAGGTCGTCATCTGATTGATGTCTTTGACAACCTTTCCCTTTGCCTTGAGTCTCCTCTTCATGATTGCCCAGCATTTCTCAATAGGGCGGAACTGGGGGCAGTTGGGTTGGTTAAGGTTTTTCGGAACAAACTGGACCCCTGCCTCTGCATACCATTCTTGAACGGCTTTGCTGTAATGACAGCTTGCCAAATCTGGCCAAAACAGGATGGTCGTGGGATCGAATGAACGGTAAAATTCGTTTTTGGAGACACTCTTTTTGGTATAGTTCCGATGTCATTGTCTTATTTGTAACGAAAACTTTTGTTTTTTGCCACAGCTGCAAATGCCCGGCCAAATCATAAATTTTCTTACAAATTTGTCGGCAAAAACAAATTTAAATTTGGCTGGAACATCCCCCCAAGCCGTTGCCAAGTAAAATTTTTGACCTGGGATTTGACCGAAGTCAGCCTTGACACAGGTTTCATCGTCCATCAGAAGACACCCGTTGAACTTGGTCAGCACCTGGTCATATAGTTTCCGAGCACGAATTTTGACCACACTATTCTGTTTCATGGTCCGATTTGGCTGTTTGCTAGCTCGATACGACTTGATTACTTCCCGGAGTCGAGTTCTCCTCACGGTACTGTGGACAGCACCAAATTTTCTGTTGATATCGTGCCATACGGTATTTCTGGGTAATTTCAGCTGTTTAGCTAGCCTAGATGCAAACCACAATGGATTTTCCAAATAACTGTGCACAATTTTTTCCCTTCTTTCGGCTTCCATGTTGATTGTTTACAGTCGATTTGCGGAATGTCAAAAATCATACGTGAAACTGACAAAATTCCCGATACGTAGGCGCCAAGAACTTCCAAATCCGTCCACCAGGAGCGCCACAATTTGAACAAAAGTTTATTCCAATTCTAAATTAAGCAAGCTTTATGCAAAAGAAACAGGAATGCAGGTTCGCTTCGTCTGTTAAATTTCGTTTAATTGGTTTAACCGAAATGAGATAGTAAGTCCAGGTTTAACTAGGTTCAAAACTTTCAAATTTTTTGAAGAACCTTTTGTTTTCATTTTAGTTTGTGAAATTCGGTTCAGAAATTTCCGACAAAATTGAGTGCAAATATTTTCATAGATTAGCACATATTATCTTGTAATTCCGGAACAGGAAGTCTAATAAAAATAAAATTGAATAGCAAGCTATGGGACCATAATACCTTTCATTTGAATCTAATGTCATTTTCGTTTTTAAACTGCACTACACCGGTGCAGTGCTACACCATGACATGAATAAACGAACAAAAAAGATGAAAACATAAACAGTAACCCTTGACTACAATAAACGATTCCATTGCACAGAGCTACACCGAACTTTTAATCAGTGCTACACCAGTGGTATCGGTGCAGAAAAAGTGTAGCACTGGTGTAGTGCAATTGGTAAAAACGAACGGTTTCAGTGCAGCTTTCGCTACACCGCTGTAGTGTAATTTAAAAACGAAAACGACATAAGTTTGTAAAAATCGCGACAGCCATCCAGTCCATTAAAAACCTACGTGAAAAGTAGGGTGTAAAATATTCACATAACACATCTGAACAACCAGTAATCAGAAAGAGTAGTTTTAGGAAAACACGGCGTGTGCGGCAAAATGTCCCATCTGTTGAACGTTTGCATGTTTTTTTAATGACTTTTGCGACATGAGGCCGAGCGTTGTAGAAGAATGACTTTATCATGTTTTATTTTCTTGTATTCCGACCGTTCTTCTTGCTCTCCAATCTTGAAACGTCGAAACCATTCCCTACATGATTTATCGGTTGGAACATTATCACCATAAACTTTCACAAACCTTTGATGCACTTCAGCTGCACTTTTCTTCCAATTAAAATAGAAAACTAAAACTTCCCGCAAATTCTGTTTAGTTAACACAAAATTGCTCACAATTAACACAGTGAAAAGCAGGGTTTAAATAAAAACTCGTTGCAATATGAACTAAATAATAATGACAGATGTCTAACCTCTTGAAACTATCGACATCAGCTGTTAATGTTCAATACTCATAACAGCTAGAGCCATCTTTAAAAAATGGTCCGAACAAGTTTGTACTCTCAATAATAATACAACAATCTCGGTGTCGTTGTAAGGGTTGGAATAATACACAGAAAATGTACTGTTTCCCATCAGAATCATATAAAATATTCAGTCGAGCTGATTTAATATACTCAATACCAAACGAAATGGAATATAAAAATATGTAGTTACGTGTAATCAATTACAATCAAAAATTTATCTATCTGCCGGGAGTCAAATTTTAAAAAGGGACCCCATTTTAAGGAAAGACAAAAACGACAAACCCCTATGTCTACAGTTTGATCTTTTTATTCTCGGATGCTGTCAGTCTAGTCATTTCTCTAGACGATAAAAAACCTGCATAGACAAACAGGATCACAATTTCATTGGCTCATACCGACATGCCACCGCATGCATAAAACTATTATTACCCCCTCAAACTTTAATAACATTTCAGCTACGAGCATACCAAATCTTTTTTCGCCGCTCCACCGCCGGATGAGTTCTCAAGAGGAATATTATTTTATGAATAACGAACCAAAACGAACGACATAATGACTAAACGGTGCCCATTAACTGGATCGCATAATAAGACGGGCGCACGAGGCGCAGTTCCGTCTGCCGTCGACTGTACCGGGAAAGTACCGGAGGGGGTGGTGAAGATGATTTCCTCCTTTTAGCTTTTCTGTGGTCTGCTTGCTGTCTGGGGAAATAGAAATGGAAATAAATGGGCATAGTTTTTCAGCTGACGATGAGACATCAACCGGGTGAAGTGTGTCAATTTAAAATTATGGCTTGAAGCGCAAGGTGTCACTTGAGTGAAGACACTTTTTATCTGCACTAAATTTTCCGTACTTTACGTTGACGACGATGACAGCATTTTGTTTTTTTTTGTTTTTTAGATTGGGGTTGGAGTTGCGATGAGAACAAGGATCCAGATTGGAATTGGGATTTAAAATACGATTAAAACTGGGATTTCGATTAGAATCAACATGAGAATAAGGATGTTTTTGCCTTTCTCATATAGAAAGGTTATGCAATCACTGTGAAAACCGACTTTTGAACCGAGGCCCGGAGGGCCGAATGTCATATACCATTCGACTCAGTTCGTCGAGTGAATAGTATTGGGATCCGACTTCCGGTTCCGGAATTATGGGGTAAAATGTGCAAAAAATTGTGAAAATAAGTGCACTAACTTTTCTCAGAGATAGTTGAACCGATTTTCACAAACTCAAACTTCAAATGAAAGGTCTTGAGGACCCATACAAAATTCCTGAATATTTTTTGGATCCGACTTCCGGTTCGGGAGTTATGGGGTAAAATGTGCAAAAAAAAGAAAATATGTGTTCTAACTTTTCTCATAGATGGCACGACCGATTTTCACAAACTTCGGTTCAAATGAAGGGTTCTGTGGTCCCATACGTAATTCCTGAATTTCATGCGGGTCCGACTTCCGGATCCGGAAATATAGGGTAAAGTGGGTTAAAAATTGAATATCATAACTGAAAATGGGGAAAAACCTTAAAAAAAATTCTAAATCGACCTCAAATCTTTTCCAATTGATAAATTTTATCAGTAGACGGTCAAACAAACCGATTTCGGTTATTCTTTTAAGAATCGAAGAAAATTATTTTGAAGAATACCACAGTATTATATATGATAGTATTATTGATATGAGAAAGGTTTTTTTTTAATCCACCACTAGGTGGATTAAAACAGGTTTTTTTCAAATAAAACTACGATTAAGCTTAATTTGTAAATGAAGTTCTACAGGATTTTCGTCAGTAATGGAATTGAAAAGGTATATGTAAAAGTGACCAAAAAATGGACTGGGACTGGGACTGGGACTGGGACTGGGACTGGGACTGGGACTGGGACTGGGACTGGGACTGGGACTGGGACTGGGACTGGGACTGGGACTGGGACTGGGACTGGGACTGGGACTGGGACTGAGACTGGGACTGGGACTGGGACTGGGACTGGGACTGGGACTGGGACTGGGACTGGGACTGGGACTGGGACTGGGACTGGGACTGGGACTGGGACTGGGACTGGGACTGGGACTGGGACTGGGACTGGGACTGGGACTGGGACTGGGACTGGGACTGGGACTGGGACTGGGACTGGGACTGGGACTGGGACTGGGACTGGGACTGGGACTGGGACTGGGACTGGGACTGGGACTGGGACTGGGACTGGGACTGGGACTGGGACTGGGACTGGGACTGGGACTGGGACTGGGACTGGGACTGGGACTGGGACTGGGACTGGGACTGGGACTGGGACTGGGACTGGGACTGGGACTGGGACTGGGACTGGGACTGGGACTGGGACTGGGACTGGGACTGGGACTGGGACTGGGACTGGGACTGGGACTGGGACTGGGACTGGGACTGGGACTGGGACTGGGACTGGGACTGGGACTGGGACTGGGACTGGGACTGGGACTGGGACTGGGACTGGGACTGGGACTGGGACTGGGACTGGGACTGGGACTGGGACTGGGACTGGGACTGGGACTGGGACTGGGACTGGGACTGGGACTGGGACTGGGACTGGGACTGGGACTGGGACTGGGACTGGGACTGGGACTGGGACTGGGACTGGGACTGGGACTGGGACTGGGACTGGGACTGGGACTGGGACTGGGACTGGGACTGGGACTGGGACTGGGACTGGGACTGGGACTGGGACTGGGACTGGGACTGGGACTGGGACTGGGACTGGGACTGGGACTGGGACTGGGACTGGGACTGGAAAAAAAAACAAAAAATTTATAAAAACTAAACACTTCAACGCGATGAATTCAATTTAAACATAAATTGTTTTTAACTAAGTGCTATGCATAAAGTAAAATTTATTTTAAGTGCTAGAAAAGATGTAGGACTAATTAGCGAACGACTTTAATTTCTTCTGGCCCGGATACGTCGGGAGCAGAAGTTCGTTAAAAATTTCGGTGATTACTGTTTTAGACAGTTTCGAAGAGGAAAAAACTTTGCCTTTTGACCTAGCTCGAATGGCGGGGTTTTCGGCCGGAGAAGTTTCAGAGTTCACTGGTTCAACGATCAAAGAAAAATAGCCATCGGGCTAATTATTGCAAAGTTTTCACTTGCAAATATAGACAGCGCTTGCAGGAGCAAAATTAAAGTTCATCTTTTGCCCTAAAAGCAAAAGGCTAGAATTGTGATTAACTGCATCCGAACCAACATGATTTTAAACAATTCTGGAATGAAAAATCTGTATAATTTAGTCCGGCTTTTTTTTATTCTGTCGAGCAAAAACCGCATCATCAATCAATTAACAAACCGGATGGTTTTACATACCGAAGCCTCCATGTTCACTAGCGGTTGCTGGCATTCGATGTGTGGCCACTAATTGAATCCACCACTTAATTCGATAGATTATTCCGATCGACTGCAGCAGAATGGTTCGAATTGCTGTACTTGGGTAGAACTATGCTTAATGAAAGTTTTCCAAAGCTTTAAAATTGCCTGACCATATCCAATTAACACCTATTACTGTAAATGTGGTTTCTGTTAACCTCCTTAAATCAAATATTTGATTACTAGAAAAATCATTACCCTAACCTATATTTTATGTGGGCGCTACGTACCGGTTACTGAATGTTAATTATTGATTTTGTTTGTTGAACTCAGAAATTTCTCTATATCACTCCGTAAGACGATTAAAATGTGCAATCCACCAGTTAGTCGATTAGATATTTTTGCACAAATATAGACTCATAAACAAACATTTAGATTGCAGAAGTTTTTCCATTTCCGTTTCCTTCCACCGGTTCGATGATGGACGGTGGAGGACGGGTAATTACTTTTCATTGCCCGAAGGCTTGCACACTCGTGCTGTGTGCGTTGATGATGGCAACGAGCGATCTTCTTGGCGGAACTTGGGCAACCAAGTGGAATTGTTATAT
Source organism: Malaya genurostris (assembly GCF_030247185.1). Lineage (NCBI taxonomy): Eukaryota > Metazoa > Arthropoda > Insecta > Diptera > Culicidae > Malaya > Malaya genurostris. The sequence continues at coordinate 62,279,573 of NC_080570.1, read as the reverse complement.
TTATATACAGACTGAAAACACTAGCCTCAGCACAGCTGCTGAAGTATTTGCTCCGGGAAACAATGGTGAATAAACATTCGTTTGAGAAGTGTGGATTATTTATGATGCCACTTCTTTGGTTACGAGTTTCCATGGCGACTAGCTGCCGCAGTGTTGAAGTCGGACAGAATTAGACAGAGCACCGGATTTGGGAGCTGCCGTTAAATTTATAAGATTGAAAAATCGATTGAAATTTAACAAATACACCTAAAACCAGAAAAATCATGGTTAAAGACTGCACTCAAAACAAAGCCAGAAATGATCACCAAAAATTCTTTTTAGGCTGGATATTTTTGAAACTCGAAGGGAATAATGGGGCTGTCCATAAAAGACGTCACGCCGCAAAGGGGAGGGGGGTGTTTCATAAAACGTGACCTTTTGTGACAGGGGGGAGGGGGGGAGGTTTTTGGAATGCGACGTCCAATATTTTCAATGAGCGCATTTTTTAAATACCTAATTATGTTACTGCTTTGCCCTATTTCCTGAAAAAATCTGCACAATAAACGTTTACATTCTATAGGAAAACGTGTATTTGTTGATGTAAAAGCTTCTTGTAAATTCGGAAATGAGTGATGCAGGAAATCATTTCTGTTGTGATCAGCAAAAGTGCACGGAGGAGCGAGTAAATTAGCGAAATTAATCAATTTTGCCAAAAATGAGTAAAAAAGAAAAAAAAAATACCTTCAAACGGTTTAACTTACGTTATGCACTGACAATTTTTTCAGTAATTTGATTTTCTAGCATTGATAATAGTATATGATAAGAATTTCTCTTATCTGATTCTGATGCAGTTTATTCAATTGTACTCCATTTAAAAAAGGGCAGGAGATCAACGATTTCATACGTAGATCATGTCATGTCTTATCTTGATCATATGTGATTGTCCTCCACCAACATCAAAGCTTATCGAATCATCCAATGATTGAACTTATATACAGGGTCCGGCACTCGAAGTGTAATCAATTAAAAAGGCCATAAATTCAGTTTGGAAAATTACTTTTACTTAATTCAAAGTACAAAATGTGTAAAAATAATACAAAATTTAGAATCAATTCACTTTTGCTCGATATGACCACCTTTTGCCTTGACTTGATGACTTGAGAGAGCGAAGGAGTTGCTTTGTTTGGCCGAATGTGACTTGCAGGTATTTTGGCCCACTCGCGGACAATAACTTTTTTCAGCGCCTCGAGACTGGTGTATCTTTTAGTTCGGACTTTGCTCTCCAAAATGGCCCAAAGAGAATAATCCATTGGATTCGCATCTGGTGAATTCGAGAGCCATTGTGTGGACGTGATGAAGTTCGGAACGTTGTTTTCCAGCCATTCTTGGTTCACTCGAGCTTTGTGAGACGGTGCCGAGTCCTGCTGAAACGTCCATGGTCTGCCACCGAAATGTTTGTCTGCCCACGGCTTCAAAGCAACCTCCAGAATACTTTCCCGATAATATGTCGCATTTACCTAGACGCCAGGCTCGATGAAAACGATTGGAGAGCGCCCATCTGCGGTTACAGCGGCCCAAACCATTATCTGTTGCGGGTGCTGCCTCCTGGTGGCCAATCGATGACTCAAATTCTCGTATGAACGGTCGGTCAAGTAAACTCTATCGTTTTGAGAGTTTACGAATTGCTCAATTGGAAAAATTTTCTCGTCAGAAAATACCATGTTCGGAAACTGACCGCTTTCGGCCAAACGAAGCAACTCCTTCGCTCTCTCAAGTCATCAAGTCAAGGCAAAAGGTGGTCATATCGAGCAAAAGTGAATTGATTCTGAATTTTCTATTATTTTTACACATTTTGTACTTTGAATTAAGTAAAAGTAATTTTCCAAACTGAATTTATGGCATTTTTAATTGGTTACACTTCGAGTGCCGGACCCTGTAAATCAAGAATCATTTTAGCTCAAAATCACTACCCATTGTGCGACGGAAGATCAGTACCGATATTGATCGATGTGATTTAAATTTCACTGATCAACTGATAATGAAAAGATTCTCCGGCAGTGATCTCGTTTTGATGAGGGTTTGGTCTTTATTTCCTCAGCCCTGTATGCTACACTAAGGAAATATTATTCTTTACCTAAAACAATAATATATCTGTGTACCCCTAGGAGGAATAAAACAGATGATTTAAATGTTTCATCAATTCCAACCAAATACTTTTGTTAATTTATATAATTGATATTAAAAAAATAATTCCGATGATTTTGTAGTTTTAGGGATATTTTTTAATCTAATGACAGCATGTAATAAATCGATTTTTCCCTCATATTTGTATGGTTTGTATATACATATTGAGTATGTATTGAGATGAATTTTATTTATTTTGAATTCGTGACATGTGACATAGGGGGGGGGTGGGGGGGTCTTTGCTTTTGTGACAATTTGTGACAAAGGGGGGAGGGGGAGTAAAAAATCGTCAAAAAAAGTGTGACGTCTTTTATGGACAGCCCCTAAATTATGACACGTGACGTAGGATTTTGCAAAGCTCATATATTCAACCTTGAACTTTACGTTTCCAATAAATACTACGTCATATTTCTTACATACTTTCATTTATTCTTTCTACAAATTCTTGCCGTTTCTGAAGACCTTACCTGTTTTCTGTAGCTTGCCTTTAACAATCGCTCAGAATTTTTCTATTGAGCAAGCACTTCTGAAGGGTTTCTCTTTGTATATTTGGACCTGTCGTTTGTACAGCTTGCACAATTTGTTGCACCCGCAGATCACCTGCCACACCAAATACATCTTGGGATGTTTTACAGTCTAAGTTTGAGATGGAAAATCGTAGCTTTTTAGTTTCTTAGGGCAAGTCATTATTTCTACTCCGCCGTCGACATTTCCTACTACACTCAATACGTTTCGCCAATTTATTAAACTTAGTCTAAGCTTGACTTCTTCAAAGTCAATCGATTGCACTATATACTTAGGTTGATGTCAGAGTGAAAGCGTCATGCGAAGCGTCTGGACGCGCGTGTGAGCTAGTTACTTCCGATCAAAGCAAACCTGTCAGAGTGAATGCGGTGCGAAAACAGTACATCGCATTGAATCGCTTTGCTTCGTTACGCGTTCCGCGCTCACTCTGACATCAACCTAAGTATATATTGCAATCGATTGACTTTGAAGAAGTTAAGCTTAGACTAAGTTTAATAAATTGGCGAAACGTATTGAGTGTAGTAGGAAATGTCGACGGCGGAGTAGAAATAATGACTTGCCCTAAGATTTTTTTCAACAACACAAAAACTAAACTAAAAAACTACGATTTTCCATCTCAAGGGCACCTCGACGGACATAAGTACAGAAATCTTCAATCAATTTGATTTTGAAAATCCGAAAAATTATCAAAAGTTAAAAAGTGAGTTACAGAAATAGAAGACGCGTGACGCCCTCCGTTTCTTAACCATTTATGATTTCAGCATGGCCATAGTGATAATGAGTCACTCAAATAGTACTCAAGATGTTGGAAAATAAATAGGATTAGGAATATATTTTCCTATAAGTATTGCAAAAGTAAAAGTTTGCTGCATTAAATTGTATATTTCGCTTCGGCACAAGGTTTCCTAGCTAAGAAAACGTGAATAATACACCTAGCAGTGAGATGATACCTTTTTTATCATTCCGCATGTGTTTTTTGCCTGGGTATTCTTCGGTGTTTTAGTTCTCATGTCATTCTTTCAATTATCGTCGTTTTAAACGGCAAATTGAGATTTTAATCACTCATTACCCTGTAATGTCGAAACTGCAAATCGTATCGAATTTCAATCTTAACGTGTGACATTCGATTAAACATTCCATGAGATGTCGAAGTAAGTTCCACTTTAGAGTTTTTCGTCATTATTTATGGTACTTCCAGAGCTGGTATTCAGGAACTAGCATAACCCAAAATGATTCCTGTAATTCCAGAATCGGATAAAATTCACTTTTTCTTTAGTTTGAATTTTTGTTTTTGAAGTTCAATTTGGCCATTTTAAGAAAATGATTGAGTAATGAGAAACGATTCGATACTGGAACCGAAATCCTAAAATCGGTGTAGCCGAAATCAGTTAAATTCACCTGAGGAGTGTGTAGACATGTTTCAGAAATTGTAGTGCGAATTAAATCTTTGGATACCTTCCGAATCGAAAACTGAATACCACTCAAACTGAAATAAATTTATTTGTTAATCCAAATCTTCCAAACTTATAAACCTGATTAATTTATGTGGAAATGGACATTTTTATACTAATCACCCTATATCTCCTGAACCAGACGTCGGATCTGTCTGAAAAGTAAGATGTTTTATAGGATTTTAAGACCTCTCATTTGAATCATAGATGGTTCTTACATTTCATTTGAATTTTAGATTGGTTCAGCCATCTACGAGAAATATGAGTTGCATTATTTTAATTTCGTTTCACATATCATCTGTGGGTTCCTCAATCAGAAGTCGGATCCAAATGTAATTCATTAACCTTTTTTGGGAGTATACTACTTTTCATATGAATCTGAGTTTGTAGAAAACGGTTAAGCCATCTCATAGAAAATTTAGTGAAATTATTTGTTACACACGCATTTGCTGATTTCGACGAACTGAGTCGAATGGTATATGGGAGGTATGTTCTTCCAGCATTTATTACTTTAATTAGTTTAAATCAAAATAATTATGGAATTACTTTCAACTTGAAAATGCTGCCATCATCTAGTCATACTCGAACGATTACGTTGCCAAATTTTGAAAATCTATGGCTTGTTCGATAGCTAATACCGTGCGTATTTCAAGTCTAAAAACATATTCTGTTTTCAAGGTCAGTTGTGACAGATATTGTCAAAAAACTGAAAATTTTGACATAAAACTTTGTATAACTCACTAAGTAAACATCCGATCTTAAAACCATTCAATAGCGTTCTGGGTGACGGTCCGGCCATCTCTGAGATCTCGACTTCTTTGTTGGCAACATACATACAGACCCACACACACACTCACACACACACACACGCACACGGACATTTGCTCAGTTCGTCGAGCTGAATCGATTGGTATATACTATTTTCCTAAACTTTGAGTGAATTATATACCTATTTATTATATTTATAAAAAAAGGTAAAAGGTGAATTGATGTATAACTTTTCCAGAAAAGAATAAACCTATGCATTACTTTCTACAAAATTATGGTTTCTATGCATTACTTTCTATGTATTACTTTCTACAAAATTACATGCACTTTTCATATGGCGACTTAGCATCATTCAGAATTAGCTACATGGGTCTCCCGCAAAGCTCATGTCTCAGTCCGCTCCTCTATAATTTTTACGTGAATGACATTGACAGCTGTCTAGTAACCCCCTGCACACTAAGACAATTGGCAGAAACCATTGCAAGATACCTTAGATAACTTGTCCGTTTGGGCTGTTCATCTTGGTATCGAATTCTCTGCGGAGAAAACAGAGCTGGTCGTCTTTTCAAGAAAGCATGATCCCGCGCAACGCCAGCTCCATATGATGGGAAGAATGATCGCGCAGGTTTTGACTTTCAAATACCTCGGGGTGTGGTTTGATTCAAAATGCACGTGGGGAGGACAAATTAGGTATCTGATAACAAAATGTCAACAAAGAGTAAATTTTCTTCGAACAATAACAGGGTCTTGGTGGGGTGCTCATCCGGAAGATCTAATAAAATTGTATCAGACAACGATACTTTCAGTGATGGAATATGGATGCGTTTGCTTTCGTTCCGCTGTAAACTCTCATATTATCAAACTGGAGCGAATTCAGTATCGTTGTTTGCGAATTGTCTTAGGCTGCATGCATTCGACACATACAATGAGTCTTGAAGTTCTGGCGGGAGTTCTTCCATTGAAAGATCGGTTTTGAGAGCTTTCATCGCGACTGCTAATAAGATGTGAGGTACTGAATCCCCTGGTTATTAATAACTTCGAAAGGCTGGTCGAGCTTCAATCTCAAACAAGATTCATGACAGTATATTTTAACCATATGTCCCAGGAAATCAACCCTTCAAGATATATTCCTATCCGTGTCAGCCTCCTAAATTTTGACATATCCATGCAAAGCGAAGTGCGTGGAATCCCGGATCACCTACGCTCTATGGAAATCAGAAAAATATTTTCAAGTAAGTTCAGGCATATTGACTCTGAGAAAATGTGCTACACGAACGAATCGCGAATTGAAGAAGAGACAGGGTTTGGTATGTTCAACAATAATGTTTCGGCCTCATTCAAGTTTCAAGAACCTGCATCTGTTTATATAGCAGAGTTAGCAGCAGTTCATTATAGCTTGAATGTAATCGTCACATTATCTCCAAACCATCATTTCCTCTTCACAGATAGTCTGAGTGCAATTGAAGCCATTCGCTGAAACATGGCTGGCAAGAATGAACCGTTTTTCTTGAGCAAAATAAAACAGTGCCTGAACGACATATTGAAAAATAATTATCTAATCACTATAGTCTGGGTCCCGGCTCATTGCTCCATTCCAGGCAATGAAAAAGCCGATAGTTTAGCCAAACGTGGTGCTATTGAGGGGGAAATTTATGAGAGACCGATTGCTTTCAACGAATTCTTTAGCGCGTCTTGCCAAAGAACACTTGCCAGCTGGCAAGCTTCTTGGGATAAAGATAATCTGGGTCGGTGGATGCACTCAATTATTCCTAAAATATCGACAAAAGCATGGTTCACGGGACTGGATGTGAGTAGGGATTTCATTCGTATGATGTCCAGATTCATATCCAATCACTACACGTTAGACGCACATCTCCTTCGAATTAGGCTCTCCGTGACTAATCATTGTGCTTGTGGCGAAGGTTATCGGGATATTGATAATGTCGTTTGGACATGCGTGGAGTATCGTGATGTCAGATCTCAACTACTAAATTCTTTACGTATTCAAAATAGACTATCCAATGTCCCAGTTCGAAACATTCTTGCTTGTCGTGACCTTCCATACATGAAACTTCTTTATCATTTCATAAAGAAAATTGGAGCTTCAATTTAATAAAGGACCCTTTTGAGACTTAGTTCTGATTCCAGCTGCGACCATGAGTTCAACCAATACCTAATTTAGAATAGAAATTATGTAATGATACAAACAAACTCGAAATACTTTATAAAACTATCCACAAAATGTCTGAAAATAACAGCTTATTTTATAATTTATAGAAGTTAATCGTTTGGTTCAAATAATATTTCCGAGTAGATTTCATAATTAATGGCGAATTACCTAAGGTGATATTTAAGTAATAAGAGAAATATGTCTTAATAAATTTAAATCGTTGTGACTATTTTAGAATTTAAAAAAAAATTTAAAATCAGCTGCATAAAGTTACATATTTCGCTTCGGTGCAAGGTTATATCATAGGTAAAAAAAGGTAAAATGCTGTATAACTTTGCCAGGAAAGAACAAACCTATGGGATTTTTTATTGTTACAATTATTCCAAACCAAGTATGCATAACAAAATAACTTGAAAAAAGTTATGAATAAAAAACTGATTTTAAGGGAGTTGCCATCAAAACGGTTGAATATATCCGAAACGGTGTGACCTAGACTTTTGGTATATTTGACAAAGTAAATTATTTTCAATAGTTCTGAAACTTTGTAGAAGAAAAAAATGTTCTATCTCTTCAGAAAAAAGTTATGGTTATATTTTTTGTCAAAGTAGGCAATGAACAATTAGTGATAGAATCAAATTACGCGTTATATATTTGTAAATAATTTCTTAAAATCAACTATATGCATTAAAAGAACGGTTTGGCAGCTACTGATTTATGTCCACGTTTTGCCTTTCTCATATAGAAAGGTTATGCAATCATTGTGAAAACCGACTTTTGAGTGTCATATACCATTCGACTCAGTTCGTCGAGTACGCAAAATGTCTGTGTGTATGTGTGTGTGTGTGTGTGTGTGTATGTGTAACGTTTTTTGCACTAACTTTTCTCGGAGATGGCTGAACCGATTTTCACAACTAAGATTCAAATGAAAGGTCTTGTGGTCCCATACAAAAATACTGAATATCATTTTGATCCGACTTCCAGTTTCGGAATTATGGGGTAAAATGTGCAAAAAATTGTGAAAATAAGTGCACTAACTTTTCTCAGAGATGGCTGAACCGATTTTCACAAACTTAGATTCAAATGAAAAGTCTTGAGGCCGCATAAAAAATTCCTGAATATTATTTGGATCCGATTTCCGATTCGGGAGTTATGCGGTAAAATGTGCAAAACAAAGAAAATATTTGTTCTAACTTTTCTCATAGATAGCGCGACCGATTTTCACTAACTTAGGTTCAAATGAAAGGTCCTGTGGTCCCATACATATAATTCCTGAATTTCATGCGAATCCGACTTCCGAATCTGGAAATATAGGGTAAAGTGGGTTCAAAATTGTATACCATCACTGGAAATGGGGAAAAACCTTAAAAAAAATTTAAATCGACCTCAAATGTTTTCCAATTGATAGTTTTTATCAGTAGACGGTCAAACAAACCGATTTCGGTTATTCTTTTAAGAATCGAAGAAAATTATTTTGAAGCATACCACAGTATTATATATCATAGTATGATTGATATGAGAAAGGCATCATTACACCACTAGGTGGATTAAAACAGGTTTTTATTGATTCGAACCACTGTGCGTACTGTAATCGGTACGGTCAAAGTATCTGTCAAATGAGATACTCGATAGTTCTATGACCAAGTAGAAGTCTACTCAGTCAAAGACAGACGACTTTTGTTGTTTTCTCTCTCATTCTCCTATTCTCTGTTGAAGTAAACAAAATCCATGAGAGTACAAACATAAACATAATTTGATAAAGTTCATTGTTCTTTGCAAAAAGTCATCGGACTTCGGAGTTTATTGGTGTAAATGAATTTAATTCAATGTTTATGCTACTTGATTAATATTTAGTCACATCGCAAGCAAACAGTGACAGGAGAAATGAAGATAATATCAATCGCATCGGCGATCAATGAGCGTCCTGGTGAGTGTAATATCAAGAGAATTTATGTTATGACAGATCGGCTCTCAGTCACTCAATAAGGAGTGTATCGATAAATAGTTAGAAACATTAAAACAGTTATTACTCTGAAATAGCTTAATTTTTTGCAGTGTGTTTTGCGGTGACATGTTTGTTTACATGTCAATAACAGCTGCGCAATCGATTGGTTTCGGTACGGTTTATCATTTCAATGATGAGTCGAATTGATCCGGAAACGCGAAAGAAAATTCTGCACACTTGGTGCTCAGAAAGTGGTGTCACGTAAAACGAAATTGCACCACACCAGTGTCAAAAATATTATCGAGAAGTTCGGTAAGACCCTTTCCATGAAGGATTTGCCCCGATCCGGTAGGAAAACGGGTCCCAGCCAGCCCGGCCGGGACTTAAAAGTGGTTGAGATGTCTCGGACTGGTTTAACACTTGCCCTTCTCGCATCGTATAATATTGTGGTCCCGGCAAGGATTTGTAATCGAGTTTCACGTAGGTTTCGTCGTTCATGATTATGCAGCTCAAATTTCCAGCAAGAATCGTATTGTACAGCTTTCGAACCCTCGGCCTAATCGATGCTTTTTTGTTTTGGACTACGTTTTAGTTGTTTCTGCTTCTTATAGGAAGATTCAAACGTTCTTTAGCACGAAGAACATTTGACTTCGAAGTGCCCACTTTTTTTTGGCCACATCCCGAACTGAAACCTCCTTTTTTTGATCGAACGCCTTCAGTATACGTTTATCCAACCCTCAGGTTAGCAGGACCTTTTTTTCGACCCGTTTTCGGTTGATCCTCAAAGGTGTTATCCTCACCGAACTTCCTGATTGCATTTCGCACGGCTTATTCACTTACTCCTTCCACTTTTACTATCTTTCTCAGTGACAGTCCGCGTTTCGTGCATCATTTGTACACAATTTTTCGACGTTGTTCTGCTGAAAGTCCACGAATTTCAAAACAAACTAATGAAAACGAATAAACAACTGCACAAGTGGTTAGAGGACGCAGCCATAAAAATTGACAGATTCTGAACCATTGCGAAATGGCAGCGGTTTTTGGTTGCTTCCATACTTTCTGGGACAGTCTTTAATAGAGTTCAGGAACTCAGGAACACAGTACACAGTTTAAATGCGAGTCTAAACTTTTATTTAATATTACATATGAAAGTAGATGTACTAAAGCACGTACATTATCAAAAGCACTAAATTTGAGTTAAAAAAGCTAATTTTTTTAAGACCCTAAGCAATATTTTTATTGAGAACTGTGATAAAGTATTCAAATTAATTGCTGAATAACAATTCTTCCCCAGTAACAAAATGGCCAATCCACAATCCACAGTACTATATTACATCGAAATGATTTAAATGAACAATATAGTCAAATGATATATAATCACATTTTTATTACTACCTTAAAGGATAACATCAAAACCTCTCCAACAATAATCCTTAATAATCCCAAAAAACGTGTCAGGGACTCCCTTATTCTCACTGGGTCCATTATACTCATGCAATCTCTACAACAAAGAACTTCCATTACGAATAGTTCATTCGACACAACAATCACCGATTCTCGGCAAATGCTTTTGCTGGTTATTCTCTTGAAAACCTCAGAAAAATCGCAGTCAACGGGTCAGTAGAGAATAATTTCTTCCATTTATCTCCTCCACCTCTTCCAACACTTTTATTTTTATCTTGTTAGGTTCGATTGCTTTGAATTTCCACTGTTTTCGTGTTACTAATTTTTGTTGTCTCTTTTTTTTCTCAATTCTCGCCTCTAGGATGAAAAAAGTAATCAGCAGCTGGATTCGTCCGTACAGCAGAAGCAACTTCAGCAGCAGCAACAACAGCAGCAGCAAATACCAGAGAAGAAAAAATGGATTCACGATCCCTCTAGTAAGTGTTAACTACACGAGTTTTGCTTCCTGGTATGAACAAGTGAAAAAAATTATTTCCCTTAGAATCGCACTAATAGCTGAATCCATAACGACTAGTACCGAAAGCTCCAAGGTTGTCTCTTACTATCAAACTCAATCATAGTTATTTAATCAATTCATCGCATTCTTTATGCAAATATCGGACAACACAAACTATCTGCATATTTGTTCATCTATGCATGGACATCGAATCCGAGTGGCTCTCGAAGAACTTTTGAAAAATTTAACGCTTTAATGCTATTCGCTTTTTTATCCAGTTCGGGAAATGCAAATAAAACTTTTTCTCTGTCCACTCAACGTGACACGCAAAAAAAAAACGTGAAGCCACATGTGCAAGGTAGGGAAGCAACTCGAGAAGCCTCGACGATTTATCAACTGTGCTGTGGAAATAGGATTAAATAGAATGCACGATGTTGACACCATTCGAGAACGGGATGAATATCCTTTTGTGGACAAACCAATTCTTCCGAACAATACTTTCGGAGCAACATCATTTAATTGGTGCTTTTCCTAACAAGTTTTGTTTGTGTGATGATATTCCATCAAACATTTTGTATTATATTCTAGAACTCTTATGCCATCGACACCTAAATAAGGTGGAGAGAACAGTAATGAAACCTTACTCGTCAGAACAGGATTTTTTTCTTTTCAACTAAAAGGCAACATCCAAAACGTGACACCTAAGTGGAGCTAGGCGACAATGCAGGATGAAGCACGTTGAACGCTAGACGACCAGAAAAGTGCTCTGGAACCTAGTTTCATTGCTCAAAAAAAACCGGCGAAAAGTTTACGCTAAAATATGCTGCTGTCAAATTGACAGAAAAGGGGGAAATAGCGGGGACTTTTTTTTCTCAATGCTCCAGTTCAGTGTTTTATTTGCTCAAATTCAAACTTACTTCTAGCAAAACAATGCACTCCATTGAAACGGCAAAACTCCGAGAGAAATATGCATTTTTAAGCTTTAAACGTTCGTACACTTGCCGAGATGTTTCGTTATACGGCGTATGGAAATTTGGGTAGCTTTGACGAGAAAATAAAAAAAAAGTTTCTCAACGAGCTGGACCTTGCATCAGAAAACTTTTTTTTATTTTTTTGCTACACAAGAGCTCTTAAAACGAGCCAAATGCATTTCATACTTTTTTTTTGGTTTCGTCGAGGTTAGAGGCTCGACTCCATCTGTTATGTCGTTTCCATTAAAAATTGTCCGGACTTGCTGCTGGTCAGAGAACAATGTAGTCGTGGTCGGTTCAGTTCAGGATACACCCTGAGTAGAACAGGCACTGCAGGTTTAGGAATTACACCAAATTGTTGATAGAACATAGAAGACTACCGTGCGCTGAACATGTACCACGACAACCGGAAAATATACTAGCGCACACATTTCTTGTTCAACTTTAGAATCTGAAAGAAATAGTAGTATGCAGAGCCTAAAATTGTTACGCATTTTCAATGAAAGAATCCAATCCAACAGCCTCATTTTCAATATTTTACTGTCTCATTCGTAAATGACCGACACCAGAACAAACGAGGAGAGACGAAGCATTTTCGTTTCTCATTGAATAAATGAGAGAGAATAATTGCCAACGTCACTCTTTCCTCTATGACAAGACGAAACCAAACTAAAGTCTTCAGAGAGCATCAGCAGAATTTCAATTCTCATTTTATAAACGATGTATTGAAAATCTGTGACGCTTGGCTATAAATAGTGACTAAAATATGACAAATCGAAGTAACTACATCCCAGAACCTCTTTAGAAACCAAAACTACTACAAATTCGAGCACTAACAGATAAAAGTTGTTGTGAAACCTTTTTTCTGTCATTTTCGATTCTCATAGCTTCGGTTGAATATCGTCACTACATGCAATGGGATTTTCACTGAAAACTGCAAATGACTGAAAACACAATTTTGAAAATACTCTCCCGCTTATTTCATTGACTGGACATGGATTTCGTTCTCATAGTTTGCAAGCGAGGCTGAGAGTGACAGTAATTTCTCGTCATTTTCGTCTATTTTGAGTCTATGAAAATGACTTTTATTAACTCTGGTAGTGTGACTAATCCCGCACTCATTTGAAGCTCAATTGATAAGAATGTACGTAAAGTGCGAAAGCAGAGAAACGGGTAATCAATACTGGCTTCTCGATGCATTGTAGTTACAAAAATTAGATACACCAAACCTATTTAGTCGGTCAAATAAACAGAAAAAACAACGAAATATTCGGATAGATAAAATCATCTTCTGCATATAACGGGATCAGAAGTTTAGTTCCAAGTGTTTAAAGTATGAGAGATCCATCCTTAACTTTGCTTGCAAATTATGAGAACGAGTTCCATGTCCAGTCAAACGACATAAGCGGAACAGTAGTTTCAAAATTGTGTTCTTTCTTTCATTTGCCCTTTCAGTCATTTTCGGTTTTCTGTAAAAATCGTATACTGTGCAGTGACGATATTCAACACGAAGCTTTGAGAATCGTTAATGACAGAAAACGATTTACAATGATTTTGAACCGTTGGTGTTCGAATCTATAGTAGTTTTGGTTTCCAAAGAAATTCTTAGGTGAAATTACTTCGATTTATAATATTTTAAAGAGTGTTATTTTTATGAGCCTGCTGATTTGAAATCTAAATAAAACACAGGTCAAATTATCAAATGGCCAATAGTAGATAGTTGCTTGGCATTTAATATTCAAATATAATTTCCGACATATGGCCGCCACGACTATTTTTCACAACGGTCCTTCTGGAGGTCCAATTTTCGATCACTTTATCAAGCATTTGAGGGCGTATTTCAGCAATGAAACGTTGAATATCGCATCAATCGTTGTTGGTTTATTCACGTATCCCCACACAAAATAATCGAGTGGCGTCAAATCACATGAACGCGGTGGCCAATTCACCGGCCCATTTCGCGAAATGATGTGTTCGATTCATTCGACCGCAGTATGACAAGTGGCACCATCCTGTTGAAATCACAATTTCGTCCGCATCCATATCTTGAAGATTTGGTAGCGAAAATTCATTGCTCATGGTTCTGTATCAATTTCCATTCAAGGTAATATTTTAAAAAAATAAGTACCTTGAACGGCGTGTGAATTCTCTTTGCTTCAAATACGGCAATTTTGCTTATTGACGTATCTGTTCAACCAAAAATGCGCCTCATCACTGAAGAGAATATTGCAACTTAAACAGTTTTTATTGAACACTGATTTTGAAAATAAATAAAGCGTTGTTCTGAAGTTAACCCCTTCATGATGATTTGCCAAACTATACTGAGTAGAGACGCCACTTTAAACTGTCAAAACAATTTTCAGACAATAGAGTAATCACAAACCTCCTAAAAAACAGCCGATAGATCCACTTTTAGCCAAACATCACAGATTTTCAATATTAGCATTAGCATTAGCATTAGAGACCGCCCGTGTGTTGCTACTCCGTTATTGATCTGGACCAATTGAGATTGCAAAATGATTTTTTGAAGTAACATGTTTGGGAATAACACATTGTTTCACACTGTGCAAACTGTATTGAACCATGCATGCTGATCAATACCGACGCCGGCCACGTCCGAATGCAGATCTACTTGGGAGGGAAAGGATTGTTAGTTCGATGCATGTTGCTACTAGGAACCGAGGAATCCTCTGCGTTCCCACATGCATCACAGGAGAGGATACTTTGTTGGTAAATGTTTTAATAATGTTATCATGTGTTTATTGCTCTGGGTAGCCGGCTACCAAGAATGTTTTAAAGTATTATCGTTTTATGTGTTACTTTGTGCTGGCAATATAATGCACGAAACAGTCAATCTCTGAAATTGACAAAACTCCGGACAGCCGGCTGTCGAGTATGCAGTCACTCGTTTATGCATCTACCTTTCGCGTTTTTTTAGTCATGCAAAAAAAACACATGCGGATTGATAAAAAAGGGTATCATCTCACTAGGTGGATTAAGCACGTTTTTATAAATGAAACTACGTGATACAAAATAAACGAGCGAATAGGATTTAGACAAAAAAGTTGATTCATTGCATTGAAATATTCTAAACAGTTATTATGAAATCATTTTAAATCACCAAACAAAGGTCAACAGATTTCACACGCGTCTTGATTCTTTATTATTTCCGCTTTATTATTTCAATTATTTTATAAAATTATTATGTGGTTATATTAGTTGATCTGGGCAGCCGGCTACCGAGAAAAATATTAATTTACTGTTTGAAATAATAATATCAAGTGTTTTTAACTATGTATTCAATATACCGATATATGTTATCTCTGTTATTAACTTTGTAATATAAACGGATTTGCGCAATGGTTGATTTTTATCATTCATTTCACAATCCTTAAAGACAATCAATAACATGGAAGAAGCAATCATTCCTAATAAAACTTTTCTCCGAAGCTAGACGGAAATTGATAGGTTAGATAAAGAGATGATTTAGCAAAACAGAGTAATCAGAAGTAAAACATTGAAAATAACTGATAACTGAAAGGAAAAAATAACTCCTACAATTGTCGCCTTTTACGACATGGAAGCAGGAACCTAGTGGATCTATTCTTGGTTCATTTTTTTCCGCCGGATTCCACACGGCATCTAGGCTGGTACAGTCCGGAGAGAGCTAATAGGTACTATCAATCTCCTAGTGGACCCCAGCCCCTAAAACATCACAGATTTTCAATATATCGATGAAAGAATGGAAATTGAAATTCTACTGCTTCTTCCTGCAGACGTTAGTTTTGTTTCATCTTATCATAGAGGAACGAGTGACGGTGGCATTGATACTCTCTATTTTGCAATGAGAGACGAAAATGCTTCGTCTCTCTTCGCTGGTGTTGGATGTGGTCATTACGAATGGCTGTTGGATTGGATCCCTTCATTAAGAATGCGTGACAATTTTAAGCTCTGATTGTGAGGCTTCTTCTGAAAACATATGATATAAAGAATACCATTAAAATTAATTCCCGTTCTACACTAACCATTTTACTCAATCACAAAAACTTTTAGTATTTTCATCGCATGTATAAATAACAAAACTAGTTAATGTATAATCTTACACCCAATGCGAAAAACGATCCCTTCACGCGGCAGTTTATAATGAAATTCCTAAGTTGGTACCTAAGACTGTAGATGTTTGCTATGAATGCCGTGTGGACGGAAACTTTTACGTTGCCTTCTATTCGGGTACTCATATATGAATGTCGCGCGTATCACACAGATGAATGTCGCCTGTGACAGTCATAAACGAGCGCCGAATGAATGTAACGGCGACAGCCATACTAGTATGAGTCGATGAAAGTAACAAAAGAATGATCGTCATCAATAGGCTGTATTTTCTTCCCGGTGCTAATTTCTTTTTCGGCGCGAATCTCATTTTTGTTAATAAATTTTCACTTAGCACTTCGGAGCAAACTATAATTGTATTGTAACACATGGGCTGAAAATTCCCGACCCAGACACGATTTTTGGTTCAAAATTAACTTTATTCATCAACGTTATCTCCATCGAGAGCAACGCAATTATTCCAGAGCCGCTCTAACATTTCAATAGCACTTTTATAGAACGATTTATCTTTTGCCTCAAAATTGGCCTCAGTTTCAGCGATAACCTCTTCATTCGAGCGAAATTTCTTACCGGCGAGCTTTTTTTCAGGTCTACGAATAGCCAGTAGTCGTTGGGAGCCAAATCTGGCGAATACGGTGTATGTGAAAGTAATTCGAAGTTCAATTCATGTAGTTTTGCCATTGTTTTGATTGACTTGTGACACGGTGCCTTGTTTTTTTTTTTGCCAGCCTTCAAACGCTCCAATAACGCTATATAATATTCACTATTAATGGTATTTAGTTTCTCAAGATAGTCGATGAATATTACACCACGCACATCCCAAAATACCGAGGCCATAACCTTTTCAGCCGATTGTTGTGCTTTCGGGCGATTTGGTCGACTAGGCTAACAGAGCTAAATAGGCTAAGTCCACTCAGATGACGATCGTTTTGATTCAGGAGTGAAGTGATGAATCCATGTTTCATCTATTGTCACATATCGACGCAACGACGGTTTGTAACGTTTAAACATGACCAAAGACTACTCAGAATCATCAACACGTTCTCGTTTTTGGTCAACAGTGAGCAAACGCGGCACTCCTTTTCAACAGAGCTTTCAGAACTTCTTTACGATGTTAGCTAACTCACGCAATTTCACTTTTCGATCATTCAGAACGATTTTGAGGATTTTTTATGTTTTCTAATGTTACCGCTTCATTTGGATGTCCACTGCGTTTTGCATCAATGGTGTCTCTACGACTACGTTTGAAGTCAGCAAATCTACGTTTCATTGTTGTTTTTGATGGAGCGGAGTCTCCATAATACTTTTCAAACCATTGCTCCGCTTGAACGGTATTTTATGCATCAAGAAGCAGTGGAAAATTAAAACACGAAATTATTTTTGATCCATTGTTCTGAAATTAACAAAAGTAGCGTCACTCTTAGCACAATAACTCACAAACTTTGGGGACGGGTGTAGCTTGATGGGTTAGTCGATGTCTTTCATGCAGCCCACCTGGGTTCGATTCCCAACCCCGCACATAGGACCAGAAAGTTTTTCTGGTCCGTAGAGACGAATGACCTCATGGTTCAAACCTCTATAATCAAAACAAAAAAAAAACTCACAAACTAATGAATACAATATCATGAAATTTTTACAGCTGTCTTTTAAAGGTTAGCATTAACTGAAAAAAGATAACTGCTATAAAACTAGCGCCATCTTTATGTTAGGGCCGGGATTTGTCAGCCCATGTGTTAAGTTTGTTTAAATAGATTGAGCCATCTCAGAGAAAATTGAGCGTTAAAAAAACAACGCGTTTTGTCGGTTCTAGACTTATACCATCATATTTCCGGAACCATAGGTCACAGTCATTTGATCTTCGAACTTGATTAATGGCGCAATAGTAACTTTCGAAAGTTGACATTGCTCATACGCAAAATGTTTTCCCCTTCAACAGAACAGATGCTGTATCTTTCTAGATTTAGTCCAATGGTTCTGTAGCGGTGTTTATTTTAAAACCTTCCTTATGTGAGAATGCCTTGCCATTTAATTGCGAATTAAATTTTTGGGTGCCTTAAATAAGTTTATTTGGTTATCGACTGTCGACATCCGCTCACCCGATAAACCTGATTAATTTATGTGAAATAGACATTTTTATACTAATCACCCTGTATCTCCGAAACCGGAAGTTGGATCTGACTGAAAAACAAGATGTTTTATAGAATCTTAAAACTTTTCATTTGAATCTTAGATGATTTTTAGATTTCATTTCAATCTTAGATCGGTTCAGCCATCTACGAGAAAAATGAGTTACACAGTTTTAATTTCGTTTCACATATCATCCTGTAGTTCCGGAACTAAAGGTCGGAACCAAAAACAATTTAGGAACTTTGTTTGGGAGCATAGGACTTTTCATATGAATCTGAGTTTGTAGAAAACGTCTTCTGAGTCTTCTCCGAAAAAAATTGAGTGAAATTATTTGTCACACACGCATTTGCTGATCTCGATGAACTGATTCGAATGGTATATGGCTGTTTTGTTCTTCCAGCATTTATTGCTGTAAGTAGTTTAAACCAATATAGTTATTGAGTTGCTTTCAACTCGAAAATTCTGCCATCATCTGTTTTACATATGGCATATTTGAACGATTATGTTGCCAAAAACGAACCGTGGGTACTTAGAAACAAATGTATGAAACAGTATAAAAAATCGTGTTTTATGTTGCTCCCAAGCATTCCTTTGGCAGACAGCGCTCAAAACTTCTACTGCTGGAAAAAGTCGCTTATACAATAATTTCGATATCTCCGTTAAAAATGGACCGATTTCAACAATCTATATCTTGTTGGATAGGTATTACCGTGCAGAATCTAAGTCTGAAAATATATTTGGTTTTCAAGGTTTTTGCGACAATGCTATCAAAAAACTGAAAATTTTGACATAAAACTTCGTATAACTCCAAAAGTAAACATCCGATCTCAAAACCATTCAATAGCGTTCAGGGTAACGGGGAGACCTTTCATTTGCGACTAGTTTGTTCAAAATCGGTCCAGTCATCTCTGAGATCTCGACCTCTTAGTTGACAACACAAAAGGACATTTGCTCAGTTCGTCGAGCTGAATCGATTGGTATATGACATTTGGCCCACCGGGCCTCGGAAAATTTTTCTAAAGTTTGAGCGAAT
Source organism: Malaya genurostris (assembly GCF_030247185.1). Taxonomy (NCBI): domain Eukaryota; kingdom Metazoa; phylum Arthropoda; class Insecta; order Diptera; family Culicidae; genus Malaya; species Malaya genurostris. The sequence goes on along the minus strand of NC_080570.1, from coordinate 62,260,413 downwards.
TCTATACCTATTTTTTATATTTATAAAAAAAGGTTAAAAACGTCTGGTGGCATCAAATCGAGTGATTTCGGAGACCATTCAAAATCACTGTTTTTCGATATGACTCTTCCGGGGAACGATGGTCGTAACAAATCGATTGTTAGTTGAACTATCTGGCATGTTGCACCGTCCTGTTGAAACCAGTAGTCATTCAAACTATTTTCACAAACAAAATCATTTATCATGGCTCGATAACGATCGCCATTAACAGTTTGTTTTTTGTTGCTTCGTCGTCCTCTTGGAAAAAATAGTGAGCAATCACCATATCCGCACAAACACCACACCAAGCTGTAACTTATTAGTCGTATAGAACCAGTTCCTCAAATAATTGAGGTTTTTCAGTGGCATAAAACCAAAAAATTTGCATTTCATATAAAATGTGCCTCGTCTGACATGATGATTTTTCGTCAAAAGTTGGCCTCGTTTTGAATGCAAAGCTGAACATTTTCGGCGCGTTATTTTGGTGAGTACTGTTTCATGATAAAATTGTCTTGGAATGACGCTTCCAACACGGTATGTCATTAGTCGATCTGACAATTCTGTCAAAAGTTATTGGGTTTCCCGATGCTTCCCCTTCAAATGGCCCACCCAGTAGAAAAAATGAAAACGGCAAAAAACTAGCTAATTATCAATAAACAACTTTTGACAACCGGAACATAGATGGGCTAGGGAATAGGAAGAAACGTTAGTTCAAAAAGTTCACCAAATTGGAAGAGTTTTGAGAACAATCTTATAGGGTTTCCTTTTTCTTATTTTTGCATCATCACTAATAAAGCGGTTTCAAATTGCAGTTTCTGGCCATATCATTTGACACATGTTGAAAAATTATATTTCGTTGAAATATTAATGTTACAAACAACGATGAAAAAATGTTAAAAAATCGCAGAGCACCATGCCACCGTTTTGAAAAGATTATCAACGTATTTAGAAAAGAAAAATGTCACCGTTCTTGACTGGCCGGGGGATTCTCCGGGCAAGAATCCTGCAGAGAATGTTTGGGACTTTATGAAATGTAAAGTTTCTAAACCTGCTCCTACAACCAAGCAGGATCTGAATTGAAAGTCTAAGGAAACATTAATGAGTAGAAATAAATCTGTAGCCTTTTCTTAAGAGTCAATTCTCGATGAACATAAGAAAAGGTCCCAAGTGCAATTGACAGATTCTCACTGCTTACTTCTTATTTCAATTATTGCGGCATTCATGGGCTCAGTCTTTATTCTATGTAAAGGATTAGAGAGAGGGATTACCGATAGGACCGCAATAGTCGAAATATAAAATAAACAAAGAGAAATTATCATTTGCACTTAGGACCTTTTCTCGTGTTTGTCTTCAACTACTCTGTTCGATTTTGGGTGGATTCGGCATCTTGCCATTATAGAAATAGAAGTGTTATAGATTGTAGCACTATCTATTCTTTCAATATTGTGATTAACCGACAATATCACAAATTCGCTTAAATTATGATCATTATAACAGTAGAAAATTTTCAGAAGAATTTTGGTTTTTATAATTAAAAAACATTGAAATTGATTTTTATCATTGAAATTGATTTTTATCATTTCAAAATGGCATTGACAGTCGCGTTATTGAAAAATAAGCCAGAAGAAAATAATTATGAATTTTGTCAAAAATTAAGTTATCTGTGTAAAAAAAACTGTTTGTTGAACGAAAGCGAATTAAAAAAAAAATTTAGAATATAAAAAAGATCCGATAACTCACAGTAAGGAAAGGAAGAATCTAGTGTTTGTCGTTTTTCGTGACATAGAAGAAAAAACCCAGGAGCTCTACTCTTAGCTAATTAAATGGATTGCTTGGTGGCGACTCGTTCCAAACATAAAAAGTATTAACTTTAGTAGTGGGAGTCACCAAACCAATTCCAAGCGTTTGCATGCGTTTTCCAGTTCAAAAGCAAGACACTTGGATTACTCATAAATTGTAGTCAAGATACATTGAGCGCCATTCATCACATTCCGACGTTATTGAGAGATGAATTCATCCTAATGGAGACAACCCGGTTCTGCTTCATCATCTTCGACTGGGTCGAACAGTCACATCGTTGAGAGTATAAACTGTTGATAGTATCGAACTCAATTGACGCCGTGATTCGTACCAAACACTGACTTCAAAACGACCATAATTTGCGAATGACAGACAAGAAAAAGTCATTCTACTGCATGACAACGATTGGCCTGACGCTGCCAAGCGCATTTAAATCCCAATCTAGGAAACGAGCCAATTAAGTACCATGTTCTTCTATTGAATATTATTCTGTAGATCGCTAAGAGAAATCATAAAAAAGTAAAGAATAGAAATCGAATACATCGAGTTAGAAATTTCAGTGAGAAAACATATTAATGAAAATGAAGGAAATCTGTCATTGGAATTGATTACTGATTGGTGAGACGAAACATTCCAATTTCAGTTACTACAAAAAGATGTAAATAGAGAAGAAAACCATAGCGAACATGCAATTTGTCAAATAAAATTCAAATTACAATTACATTCAAATCAGAGTTGCACACAATGGTTTAAATTCTAAATGCGTTAACTTAAGTAACGAGAATAGTATGGTGCCATTTCGTCAGTCATTTCGAGGAAACGATTCAAATTTTCTGCAGCTTAAATGACCTGCATTGTTTCGGTGATTGGTAACCCTTTTAAAATTTCCCGTGGCAACTTTTCGGGCGACCCTCCCGCAACGCTCCGACGATGTCCCGGTAAGCCGTGTTCTTTGCAGCACAACCCATCAACGAATAGCATCAAATCAAAAATGCAATTACGTCTCGCTTCATGGATCATTACGTTTTCCAACTGTAACTCGCCCAAACAGACGCAGCTGAGTACCGCACTTTCGGGTGAAGGATGCATATTTAAATTCAACATTTTCACCGACAGTGCGATGGTGGCGTGAGCTGCAGTTGCTGTTTAGCAACGTGAAAGCTGCTATTCCAAATCGCAGTACCGGGACCATTTCCACAACTGTGGCATGGCCACAAAGCGTATGTCTAAAGTAAAGGAAATATGCAACTCGCTTGTGGTGACGTTTGAGCTTTCCAAAGCGCTCAACTAAATCCACTGGTGAATTAAATAGCGAACTTACTACGATTTCAGTTACAATATAATCGAGCTCAAGTGGAAGTGAATCGAATTCTATAAACCGGGCCCTTTTCGTTCTTGTTCCGTACTCGTTTGGCTAGATTCATTGAATTAAGTTGTGATTGAATTTATTATTTGGAAGTACGTACGAACACTAATGATAGATGTTTTAAATTCTTCCAAAAATCTTATTCAAACCTACCTAGTGATGTATTAGTGCTTGCCTTTTTATGCGAAAGTGTTTTTGGAGTTTTTGATCCGAGCTATTTCCGATGTTTCCGGGACCGGAGACCGCGACAGGTATAGTCGAGCACAGTTTGTATGGCCATAAACTCAATCGACCTAAAAATTAAACCAGTTTTGTAGAAAATTTTGATAAACGGCTTTAAATTATAACACTGATCGCACCGGGCTTCATTTTTCAGTGAGGAAAAAAAAGGTCTTACCACCTACCGTATGAAGGTTAGTTAGAGTGTCTGGCAAAGCGAGAAATATCTGGCGTTTGCCAAATAAATCTGATAGCACTGCTGGACAGATATGAAAAAAATGGTGGATCAAAATTACTGCTCAGTTTCAGTATTCAGCCTTTTTACCTTTTTTTTATATATAAAAAATAGGTATAGAATTCGCTCAAACTTTCGAAAAATTTTCCGAGGCCCGGAGTCATATACCAATCGATTCAGCTCGACGAACTGAGCAAATGTCTGTGAGTGTCTGTATGTGTGTTGTCAACTAAGAGGTCGAGATCTCAGAGATGGCTGGACCAATTTTGATCAAACTAGTCGCAAATGAAAGGTCTCCCCGTCACCCAGAACGCTATTGAATGGTTTTAAGATCGGATGTTTACTTTTTGAGTTATACGAAGTTTTATGTTGAAATTTTCAGTTTTTTGATAGTATCTGTCACAATTGACCTTGAAAACAGAATATGTTTTCAGACTTAGATTCCGCACGGTAATAGCTATCCAACAAGCCATAGATTGTTAAAATCCGTCCATTTTTAACGGAGATATCGAAATTTTTGTGTAAGCGACTTTTTCCCCATATTCCAGCAGTAGAAGTTATGAGCGCTGTATGGCAAAGAAAGGCTTGGGAGCAACGTAAAACACGATTTTTTATACTGTTACATACAATAGTTTCTAAGTACCAAAAAGACTGTGAACAGCATTATTTTTCATGACATTTTGCCTCGGACCAATTTTAGCATGGTTCGTTTTTGGCAACATAATCGTTCGAATATGACATATTGGAAAGATGGCAGTACTTCCGAATTCTGAACAATTTCATAATTATATTGATTTAAACTGCTTACAGCAATAAATGCTGGAAGAACAAAACACCCATATACCATTTGAATCAGTTCGTCGAGATCAGCAAATGCGTATGTGACAAATAATTTCACTCAATTTTTTACCTTATTTTCGAAGATGACTCAACCGTTTTCTACAAACTCAGATTCATATGAAATTCGTATGCTCCTAAACAAGGTTCCTGAATTATGTTTGGATCCGACTTCTGGTTCCGGAACTACAGGATGATATGTGAAACGAAATTAAAATTGTGTAACTTATTTTCCTCGTAGATGGCTGAACCGATCTAAGATTCAAATGATATCTAAGAATCATCTAAGATTTGCTGATTTGAATAGTCGACAACCAAATAAACTTATTTCAGTTTTAGTGGTATTCAGTTTTCGATTCGGAAGGCACCCAACAATTTAACTCGTACTACGATTTCTCAAAGATGTCTATACTGATTTTTAAACATATTGAAACAAATGTAAACTAATCGGGTGAATTTGTCTGACTTCGGTTACACCGATTTTCGAATTCCGGCTCCAGTATCGAATCGTTTCTCAAAGCTCAATCGTTTTCTCAAATAAAGCCAAATCGAATTTCAGAAAAAAATTCAAATTAAAATAAACTTATAGTCCCACACAAAATTAATTAATTTTATTCAATGCTGACTTCCGATTCTGGAATTACAGGAGGATGAATTTTTAAAATTCAAACCGATATAGAAGATGATAATCCCGAAAAGCTTGAAAGTTGTACTCAAAACTATTGCAATTTATTCGTCATATGGCCATACGAATCGGTTTGGTTTATGCTGGTTCCTGAATACCGGCTCTGGAAGTACCTTAAATTACCGTAAATTCTAAAGTGGAACTCACTTCGACATATCATGAAAAGTTTAATCGATTGTAACCTTTTTAGATAGAGTAATGAGTGATTAAAATGTCAAATTGCAGCTTAAAACGACGCTCATTAAAATAATGTCATGAAAACCGAAGAATATTCATGAAAAAAACACATGCGGATTGATAAAAAAAGGTATCATCTCACTGATAGGTGGATTAAGCACGTTTTATTTCATGAACATGCTTCTGAAGTAAATCCTTTTTTTTGCGTCCAGATATTAAATACCTCAAACATGTACATCAATAATGCATCAGTTCAGCATCGTTTGCTTCTAATACTCTTATTCAGTTTAAATGCATTATTCATCAAGCGATTGCATTAAACAGAACAGAAAATCTCAATATTTTTCATAATCAGTGATTTGAGATTTGAGAAACGTCACACCCAATTGTGAACTCATATCAGAAAACTTTCGATGTCGAGGCATCGAGTTCAAGTTATATGTTATGTAGCTATTGACTTATAGGTTATGTAAGTAGGATTCCGATGTCGCTTCAAAAAGACATCAATGCAGATATACTGAGCGAACGAAATCGAATCGCGGTAATTTGATTGCTTTTTATATGCTTACAAACGATCGATCCCCAAAATAGTGCGAAGATTTTTGTGCTTTTATGGGGTAGATTCTTTCTCGTTAAAACTTTCGCTGTCAATGTCTCCAAACTTCAAACTTTTCCACGCGAGTGAATTATCACACTTTTCTGGTTTACGCTTTTTTTCTGGGTTATTTTGATAGCGTTCCCCCGGTGCCTTCCTGAGGTAGGCACGTTGGATTGACTTGGTGGCATAGCTTTTTTTCCCTTTCGTTCGTTAGGACATAGGATCAGCCGGCTTCCACCCGCATCGGCTACGCCAACATCAGAACCATTTGTGAACCAGATGAGACTGCTGCGAGGCGGTTTTAGTGGAAGTTTCATGCCACCGATGCGGAAGGCGGAAAGTCAGGAAAACAGAAACGGAAAGCAGATATTAGTACAAAGTTTCTGGTGCGTATCGGCTTCAGACATCTTTCAATTGAGCTTTCCACTCGGTATCAGAAGCCGAGAAGTGTAGTTCAAACTGTACCGTTAAGCCATGTATAAGCTACATGGAATTGTTTCGGTCCGCAGGTTCGATTGGAAGTTATCTAGCGATGAGTTCCTGACTGCAACATTGGAATTTCGATGTCGAGGAACACTCGAGCGATGTGCGACGCTCGACTAAACCAGCTATGCATTTCAGCAATAATCGCATATCTTTTATTTAGAATGCATTATCTCATGTAGATCATATTTATTTCTTTGATGGAAACGAAATCAAGGTAGTCAATATAATGTCGTAGGACATTCTTCACTAAGAACGTAGCACTTGCTATGTAATGGTTCTGTACACTACGAGCCAGCTGCGAAGTCTGTTGAAACAGAAGATTCTTCAAAAAGATTACAGAAGTTCTTCAAAAGGATTATAATACTAACTCTATAAATGAGCAAAATAAGTTATCATTTCAAAAAAAGGGAATGATTCGACAGTTTCGAATCAAGAGCATTTGGACTTTTTTTTACTGATTTTGAAGCGTAACGTACCTTCCATTGATGGGTATAACTTCAGCCGTATTTATGTTATAATAATCTTAATATGACATAAATCTGGTTACGCTCGATTGCACCATTTTTGGAGCATTCTTGACTTTAACTAATGCAGAATGATGATAAGAAAATAGAAATGTTCTGAAAATTAATTTGAATTCCATTAATCAATTCTCATTCACATGGATTCCTATTAAAGCTATTTCCATTTAGAATCCGGAATACTCAAATCATCTGAATCTCGGTAACGAATTGGCGTACAAATAAGATTATTACATCAAAACAAAGGTAATTCCCTGTACTTTTAGGAAAAAAGTATCAATACAAATTATTTCTCTATGATTCTAATGATAATCCCCCCAAAGAACTGATTCCTCTCATCGAACGCTGCGCACCTCCGGAATCAACATCCTTGGCACATTTGTCCCGTATTTTGGGCATCTGAATCGCGTCCCGAGCCGGAAGAAGATAATTTGGGCTTTGGATGATAAGCTACAGGGCGCGTACCCCCTTTTGGTGGATGGGGGTGGGAGTCAATTTACACTTCGCGTATTGACTAAGTCGGACCATACCGAGATCGATCGTTCGCTTATAAATGCAAAAGATGAAAATTATTATGTTGTCTGGATCGATCACGGACAGTGACTAATAATGCTTGAGATTGACAATAGGTCATTAGGTGGTTTCGAGCATTCTTATGCCTGGAATTGGTCACCAATTTGAATTATTTTGATCCAGTTGGGATGAATATTAATATATCATATTCGTCCTGAATTTGGTGAATTTAATTCTAAAAGAAGGACTATTGTTATCAGGAATAGGAGTAAATTGATATCTTATGAACCGTTTAGGAACTATCAAACCATTCCGATCCGGCTCGGTATTGGCAATGTTTACAAATTGCAATGACGGCGAAACTGATTAATCAGGTGTGAATACACTCTCAAATCGGGAAAGGTTTGAATGTACTTAGATTTCTCCAACTTGGACACAGATGTCACCTTCTAACTAAGAGTGTGAGATGTGTGTTTCTGGAAGCGAACGGTTCACGTGGACCATTTCATCCAATCACACCTAGTATTTCTTCACGAAATACATGTAGTTCTTGTTTCCTGGATGCGTGCTCAACACTAGAAGGCCCAAAACTTAGTTTAGACCTAAATTGCTCAAAAGCAGTCAAAATGATTGGAAGAGAGAAAGTCAATAATGAAAACTGTGACAGAATAAATAAAAGCTAGTGCAGTGTGCCTAAGTGCATATATCGTTAAATAAAGAATTAGAAAAGTTCACAGAATTTGAAGCTATCCTTCCATTGTTTACATATTGTGACTTTCCTGGGCAATCTAGTGTTAAATGCGCATCCTTACATTATATAACTTAACAAGCTTACTAACACCTGATTTTATTTTATTTTTATCACTAGAAACTATCAAAATAAAAGATTATAGACAAAAACGATATGGAGCGGAAAAATCCTAGGGTGCCACAGGAATACCAAAAGGAAATTGAAAACAAATCAAGAGCCCCAGTAAAACGACGAAAAATTGGTATTTTCATGTAATAACTCATTTGATGACATATTAACTTTTGGTAAGTCACAATATTTCTATTTTTATTATTACTTTTATTATTATCATTATTATTATTGTTGTTGTTATTGTATTATTATAAATATTATTGTTATTATTATTGTTGTGATTGTCACTATTATTATTTCTTATTAATATTATTATTTTATAGCAATTATTATTATTTCTTTATTTTTGATAAATTATCACATTGAGATATTAACAGGTTTCTCCGGCATAGTCAAAAAAGCGATGCAATGGGGAAAAGGAAATGTAACGTTACTTCGACAAAGATAGAAATAATCAGTGCAGATTAGAATGGATAGTGTTAGTAGATCAAACATATCTACATCTATTTAGGAACTTTATAGAATTAATCGTTTGTACCGCTTCAGACATAAATGACTATATAGGAAAGCAGGGCCAAGACCGAAGCGGATACAAAGCGAAATTTTCCAAAGTCTCATCGACGAGGACATTTAAGACACAGAAGCAGTTGGTAGGATGACAAAATACTAATACGATACAGACGCACGATTCAATGATTGACTGGTTGCAGGGTGAAGCACACACTTCCTGCCCAAGTGACAAACTCTCTGGTGAACTTGCAATAGAAGATATTCGTATCTTTCGTTGCAAATTGATAACCGTAAAGGAATCTGTCGCTTAGGTTACATGCTGGAGGGAACCTATCAATGATAGGCCGGTTTCCTCCTTCGTTACTAGTGTTCATTTGGGCACCATAGCCTAGTTCGTCCGGTATGGAAAGTGCGGATCGTTGTAAACACTCCCCTCGGCCAGAGTAACCTATAAAGGGGAAAAAAATGAGTTTTGAAATTATTTCGAGTTATCTCGATAAAAAAGTCTGCACCTTTTCTATAAATTTTTATATGAAAATGCCATCAAACATATCCCCAAAAATATTCGAGGAATATAAAGTCTTCTGTACATTACAACCACAACGACATGATTGATACCGTCGAAGAAGGACACTATTTCTGAAAATAGAGCTGCGAAAGTTAAAACTACTTGAGAAAAAAAACATCACCGCGCGAGAAAGATTTGCATTCTGAAAAAAAACAACTTCGGATAAAGCTACGGCAATCAACACTACAGCATATAGTTGTATTAAATAAGAATGGATTCAGTCAAGCTTGATTAGCTTGATTTCAATCGGAATTTTCTTTTCAATATACATGAGTATAAATAAATTATATTGTTTTGTTACTACTTACTATCACTTTGACACTCACAATGGAAAACTTTCGCGTTACGCATCGCGTCACGCGTCGCGCCTAACAAATAGTAGCGAATGTCAAAGTGACAGTAGTAACAAAACAATATAATTTAATTATATTCCTATTAATTGAAAGGAACATTCTGATCAAACACTGCAGCTCTATCCGAAGTTGTAGCATTTTTGCAGAATGAAAATCTTTCTCACGCGACAATGTTGTTTTCTCCAGTAGTTTCAACTTTCAAAGTTCTATTTCCAGAAGTAGTGCCGATTGGTTATTCTATTCGGAGTTCTCTTCCATTTTTTTTGCTGAGAGGCGGAATAGAAGAGGAACTTGGCTAGTTCGAATATTTCAATCTGGCTAAATGTCATTTCAAATTACCCTTCTTCGACGGTATCAATCATGTCGTTGTAATATACAGAAGACTTTATATTCCTCGAAGATTTTTATTAATATGTTTGATGGCATAAAATGCCTGTTGAAATAAAGCCAGCTTCTTAGCATTTTCAACTAAACATTTATAGAAAATGTATAAACTTTTTCCATCGAAATAACTCGAAATATTCTCAAAACTCACTGCACTTTCATTGACTGCACATGCCAATAATTTTTAATATTTTCGAAATCTCTTTCCAATACTTGCGCATTCTGTTAAAACTGCTCCGATTGGAGCTTTGATATCAATAAACGTATCTTCTTCCGCCATAACGAAAAATAATTTAATAACCATTGGTCGCTCGTTAATCGCATGAAAAACTGTGCACGTGCTGCTTCGCTGTTTGTCGCACCGAAAATCGCTTGTCACTACGCAACGCTTCGTCTTTACTCTGAAATACATGTTGATTTTTTGCTGTAAACAAACGAACGAAATACAGAACTTTAATGGTCGCATCGCTTCGCGTCGCGTGTCGCGCCCACTCTGGCTTCACTCTTCGATTCAAATGTGATCACACTCGCACACTTCATATTTATACGCTAAACTTTTGAAAAACAAATGAAGCGTTACCTAAGGCGCCTAGAAACATTAAATTTATGTACACGGAAAATTAAAACTACCTATTTTTTTACTTCATTTTACTTTAAGCTGATTTGAACCCTTCATTTGCTCTCTCCATTGTTGTCATGACACAAAGAGTAAAACCACCCAACAGCGAGAGTATAACTATAACTAAGTATAACTCACTTTTCTGTATATTTTTTTAAGTGCCTTATGGAAACTACTTAGCATCACTTTACTTGAAATTAAGTTATTGAGCGGAACCCCAAAGTTGGATGGAAAGTACTCCAAATGAAGCAGATTTGCGGTGCCGTGTTGATTTTTAGAAGTGTAACTATTTTTCTGTTCATTTGCTCTGTCCTATATTGAAAATGACTTTTTAATTCAGTGTTGGTACAGTTCAAAAAAATTTTGTGATTTTAAAGAGTGTATCAATAATAAGCTATCCACACATTTTTCTTTCAAATTATGATAAAAAACGATATTTTATTCAAACTAAAAATTGATCCTCTATTGTACGAGGTAAAACTTGAGCATAATGAAAACCGGATGAAATTTATGTTATTCCTTCACGAATTTTCGAACTTTTGGTCGAACGCTCTTCATCAAGTTCCGGACAAGTGTTGCATCGCATTTTTTGGACGCTTGAGCCCAAATTTTTTTGAACTCCTGCATGTTCCCAGCTGCCTTACAGGTCTTCTTGAACACACTCTTCACGATTGCCCAGTAACGTTCGATGGGTCGAAGCTGAGGGCAATTTGGTGGATTGATATTTTTCCCAACGAAATTTATACCCTTTTCCGCAAGCCAATTGATAGTGGTTTTAGCATAGTGAGCCGACGTTAAATCCAGCCAAAACAGTGGAGGTGTACTATGCTTCTTCTATAAAGGCAGCAATCTCTTCTGGCGACACTCAGATCGATAGATTTCTGCATTTATAGTTCCGGTACTGTAAAAAATGGTTCACTTCAAACCACAGGAACATATTGCTTGTCATACCAGTACCTTTCGACCGAATTTCTCCACTTGAATCGACCTGTCCGCATCGCTCACATCCTCCCCAACGACGACAGTAAAGTATTGTGGACCTGGAAGGGTTTTTGAGTTCTCCTTTACATAAGTCTCATCGTCCATTAAAACGCATGCATCCGGACACTGCAAAAGACGCGAATACAATTTCCCGGCTCTGGTTGCTGCTTGCTTCTTCTGTTCTACACTTTGTTTCGAGATTTTCTGCTTCTTTTAGGTCTTCATGTGATTTCGCCTCTTGATATGCTGGATCATTCCGGCACTCGTTCCTGCTTTTTTGGCCAAATCACGCTTTGACATTGATTTGTTCTTTATGATTAGAGATACCACTTTCTGGTCCGGTTTCGGGTTGGAAGAACCGGGTTTTCTGCCTCTTTCTGGTAGCTCATCCAAAGAATAATGTTCCCAATTGCCAATGTTGGAACAATGTGAATTCCAAATCGCTTCGCCGATTTTCGCATAGTAATACCCTTCTCCTTTAGCCATGTGTCCAGAACTTTAATTTTCACTTCCTTTTCAATACGCGACATTTTGAAAACGCAGAATTTCAACCGCACAAACAAGTAAACAAACGAAAGCTGACACCCAAACGCACAGCATGCTGTGATCTGAGTATAAAAACCCATCACAAATACATGCGTACAACACAAATGTATGTGGATAGCTTATTTTCGATACACTCCTTACAGTCTGTTACATAAGAGCGTGGTCACGATTACTCGCGATATGTAAAGTGGAATGGTGTGATATTTTTTTAACACAGAGGGCAGTAATTTCCTTGATGCAATGTGAGAATAAATCAGCTAACTATTGTTTACAATTCGATTTCAGCATTTTTCCAAAATGAGTACCGTGTACGCTACGCGCTTCGAAGCAGTTTTTTTTGTGCTTGCACCCGAATGGTCCCAAAATTACCCAAGCTGTTGCGGCGAAATACATACAAAAGTCGAGTTTTAAAGTTTTAAAGAGGTGGAAAATGTCGACCACTTTCCAAATCACGGCTCTGTCGATGTATTGTCGGATAAAGAGAAAAAAGTGATTTGTGATCTGTTTTTGAAGAATCCGACATTAACTTTACGCGAAGGTGCTTCAAAATTGATCAAAAAAGATTAGAATATATCGTACGGAACTGCTCGCAGACATTTGATAGCAAATAATTTGAAATTTCGAGGTACTTTGCAAAAACCGATGTTGAGTGAAAAGCATGTGCAAAAACGTCTTGAATGGGCAAAGGATCAAAATGGTGTCGTGACCTTGGATTGACTCTCTCAGTCGCCCGATGCCAATCCAATTGAGAACGTTTGCGCACAAATGAAGATGAAGCTATTAATTGTAAAATAACATTGTAATTTACAAATACCTTCTCTCCCCCTCTCCCCATGATTTCTACCTCCCCCCCCCCCCCCCTCACTTTTGGATACAAACCCGGCGAACGACCAAAATTAGGTTAAAGCCGGGTATAAATAAACGATACAAAAAAAATATGAAGCTTGGGAAAAACCGATCACACAATTTGAGACAGGTTGTTCACCGAATTCACAAATTTGGAGGTCGTTTTCAGAAGAGTAAGCGCAAAATCTCGCTCAAAGTATGCCTCGAAGGTGTCATAACGCTAAAGGAGATTGGACTTGCTATTAATGTATTTGCATGCAAGTTTTTGATCTAATAAAACAATAATAAAAAGTATTTTCATGTTGAGTCTTTTTATTTTCTCACAATAGTGACCACGCTCTTATGTAACAGACTGTACATCTTATAAGAGCAAATTCAGCAGTTGGGAAGTTTTATATGGTAAACTGCTGACGCACTGATGAGCTGAATGCGAAACGTAAACATTAATTCAAGAACATGTAAATTTTTCTGACCTCGGCTACAACGATTTTCTAATTTCGGTTCCAGTATCGAATCGTTTCTCAAAGCTCAATCGTTTTCTCAAAAATCTGGAATTACAGGATGATGAATTTTTTAAATTCAAACCGATATAGAAGATGACAATCCCGAAAAGCTTTAATGTTGGAAAATGCTGATTTCGGTCTTTCCGTGAATAGCTACAGCGTGACTTGAACCGAGAAACATTCGATCACAAAACACATCGTTTAATCGACTGAACCACAAAAGCACATATCTGCTTGTTGAATAATTGATACGTATTAAATCAAATTACACTCGGAGTGTGTAAAATTCTGCGCAAGAGGAATATTGTGTCATTTAAATAGAATGAATTATAATAATTTAGTTGTTTCTAGAATGATGTCATCTATAAAATTTAATTTTTTTTTCTTTGTGGATTTATATCCGTGAAATTGTACTGTTCTTTGCATTGTCACTCTGAGCGACGTTTCAAATGAATAAGTCATGATGCCTAATCACTAATAACAGGAATACCACAGTCGATTCTGATTTAACGGCCACCAAACGAACTGTAGAATCTTTCATTTGAATCTATGTTTGTGAAAAGCGGTTTTGCTATCACTAAGAAATCGAAGTGAGTTTCATGTTAGAGTTTTTTTATCACTATTTTCGATATTTCCGGAACCTGTTTCGTCAATTGCAAGTTAGTATCGTGGGCATTGAAAGAGGGAAACGTATCGAAATTCTTGCCAAGTAGAGAACATTTGCGGAAACTGTTGAGTCAAAAAAGGGCTGCTGAATTCTATCGAATTCGTGTTGATGTTAACGAAAAACATGCTCTATTGGACGCGACTCATGATCGTTCGTTCGAATGATTTGAAAGTGGGAGTTTTAGTGTGAAAGATGAAGCACGCACTGGTCAATCCAAAAAAAATTAAGATGCCGAATTGAAAGTATTGTTGAATGAGGACAATACCCAATGTCAAAAACAAATAACGGAAAAGTTCAACGTTTCTTGTCAAGTCAATTCTTATCGTCTACTCGTCATGGAAAAAATTCCGATGGTAAGAAAATGGGTTCCTCATGGGCTGAATGACGATGGTAAGAAAATGGGTTCCTCATGGGCGAATAACTTCTATCGAAATTTTTTATTTCTCGACTTGAAACAAAGGGTTTTCTGTTCCGTGAAAAAAAGATGAGAATTTTATTTATTTTTAGAATTTTAAGTTTCTAAAACCTGACAGGCGAGCTACGAGCTTCTCGAAACAGAGGATACTGTAAATACTAATCGCCACCGACACCAAATGATGAATTTTTATCAAACACTGCTTGAAAAACGACCAAAATACTAGACAAGTCATATGAAAGTCAAGTTCCAGCATGACAACACAATGCAGCAAAAGTGTTCAAGTATATAATTTCTGAGATCAGATGGGAACTTTTACTCTACACGTCATACTCCCGATAGAATCGATCCCTTCCTTCATTTGCTTCCATCGATGTCTCACGCATTTGCTGAGTAGAGCTTCACAAGTTATGAAGATGTGGGAAAATGGCTTGACGACTGGATCGCTTCAAAATATTAACAGTTTCTTCGACGTAGTATACTTGAGTGGAAGAAGTGGAAAATCTTGAACCTATCTTGAATCTAGAACACCTGGTACAACCGATTTCCCCATGGTTTTTGCTGTTTTTGTCTACATAATCTTCAATTTCTGCTCTATTTGAATAGTTTGTGGATGTTTGCAAGTGCCAATTTTATAATTGGTCAAAACCTTTCAACTAGGCAAAGCTGCAGTGAATTTGATTGATTCATAACTTTGTGAACAAAATTGACTCTGGTCTCTCGGTACCCCTCAAACACACTTCGAGCGTCATGGTAGAATTATAGATCATTTGTGCTTCCTTATAAATGGCAAGAAGCGCTTCATCAGGCACTCATCCATATGAATTGTTGCGGAATAGATGAAGAGTGTACTTATTTCATCACATTCTCAAATCGCCTGCCAGATCAGAAACTTTCGTTACAAATTAGAAAATATCCTCGAACATCCTTCGGAACATCAAACTTTGAATTGGTAACGAGGCAAATTGTCTATTTCTAGTAACAAATATCGAATATTTTTATCGTGAAACAATATGTAACTCTCTCAATTCTGTCCACGACTGTCATGTACAAAATTATCCGACCATTGCGTTGTCGGCAGACCTTAGTTTAACACTTTCATGAACGGCCCCTTAGAGCAAGAAGCGCTTCATCAGGCACTCATCCATATGAATTGTTGCGGAATTGATGAAGAGTGTACTCATTTCATCACATTCTCAAATCGCCTGCCAGATCAGAAACTTTCGTTACAAATTAGAAAATATCCTCGAACATCCTTCGGAACATCAAACTTTGAATTGGTAACGAGGCAAATTGTCTATTTCTAGTAACAAATATTGAATATAGAATATGGATCGAATATTTTTATCGTGAAACAATATGGAACTCTCTCAATTCTGTCCACAACTGTCATGTACAAAATTAGCCGACCATTGCGTTGTCGGCAGAGCTTAGTTTAACACTTTCATGAACGGCCCCTTAGAGCAAATTCAGCTGCTGTAAGATTCATATGGGTGGTCTATAATATAACTGAAACTGAAACAAACGTATCCCCAGCAAGCCGTTTTAGTTTTATTTATTCGAACAGTTCTACTGTCAAATTTAAAACTGGTATACGCTGCCGTTATATTTTTTCTATATTTGAAACACAGATAAAACGCTGCTGGGGCTGCCAGTTTATTTTGTTATAAATTCTAGATGAAAATTTTAAAACTGTCATAAATTATGCATCTAGAACTAGAACACTCCTGAACATGTCCTTACGATACTGTGTTTGCTAAACGAGAAAGCAAAATTCACACCATCCAAAATAGCATGGCATGCTCATCAGTCACAAATGATTTTACGCAAAGAGATAAAATTCGAATAGAACCAGATTGAACTACCGGCGAAAGCCAGAGAATATGATTTCATATGAACCGACCCAAAACTTTACTCGTACATTTAAGCTCGTTATACGACATTCGAATCACCATTTTCGTCATGTACCGAACGGTAAAAATGGCGCTCGAATCACTTTTTCTCGTTAAGATTCACACCGCCAATGCAACCCCGTTCGCTGGTACTGCTCTGTATGTGTGCGCTTCATTCGAGCGTGCGTTGACGTATGTGCGATGTAACGAGCATGTATGCTGTGTGCCAAAGGGCGCTTTGATATGCATAAAATAACCCGGCCCGTCACCTACTACTGAAACGCCGGCTATCGGTTGCTATAAACGCAAAACTTTTTTTCTTGCCCTGTCCCGTTATGGAATATCATCATTTTTTTTCCTTGACACGTCAAGGAAGCTATGGATTATGGGGATAGGTGGGTATTTCTAGTGGACACATTTTCCAAAATAAATTCTACAGATTTTTAATTGCAATCGTCAGCTATTAAAAAAAGCACCTAACACACGATAACTTAAAACAAATAAACTTAAACTACCTTAAGATTTCCATCATAAAACTAACATCATATCCCAATGTGCCTTTCCTGCCTTACATATTCTATGAACACTCATTTTGTTGCTGCAAAAACGGAGCTGGATATATGCCATTATCCTACCGAATTCTTAACACGCTTACGCTTTTCTTTTCTGCACCTATCTGAGCATTACATACCCTCAAATTCTGTGTTGCAAGAGTGCAAAGATTTCTGCCAAAGTTGGAAAATGGTAACGTACTTTGCATTTACAAAAGTAGAACGTGGCCATTTCCTACGTTGTTTTTTTTTTAACGGAGGCATTGTTTGCTTAGTGTCGATAATATTACTATCGAAAACACACCACAGGTGCTGAAAAGTGCTTGTATATTCACAGAACAGTGTTTTGTTTTTTGCGAAAAGACTAACGAAAACAGCAATTAATGGACAAAAGACAACGACAATCCTCTCTTAGCTGTTACGGAATGTCCGTCCCCGAAGTACAATTTGATTTTATTTTGTTTATCTAATTTCACGACTTTCAGTTTAAAGGTGAAACGGCCGACTTACAGGTCGTGTCTTATGGTAATATCTACCATTACGCTTGAATCAAAATTATTAATAATATAAGTAAATGTGAAAAGGGCCTAAAATCTCCAAAACAACATATATTACTGTGACGGAGAATTACGAATAAACCTATTTGAGAAAAAAAAAACAGTTTGTTGAACAAAGAGATATTTAAGTGAAATAGAGTAGCCAGGTGGAAAACCCTGAATGAATCTGGTAGCTGAAAGTAGGGACAAACTGTTTTAATCCACCTAGTGGTGTAATGATGCCTTTCTCATATTACTCATAACATTATAAATATTACTGTGGAATTCGCAAAAACACCGGAACCGGAAGTAGTATTCATAACAAATTTAGGAATTTCGTATGTAACTGTAAGACTTTTCCTTTGAACCTATAAGTTTGTGAAACTCGATTTGGCCATCTTGAAGAAAAATGAGTGAGATCTTTTTTGCAATTTTTGATCACTATTCCCAATTCTTCCGAAACCAGATTCAGATGACCGGAATAGCTGGAGTTGGTTTGTTTGCCAACAACAAATATGACCTACAAATTGCAACAGTTTTGAACCTAGTTAAACCTATACTTACGAGCCTGCGTTTCTGTTACTTCTGCATATGTAAGTCAAGCTAAACAGCATGAATCAGCAGCATAAAACATGTTGTAGTATTATTATTATTATTATTATTATTATTATTATTATTATTATTATTATTATTATTATTATTATTATTATTATTATTATTATTATTATTATTATTATTATTATTATTATTATTATTATTATTATTATTATTATTATTATTATTATTATTATTATTATTATTATTATTATTATTATTATTATTGACATCACTACACCACCAGCACGGTATTACTGTACTACCGGCTGCGAAAATTTATTTACATCGAAGAAATTCCGATGTTTTTGGCATTAAAAATGCCTTACTCTTCACTATATGGGGCCGGGTGTCAATTAAAAGTTTCAAAAATAGTCGCGTAACCTTTTTGTGTCATAATTTTGAACGTTAATAACTCGGTCATTTGTTGATGGATTGTTATAATTTAACAATCAATCGATTCGGAAACTTTTAACTTAAACATGTATGACGACGTCGCTTCAATATTTCAATAGCATACTATTGAAAAAATGGTTGTAATCGACCTATGTTTTCATCCACCAATCCCTGTTGTACAAAATGACGTCAACTTCTTTTTCGGCATAGGAGGCTTTGCGTCATGCATAAAAAACACCGCATCGTTCTGCGTAGTATGAAGAGAAATCTATAAATATAGGCTGCACAATATTTCTTTCCTTAGTTGATGTTTGACTATGAATGAAACAAGTAGCTCGTCCAGTGAACTGATGACTGAATTGTATATGCGTTGGCTTTTGCATTATGCGTTGGTGAAATTTCCTGTTGTCTGCGCAACACCGTGTTCGGTTGAGTAACTTATATATCATCTAGCTATTGAAGAACCGAATCAGCGTGTTAACCGATTCGTTCGAAATGTCCCATGTATTTAGCAAATTTTTGGTCGATTTTACCATTAAAAATGCCTATTATGAGATAACGACATTTGAATATTTCAATTGCATCCCATTGAAAAATTGGTTTGAATTGAGTATTTTATTTTGGTTCTCTGGTAACTAGCAGGCCAATTTAGAATTATCGGCGATAGATTTTTCTTATCTAATTTGCAGCGCTTGTTCCTCGATGATTTGTTAATGGATTTTCCTAATTTAAAAGATTCCAAAGCTTAAATATTGTAAACTTAAAAATGTTTTAATTTGCCAACGGATCGGTTTGCATACTTAAATCTCAATTCCCATACGAACAAAACGTGACAATATGACTGAAAAAGTTGTTGTCCCACCAGGAATTAAACGCTTTGAATGATTCAAAATTAAATTCTGAAACTTATCTAAAAGCGGCCTCCTCGGTTTAGTAGTATAAATGAGTTCCACAGGCTCACATATACAGTACAATTAGATGCAATTTCATATAGTATCAAAGATAAACTCAAGGTAAGCTAACCTGCGATTTTACATGTATCGTTTGAATAGGAACCCTCGTAGAATTTGGTTAACCGCCAGTTTCAGTTTAATTATTATTTTCTTCAAAATAATAAGCGTCTGATGACTACACGCGTTGTAACTATAATAATGTTCATTCATGTGTTAATAACATCAAGTTACAATATGAACAAAATTTCGGAATTTTGTTGCGTATCCATTCCGTATATTCCTAATATGTCAAAGCGAAAAGTAAGTAACTAAAATATTTTATGCGGATTGTTTCACATGTTTTTTGCCTTTCTCATATAGAAAGGTTATGCAATCACTGTGAAAACCGACTTTTGAACCGAGGCTCGGAGGGCCGAGTGTCATATACCATTCGACTCAGTTCGTCGAGTACGCAAAATGTCTGTGTGTGTGTATGTGTGTGTGTATGTGCGTATGTGTGTATGTAACGTTTTTTTGCACTAACTTTCCTCGGAGATGGCTGAACCGATTTTCACAAACTTAGATTCAAATGAAAGGTCTTGTGGTTCCATACAAAATTCCTGAATATTATTTGAATCCGATTTCCGGTTCGGGAATTATGGGGTAAAATGTGCAAAAATTGTGAAAATAAGTGCACTAACTTTTCTCAGAGATGGATGAATCAAATGAAAGGTCTTGTAGTCCCATACAAAATTCCTGAATATTATTTGGATCCGACTTCCGGTTCCGGAGTTATGGGGTAAAATGTGCAAAAAAATGAAAATATGTTTTCTAGCTTTTCTCATAGATGGCGCGACCGATTTTCATAAACTTAGGTTCAAATGAAAGGTCCTGTGGTCCCATACGTAATTCCTGAATTTCATGCGGATCCGACTTCCGGATCCGGAAATATAGGGTAAAGTGTGTTAAAAATTGTATACCATCACTGAAAAGGACGAAAAACCGTAAAAAGTTTTCTAAATCGACCTCAAATCTTCTCCAATTAATAGTATTTTATCAGCAGACGGTCAAACAAACCGATTTCGGTTATTGTTTTTAGGAATCGAAGAAAATTATTTTGAAGATTATAACAGTATTATATATGATGGTATGATTTATATGAGAAAGGCATCATTACACCACTAGGTGGATTAAAACAGGTTTTTCCTAGTATTATTGCCATATTATTTACCGACACTTTCCGAAGATTATCGACGATTTTGAAGAAGGATTAATAAAATTACACTATTACTGAGTGTAAACTCCAACACAACATTTTTCGTTAAAATGTATAAAATCTTCTCTTGTATCGATTAACTGTTTATAAAATTAATAAGTTTGTACATTTCTCGAAAATTATTATAGTTTTATTTGCTCAGGTTCAACTCTTTAGGTTGTTTGTACCTAAAATTGAGATTTCGAGTAACTTTGAATTCATCATAATTCACTTCCAGTTAAAGGACGTTATTCAAAACTTAACAATCTAAAAATTTGTGGAAAGGGATCTAAATTGAATAGAATCAATTATAAAGAAAGAATCTAATTGTCAATTTTATCATTCACTAACAATCTAAGCGCTTAAACTAGAGCAAGTTTGTAACTAGTCAATTGATTGTTTTTAGTTTAGTGTATCATCATCATTATCATCTTTATTTTCGTATTTATTATGGGAACCCTAGAAACATTTCATTTTTAATGTTATTGTGCTCGGTCGTGTCTTGAATACAACCCTCTAATTTTTTTTTGTCAAATAAATTTCAATTCATTGACATTCTTTCATTCTTTCGGTTGCACTTATCATCAAATAGATAAAAAATTTATCAACCGCACCACCCTCTTTTACAAAAACACACACCAGTATCAGACATCCGTAACCGTTTCGTTTTCTTTCTAGCGTGTACGAAATAGAACAAAGCACGCACGTTGCACGTACCGGTGTTGAAAGTATTGTCATTCTATATAGCGGTTTTAAAGCTTTGATACTCATCGCCCTGTAACTGCGGGTGTGGAGGTGGGATCCGGATGAAATTTTACAGTAGCTTTTGAGACAATATGAGATTTGATTTAAGCCAAGATTTGTGGAAATCATCGCTGAAAAATCGAAGTGAGTTCTATTTTTATAGATTGGCTTCACTACTTTCGGTGCTTTCGAAACAGGAAAAGGGGGAACCAGTAGTGCCGAATTAAGTTTATATACCCACAAATTAACAAATTCTGCAAACTAGAAGAATTTATCAGACAGTTTTATGGGAAACTGTAAGACAATAAAATCAAAATTTCATAGCGATAGCTTAATTTTTGCACTTTGTAGAACTTTCATCGCCAAGACCAGCTACCACTGATGGGCTACCATTTGTAGATTCTTCCTCTTTCCTATTTTTTGTACTCGACACAAAATTGTTCCTAAAAAATCGATGCAAGCGACAGCATTCGCTCGAAGCCCTTTGTTGAAAGAAGTAAGAAACTACATATTCGGAATTACAGAATGTTTAAGCTTGTTCTAGATACGTTTTCCTCAAATGAGTCTCTGATTCCGAGTTAGTGCCGACCTAAATTGTCCTCTGCGCATAACGTAGGACTTATAGCGGAACTCCTAGTGAACAACTTTCGTAAAGTATCTCTTGAACTTATTAGACAAACTGTGTATTTCTAGTAGTGTCCGAACGTTGTAGTCCTCATTGATGATCTAAGAAAGTAGAACAAAAGAATTGTTCTCTATAAATTACAGCACATCTATGAATGTTCCCAAATGCCATACGCACCTTGTCTGATTGGGTAAAATTTCAGCGGTTCGCTAAAAAATCTACTAAAAATGTCTTTAAAACAAAATCTACTAGAAATGGCATCATTTTGACCACACAAGGTACGAGCCCCCTTAACTTAGTTTCGAATTAATGGTCATAGTTTCTTATATTCTTGTTGCATCCGAATTTGTATTCTGTTTCCTTTGATACAGGGTGATGAATGTTGAAATATTGAAATATTTTTATATTATATTTATTGCGCAATAAATTGTAAAAAATATTCATTCTATTCTTTCAGAAATGGCTGAATATAGAATGCCTGTAATATCAGAGTGACGACAGCTGTTCGTTTGAAATGACGGTTTTGTTCACAACGAGCAAGCGACCTGTCAAAACTATGTTTACGAAGCTGCCAACGTTTCGGATTAAGGTGACCTTGGAAGCGGGCTACAAATGGCAACCAAGAAACCGCCTACCCTCTCATTTTCTCTTCCGTTATATTGCCCTGCTCTTGATGTAAACAAACCATTAAACATATTTTTCTACGCGTAGGAGTAAATATGTTGCTTTAAATTGCTACTGCAATTTGGTGACATAGTCATTCGTTGTGTTGATATATGTTTACGATAAATTATCAACTCTGCAGAATGATTTGAGCAAAAAATTTATTGGACCTTCATTGGAAGTTTCTTCTTAGAATGTTATTAGTTTTCACTCACCTCAAGAGTTCTACTGCTTTTTATAGCTCTGTGCAAGGATGGCTTTTATCGTATCAAAGAACGGTCACTGGAAACTCTTCACACGATTGAATCAGTGCCATCAAAGAGAGACGGATATCATCGCAACAACAAAAACCCGACATGGCTCATTTAACATAGAATCGACACCAGTGCGAGAGCGAATTTCTCTCGATGACATTTCTGAGAATCAAAGGTTAGCACGCTGCTGTGGGGAACCTCTCTGAAGCAACAAACAGTCGCTTATTCTCGTTTCGCGATCCGATTCTATAGAGGCAGCTGATAATTGCGATAGAATCATTTTACTATTGCCGCTTATTCTAACTATGTGCATATAATCTTTGTATTTGTTGTGTCTATGAAAATGTATGTGAATGCTCCACACAAGGGTTTTGAAATATTGCAACCTAGTATGAGAATCATCAAGTTGAATCATCGATTCGATTTTCTGCGATAATTGTCAACTTGCGATTCTCTCTTGGGAAATTCCAAACAGCAACGATCATTATCAGACTGTAATTTTTTTAAGGGCGTAAAATACTCAGAGTATGAAGTGGAGCGAAGAAATGTAGCAAAATTCTCTAACGGTTCATGCATTGAGAAACTGGAGATCTTGTAGCATCTTCTACCGGATTGAAAATGTTGTATACAATATAGATAGCAATATAGAAGCTTCTTTCAAATTTTCGGCAATCACCAACACTGGCTCTGTGGCATAAGTAACCATATCAAACACTTTTGAGTTGTTTTTCACTGGCAAACTTATCCTTTGATCTAAACATTTTATTATAACGATTTTGAATAACTTATAGTTCTAGAGACTTGCAATGCACTAAAAATTGTTTGATTTTCTATTAGTCGCACAATGATATAGTTGAAATTACGGATCAAAACTACTTTCGTACATCACCATCTAAAACTTCAATATTCTTTAAGTAACGATAACATTTCCCTTATTTCCAACAAACAGTTCAAGGAAAGCAGCGCTCATTCGCGACAATTTGCAACTCTGGCCAGAAGCGCGGGCACAAAACAAAACAATAAGAATAATTTGATATCAATAGGTAAAGTTCTAAAATGTTCTTCCCAATATATGAATTTCTAGCTTCAATATTGTCTGATAAATCTGTTCAGAGCAAATAGCCGATTTGTCATCAAGCCCTCCCGTGAAGAGCCATTTGACTTTTCTCTGGGTGAGGTTACCTTCCTACCCGAACACGATGAGTTTGTCGATAGAAGGCAAAGAGTAAACTATCTTCTTTAGCACAATCATTATATCCTTTTGGTCGCATGATTGCAATTTGTTAACTTCAGAATGAATATGAAGATGAGATAAGTCCACTGTGTTCTGATATGTGATTTGAATAGTTTCAATGTTTACATTATGTTCTTGCAACTCGATAGTCCCACGACAAAAGGACCTAACCACAAATCAGAGCCTCTCTTTGTTTACTTTCTCTTTTGATTATTACGGAGCCATTATTGCAAATTCTCTAAAGTTTCCAATATAAATCGAAAGCTTGCAGTTTTACCTTGAAAGTTTTGCGAAGAGTAAAGCGTCAAATATAAAATCAGTTCGGTAAATCGTGATAGAAAAAGTAAACAAAGAGAAAGTGCCATTTGCAGCTAGGCCTTTTTGTCGTGGGACGGTCGAACTGTATTCCTTTCAACACACAAATAATATTACTTCATCCCTCTCTAGTCACAAATATTATCACGATATGAAAAAGTATTGTCTCACCAATACTGTTACATTTATTTTTCCAGACTTCTATCCACGGTCACCTTAAATGTATTGAGTTTTTGCCAACATTGCGGTTGAGATGTCGTCACTCTGACTCATAGCTGAACCGATATTAACAAACTTAGACTCAAATACAAGGTCTCATAATCCCGTAAAATGCTATTGAGTTTTATCTTGATACAACTTCCGGTTCCGGAATTACAGACTGATAGATAAAAAATCAATTCCACGAGTATTTTTGTAAACATGGTGACGTAAAAACGAGTATAGTCCTTTGAACTAGCCACACGGAAAGAACGAAATCATCATTTTGTCGAAAGAATTATTTGCTTTACTGATTTTAGTTAGTTATTTTTTGAGACAACTAAAAAAATTTTAATTTTGCTAATTTAGAACTTTTTAATTCTTATTCCCTTTATAATGACAAAATATTAGTTGGAATGGCTATTTTTTAAGTTGAATTCACCAATTAAACGTGCTGTCATTTCATAGCTAAGAAATACTCCATTTCCATTAATCTGAATCTTTAGTTAAATTAGAAAAATAAAAAGTTGTTTCCAACCAACATAAATCTTTGAATTGACTTCTGCAATCTGACTATATGGCGCACTATCACCTAAAAGAATTTTGGAGTCGCGGTTGTCTTTTCTATATTGGGAGGTATAAATACGGTATTGGAGAAAAAGACATAAACGAAACATAAACATCTCGAAATCGACTCTCTCACTGCAAACTTTGAGCACTCGGAAAGCGAAAACCGAATACAATTAGTATTCCAGACGGCGTAGTCCGAGCGAAACTTATCATGGATCTTATTTTTTCATCCAAAACTATGTTTTGAACAAATATAAACCTACCTTGCTTTTTGTTTCGACATAGCCATCAGCTGAAAAAAACTATACAACGAACTTCGTTTGACAAGACTATCCTCTCTAGCTTTTCAATGGATTGTTCTGCTTTGACACTTCTCATGAGTGTTTGGTTAATAAACTTGGTACCAAATTAATTTCTGTTTTCTTTGTGTTGTCTTTCAGCTGTGATGATGACAGATAGATAGTGAACCTATTAGTTGCCAATGAGAATTTCGTGTTGGATTTTCTAAATTTAGCCTCATGTTGATTGCTAACCGAACTAACCGATTTCGGGTATATCAATTCCTTATTTCCGGTTCCGGAAGTACCGGAAAAGTGGTAAAATCTCCAAAAATTAATCTTACTTCAATCTTATTTTCATTCAAGATTAAATGAAATATTAGTATTAGATTAGTAATATTTAGGAAAATATAAGTAATATGAGCAAGTCACCACTAGGTGGTTTCCAAACAGGTTTCTTCCGTGTGGGAATTCCGGTAGATTTTAAGGAGAATCCCATTTTTGCTCAATTTACTATATGGGATGAGAAGATCGCAAACGACATCAAGAAATTTACGAGACCTAGAGATTTTGCGGATAGCACGAATATGTCTTCTGTGCCACTTTTCTTCGCCTCGAATTTGTTCAATCTTACCAAACCTGCTATCATGGGCTGCACCATCCTGCGCTGAAAGTCGGTTACTTCCGTTGCACTGGTGATTGTAGCATTATAGTATGCATGTCAAACTCGTACCGGAACGGATCGGAAGTACTGGCGTCTCCCGAATGTAATAAATTACGTTATGAACATAACTACTTACTACATAATATTACTGCCATAATAGACATGATTGTGTTCCGGCTCCCGCGTTCCTCTGGCGGGCCGAACGGTTTGATCGGCACGTAGCTAGTCCTATCTGTTTCCGACCCGGGCGATGCAGTGACATTCGGGAACCGATATATGTAATGTTTGCCTCAACGTTGGCTGCGTTAGAGTCAAAAAACGGAAAGCAACTGGCCGTGTGGGAGAGAGAGACAGAGAGAGAGGAAGACAAAACGGGCTGCTTGGAACATTGGAAGTAGGTTAACTTGTATCTCATTGTTCAGCACTTTCTGTGGGCTGCTGCAGTTATGCTACTGTCAGTATTAGCTGGCAGTACGTATGAGAGGTTATGTCCGCCGGGAAAGTTCAACCAAGATGCAGCGCAAAGTTTTACGATCCCAGTTATGTCGTTCCATCGTTATAAAGCTGGTTATACAGTTGGTTTATAGTACCGAAGGGCTTATTTCGACTGAACTATAACCAATTCCAACCCGTAGCCAGAGTGCGGTAAGGCATTGGTTGTCCCTTTTCGGTTCCGCTTCGGACTCCCGCAGAGGCAGTTACTTTTACATCAATTTTCGCACAAGTAGATAAAGTTTTGCTTGACCGAAGGATCCGTTTCTAGGGGGTATAGAATGATGTTTTCTCTAAAAAAAACATATGTAACTTCGCCACACCACTTTGATCTTGACGGCAATCAAGGTGCTGGCCGAGGACCAAGGAAGTTCTACGTTCAGTGAAAAGTTTAACTCATGATGTACTACCACAGAGTGATTGTGGGCTTTATCAAATACGGCTGCTGCCAAAAGAGTAACAATTGCTGTGTAATGGAGATATAAGTTCTGTTACATTTAGCTGAATCTGGAACCAATAATGTAGACTTTTTCCAATTTTATTGTCATGTTGTGAACATTGTAATATTTTTTATTTATCTTTGCTTAATTAATAACTATTTCATACTGCAATGATTTTCTCACCATTGCCATTGTACAATTTCTACATTGCCATTGTACAATTTCTACAATATACTGACCCATAATTAAGCTTATCTGAAATCCCATTAAATTAAATGTGAATCAACCCCTTGCTCCGGAAACTGTCATCTCGCTGGCGAAGGGATTCAGCGGGCAATCTGAGCGATAATGTAATGTAAATTATACCCAAAAGTGCACTTGAGTAGCGACGAAATATAAAACACAAACATACTCATCCTCATCTTTTCTCTCCCTAACGGACTAATGGACAGCTCTTGCCAGGAAGCAAACGGTAAATTGCACATTTTTCCACCGAGTTGCCTCGCATAACTTGCACCACGCTTGACATACGATGCTGTAAACTGTCTGCGTTAGAATTGCTTCACAGTTGTCCTACAGTTGCTACCTACTTCTGTGTTTGTTTACAGTCTTCCACTGGACTGACCACACCGGGCCAGTTAAACAGTAAACATTGTAGGTACACGTGTAACAGGACTCTCAGTCGAGTCAGAGACAAACAAGAAAGCGTAGGAGAAACTGGGGTGACTTGATGCTATTTTTTATTCTTGTACTTGAACTGAACTGCTAAGTTGGGGGATTAACGTGGGGAGGTTGAGTTTCTTAAATTTCTAGAAATTTTATTCTGCGTATCTTCACGATGGATGCAATAATTGCTGTTAGATTGCGCAGAAACTTCATTCAGCTTTACCTCAAACACCAAAAATGTTTAGATCTCAACCTTATGGAACAATTCCATTTCAATTCGAATGATGCTTTTTAGGTACATAAATAGGAGGAACTAGTGTAGAATGCACAGGAACAAATGTAGAAGTTACAGGAACAGGTGATGAAAGTGGAAAAATACATAAAGTACAGGAACAAGTACAAAAAGTACAATAACAAGTACAGAAACGAGAGAAACAGGTACAGAAAATGCTGGCACAAGTGCAGAGTGTGCAGGAACATTTACCAAAAATGTAAATTATACAGGAAAAAGTACAGAAGATACAGCAACAAATACAAAGTATACTGGAACAGATACAGAAAGTACAAGAACTTCCACATAAAATTCAGACACAAGCACACAATGTGCATAATGTACAGCAATAAGTACAAGTACAGACAAAAAGTTTTAAGTTTAAAAGTTACCGGCAAATGTTATCGAGGCAACAATTTTGACTGACAAATTGAATGGTGAAACAGTTTTTAAAGGGTGATTTTTTAAGAGGTATATTTGATTTTCGAAAAAAAAAACAAACAAATTTGAAAAAATACTGAAATCTTCATGGGAATCGATAGAACGATCAATATAATTTAATGTTTGAAGACAGTGACTTTTTTTTAAATGCATTGGTAGCTTTTGCAATGTTTCTGGTTGATCCTCCCTCCAGCAGAGATGGCATTTGACCAGAGTGATACACGCTGGCGTCAGATTCTTGTCCACACCGAGGATGCAAAAAACGAAGCATCGCACAAAGAGGAAAGCGCACTTCTTTTCAGTGTCGAATAGACATCATTTGAGTGTGTGCTTGTGGTTAAAGCAGATGGTGCGAGTGAAACACATTCTCTTCGCATGAATCGCTCTCACGCGCTCTCGTCTAAATACACCCAAGAGACCACTGGCGCGTGAAGGTGAGCGAACACTTATGTGAACTTCAATTAATAGAGAGTAGATCTGGCCTTGCTTTGAAAAATTTTGTAAGGAAAACCGAAAATTTTACGATAACTTGTTTTATTTTGCTGATTTTGCGTGTCCACGCTTCTTCTACGCAAACCATACACCATAGTGCTCACCGACTTGTACAACTCTGTGAAAGTATCTGCATCCACCTCTGAGAATTTTTTAGCTCTGCTCTAGCACTTTGGTGCGATTCAGTGGAAGAGGTAAAAGGAAAAGGAAATAAACACAATTTTTCGCTAAAAAAGTGGATCTTCCTCCAACTTTGCCAGCGCCTATTCATGATTAAATTATAGACCAAACTGAACTAGTTTGACAATGACACAAGACACGATTCACGCGTGATCTGTCAAAAACAGTGTTGCAAAAAAGATAACAGTAAAAAAATCACCCTTTAGTTGTCGAATGATATTATTTTTGTGTAATATTTTGTTAAGTACACATTTGAATTGAGACATGCAGTAAGGGGCTGGGGTCCACTAGGAGATTGATAGTACCTATTAGCTCTCTCCGGACAGTACCAGCCTAGATGCCGTGTGGAATCCGGCGGAAAAAAATGAACCAAGAATAGATCCACTGAGTTCCTGCTTCCATGTCGTAAAAGGCGACAATTGCAGGAGTTTCTTTTTCCTTTCAGTTATCAGATATTTTCAATGTTTCACTTCTGATTACTCTATTTTACTAAATTATCTCTTCATTCAACCTATCAATTTCCGTCTAGCTTCGGAGAGAAGTTTTATTTGGAATGTTTTCTTCTTCCATGTTATTGATTGTCTTTCAAGATTATAAATTGAATGATAAAAATCAACTATTGTGCAAATCCGTTGATATTACAAAGTTAATAACAGAGATAACATGCATCGGTATATTGAATGCATAGTAAAAAACACTTGATGTTAATATTTCAAACAATAAATTAATATTTTTCTCGGTAGCCGACTGCCCAGATCAACCAATATAACCAATTAATAATTTTAATAAATAATAAAGCGAAAATAATAAAGAATCAAGACGCGCGTGAAATCCGTTGACCTTTATTTAGTGATTTATAATGATTTTATAACAACTGTTTAGAATATGTCAATGCAATGAATCAACTATTTCGTCTAAATCCTATTCACTCATTTATTTTGTATCACGAAATTTCATTTAAAAAAAATAGGGAAGTTTTTATTTGTTACGCGATAGTATTGCAAATTTTTCTTTAGTTTCCTCGAATAAGACCTGTGAATCAAGACTTCCCGGGACTTCACTATAGGATATTGTTGAAACGTTCACTCGGGAAGTCAGTGAGTTTAGTGGTGCATCCGAGCATCTTGAAACCGGAACATACTGAGTCGCGCGCGAATAACTCCTATACTGAAATTTTTACTAACAAATAACCTTCTCCCGTAACACTTGTGGAGTGCGCAGTAGTATATACGGCCTCTAGTAACAACAACAAGCTGCTTTTGACAAAATTAATCACCAGATTGCAGTTGCCAAACTCGAAAGGCTTGGGTTCAGCGGTTGCTTCCTCAAATGGCTTGAATCATATCTGACAGGTCGAAATATGACTGTGAAAATAAAAGACAACGTCACTTCACCATTCATTGCGAGCTCCGGAGTTCCACAAGGAAACCATCTGGGACCATTCATATTCTTATTATACCTCAACGACTTGAATTTTTCGCTGGAATGCATGAAGCTATCATTTGCGATGATTTCAAATTGTTCCATCTCATCAAGGATTCTGAAGATCCCGCTTTCTTACAAACTCAGTTGGATGTATTCTATAACTGGTGCAATGTTAACAGGATGGTACTAAACGCCTCAAAATGTTCCGTCATCTCATTCTCTCGCAAACGAAACACGATCACGTATGACTACTCTATTTCGACAGCGGTCTTGGAACGAGTTTCATCAATCAAGGATTTAGGAGTGTTATTAGATTCTAAGCTCAATTTCAAAGATCATATTGAGCAGGCCCGTGCGCAGGGGGGGGGGGGGGGGGGGTTTGGGGGTTTTAACCCCCCCCCATGAAAAAATTTTTTAAAATTAAGTTTCATGAACAATGGAGTATTTATTATATTAAAGTGCAAATAACTTCACAATTCATATTTTTTTATAAATTTTTTATCAATTTTAAACTGACATAATTTGAAACCCCCCCCCCACCCCCCCCCCCCCCCCCCGCGCACGATCCTATCAGAATTCGTTTTACATTTTTGGACACCCCCCTCTCCCCTTGAAACCCCCCCCCCATGGATGATTCCTGCGCACGGGCCTGATATTGAGTATACTATATCTAAAGCTTCTAAGATGTTAGGACTTATGTTCCGCATTTCAAAAAACTTCAACAACGTATATTGCCTGAAATCGCTTTATTGCGCTTTAGTCCGCTTTACCCTTGAGTACGCTGTTGTTGTTTTGGCACCATATTATCAAACCGATAAGCTGCGAATAGAAGCTGTTCAGCGGAAATTCGTCCGTTTTGCTTTGCGTCGTCTGCCATGGAGAGATGCAGCCAACCTTCCAAGCTACGAAAATCGTTGTAGACTCATCAACCTTGATTTGTTATCAGTTCGCCGGGATACTTCCAAAGCCATTTTTATTGCGGATTTGATCCAATCCCGAATTGATTGTGTGGTTCTTCTTCCTCAGCTAAGCTTCAATATCCATCGTCGTAACTTGCGGTTAAACACTTTCTTCAGAATTCCTCGTGCTAGAACAAACTATGGATTTGCTAGTATGTGTCGATCATTTAACGTTTGTTCAAATGTATTCGATTTTCATTTGTCCCGCAGTACTGTAAAAATCTTATTTTCAAGATTTTTCGCCAGCCAGCTTTCCTTATGAATTGAGGGTTAAATTATAGATATTTACAGAAGATAGTATGATAAATTAGTTTACGATAACGTGCAATATGTATCATTTGGATAAATGTAATTTGTTGGTACGAAAAATAAATAAATAAATAAATAATTTCAGCTAATCCCGATCAGTTACGGAGTAGCAACCAGGGGTGGTCGCTCAAGCTCCAGCTCAAGCTCCAGCTCAAGCTCAACTGAACTGCTAAGTTGCATCTATGGGTCAATTTGAGTTGCTATTCATAGAAACGAAAATCTAGGTCTAATTATAATTAATATTATTAATTTGATAAAAATCCGAGGAAGCAAACTTAAAAAATACACCCAGGCAAAATAAGTTGTGAAAATCATGAAGCAAACCTTTTGATGCGTGAAAAATCATCAAAAACATAATTTCAAGAGTCGTGATGCTACGGCGAAGAAAAGCTTATTTAAACTGCCTTAAGATATAAACGTATTATGAAAAAAAAAGTTTCAGGAGTTTAATATGAAACATACAGCTCTATTATAATGTTTATGACTATATAATATCCTTTCACGCCGCCCGCCTGGGTTCGATTTCCAACCCCGCACATAGGGTCAGAAAGTTTTTCTGGCCCGAAGAGGCGAATGACATTAATGTTAAAACCTCTATAATTAAAACAACAACAACAAAACTACATAATATGTATCTCATCTATCATTATAATAATTTTCATACGAGCATCCATTTCACCGAAAGCCATCCCGATCAGATGCACATAATAAAATCATAACACAAGTATATCAACAGTTGATATGTAGAACAATTTGTGTTATTTTGAGATATTTAACAAATGAAAACAGTTGAAAGTTAAAACTTATGAAAACTGTATAATAACAAAAAATCATTAATTGAAAAAATGAGTTATTCCGCTGTTTCATATCGAAATATAATGATCAGAATTTCAAAGAACTAAAAGAAGAAACCAGATCACTAAATAAATTATTCATTTAATTAAAAAAAATCATTCAACAATTTTGGATTGAAACGATGCTAAAAGTTAGCTGTGATATAGTTTTTTTGTGATTTTTTATGTGTTTACTGAAGTCGCTCTAAACGACGGATTGAAATTTTTAACACTAAACGGAAATCGGATCCTAATAAAATTCAGGAATTCCGTAAGAAATTATAATACCTTTCATTTGTATACCAAAGATGAGATCAATTCTCCTCAAGCTCTCCTAAAGTAAAACTCTGCCAGGCAAACAGGTATCCAAGCTTACCGGTTCGTCAACCTGCTTCGATTGCTGCAGAGAACAGTTGTATGTGCAGCTCATACTTAGTGCAATTGCACTGCTTAGATATAGCTGGAAAGCAAACAAATCATGACAGGTAGTTTGTAATGGCAAAGTTAGTGCATAGATTGCATAGCACTTTTCTATCATGCGACACGGAACAAAGCGAAATTACTTTAATGAATTTCCGAATAAAATGAGAATACGATTAAAATAATGCGACGTAGTTCGACATCGATTTAGTTATAACAGAAAATATGATACTGTAATCCGATTTTGATAACCCAACAAGAAACAGAACAAATTAATTATTGAAACAGCTTAACACGTCGGTAAATAAGATAGACAAATGGCGTCACTAATTGAAAAGTCTCTCTAGCGTTCAATAGAAATATCGATCAGATGTCAGTTGTCAAAATCTCATTACATTCTGCACGTTAGTGTGTTAGTTATTGTGCTCTTTACATTCAAACGTTGTGAAGTAATGTTTAACTTTGCTGGAATCACAGTGACTAGATAATGTGTATTTATACCATCGGAATCAGATATCATCATCGTAGTATTGCACAGTTCACACCAAATCGAACTGCACAGTATGAAAGTGTGCTGGATCAGAAGTGTGATAATAACTGCAACTGCTCTGTACTGACAGAACTCTGACGTCTATAACGACAACACAATCACATGGTACCAGCGATGCCAGATAGCAGCAGTGTCATTTCCGTAGATTGACATTTTTCTCGGAAGCTCTCGCGGTGGAAAGCTTTTCTTTGCTCGTCAGACAAAACTAGTTTCCGTAGTTCTCCGTTGATAAGTTTAAATTTCCGTTCGAAAAAATCCAATTTCCGTAGATTTTGTCTACGGATCCATAGATCCGTAGAAAATGTTCGAATCCGGTGCTTTCGGAATCAGAAAACGAGAACCAGCTTGACCGGAATCGGGTTCTTTGGTTGTCTATTGACAATGGCTTACCGATCGTGTCGAAGCAAGTTACATAAGAAAATTTTTTACGTGTTTAGTTTCGCCGCTTCAAGTGACGGTATCCCATTTTTAACACACTTCACCCTATAATTCCGAAACTTCCAGATGAAATTTGGAAGTTTTGTATGAGGCCATAAGCCTTTCATTTGAATCTAAGTTTGTTGAAATCAGTGACGCAATCTCTTAGAAAAGTGAGGAAGTAATTTGAAATAGGAATTTTTTCACTAATCACCCTGTAACTCCAGAACCAAAAGTCGGATCAAAATAAAATTCAGGAAGTTAGTATAGGACGGTTCAGCCGCCTCTGAGAAAAGTACGTGCACTTATTTTCATTTTTTTGTGCATTTCACCCTGTAATTCCGGAACCGGAAGTTTCATTGAAATCAAAGTTGCGCAACTTTACCGCAACCACGAATTTCTTGCCATATCATAGCTTTCTTATCAAACTTTTCAACTTGAATCGATGTCTCGGACTGGTTCCATACTAATCTTCTAGCACCTAATATTCAGGCCCCGGAAAGGATTTGTAATCTAATTCCACATAGGTTTCGTCGTCCATGATTATACAGTTAGAATTCCACATATCTGAGCCTAACAGTTTGGCATCATTAAGCCTCTTTCTTGAATAAGAAATGAAAGCTCAACTGACGTCGCTTGGAATCTTCACTGTGCTGGACTGTCCAGCGAATTACAGATTAGTGCTGCAGTGACAATACAAGTGAAAAGCAATCATTATGCAAGATAATCTCAAGATAATTTCATATACATACTCATACCATAGGTTAGAGTGAGATCTGCTGTCTCTGCTCGTTCCATTGATTCTAAGGGTAAGGTTAAACTAGATGCATTCGCTTAGAGTGACTATAACAGCAGTATTGCATAATTTTAGAAGTATTTTTTCTACGCCATAGTTGTTACAATCGATGCAAAGACATTGTATTCGATTTTATTACAATGGCGACTCTTCTAATGAGATAACCCAAACCGATATTCAACAGTGCGAAAATGATCAGTTCCAAATCAACAGTCGATGTGATCGGATGCGTATTTACGTTTCTCTTAACATTTGTACAGTCGAGCGTTTTAATCCATTCTCAAGGTCATTTTGCTCTCTCTGTGTGCTAGCGAGTGTTAGTATCAATAGGCACAGTTGGCCAGTGCCGGGTGCTATTGTGATATCACTGTATATTGTGTTCTGGTGAAAAGTGCCGTTATACGTTGAACATTATAGACAATTGTGTTTTTTTCCTCGTGGAGGATTTTTACACACCATCTGCGGTGATACACCGATCTGCAAAAGCGAGAACTTGGTGGACGATAAGCCGGATTTTAAGATAAGTACTGTCTTCTCATTGTTTATTCTCCCGCCTTTCTATTATCGGTTCCTCATCATTTTATCCTCACAACTATCCGTGATGACATGAGCAACTCTGAACCTGATCCTCACCCTCCCGATGATCAGATGGAGACTTCTGCTGACAGCAGTAAGATTCGCATTAAGAGCTATCCGGATGGGCTTGCACTCCCGGTCGGACCTTATGCTGTATATTTCCGGACCAAATCAAACGACAAAAAATTGAATACTTTGAAAATATCTCGTGACCTGTCCTCGCGATATTCTACTATAAAAAGAATAGATAAAGTACGACCAGACAAGCTCAGGGTCTTACTAACCAGCTCTCAGCAGGCAAACGAGATTGTTCGAAATGAGCACTTTACGCGGGACTACCGCGTGTACGTACCAGCTCGTGAAGTCGAAATAGACGGCGTGGTAACCGATTCGACTCTGACTTGTGAGGACATTCTTAAGTACGGAGCAGGTTGTTTTAAAGACCCCTTACTTAAGAATGTCAAGATACTGGATTGCAAACGCTTGCATTCAGTATCGATCGCCGGGGATGGAACAAAATCTTATCCCCAATCAGATTCTTATCGAGTTACCTTTGCTGGCTCGGCTTTACCCAACTACGTCCTCTTGGACCGGGTTCGTCTGCCCGTTCGTCTCTTTGTACCGCGAGTAATGAACTGTACCAACTGTAAACAATTGGGGCATACAGCTTCTCATTGCTGCAATAAGCCCCGGTGCGCCAACTGTGGGGGAGGACATGCGGATGGCTCTTGCGGTAAGGATACTGAAAAGTGCCTCTATTGTAAGGAGGGTCCGCATGACCTCTCGGCATGTCCCGCGTATAGACTTCGCGGTGACAGAATGAAGCGTTCTCTGAAAGAACATTCTAAACGCTCTTTCGCCGATATGCTGAAGAGTGCCACTCCCCCCAAACAAATAACGAACCCATATGCCTGCTTGTCAAATGACGAGAGTGATTATGACGACCCTTTGGAAGGTACATCTTCGGCTGTCCCTCAAAGCTATAGAAAGAGAAGAAATATATCCTCCCACAAGCTTCCTAGTAAGGGTTCGAAGATATCCTCAGAAGGGCCTCTAAAAGTTACAGCTAGAGGAAGTGGTGCTAAAGCAAAACCGAAGCAAAATGCTCCTGGTCTAGGAAATCTAAATTCTACGAAAGAATTCCCACCACTTCCTGGGACATCAAACCCCCCAAGCGTCCCCGAAAATCTATCTGAGAACCAACTCAGTGCTGGACTTATCAAGTTCTCAGATATTGTGGACTGGATCTTCAAAAATTTCAACATATCTGACCCTCTTAAAAGCATTTTAATTGCATTCATGCCTACAGTGAAAACATATTTGAAGCAGATGACTGCAAATTGGCCCCTTCTTTCAGCGATCGTATCCTTCGATGGCTAAGTCACCCTTTGAGGTTAAGGATTCAATCACTGTTTTACAGTGGAATTGTAGAAGTATCACCCCGAAAATAGATCCTTTCAAAATTCTAGTGAATAATCTGAAATGTGACGCATTTGCATTGTGCGAAACTTGGCTAACTTCTGATGTACCCCTAAACTTCCACGATTTTAACATTATTCGTCTGGATCGAGATAATCCCTATGGAGGAGTACTTTTGGGGATCAAAAAGTGCTATTCTTTCTATCGAATTAACCTCCCATCGATACCAGGCATTGAAGTTGTCGCATGTCAAATAACAGTAAAAGGTATTGCATTGCTTCCATCTACATTCCCCCAAGAGCCTCGGTTGGGCATCGGCGGCTCAGTGATATCGTAGAGCTCCTGCCTGCACCGACGTTGGTTTTAGGAGACTTTAACTCGCACGGTACGGGATGGGGCTGTCTTCACGATGATAACAGATCAACTATGATCCATGATATTTGCGACAACTTCAATATGACACTCTTGAATACGGGAGAAATGACACGGATTCCTGCACCACCAGCAAGACCAAGTGCGCTGGATTTATCCCTCTGCTCGACATCGCTACGGTTAGATTGCAAGTGGAAGGTGATCCCTGATCCCCACGGTAGCGATCATCTACCTATCGTAATCTCAATCACCTGCGGATTAAGACCATCGGAGACAATCAATGTTTCGTATGACCTCACACGAAATATTGATTGGAAAGACTACGCAAATTCGATATCTGAGAAACTCAAAACAACACAAGAACTTCCTCCGGAGGAAGAGTACACGTTTATGGCTGGCTTGATTCTCGATACTGCGATTCAAGCTCAGACGAAACGTGTACCTGGCGCGAAAACTAACATCCGTCCTCCCAATCCGTGGTGGGACAAAGAGTGCTCATCACTGAACGCTGATAGAGCCTCCGCGTTCAAACAGTTTAGAGCCAATGGAACACCTGATAATTATCGTAATTACGCAACGTTAGACACGCAAATGAAGAACTTAATTAAAGCAAAAAAACGCGGTTACTGGCGCCGGTTTGTCGACGGATTAACAAAAGAAACATCGATGAGCACTCTTTGGAACACAGCCCGACGAATGCGCAACAAAAACACCACAAACGAAAGCGAGGAATATTCTAACCGCTGGATATTCGATTTCGCTAAAAAAGTATGCCCAGACTCTGCTCCGGACCAGAGGATCTCCCGCGCCACGACGTCAAATGCAAACGAAATACCGTTTTCGATGGTAGAGTTCTCACTTGCGCTCTTATCGTGTAACAATAAATCTCCGGGGTTAGACAAAATCAAATTCAACTTGTTGAAAAATTTACCTGACTCTGCCAAAAGGCGCTTATTGAATTTATTCAATAGGCTTCTTGAGGATAATATTGTCCCACATGACTGGAGACAAGTAAGAGTTATTGCCATTCAAAAACCAGGGAAACCAGCCTCCGATCACAATTCGTATCGGCCGATTGCTATGCATTCCTGTATCCGGAAATTGTTCGAAAAAATGATTCTGTTTCGTCTAGACAATTGGGTCGAGACTAATGGCTTACTTTCAGATACACAATTTGGTTTCCGCAGAGGAAAAGGAACGAACGATTGTCTTGCGTTGCTCTCAACAGAAATTCAAATGGCATTTGCTCGTAAGGAACAAATGGCATCAGTTTTCCTAGACATCAAGGGGGCTTTTGACTCAGTTTCCATAAATATCCTATCTGAGAAGTTGCATCAGCATGGTCTTTCACCAATTTTGAATAACTTTTTGTACAATCTATTGTCCGAGAAATACATGTATTTCGCGCATGGTGATTTGTCGACAATACGATTCAGTTACATGGGTCTTCCTCAGGGCTCATGCTTAAGCCCCCTTTTATACAATTTTTACGTAAACGACATCGATAAATGTATCAATACATCTTGCACGCTAAGACAACTTGCCGACGACAGCGTTGTGTCTATTATAGGACCCAAAGCTGGCGATCTGCAAGGGCCGTTACAAGATACTCTTGCCAACTTATCCATATGGGCTCTTCAAATGGGTATCGAGTTCTCTACGGAGAAAACTGAGTTGGTTGTATTTTCAAGGAAGCGAGAACCAGCACAACTACAGCTTCAACTAGGGGGTGAAAACATAGCTCAGGTCTTCACATTCAAATATCTCGGGGTCTGGTTCGACTCCAAAGGCACCTGGGGATGTCACATTAGGTATCTGAAACAAAAATGCCAGCAGAGAATCAATTTTCTTCGCACAATAACCGGAACTTGGTGGGGTGCCCACCCAGGAGACTTGATCAGGCTTTACCAAACAACGATATTGTCCGTAATGGAATATGGATGCTTCTGCTTCCGATCCGCCGCGAACACCCATTTCATTAAACTGGAAAGAATTCAGTATCGTTGTTTGCGTATTGCCCTAGGTTGCATGCAATCGACTCATACGATGAGTCTCGAAGTGCTCGCGGGCGTCTTACCGTTGAAAAATCGATTCTGGGATCTCTCATACCGATTGCTTAACTTCGAAAGGTTAGTTGAGCTTAATTCTCAAACCCGTTTTATGTCCTTGTATTTTGATTACATGGCTCAGAATATTAATCCTTCTTCGTTTGTTTCCAACCGTGCTCATTTCCTGGATACTTCTGATTCTACTGTGTTTTTCGACACATCCATGAGAGAAGGGATTCGTGGAATTCCGGATCACATACGCCCTCAAGTGGCCCCTAATATTTTTTATAATAAACTAAGAACAGTCAACTGTGAAAAAGTGTTTTACACTGACGGATCAAACATCAACGAGTCCACAGGCTTCGGTATCTTCAATCAGAACATCACCGCTTCGTACAAACTCAGTGATCCGGCTTCAGTTTACGTCGCAGAATTAGCTGCTATTCAGTACACCCTCGAGATCATTGAAACCTTGCCCAAAGACCATTACTTCATTGTCACGGACAGTCTAAGCTCAATAGAAGCTCTCCGGGCAATGAAGCCAGGAAAGTATCCCCCATATTTCCTGGGGAAAATACGGGAACATTTGAGAACTTTATCTGGACGGTCTTATTCAATATCGTTAGTCTGGGTCCCTTCGCATTGTTCCATTCCGGGCAATGTAAAGGCAGACTCATTGGCTAAAGTGGGCGCATTAGAAGGTGATATTTATGAAAGACCAATCTGCTTCAATGAATTTTTCAGTATTTCTCGTCAGAAAACTCTCGAAAGTTGGCAAACTTCATGGACGAATGACGAACTGGGACGATGGCTACACGCCATTATCCCTAAGGTATCGACGAAACCTTGGTTCAAGGGGATGAATGTGAGTCGCGATTTCATTCGTGTTATGTCGCGGCTCATGTCAAATCATTATACATTCAACGCACATCTCCGGCGTATTGGGCTCGTGGAGAGCAGTCTCTGCACCTGTGGCGACGGTTACCAGGACATCGAGCATGTCGTGTGGTCGTGCGTAGAGTATCGTGACGCCAGGTCGAAGCTACTGGAATCCCTTAGGGCCCGAGGTAGACCGCCTGAGGTTCCGGTTCGGGATGTGTTGGCGAGTCGGGATAGTTCATACATGCTTCTCATATACCAATTCCTTAAACACATTCGTATACAAGTGTAATCTATTATATCTTGCAGAGAAAGTTCCTCCCATTCCTCGACGATATTTTAACTATGGCTAAGAATAATCTCCAACTGCAGGTTCGACACTAACATCCGCCCGATTCTATCGACCCCTCGTCCCGTCCACCATCTTCATTGGAACTAACTAGATCTTTTTGTTGTCACTAACTTTTCTGTTCTCCCTTTCCCCGTCTCTTCACCATCTCGTTGTCAACTAATTAGATCTCTGTCGTTTTCTAGGCATTTCGTTCCCATATCCCCTTTTTACCCCGTTTTTCTACAATATTTACTAGTCTATGTCTCTTTTATTCTCTTCCGTAACATAACAATCAACCCCAATGGAAGACCGCTCCAATCGATGACCAGCATGCGGGCCACCCGCCGGGTCTTCGTAGCCTGGGGGTGTTTTCCGCGGACCCATACGGACCAAAGGATGCGGCCAGCATAAATATTTACCAACGTCATCTGGAAGACACACGCTATATTCAGTTCATCAACCACTGCGGATTGCCAGCTGTAGGCTGGATTCTCGAGAATAGACAATTTCAACACCAATATTACAGTTTTATGTTAGTCGTTAACTAAAATTAGAAAAAACCGGCATCTTAGAGCTTAAGCAGTGTGCCTAAAAAATTATATTATATTGTTGAATAAAAAAAAAAAAGTGCGAAAATGATAAAGAAAATTCTCAAAAAAAATGAATACACATTAGCGCTCTAGTATTGTTTCAGACCCAGGTGTGAATGTACAAAGAAGGCACCTGTACTTTGTACTTAATATATTTAATAATAGGCTTTAATTTATGCTGACCTGAATTTTTTTTTGAACATACCTAATGAAATTGAATCATCATCGTCAACATAAATGTCGATTAGATGAGAATAACCACACCAATTTGTCTGACATATTATCTCAACTCCCATGCTGATCAATGTTATATGCGAGTTGACTCATTTATAATGAAATATATATATTTGTAGTTATAAAGTGAAATGTAGCAGCACACGCAATTCCATTCCTGTCAATAGAATGTGTCGCGCAAAAGCTCACACTTTACCGCCGTCGTTTCCCAGTTCGTGAGTGCTGACTATTAACAATTATAATGAAGGCATTACTACCTCATTGCATCACCGTTGGTGGTCAGTATGGCACCCGGCATTCGTTGCCTCCCGGCAAAAGGTCGAATTCAAATGCCACGCGCAGCAGCAACCGGTTGACATTGGTACGGAATTCTAAACTTGGTATACTTGGTCGCTTCCTCTGACCTAGGCCAACCTGCTGCCTGACCTACTTTTAGATCCTAGTGTGCACCGCCAACAGTTCCATGTCCTTATGCATGCGACTAGTGAACTCTATAATGGCTTACAGTTCCGTTCTCCACGGTCTTGGGTACTTGGGTAGGACCAGGACAGGTTTTCATTTCACCCGTGGCGATCGATGCTACCACTGCACTGTACAGTTCGAAATGTTTTCCACGAAACGGCACATGTTTCGCGGCCCAAGAGGGAACGCGATGCGATATTTGATGGGAAATTATGTAAATTTATTCATAATATTGTAGCTCGCGAAGTCGTTGCCGTCAACGTCACGGCTCCAGTTGGAAGCTTGTAAGATGCCCCCGTGTGCTATTGATGTAGTGTCAAATGGCACACCATGGAATTGTTTTCCCCTCGGGAAAGATTGTTCTATTTTCATTTCTATTATTGGAAATGTTATTTGGATTGACCTATCTGCAGATCTGTTTTTAGGTTATCAAACTCAAAGACGACCAAAGCAAAGTTGAAAGTAAACGGAATAGTGTAGTTTGATTCCGTCAACGTTTTCAAATACGTCATATGTGTACATTCATACTGTGACCATAAAAACTATTTAATAATTACGAACAATTAGCATTTGCTTAGTGAAACGATAATTGTATTCATGCATGTAGTGGCAAGCTAGTTTGGAAGTAGTTTTCAGGCTATTAACAGTAAATCTGATTATCATTGACATGCAAATAATTCGCTTCCAGAAATGAGCATTGAAATCCTTTCAGTTATTTTTTCTGTAAAAAAGATTTTCACGTTGCCGTTAAGCACAAAATGGATCTTGGGAGGAGAAAATTATACACTATTAGTCACGGTTACTAATTAGCAGATACTAAATTTACCGAAGCGAACAGTATATAGCGTAGAAAAAAAAACCACGGTCATTCAAAACAAACGGAAACCAGACACCATGAACTAAGGAGAAAAGTTTAAATACAGTTTCAATGTAATTCTTATCTCTTCCTTTGCCATATGGCCAGAATCTTCTATTAAACTGTACAAAATATTCTTTCGAAGATGTATTCTATACGCTCAATTTTCTCGGAGATGGCTGAACCGATTTCAACTAGCATTTAAAAGCTACTATTAAATTGTGAATCAAGTTCGAAGATCAAAAAGCTGATACTCTCTGTTCCGAAGATATTCTCGTATAAGTGTCGTATCCGTCAAACCGCACTTTTCATATGTTCACTTTTCGCTATCTTTGACCGATCTCAACGAGCTTAGGCTCGTTTGAATGCTACTATTAGAGTGTGGATTAAGTTTGAAGATTGTGGATTAAGCTTTCGGTTCCGGTAGAATGCTCGTAGAAGTGACGTATCTGTCAAACTGAACCTTTTCATACGCTCTATTTTTTCGATAATTGCTTAACTGATCTCAACGAGGTTAGGCTCATTGGAAAGCTACTGTAAGATTATTGATCAAGTTTGATGACCATATGAGTTACTCTTGCAGTTCTGGTTAAGTAATAAGTGACGTATAAGTGACGCAACTGACAAATAGCACTTTTTTCTATCCGCACAATTATA
Source organism: Malaya genurostris (assembly GCF_030247185.1). Classification (NCBI taxonomy): domain Eukaryota; kingdom Metazoa; phylum Arthropoda; class Insecta; order Diptera; family Culicidae; genus Malaya; species Malaya genurostris. The sequence goes on along the minus strand of NC_080570.1, from coordinate 62,216,888 downwards.
TCAAATTTGATCCATGATCAAGTTTCGAATGTATTGTTTGGTTAGTGGAATGTTGCCGAACATGTGTGACGCATACTTGAAGCATACTTTTGTTATCCACCCGAATCAATCAGAATGAATTTTTATCAAAAAATGAACCCAAATTCGTATTAGTAATTATTTTAATAAAAAATAGTTTTAATGAGACTGTGTGAAAAACAGAAGAAAAACATTATGTGGATTTATGAGCTTGAACCACTTCTTTTTTTAGAATGAACTTATATATAGTTCGGTTCTGGAATTTTATAGAGAATCGACGGTGAACATACTTTCTTGCATCGCTCGACTCGTAGCACCCGGGTGCGGTTGGTAATCATGTTCGTTTTACCCGTGCTCTCGACTTTGCTCCGCAATTTTCCCGTACCGTGAAGTCGCTGATCCCATGTTTCATCACCGTTTTCCTCATTGAACGCTTCGGACTCACGTGAATCTTTCTTTTGATGACAGCGATAACCCTTGGGACCCGAGAACGATCGAGGTCGTCCTGTGTCTACCTTCGCGGATTGTTGTCCTTTCTTTTCTTGATTTTAAACTCTTTTCACAGTCCATCGGGACACTTACGCGACGATTGAAATCTCTTTTTGGGACAATTACGCGTTGGACAAATCATACATACACTGCCACTTCGTCATAGTGCCACTGTCAAAATAAGGGTGAGGCCAGAGTCAAGGCGCCACGCGATGCGAAACTTGACAGATCGCTCGGAGTCGCGCGACCAAGGACCGTTCGTTTGATACTTGCAGCAAAATGGCATGTATGTCAGAGTGAACTCTAATAGTGGCGAAGCAACCGATCGCATCACACTTAGGTCGATGTCAGAGTGAGCGCGGAACGCGATGCGAAGCGAAGAGATTCAATGCAATGTACTGTTATCGCATCGCATTCACTCTGACAGGTTTGCTTTGAAAAAATGCAACTAGCTCGTACGCGCGCCTAGACGCATCGCGTGACGCTTTCACTCTGACAGCAACCTTAGGGTAAAGCCAGAGAGAAAGCGACACGCGACGCGTAGCGAAGCGATGCTAAACTTGACAGATCGCACGGAGTCGCGCGGCAGAGTACCGTCCACTCAAGTTCAGCAGAAAAATGATCCGGAAGTCGGATCCGTATGAAATCAGGAATTACGCATGGGACCACAGGACCTTTCATTTGAACCTAAGTTTGTGAAAATCGGTCGCGGCATCTATGAGAAAACTTAGAACACACATTTTCTTTTTTTTGCACATTTTACATCCCGAACCGGAAGTTGGATCCAAATAATATTGAGGCATTTTAAATGGGACCTCAAGACCTTTCATTTGAATCTAAGTTTGTGAAAATCGGTCGCGGCATCTATGAGAAAACTTAAAACACACATTTTCTTTTTTTTTTGCACATTTTACCCCTAACTCCCGAACCGGAAGTTGGATGCAAATAATATTGAGGCATTTTAAATGGGACCTCAAGACCTTTCATTTTAATCTAAGTTTGTGAAAATCGGTTCGGCCATCTCCGTGAAAAGTTAGTGCAAAAAAACGTTACATACACACATACGCACATACACACACACATACACACTCACACACAGACATTTTGCGTACTCGACGAACTGAGTCGAATGGTATATGACACTCGGCCCTCCGGGCCTCGGTTCAAAAGTCGGTTTTCACAGTGATTGCATAACCTTTCTATATGAGAAAGGCAAAAGCTGTGTAAAGCATACAAGTAAAAATCACCGTTGCGTACGACATTGCACGCATGAACTACCATTGTATGAAAATTCGAACGCAAGAGCCCAAAACGAATTACTGGGCTGCTCGAAACGCCTCTTCAGGAGATTTGCTACTTGGTAATTGCTTTTCAAAACAACCGTTAAATTTCCTACACACATTGAAATCTCTACTTGGATGTCTGTTCTCTGTGTTCAAGTTGTCAAAAAATACCACATGTTTTCTTAATCAGCGAGAAAGTTCACGCGGAACTTGTTCTGTACTTTCAAATTCTCAAAAGTCGCGAAAGTACTTTTAAGCAGCAAGAAAGTGGAATTTTCAAGAAATGGTGGAACTTTTGGTTGTTTGGGTAGAGTTGTGAAAGATGCGTACCTTCAAAGATCTCCGAGATTGAATATAAAGATGAAGATGACGGGATAGCAACACATAATTTTGCTGATTGCTCAGTATTATTTAATATTATGATTTTTGAGATTCGTTCAAAATTTTTACTGATTTTTTTGGAAAAGTGCATCTTTTTGCCGAAATTTGGCATAACTTTTTGCTGCACTTATCAGTGAATAACGATTATGCCGAAATCAGCAAATACGTTTGCCGAAATTTCGAAATGTGTGTTAGCTTTTGCCGCAATTCGGCAAAACAACTGTCATTTAGGATTTAAATTTTCGCTTGGAAGAAAGCAGTTATTTTTTGACGCAATATTTTGCAGAAGTTTTCCGATGATCACTCAAAGGAAGGAAGCAGTCCTGAAGAAAGATGTGAGAATCTACTATCATTTCAGTGAGTAGGGGAGTGTGTTCAGTTACCGGCACCCTTTTTCTTTTAAGCTTGGAACTTCTCCCTAAGTTCACATTATGCGGACATATATACATCAATGGAAAGCTTCAGTCTCTAGCTAACAACTGAATAGGAAACTAAGTTGATTCAATCGATTGAAAAAACTATATTAACAATTAAGTAAAGTGATAAATTTTAGCCATTAAGAAAACGGTGTTCGGTTACCGGCACCCCAAAAGATTTCGCTAAAAATGGAAAAATATAAGTAAAACCCTGTTTTAATCCACCTAGTGGTGTAATGATGCCTTTCTCATGTACATATAATATTGTGGTATTCTATTCAAAATTTTTCTCTTCGATTTTGAAAGAAACCGAGAGATTGTTTGTGCATGAACTAGTATAACATACAGAATAAAACAGTGCTTTGATTGCGTCATCCTTAAGAAAACGAAGTGGGCTCACTATTATATGCACTTCCGGCACCGGAACCCGAGAACCGGTATAATCAAAGTCGGTTCGTTCGGCCACCAACTAACATGACATACAAACTCTACTAGTACGCACTCTAAATTACGATTGAAATGTTTGTTGCATCCGAAAACTTTCAGTAATTTTTGGTAGGACCATAAGACCTTTCAATTGACCCTAAGATTGGGAATAACGGTTGAGAGTCCACTTTATAACATTTTTTACGGTTTTTGTTCCGCAAGTTTGGTTTTTTAAAACATGGATCAATAAGTCCCGAGACTAAAGCAGCTCGTAGTAAACTTGTAACCACGTCTTTCTAGAGTACTAACCTTTGCTTGAAACGGGTCAAAATTTTAAGTCGATCCGACCAGAAACAGTTGAGCTATCGAGGTTGGAGTCAAGTTGTTTTGTAAATTGTTTGAAAAATGGAAAAAAACGAGTTTCGTGTTTTGATAAATCATTGTTTTTTAATGGGTAAAAACACCGTGAAAGCGAAACAATGGATAGAAAAATGTTATCCGGACTCTTGTCCATCAAAAGCAACGATTTGTCGGTGGTTCACCGAGTTTAAACGTGGTCGTACCGACACAAATGACGCGGGACGCTCGGGTAGACCTGTGGAAGCCGTTACACCGGAAAAATGTGAGTGAAGTGACGAAAATTATAATGAAAGATCGTAAAGTGAAGCTCCGTGAGATTGCTGAGATGACACAGATACCATATGGAAGTGTATTTACTATCCTTCATGTAAAATTGAGCACGAAAAAGGTTTTTTCCAAGTGGGTGCCGCGATTGCTTTCGATGGAACAAAAACAGCAACGAGTCAATGATGGCGAAATTGAACGAATTGGGCTTTGATCCCCATACTCGCCAGATTTAGCCCCCAGTGACTACTGGCTCTTTGCTTATCTTAAAAAAATGCTCCAGAGAAAAAGATTTGGCTCAAATGAGGAGGTCATCGCTGAAACTGAAGCTTATTTAGAAGCAAAAGATAATTTTTTTATAAACATGGTATTGAAAAATTGGAAAAACGTTGGAACCATTGTATCACCCTAAAAGGTTATTATGTTGATGAAGAAAAAAAATTTTGCAAAAAAATGTGGTAATTTGAAGGGGAAAAAGCTTACTTTTACCCCCAAATTTATGCTAGGTGCACATAACCATTTTCTTAAGTTTACGTTTCGTCTTCGACTCATCAGTGCGTCAGCAGATTATGCTGACGCAAACCCCCGGATCAACATAATCCGCTGAGCAGACGTAAAGTTAATGCAAATTGCAAGACACTTTTTTATTACACAAAGGAGTGTAACGTCTAAACTGACGTCTCGAACGAAACAAGTTTCGGCTTACTGGCCGTACAGATTGTGGTAATTTGAAGGGGAAAAAGCTTACTTTTACCCCCAAATTTATGCTAGGTGCACATAACCATTTTCTTAAGTTTACGTTTTGTCTTCGACTCATCAGTGCGTCAGCAGATTATGCTGACGCAAACCCCCGGATCAACATAATCCGCTGAGCAGACGTAAAGTTAATGCTATTTGCAAGACACTTTTTTATTACACAAAGGAGTGTAACGTCTAAACTGACGTCTCAAACGAAACAAGTTTCGGCTTACTGGCCGTACAGATTGTGGTAATTTGAAGGGGGAAAAGCTTACTTTTACCCCCAAATTTATGCTAGGTGCACATAACCATGTTTTTTTTTATTCAATAATCTATATATATAAAAATGCAGAGATCATTCTTTGTAATCGCATCACGTAAGAACGGATGGACGGATTGAGATGCTTTTTTTTTGTTTGATCAGTTTTTACCCCCACCGGGTTCGTACATCAAAAAAATTAGGAAAACTTACCGGAAAAGTGGGAAAAACCAATAAAGTTATTTTGTATGGACAATGGAATTTTCCACTGAAAAAGTCGCCAATGATTGCTAGATCATCGATAGGTGTTTGGCGCATAACGAGTTGCATAAGTGTTTGGCCGTCGAAGAAAGGAATACTAGATCGTTGAAAGAATCATTTGGCGCGCAACGAGATGTTTCGTTTGTAGAATTCACATCTATTCTTGATGTATATGATTTGTTATTTCGAGCCACGTGTTTAATTGGGTATCAAAATAATTGTTTGCAAAATGACTTGGTGGAATGCATATTACTTAGATAGCTATGTCGATATACTATTGAAGCCATACCGTAAGCAGGAGCAAAAGTTCTGATTTCGTTTACTAGATGCATGTGCCATATAATCAGTTATAGATGAATAATATTGGTCATCGTGGGCGTGAGTTAAAAAAAAACATTTATCTTACAAATCATGTAGATAGGCGCACATAACAAATGGAAATTAAATGCCAATCGGTAGATGATGATTAGCATAAATATTTGATTTTAAGTTGCTTATTTTTGTGAAGTATTTTCAAATTGGTAAGATAAAGATCAAATTAAAATTATAGCGGAGTTTCCCCAAGCAATCAAAAGTTTCACAAATCAAAAGTTTCACATTATATGAAAATAATCACTTTTTTGTTGCTTCAAAATAGACGAGGAGTTTCTGCAACTTGAAGGTAGTTTGAGCTATTTTTTTCAGCTGCACCGAACTATAGTTCGTTCAGTTGCGTTTGGTTAATTTTGAACGGTGGATTCAGACTTGAAAACGGGTGGCTTAGGATACTATTCATTTACTTTGAAAGTAGCTTAAGACAAAATCATTCCCTCTTTCCGAACTTTGGGTTACTTGAACAAATACATATTAGCTAAAAAAAAAAAGGACGACAACTGGTATATTTATTTCACATATTCGCTTCGCTATAAAAGAAGTATTGCACATTTTTCCTTCAATTTTGTATGATATTGATTATCAGATGTTTACTTATTCCCTAATTTTAGACGGAGTACTCAGCAAAACGATGTCTTGACTCAACTAATAATATGACTATGATTATTTGACGGCTTCAGTGTTCATGTACAACTTAAAGGACACTACATGGATAAAATTTTCGTTTTAACTATTGAATGTAGAATTTATCGCTAAATTTAGGGTTCAAAGATTGATCCTGTAATGGCAATGCTATGAACATTCATCAAACATGATTATGTAGAATGATCAGATTAGCGAAGGAGCATTTTTTGGACAAACAATCTCAAAAAAATCCTTCCGATAATCTCCAAGGATTTGCCAATAAATTTCAATCATCTCAGGACCATTCTTATTCTAATATGTCGACACCATGTGTTGGAAACAGTTCTGCTATCTATGTTTAATGCATTCGAAGATGACAATTTGTGTGGAAAATAATATGTCGTCTCTGAATTCGTTACAACCGTTCATTGTAGACCAAGTAGTCAGCCACATAATGGAGAGAAACGTCAACGACATTAGACGTTTGACCACTCTGCCGTCCGAAACTATAAATTACAAAAAATAATTTTACGCGAGACGAAGTTCGACGGGTCAGCTAGTATAATATAATTTTTCAGGCACACTGCTTAAGCTCTAAGATGCCGGCTTTTTATAATTTTAGTTAACGACTAACATAAAACTGTAATATTGGTGTTGAAATTGTCTATTCTCGAGAATCCAGCCTACAGCTGGCAATCCGCAGTGGTCGATGAACTGAATATAGCGTGAGTCTTCCAGAGGACGTTGGTAAATATTTATGCTGGCCGCATCTTTTGGTCCGTATGGGTCCGCGGAAAACACCCCAGGCAAAAAAATGTTGTTTCCATTGTTAGTCTCGGGACTTATTGATCCATGTGTTAGTTGCCTACTGATAATGACTATCGATTTGTGTAGTTTTGAGACCAGGTTAGAATTTTTTTTACGTTTTTTGTTTCGCCGGTTTAAGTGACGCTGTACAATATTGAACACACTTTACCCTATAACTCCGGAACCGGATGAAATTCAGGAATTCCATATGGGACCGGAAGACCTTTCATTTGAATCTAAATTTGTCAAAATCGGTTCAGCCATCTCCGAGAAAACCTAGTGAGATTATTTGACACATACATACACACACATACACACATACACACACACGCCCACACATACATACACACACAAGCGCGCGGGGGAGCCTCTTTCGCCGGGGAACTCTCCGTCGGTGTAGTCTAGATCTTTCATCGGGGATTAGACGAGTAGATCGTGGCATAGCACCGTTAAGATAGTCAGGGCACCAGTGAACCGGAAGCCATCCTCCAACCGGCATCATTGGATCGACCCAGGCATCCTTACGGTCGGGCCGTGGACGGGTATCGAAAACGTCGGTTTCGGGAGAACTTCCAGCTTGACAACTACCGAGCGCGTGAGCTGGGGAAGTACATAAGGTATTTCACCTTGAAAAAAAAAGAAAAACACACACATGCATTGCTCAGCTCGATGAACTGAGTCGAATGGTATATGACACAATTTTCACTAGTCGGTTTTTCAAGTGATTGCATAACCTTTCTATATGAGAAAGGCAAAACAGCAATTATTTAAAGGAAAAACGGAATTTATTCTTTTCGGAGGTGGTGATCTGATGGTGACTTCGCCTTGGCTCTCTTGGCCAATGATTTGGATGGTGGCGCCTTTGGAATGGATTTGGCCGGATTGAATACGTTGCTGCAGTCGAATTTATTTGCTTCTTATCCACTAAGCAACGTTTATTGGCATTAATCAATGCATGCAAGTTCATTTTCCTTGACTTGGACGATTTGTTTGAAGTCACCATGGCTAACAGAGCCAGAGAATCAAAGTTTGTTCTTATATGACGGATATATTGAAGCCGTCAAGTTGTCCACGTGTTGCATATCACCCGAGATGCCAGGTATACAATAATTTTAGCTAGCAAAAATGAAAAATCGCGCCGATTTTCGAAAGTCTATAATTTCTGACGAATGTCTGCAAACAATCGAAGTGTCATTAGTCTGTAAAAATTCTTTAGACGAAAAAAGGTTTACATGTTAACTAAGAAATTTGATAATTTAGAGATAAATTTGTAGAGTTGGCATATCTGCATATCATTGACAATTTTTCGCGATTTGTAGAAAAAATTGGGGTGCCGGTTACCGAACACCTTGGGGTGCCGGTAACAGAAATCGGTAGACATTTTGAAAATGACGAAAATGTTGATAGCATCCGGTATTAAATCACGAAATAGATCTATTTCATCTCATAAATATTCAGTTCATTCACCTTTTCGATTGATGATTTTCAATTTATGATACTATAAAAAAAGTCATAAAAAACTATTGTGTTGATTTTCACGCAATTAAAATTTGTTTTGAACGCAGTCAAAAGTACAAACGTCTGTTTGCTTTGGTATTCGGCACAAAAAGAACGTCCTGCTATCACACACACATGACATTTGTCGAAATTCGGTAATTTTTTTCAAAGAAAACTTATGGTAATCATTTGAAATAACCGATGATCCGGTACATGAATTGCATTTTACAAAAAACTATGCAAAGTATTTTTATTAACAAAACCAAAAAATCATCTTGAGAGGTTCGTCGAATAGATCAAAGTACCGGTGCCCATGTTTTTAAAACATTAGAGCTCCTCAAAGTTATTTTTACTCATAGACAGAAAGTAACTTCATATCACTATCTCCACTTTGGACTTTATGTATTACATCGTATGTGGAATTGAGTCACCTGTAAGATTCTATTTTTTTTTTCTCGAGTAGGATTTTGAAGCATTTATTCGTAGGAGAGAGTAACTTTTCTAAGATTCACCCTTCTTCGAAAAACAGCTGATATGTTATCGCGATAAAAATTAAGTCTTATATTTTTCTGTGAAACACAGTCAATTTCAATGTATCCGCCATTCCATCCGCTTTAGTTTCCTGATAGCGTTTGTCAAAAGGAGGGAAGAAAAGAGAAACGAGGTTTCTAAACACACAGACACAAAGAGAATTAAGGGAGCCACGTGGTCTATTCAGAATCTATACGCGACCTACTGTCCTACAGGCCTTGAGTGTGACCTAAATAACAAAATTAAACTAAAAAATATGGATAAAATTCAAAGAAACACCTCAAAATGAATATAAATTAGATTGGTTTAAAAATCCAGATAATTAATGTCCATTTGCGTCCACTTATGTCATATCACCAAGCTCCCGAGCTACCGTGTTGGTGAACATGACTCGCTAAATTGTGCCAACTTCTGTTCAAATGAAAAATAAAATTTGTCTCTCATTATGAGACAGTGAAAACAAGAATCTATCTTAATGACATTTTTCTGTTGATCCTGATTATTGAATGCTGAATCAAAAAATAATATTTGCTTGTTCAACAAACCAGATAAGTGGAACTGCTTCAACATTTTTTACTCATCTGAATAACATAATCTCGTTTTGCCACACGCCGATGTGCGACGATTCAAAAAATAATACACAGCCATCCGCATTTTATTTTCCACGATTCTCCCGTATTCGATACAAATGAGCTTAGCAACCGGGCAGCTCCATCCGATTTCTCAGCGCAGTAGGTGCTTGGTTATTCGTGTATGGGTATTAGGGTGGGACAAGGTTGTATGGGAAAAATTATTTTCTCGCCCCACCAAACTTTTCGTGTTCCTTTTGGGACCCATAAGTACCATGCAAAATTTAAGCTCGATAGGAGAAACTATATTTTCGCGCCCGCGGTTCAAAGTTTGTATGGGATTTAGTATGGGAAAACTAACTTTTAACAAAAAAATCATCTGGAGGTCACCCTATATACTCAAAAAATCAGCGGGCATGTAATTTTTCTAGGAAATTTAATGAGGAACAAAGCCTTCGAAGATTGTAACATAATCCGACATCTGTAAAAAATGTTATTAAAGAAAACCCGACACAAGGTCCGAACGATGGCTCATTCCTTAATATATCTAGCACCACTGCTGCTATTGGTGGTAATATGAGTTTGCTTTCTTTTATTATGCTACAACGGCTGATCTGAGTTGTTTGATGTCTTCACAATAGTTGCTCGGTGTAGTTTGAAAATGTTTTTTAAACTAAAAAACCATGTTCCAAAACTCACTGTAAAGACACACAAAACATTGATTCCAAGTTTTTCTTTTTCTTATTTTTCTATCGTCCATATCTTCTAAACCATATGAGACAGATGGTTTATGTCTTCGACAAAGTTATAGTATTTGAGTTTATCAACAATATTGTGGAAGACTTCAAAATTGTATTTCTTCAAATAAAAAAGTTAGTTTTTTGTGTGTCTTTACAGTGAGTTTTGGAACATGGTTTTTAAGTTTAAAAAAATCTTCAAACAACACCGAGCGACTATTTTGAAGACATCAAACAACTCAGATCAGCCGTTGTAGCATAATAAAAGAAAGCAAACTCATATTACCACCAATAGCAGCAGTGGTGCTAGATATATTAAGGAATGAGCCATCGTTCGGACCTTGTGTCGGTTTTTCTTCAATAACATTTTTTTACAGATGTCGGATTATGTTACAATCTTCGAAGGTTTTCTTCCTCATTAAATTTCCTAGAAAAATTACATGCCCGCTGATTTTTTGAGTATATAGGGTGACCTGCAAATGATTTTTTTGTTAAAAGTTAGTTTTCCCATACTAAATCCCATACAAACTTTTAACCGCGGGCGCGAAAATATAGTTTCTCCTATCGAGCTAAAATTTTGCATGGTACTTATGGGACCCAAAAGGAACATGAAAACTTTAGTGGAGCTAAAATCAATATTTTGTCCCACCCTAATGGGTATTTGATTTGCAATAAACGCTTGTACGACAATGTCATAAAGAATCTCAACAAAAAGTTCAAACGATAAATATTTCCTTCCTTCTTCTAGGCTGCTTACTCGATTACTCATCGTGTTCAATTATCCTTTTTCTTTTTCTTTTTCCTTTTTCAGGTGATCTGTGTAAACCACTCAACTGTAAAAAGAAAGAACTCTGCCTGCTGGAGGATGCTTACACAGCTGTCTGCGTCTCGAAGAAGGAACTGCACAAGAACAAGTAAGTACATGGATTTCTGCAAACACCCGACCCATCCTTTCACTATTGCCATTTCTTGGAAGAAGAATTTATTTGTATGGATCTGTTACTGGGCCAAAAGGAAAAGTTTCAACGATGCCAACATTCCGGGAAGGCGCTTTGCTTCCTCGAAATCGACTACCCAGATATTTTATACGTTTTACAGTATTAAAATTTTCAATGTTCTTTCCCTTTAAGAAACATTGAGGTCATGGATTACTCTTTTTTGCATTTTCAAACAGAAGGGCAAATTTCCAGACGGTATTTAATTGCAACTTATGTACGGATGCTCAAATCTAATATAACCCATGATCCCGATGAGTTTGATGAAAGTCGGCTTTCGTATCAGCTAAAATATATGGCACATTTTAATCCTATTAGATTCTGTTAATTTATTGCCTCACTTTTGAATATTTGCAAGTGGTGATATGAGATTGAACTTAATGACAGTTCATGAACTTTAACAGTCTAAAGCGATCATTATAGTTGAATGGAATAAAATGGAACTACTGCGCTACTGGACAAGTGATTTTGGATCTTGTGTTGTATCGTAGATCTCTGAGAAACATTTGATGTTATTTTTTAACGTTTCCTCTTACTTATCTGCAGTGGTGGTAAATTGCGAACCGAACGCCGATGCTTCTGCAAATTTACTCCAAAATGTTCACCGAGCATGAGCATGCGATAGGTTCGAAAACTATTCCCTCGGTTAATGCGAAGGTGTTCTGTGCTCGGTGTTTGGCGAAGCAATCTGATTCGAACCGTTCGGTTGGCGGGCCATCGGCGAGGGCCGAGTAAACTGCGTTCGATACGATGGTTTGTTGATTTCAATTCTCGCATCCTGGTTTTGAAATTATCAATGCACACGTGATCAGCACAAAAAAATTCTTTTGTTCGATTGATAAATCGATCAATAGCAATTCAAATGGTATTATTTTGGACATTATCAGTGTGCGTAGGGTGGCTCGATAAGGAAAATAGTAAGTTTTGTATCTTTTGCAAATTTTATGGTTTTGGTTATAGAATTTATAACAATAAGAATTGAATATTTTGGAACATTTCAGCAATCGTAGAGTGGCTCAATATGAAAAGGGATTTGTTTTACTCTTGCAACTTCGATTTTTAATAAACTGGTGAGCAGTGGTGGTAAATTGCGAACCGAACGCCGATGCTTCTGCAAATTTACTCCAAAATGTTCACCGAGCATGAGCATGCGATAGGTTCGAAAACTATTCCCTCGGTTAATGCGAAGGTGTTCTGTGCTCGGTGTTTGGCGAAGCAATCTGATTCGAACCGTTCGGTTGGCGGTCCATCGGCGAGGGCCGAGTAAACTGCGTTCGATACGATGGTTTGTTGATTTCAATTCTCGCATCCTGGTTTTGAAATTATCAATGCACACGTGATCAGCACAAAAAAATTCTTTTGTTCGATTGATAAATCGATCAATAGCAATTCAAATGGTATTATTTTGGACATTATCAGTGTGCGTAGGGTGGCTCGATAAGGAAAATAGTAAGTTTTGTATCTTTTGCAAATTTTATGGTTTTGGTTATAGAATCTATAACAATAAGAATTGAATATTTTGGAACATTTCAGCAATCGTAGAGTGGCTCAATATGAAAAGGGATTTGTTTTACTCTTGCAACTTCGATTTTTAATAAACTGGTGAGCAGTGGTGGTAAATTGCGAACCGAACGCCGATGCTTCTGCAAATTTACTCCAAAATGTTCACCGAGCATGAGCATGCGATAGGTTCGAAAACTATTCCCTCGGTTAATGCGAAGGTGTTCTGTGCTCGGTGTTTGGCGAAGCAATCTGATTCGAACCGTTCGGTTGGCGGGCCATCGGCGAGGGCCGAGTAAACTGCGTTCGATACGATGGTTTGTTGATTTCAATTCTCGCATCCTGGTTTTGAAATTATCAATGCACACGTGATCAGCACAAAAAAATTCTTTTGTTCGATTGATAAATCGATCAATAGCAATTCAAATGGTATTATTTTGGACATTATCAGTGTGCGTAGGGTGGCTCGATAAGGAAAATAGTAAGTTTTGTATCTTTTGCAAATTTTATGGTTTTGGTTATAGAATCTATAACAATAAGAATTGAATATTTTGGAACATTTCAGCAATCGTAGAGTGGCTCAATATGAATAGGGATTTGTTTTACTCTTGCAACTTCGATTTTTAATAAACTGGTGAGTCAATAGCAAAGAAAATTAAGTAATTTCAGGTATTTTCAACGAGCGTATTTAAATTTGATGTTCTATTGATTGTTGAATCAATAGCAGTTCAACTTGGATAATTTTAGACATTTTCAGAGAGCGCTCATTTTTTAGATTTTCAGGGACCATAGGATGGTTCTATCTGTATAATGGTAAAGTTTTTGACTAATGTCAATTCGATGCTCTATTGATTGATGAATTAATAGCAGTTCAAATATGATCATTTTCATGATGATGATAAGAACATTTTCAGCGATCGTAGGGGGGTTTAAAATAAAAATTTGAAAATATTTTGATTTTTGGTATTTTATTGTTCAATAGACGAGCGAATCAGTAGCAGGTATAATTGGATGATTTTTGGACGTTGCTAGCGAGCGAGCGACGTTTGTTAATTTTGGATATTCTCAGCGAGCTCTGGATGGCTTAATATAGAAATTGTAATTTTTAAACTATTTACAATTTCATGCCAACGGTAAAGCGGGAACCGAGCACCAATGCTTTATACATATTTGTTTAGAAATGTTTTCCTAGCAAAAATATGCAAGAGCTGTTCATTCGGTTTATGGTAAAGTTCGCTTGCTGTTCGGCGGAGCAATATGTACAAAACCATTCAGTTGGCAGACCATCGGCGAAGGTCAATTTAGCTCTATTCGATGCGTAGTTTTATTATTTATGGTTCGATGAAATGCCTACCTACAGCATCAAAACTAAATTCTTTTTCAGTTGATGAGCAAAGCAATAGCGTGTTAAAAATTACAATCAAAATCAAAGGCACTTCGACGATTTGCATGTTTAAATCCGATGGTTCACCACCACTACTATTTATATATTAATCAATACAGCATCCGATTTGGAAAAATAGTTCACAATTTCTCATATAAAGCTGCCTTACCACCGAATAAAGTGCTTCTAATTCTAATATTCCAATTGCTATCTATTAAACATTGAATTAGCAAAAGATAAAGTATTTCCAAATTTTTATATTAAGCCATTCCACGCCCACAAGATATGTATAAAATTATTCTATTCGAATTTAATTCATTCATCAATCAATAAAGCATCGGATCTGCAAATTCAAATACTAACATTTTTCAAATAGGACCACACTACGCTCGCTGTAAATTGGAAATCCTATTGGAACTGCTATTGATTCACCAATTTGCAAATTTTCATATTGCACCACCCTACGCTAAATAAAAATGTAAAAAAATTATTTCCAGAATCAACAGACCATCGAATTAGTTTAAGATACAATTTTTGTCGATTTTTCAAATAGAACCATCCTACGGTCGCTGAAAATGTCCAAAATTGTTAAATTTTCATTGCTTTTGAATCAATATTTAATAAAATATCAAATTAGTAAAAATAAAAAAATTTACAAATTTTCATATTGCGCCACCCCCGCTCGCTGAAAATGTAAAAAATTATCCAATTCGAACTGCTATTTATTCACTAATCAATAGAGCATCGAAATGAGATTAGTCAAAAAAATTTCTATTTTCCATATACAGGCACCCTACGCTCGTTGTAAATGCCCAAAATTACTCAATTTTAATTGCTATTGACTCACCAATTTATTCAACATCGAATTTGCAAATGTTAAAACATTTTCAATTTATCATATTGAACCACCCTACGCTCGCTGGAAATGTACAAAATTACCATACTCTGCTAAGCTACCCAAAAACTGAAACGTCCAGCCGCAGCTGACAAAGTTCGGTTCATCCGAAACAGCAGCCTATAGTACTCGAATCGGATGTTCATGAACATACTAGTAACGATAGGCTCACAAACTAAAGCATCGGTTCTTTCACCATCAGCATCGCTTCTTGGTTCGGCGATGCTTGCTCGAACGATGGTATCGGCAAATTTATACTCGCGATGGTGGTTCGCTTTTTGGTTCGGAACGAACACGTTTTGCGTGTTCGGAAGCGATGCTTTACCACCACTGCTTATCTGGCCAGTCAGTTTACCTAACAAGCATGATGTTCTTATCATATCGGAAATTATACAAGTATGAAAACAAACAAACAGATAGAGACAATTGAGAAATTTTGGACCAATTTTTGTGATAAGTGCAATGGAAAAAAGATACCATAAAATCCCTGAAAAGATTCGGATTAGGGCTCATAAAAAATGCAATATAACACCATGTAGAATCCGACCCGCGCTAGACATAAGCATAATCATCAGGTACATACCCAGAGGGGGAGCCCGAGGGGCCGGCCTTACATGTAGCACATGAGCATCGCTACCATAGTTAAAATCAACGATTAAATGCTCCAATTAATTGCCCATCCACCTTGTTCACCTGATTTGGTCTACTCGAATTGTTATCTATTCCCAAACCTAAAGACATCTCTGAGAAATCGATGTGAATTTCGTTTCGGAATTTTAGACTGCTACTTCCGGAACCTGATACCGAAACCTGTATAGCTAAAGTAAGTTTGTATGACCATCAACCAATATGACCTATAAATTTAGAAGATGCTTTCCGTTCTCCACGAACCGAAGTAAGGGATCTATCTCGGACCACTTCTCAAAATTCATCACAAGTCTTGTGGATTTTTGTGCTCTAGAAATGGACATTTAAGCTGTGAACCATTTCGTGGTTAATTTTAACTTTTGGTTAACACTCTAGTGGTTATTTTGATGTTGTCAAAAATAAACCTGCTCGAAAGCATGGTTATTTTTGACAGATCGATGGTTATTTTCCGATACTGAAAAAATCTTGCAAAAAAATACTAATATCAATTTTTTAGTCAAAATTATTTCCAGTACAAAATAAGCCCAAATAACTTTCCATCCGTCAAAATTTGAAATGAGCCGCAGTTTTAATTAAACTTAACTAGTAGACACAAAATAACCACTCAAGTGGCAGATTTTAACCAACAGTTAAAATTAACCGCGAAATGGTTCACAGCCTTAGAAGGTCTTAAACATGTGAGATTGAAATGGTATAACATCAAACGTTAAGAAATGTAATATAATAACTTTCTCTTGGTCATAGTCACAAATTTTATTTAAATATCTAATAATGATAGTTTCAGTGTAAAAGTTTAAGGTTTCTGTTAAAAACGCCAGTAAATGGCGCACCGGAAATTATCTACTTAAGCAATTTTAAGTAACATTATTTTTTCATTCTGGGCCCATCCCGAAACCAAATCCTGGGTACGGGCCTAATAAGCATATAATGGACTGCAGTATATTACGAAGAGAGGTGTACCTTATAAAAACCTTTTTTGATCCACATAGTGGTGTAATGAATCTTTTCTCATATTAGGGTAAGGGCTCCCTATTTCATCTCATTTGTAAGGACGTTACCTTAAAAACCTGATTCAGCCACCAAAATCATTACGATTTTTTCATATTTCTGCTTAAATCGCCTTGCTTTACATTGGGAATTGATTCACATTCCTTGGAAATTGAAATAATAATTAAAAAATCAGCTAAAAACACTTCTGATATGTTCACTACTGTGCTCCTAATTTCATCTCAAAGGTTTTATATTCATCCTATCGTTGGTCCTTTATTCATCCCATAAATTAGCAATGGCGACAGCAATCAAAACCAAAATATTGCACTATTACACTATCATGTTCAAAATGTCAGAATTTTCGTTAAAAAGGGTCTAATGCCAACTATGACACAACACACGATATTTTAAAAAACAGTTAGGAATCATTTCGACGTTTAAAAATTTTTGATCGTTTTTATTACCTTTCGTTTCAAATTTAAAATTTTACTCTGCAGTTAATTTGGAGAACTTAAAAAAAACAAAAAAAGAATTGTTACTATTTAGGTATTAGTCCTTCTTAAAACAAAATGCAGAATCAGAGATACCATTCATACAGAATTATCTGTATTGTATAGATTTGTAAAGGATCATAAAAAGTGAGAAGTAAAACGTTAGACTCCTCCCTAAGCAATCAAATACTATTGCAGTACTTCTTTAAAAGTTTATTAATCAACGGACAAATCACATGTTAAAATGGAAATCTTTTGTGCAAAGTTTGACGATGAACACTGATAAACATTTATATTAAAATTTAAAATTGAATTTGAATTTGATTCATTTTATAGAGCAGGTACATATTTTTTATGAAAATATCTGGCATCTCTGTGCACAGCCGATGAAACACACACATTTAACAGTGTTATGGTGACATATAGCGGAAAGAAACCAGTGCTACTAGATTCGCCACAATGGTTATTTGATTAGTATTTAACATGCTCTATTTGGTAATATTAGAATCCAAAACAGTTTTATTTATATATAAATATCAATGATATAATTAAACTAATGTCACGGATACCAAAAAATACTTGTTGATGATAATTTAAAGAAGAGAAAATAATTTTTTTTATTTAACATTATGAGAAAACTTGGCAACCTTGCGATACGAAATGAGATGAAAACAAAGCGCAATCAAGTGAATTAAGTGCAAATTTTCATCTCATATTTTTCATTGATTTTATTGCTTATCAGGTAATTTCAGAAGTCTTTAATCGTTGAATAAACAAGTGGAAAGTAAACATTACTAACTATAAAGTCATCCAATCATCCAATAGTCGTGTAATTATGTGAAATAGTGATTATGTTTTGAGACGAATCGATTAGTAAATATACAGAAACATGATGAATTGTAAAACTTCAGACGAAAGTGATTCCCCAAGTAGCAATCCGCAACTAGTTCTGATACGACAAAGTCCAAACTATGTTGCAACAAGAGCACGAATATGTTTTTTATGTTATACTGGTTAAAACATAGTAACAGCAATGTTTCATCATAACATAACTAGTTACGAAGTAGTTATTTAGGTTTCCAATCATAACATCATTGTGTCATATTGAAATAAATATAATTTATAAGCTATCGTTACTTTATCCAAACACATCTTTAATCACAACAATGCTTCTAGCCACTAGTTGAAAATAAGTTTATTTGACTTCAATAGTAGCAACCAGTAACTAGTTCTGATACCACTTAACCAAACTGTGTTGCAACAAGACCACGAACATGTTTTTTATGTTATACTGGTTAAAACAAGGTGACAGTAGTGTTTCTTCATAACGTAAACATTGAACTAACTAACATTTGTAAGTTATCGTTACTTGATTCTAACATATCTTCAATCACAGCTATGCTTTTAGCTACTTGTTGAAAAAAGGTTTATTTTCCGTTACGAAACCATTATAAATACGTTAGCGTATATGTGAATCGTTCCTGTGAATTGATATAGCAATAACATAGACATTATAAGATTATGACATATAAATTCTTCATTGATTCAGATAGTTATCGATAGGTTTTCCCAACGTTATGATAACGAAAATGCAAACAAAAAACTTTTGTTGGATTGAATATAGCAAACACAATATGGAGTTTCAAGAAGTGTATGAAACGTAAATAAAACCAGGATATTACTTTTTTCAAAACTACTTTTGCCGAAAATAGTGAAAGGCAGAATAGTCATTTTTGTTCTATGCACTGTCATAAGTACGAAAAAAATAATATAGGGATTGCACATCGATTGTGATAATATTATAGTTCTCATGATATATGAATTTAAAATGATGAGAAATCACTCTACTTGGAATTATTTTGAGCATTTTGAACATAGGGTTATTTTGTTGTTTATTTTTTGTGTCTTCGTAAACAGATTTTGATTGAAGGCGCATGAAAAACAGTTAAGTAAAATTGAATTCCGCTCGACAGTTTTAAAATCGTTGTGAAATTTGTACCTTGTATCAAGTTAGTGATTTAAAGTACTCTTCTGCCTTTTTATTGATGATAGAAAAATATTCTGGATTCAATCAATGTTTATAATGTCGATTGTGACTAAGTTTCATCTAGTTTACTTGAAAACAAGTTATTTTCACGTTATGAAAATATAAGTTATTTCAGTATGGCATTACAACGTAACGACAACTTATTTTTAGTTGACTTGACAGCTAGTAGAAACTGCGCTTTTTGAGTCATGCAAGTGGTTAGATGTTAGTCACAATCACTCAAATATCTGGTTGCAAACTAGTCACAAACAAGCTAGCGTAACAAAAATTGTTACTTGGGTCCTAAATCAAAAAGTGAGTTTATTTTAAATGAAAAAAGTGATCGTTGAAGGTTTTTTAACTATTTTTTTCAATTGGAACGTGTGGCAAAACCTAGAATAAATGTTTTAAAACGTTCCACAGTTTTGTTCAGGTACGTTTAAAGATATGATTAATGTTCAAAGTTATGAGGTGAAGGAATGAGATGGAAATTGGAGCTGAGATGAAATAGGAAGCCCTTACCCTATTTATATTCTCAAAAACATCACTAGAGAATTCTGTCTCTTCAGTTTTTTCAAACTTGAATAAAATCAAAAACTTTTTTTTGTGTAAAAACTACCATAACCTTCTCAATTTGTAAACAGTTATGGCAAGTTAACGTAGATGTGGCAACCCTGCACGCTATACAAAATTGAACGAAGCACGCTGTGTGCTAGGCGGTGGCGTTTTCTACTTCCGTACCAGTAGGTACCGATTTTGCATCATTTTGTATGATAATTTGAAAGTTTTGATTTCGGAATTCGGATCTGGATGAAATTACACAGTATCTTTTAAGATACTGAGAGCTTTAATTTGTATCACGATTTGTGAAAATCGGTTTAACCGTTGCTGAGAAATCGAAGTGAGTTCCGTTTTTGGAGCTTTTCTTCACTATTTTCGGTGCGTTCGGAAGCGAAAACCGGGAACTAGTAGTTCCAATTGCGTTTTAATACCGGAACCGAAAGTCGGGTCTGGATCAAATTTTCGGTAACGTTTTAAAAAATTTCAAAACCTTTTTTTGAATCTTAGTTTGTACAAATCGGTTAAGAAATTTCCGAGCAAATTGAGTGCGCATTTTCTCATAGATTTGCACATGTTACCTTGTAATACCGGAACCGGAAGTCAATAGCGAGCTATGGGACTATAAGACTTTTTGTTTGAATCTAAGTTTGTGAAAATTGGTCACGCTATCTCTGAGTAAGTGACTAAAGTCGTACTTCGAAACGGTACGAGTGCCAGGAAGGGAGGCTCAATGGGTTCGAAAGATCATGATACCGATTTTCTGGGATTGTCATAGTATACTTTTGGAGGACTACTTCAAAAGAGAAATGCAAGTATAAGCGTACTTTAATGGATCGATTGAAGAACGAAATCGCTTTGAAATGGCTTTATCTGAAGCATATGAGCATCGATACCATGGTAAAAATCAACGGTTTAAAGTTACAATTACGTACCCATCCACCCATTTGGCTCCCTCGAACTAATATCTAAGTCTCAAATCATCTCTGAGAAATCTATGTTAGTTTCGTATTGAAATTTTAAACCACTACTTCCAAAACCTGAAACCGTAACCAGTAGACCCAAATTTAGTTTGTATGGTCACCATTTCTCAAAATCTATCACAAGTCTCGTGGATTGTTGTGCTCTAGAAATGGACGTTTAGAAGGTCTTACACATGTGCAACAGAAAAGGCATGACAGTAAACTTTAAAAAAACGTAATGCAATATCCTCCTCTCGGTCACAGTCATAAACTTTATTTAAATACTCAATACTGAAAGTTCCAGCGGAAAAGTTAGAAGTGTCTGTTAAAAACGCCGGTAAAAGGCACACCGAAAATTATGTACATAACACATCTTCAGTAACATCTGAAGGCCCTTCCCGAAACGAAATCCTGGGTACGGGCCTGGTATCACTACACGGTGAAAATCAAGTTAAGTGAATGCAGGCCATAATAACGAAAATCGCTTCGGGGAAAAAAAATCACCAAAATTTCGTTAGAAAAATGATTTTTTTTACTACTGTGATTATTTCACTGTATGTAATACTGGTAATAGGTAAAATCAAGTCAAGTGATGTGTGAGTGAAGTGAAAAAGAAAGTGGAAGTAAGAACGGCATTAAGGGCCCTTATTTTCTCGTAGACCACTGAACCGATTTTCACAGTCTAAAATTCATATGAAAGGCTATACTTTTCCATAGAACGCTTTTAAACTTTATCCGGATCCAACTTCCGATTCTAGAGTTACAAGGTGATATGTGCAATAAAATATCAAAAAATAAGCACTCCATGTCCTTGTAGATGGCTGAACAGATTTTCACAAACTCAACAACTTTTCAAGCGGATTCGTCTGTACATTACTGTTTTAATAGGCAAGTAAAAAGTCGTGTCGCGGAGGTGTATTTATAGATTCGGTTGGTTTTGTGTTCGGACTATTTTTTTCACTAACACTAATCTTATGTAGGGGAAGAAAAGAATTGCGAGCCATTAGTCTTATCGGTCATTATTTGACATCAATCTATACAAAACATCTGCCATCGTAATATCTCAACCTTATCTATTTTTGCCTTTGTATTTAGAAAGGCAATAGAATTGCTGAAAAACCCGGGTTCCGATCGAAGTATTATATACCATTCGATTCAGCTCGACGAGATCGGAAAATGCATGTGCGTATATGTGTGTGTGCATCTTTAAAAGATGTATTCTACATGCTCAATTTTTACGGAGATGGCTTAACCGATTACTACAACCTTTTGTGTTAAAAACGAGGCAAAAAACGACAATATTAATAATACATAGAATTGTACTGGATGATCGGAAAAATTCTACAGATGAAAAAAAATTCCTGCCGCTGGATCGCGCACATACTTATTTAAAACTGAAAAGACGAACGCAGGCGCTCTTCGAGTACATGTTTGGCTGGATCCATTGCTATACACCAGAGAAAAGAATACTTACCCGACGATGGACTGAAGTCGCCATGAGTGCTTCCAAGCAGCAGCTCAATGGGTCGGAAAGATCCACCTTGTTCGTCTTATTTGGCTTCTACATTGGCCTTGGCTGAATCATCTTGCCATGTTTCCAGAATAACTGTGCCCTTATCAGCCTACTGAATCTACAAAAAAGACGAGTACTTCTTCAACTCTATTAGAAGTTAATGAAGACACATAAACGTGTATAACAGTTTGATATTTGTGCTTTCTGTTTTGAAATTTTTGTCCGCTACTTCAGAAACTGAAAACTGAGAACCGATAAAGCCAAGTTTGTATAATAACCAGCTAACAAGACCTTGAAATTGAAACCCAATTGGAGAAGATTTTTCTATTTTTGTTGCATCGTTACATCTAATGATGATTTGAAATTTTCAACACACATCGCTCTGTTTTTGGACCTAGAAGTTGGATCTCGATTAAATTCAATGTCGTATGGTATAATAACACCTTTCATTTGAATATAAATCCGTGAAATAGCAATATTCGAGAAATTAGTGTGAGTCCCATTTAGATGTTTTAAATCGCTTTTTCCTGTGCTTCCAGAACTGGTGAAGTCAACCGGTCCCTCCCGAAATAAAATCCTGGGTACGGGCCTGGTTGTCTTCACGATTTTTCAAAACGACAAAATCGAGTGCAACTTCCAAAACGTGGCATTTTACTTCTACATTACCCTCTATTTCTTCAATTTTGAAAGTTTACGATTTTCAGAAGAGTTGTCAGTCTGCACAAACGTCACAGTTACTTTCTGCGGTTAGAAAAAAAAAACGCATTTTGTCGGTTACGTCACTTATACCATTATATCTCCGGGAACGAAATGACAGCCAGTTGATCTTCGAACTTGATTCGCAACCCAATAGTAGCTCTCAAACGAGCCTAAGTTTTTTAATATTGATTAAGCCATCTACTAGAACAAATTTTCGAGTGGAAAACACGTGTTTTGTCGGTTACATAACTTAGGCCTTTATATCTCCGGAACCGGGAAGGACAGCCAATTGATCTTCGAACTTAATTCACAACCCAATAGTAGCATTCAAGCGAGCTTAAGTTTGTAGAAATCGGTTAAGCCATCCCTGAAAAAATTTTCGGAGTGAAAAATCTTTAAAAAGCTCCGATCAAAAGTCGGTTTCTCCAGCAATTATATTACCTTTCTATAGAGAAAGGCAAAATATCGCACAGGGAAGATGTTCTTAAGAAATCAATTCTAAAAATAAATTAATATTAAAGTTGCCTGTTTCCACCAAAGAAAAGATTGCGAAAGAGTTTATTTTCTCCCAGTAAGTGTTCAACGTATCGGAAAAAAATTTGTTAAAGAGTGCTCTTTTAAGAAATCATCACAAAGTCACCGAACTCGCTCCAGCAACTAATTTTTAAATGAAAAAATGAGGGTTCTAACCGAATAAATTTGCCTCTAATCGCGTGTAGCGTGTGTACTAATCCAATCAGCATTGGCTGACGGAGGGTAAGATCAAGATCGTAGAAAAAGATAGGCTACCCTCGTGTCAGATCGATCAATCGCTATTGAACAAGTGTTAAATGCAGCGCTGCCAACTATACCGATTTTTATACTCGATACAGGAATACAGATATTCTCTCATAAAATACCGACAATTCAATTTTCATACAGATAAATACAGATTTTCAATTATTTACGTTTCGCATTCAGCTCATCAGTGCATTAGCAGATTATGTTGAACTACTAATGCCACCTCGCGCATCAACATAATCCGCTAAGCATTCAATTTAGTCATGTGCACTTTAGCACAAACTGGAACATTTTTCAAGATAGATACTGTACAGATTGTATAGTACGCCAAATACAAATTTTTGACAACAATAGTTGGCAGCTCTGGTCAAACGTGGTTCAAAGAAGGACGCCACCCAAAACATGGCCGATTTTTAAAAA
Source organism: Malaya genurostris (assembly GCF_030247185.1). NCBI lineage: Eukaryota > Metazoa > Arthropoda > Insecta > Diptera > Culicidae > Malaya > Malaya genurostris. The sequence continues at coordinate 62,192,995 of NC_080570.1, read as the reverse complement.
AATGGTCGATGATATCTAGGAAGTGCACAAAGGTCACTAAGCAAAATTTGATGGGAGCTGTCAAATCCAGAAAAAACCAGTACGGGCATTCTACCGAAATTAAAATTCTGGCTAGTTTTTATGGTTCGTTCATTTTTAAACATTTTCATTTTACTCCTTACTCCCTCCCCTACCTTACTCTTTAACCAACAGTCAATTCAAGAAATTTGCGTTATTCAGAAAAGAAAAGTAAAAATATTTTTTGCCATGCAACACATAAATTGGTAGCGTAAAATGCAAACAACAACAGTTTCAACTACAATTCCAACCCACACAACATTCAGCAACGCTTTATCAGACATTTCGCAATGAAACATAGAACTACGGATTTCATTTATTCAAATTAACTTGCAAGCCAAACAAACTTTCGTGAAAATGCGGGAGCATTCCGTACACTACGACGAAACAACAATGAAGAAGCAGAAAAACTTTGATAAATAAAATAAAAGCGCATAACAATGGCGACGCAGTCGCATTTCACCTTACAACTTTGAACTTGATACAAAATGAAATCCTCTTTGAAGAACAATTAAATCAGTTCCACAGGCGTTAGATTGTTCGCAGAGAAACTTTGGTTCGACTGCAAACAAACAGACGAAACACTCCATTAAATGCTAAGCAATGAATCTTTGAATGGAATACAACAATGTTGTGAGCTTTAAAACCCACGCACACAAAACAAATGTCAATTGAATATAATTTTAACGTAGGTAATCAGATGACAAGAGCTAAGCGGTAACTGCACGGACAGTGCTAAAATTTGTACCGTCAAATGAACGAAGCAATGTATAAAAAAATGTCCCAAGAGTCTGTTTGTCTGTGATTCAACTATGATAATTTTAGATCACGTTTTTTCCCAGCTTTAACACAACTTCTCCACTCGGAGTCAGGCACAGGCACAGCTCACCTTAATAAAAAAAACAAAATGAGCATTCGGAGATAACATCGCCTTAATTGTGCGCATTACAAGAAAAACCTTCTTTCCACTTAAACTTGCTACCTACCACACCTCCTTCACACATAAGTAGTCATTTATTACAAAGTTGCACCAACGAAAGTTTCCCTTCAGTTCCCAACAGCGCGGCTGGATGGTTTGTACAGTATCACTCTTCTACTAACAATCTCCAACACTTCACCATGCCGCACCCCAAACCGCAACGAATCGGTATGCTGGTAAGGGGGGAAAAATGGAACGAGTCAAACATTCGTGATTTTAAGACATTTTGCTAACAAGGGAAGTGTTTAAACAGTACTTTAAGGGTACTCTCAAGGATTGAAGCATTCCTCAACGAAATGAGTATTTGTCTTCTGAACTGAATGACACACCTTATTAAAAAGTTGTGAATTACTCCGTTGACAGCGTTTCATTTATCAAAGTTCTTTCGGAAATCCAACAAAAAACGGAAGCTGCTAAAATAAAAGTTAAATTATAACTATTATAACTAATGGCATCACTCATTCGGAAAACACTTGTATATAATACTATATTTTATTTACTTAATCTTTCTATCTTTTATTTACTTAATCTTTCTTTATTCTGGCGATTCTGGCAATTCTCAAAGATTTTTCAGACTGTATAAGCAAGTGCTGTCACTTTTCTCTGCGTTTACTTTTTTCGATTATTGTGAACCGAACATAAAGACTTTTGTTACTATTTCAGTTCTAACCAGAAACAAAGCTTGATATCTTTATAATATGATGTCATTTCCGGAAGTCAAATTATTCAAATATCATACAATGAGCTCGGAGGTAAACGTTACAATGGCTTAATAATCAGTAGAAAATATAACGAATAGGGAGAAACTGTCAACCTGTATTTTGAATTATTTCTTCCGTGCAGTTCAAAACTTGATGATTCTTTTCATTATTCTATATAAAGAAAATATTTGCCGATAGTAATGTAGTAATTGAAAGAGAAAGTAAACAAACTGAAACTATCATTTCAAACATCGAATCAGAAAAGCTTGGTTTAGAAACCCATTTTAATATTTTTGAATGCAAAAACATTCAGTTCAAAACTAGATACGAATTTGGAAAGCAAAAAATTGCTTAAAATATCCTTTTCCGAGAAAAAAAAACTTTAAATGCAAAACCCAGATAGACGCCCAGCCGGTTCTACCGAAACAAATGTTTCCATTCGGTTCTTGCAATCAAAGCTTTTATGTCGTCGATTGCTGCTTACGAAGCATGGATCTGGCCGCCCGTAACACACAAGCAAACCATGCTTCGATCGCAGCGGCACAGAGTGGTTCGAATCAATAAAAACATGGACATAAACCAGTAGCTGCCAAACCGTTCGTTTAATGCATATAGTTGCTTTTAAGAAATTATTTACAAATATATACCGCGTAATTTGATTCTATCCCTAATTGTTCATGACCTACTTTGACAAAAAATATAACCATAACTTTTTTTTCTGAAGAGATAAAAAAATTTTTCTTCTACAAAGTTTTAGAACTATTGAAAAAAATTTACTTTGTCAAATATACCAAAAGTGTAGGTCGCACCGTTTCGGATATACAAAGCCCCCTTAAAATCAGTTTTTTATTCATAACTTGTTTCGAGTTATTTTTTTATGCATACATTGTTTGGAATAATTGAAGAAAATAAAAAATCCCATATTTTTGTTGAAGGTAGTGCATATGTTTGTTGTTTCCTGGTAAAGTTATACAACATTTTATTTTTCCTCCTTGTGATAAAACCTTACACCGAAGCGAAATATGTAACTTTATGCAGCTGCAAAAATATAAAAAAAAATCTAAGTGGAACTCGATGGAACTTTTTTTAGCTCTTTTCAAAGTTTGTTTTAGATATTGAATTATGACAACCCCCTTAAAACTAGTTTTCTAATCATAACTTGTTTCAAATTATTTTTTATACATACTTTGTTTGGAATAATTGTAGAAAATATACAATCCCATAATTTTGTAGAAGATAATGCATAGGTTCATTCTTTTCTGGAAAAGTTATACATCATTTTATCTATTTTTACCTAGGAAACCTTGTGCCGAAGCGAAATATGCAACTTATTACAGCAAACTTTTACAATACCTATAGGAAAATGTATTCCTAATCCAGTTTATTTTCCAACGAGAATATCCTGAGTACTATTCGTGTGACTCAATTTCACTTTAGCCATGCTGAAACCATGAGGGCGTCACGCGTCTGCTGTTTCTGTAACTCACTTTTGCAGTGAGCGTAGAGATGGGCAATTCGCTTCTCAGCTATTCCAGTGAATCGAATCTCTAAAGTGAGCTGATAGCTCATAGCTCTTTTTAAAAGAACCGCAGCTCACCAGATCACCGCACTGGTAAGCAGGGATGCCAGGTTCACAGATTAATCTGTGTTTCACAGATTTTCAACCTTTTCCACAGATTTATAAAATGGCACAGATTTTCACAGATTTCTAGAAAAGGTCACAAATTTAATTTGAAATCGATCACAGAGTTTTGAAATTGATCACAGTTTAACACCAAAACTTACAGAGCGGTAGGAAATAGTGAGACCTTTTTTTGCTTACCAAAATGATTCCGATCAGCTATTATGGAAACAGGGAAACGTGCATAGATTTTGCACAGACAGGTTTTTGGCTTGATCACAGATTTTTGAAAAAATGACCTGGCATCCCTGCTGGTAAGGTGGAAACAAGCTACGAGCTGAACGAATCTTCGGCTCTTGAAGAGCGAGTTATAAATGAGAAGAAATGTGTGCATGAGCTTTTGTTCGTTTTTCCAAATGTGTATTTATCCTTCTTTAACAGATTGACTGAGCCATTGTCAATAAGAAATCTTACATCTCACTCAGAAGGCTAAGGTACATTCAGCGATGCCACAGATATTTTCAAATATGGCATAATAATAATTCGCAGACAAGTTAGTTCGCATAGCATTGTTCTTTGTGCATCAATGATATCGATCATGCATATTAAAGAAAAACGGCGCAAAAAACGGTGCTCGAAAAAAACCTTCAGTTCAATCTTAATGAGCTGATTCCCTTTAGTGAGCTGATCGGTTCGGAGCTGCTCACCGCTATGAGCTGCTTCGCACTTCTCTAAGTGAGCGTCGCACGATCAACATACCGTCTTAAAAAACGTGCTGTTTCGCGATAACTCTATTTATTTACACGTTTAAAAATGAAATCTCTTCGTAAAGGTTTGTATTTTTACAATACTTTTTCATATTTTGTTTGGAAAACATTTTTCCATTTTTAATATGTGTTGAACTTTTTTGGATTTTCGGATTTATTTAAAATTAACATTGAAAAGGCCTAAAAAATTGCATCGAGTTTCACTTAGATTTTTTCTAATATTGTTAATTATCAAAAAGTAAACAAAATAAAAATCACAACAATTTGCTTAAGTTGCACGTGCAAGCACGAGCTTGTTTATGCGTGTTTACGCGCACTTTGTAGTAGATATTTTGGTAATAGAGGTAGATTCTACGTAGATAAATCCAAAAAAACTGTTTTTAAAATAAAGAGAATAAATCTTTAAAAATATTTATTTTACATTGTTTATATCTTCAGCAAAAATACTTCAAATGTTTTTTTCTTAAAAATGAGATAGAAAAAAAAATGTTTTTTTTGTGAAAAAAAATTTTTATTCAAAATTGGTACTACCCCCTAAACAAAAATTAAGGTGCTACTTTCAAACGAAGCGTAATATAATCTTGTAAAACTTCTTCAAAGACATATTAGCTCTTAAAAAACAGTGAAAGTCAGTACAGACTTTTGACCGTCTTTTTCCAGTTTTGGACCACTGTGCGGCAGTCGGCAAAAAAATTTTGAGTGCAAGATCAGGATAAAAAAAAAATTAGAGGGTTGTATTCAAGACACGACCGAGCACAATAACATTAAAAATGGAACGTTTCTAAGGTCTTCATAATATATACAAAAATAAAGAGATGATGATACACTAAACTAAAAACTTTTTCAATTGACTAATTACAAACTTGCTCTAGTTTAAGCGCTTAGATTGTTGGCGAATGATAAAATTGACAATTAGATTTTTTCTTGATAATTAATTATATTCAATTTTGATCCCTTTCCACAATTTTTTACATTGTTAAAATTTTGAATAACGTCCTTTAACTAGAATTCAAAGTTACTTGAAAGCTCAATTTTAGATACAAACAACCTAAAGATTTAATCCTGAACAAATGAAACTGTTTTATTTTATGACAATAATCTTCGAGAAACATACAAACTTATTAATTTTATAAACAGTTAATCGATCCAAGAGAAGATTTTATTTATTTTAACGAAAAATGTTGTACCAGTAAGCTCAGTAATAGTGTAATTTTATTAATCCTTCTTCAAAATCGTCGATAATCTTCGGAAAGTGTCGGTAAATAATATGGCAACAATACGAGGAAGAAAAATGTGAAACAGTCCGCATAAAATATTTAGTTACTTACATTGATTTTCGCTTTGGCATATTAGGAATATACGAAATTGATACGCAACAAAATTCAGAAATTTTGTTCATATTGTAACTTGATGTTATTAACACATGAATGAACATTGTCATAGTTACAATGCGTGTTTTGAAGCAAATAATAATTGAACTGAAACTGGCGGTTAACCAAATTCTACGAGGGTTGCTATTCAAACGATACATGTAAAATCGCAAGTAAACTTACCTTTAGTTTATCTTTGATACTATATGATATTGTATCTAATTGTACTGTATATGTGAGCCTGTGGAACTCATTTATACTACCAAACCGAGGAGGCCGCTTTTAAATAAGTTTCAGAATTTAATTTTGAATCTTTTGAAGCGTTTAATACCTGGTGGGACAACAACTTGTTCAGTCACATATAATGAAGAAGAAGTTTCTATGATTATCATAATAACACAACTTTATACTGAATCCATTTTCGCGCCACCGTTTTGTTCGTATGGGAATGGAGATTTAAGTATGCAAACCGATCCGTTGACAAATTAAAACATTTTTAAGCTTACAATATTGAAGCTTTGGAATCATTTAAATGAGGAAATTCCATTAACAAATCATCAAGGAACAAGCGCTGTAAATTAGATCCGAATTAGATCTATTGCCGATAATACTAAATTAGCTTGATAGTTACCAGAGAACCAAAAAAAAAATACTCAATTCAAATAAATTTTTCAATGGAATGCAATTGGAATATTCAAATGACGTTTTCTCATAAGTTTAAGTTAAATGTTTCCGAATCGATTGGAATGTTTCCGAATCGAATTATATAAATCCATCAACAAATAACTGAGGTATGAGCGTTCAAAATTATGGCAGAAAAATGTTACGCGATTAGTGTTGCATGTTTTAATTTGACACCCAGCCTCGGGAAGCGAAGTGTAAGGCATTTTTAATGGCAAAATCGACCAACAATTTGCTAAATACATGGGATGTTTCAAAAGAACCGATAACCATGCTGGTTCGGTTTTTCAATAGCTAGATGATATATAAGATATTCAAGCGAACACGAAGCGGTGTTGTGCAGACAGCAGGAAGTTTCACCAACACATAATGCAAAAGCGACAATCCAGCAAGTGAACTCATATACAATCCAGTCATCAGCTCACTGGACGAGCTACTTGTTTCATTCGCAGTCAAACATCAACTAGGCAAAGAAATATTATGCAGCCTATATTTATAGATTTCTCTTCATACTACGCAGAACGATGTGGTGTTTTTTATGCATGACGCAAAGCCTCCTATGCCGAACAATAAGTTGACGTCATTTTGTAAAGCAGGGATTGGTGGATGAAAACATAGGTCGATTCCAACCATTTTTTCAATAGTATGCTATTGAAATACTGAAACGACGTCGTCATACATGTTTAAGTTAAAAGTTTCCGTATCGATTGGTTGGTAAATTATAACAATCCATCAACAAATGACCGAGTTATTAACGTTCAAAATTATGACACAAAAAGGTTACGCGGCTATTTTTGAAACTTTTAATTGACACCCGGCCCCGTATAGTGAAGAGTAAGGCATTTTTAATGCCAAAATTATCCGGTTTTTGCATTCAAAATTGTTTTGTCCGTTTGTTTTTAAATGATTTTCAATAATACATAAACGGGGTCTCCAAACGAAGCTGCACTTATTAAAGTTTAGCATTCAATCATTCATTTCACTTAATAATCATATCATGTTACTATCTTTGAAATTCATTTCATTAAAAAGAGTTTACGCTCATTTATCACTACTCAGTTTCTAATCGAAATAATAACAAATTTTGATGCTAAATAGATTTTGTCTAATCTATCAAGAAGATTTCTTCGATAAAATATCAAGAAAATATGTATTACACAAGTATTGCTATGACAGCACAGGACATCAAGACAAGATATGATGGTAATATTTGTTATTATTTTGATTTTCGTTTACTATTTTCATCTACCTGAGAGGAGTGCAAGTTTTGGAAGGGCAATTCAAACGCGCCTTTCAAACGCAGCGCTTGCTGTGTGCTCAAACCCTGTGCTCCTGTTATTTCCATAAATGTCAATGTCAATGTCATGTCAAAAAGCGTTTTATTGAGGTTAATCAAAATAGTGCATCAACCAGCTGGAAGTAAAACAGCTGTGATGTGAAATATTTTTCTGAACTAATTTTGCATGGAGCATTGCTATTTTCATGAACTTTTCATCTAGCATTTATTTCTCTTAATCTAGTATTCATTTTATTGCGAATTAAACAACGGTTGCGAAATCGAACACGGGATGCATCAAACGAGAATATATGTTGAAACTACGTAAACCGTAACGTAACGAAATCGGTATTTTCCCTAACTCTGTTGATAAGGAGTGTTAAAAGAGCATTTTTCAAAGATACAAAATTGACAATGTTCCATGATTTTTGAAAAGTCTTATTGACACGCGTAATCCTTAGTTATAAATTCCTGTGGGATTGCTGTTATTACTAATTTTCACACCCCTCAGCGGGGGATCAACGATTTCAGACGTAGATCATGTCATGTCTTATCTTGATCATATGTGATTTTCCTCCACCAAGATCAAAGCAGATCAAATCATCCAATGATTGAACTTACATGAAAAAAGAATCCTAATTGGAAAAGATCATAAGCAATGCTACACTAAGGAAATGTTATTCCTTAGCTAAAGAAATAATATATCTGTGTACCCCTAGGAGAATTAAAACAGATAATTTAAATGTTTCGTCAATTCCAATCAAATACTTTTGTTAAATTATATAATTAAAATAAATAAAATAATTTCGATGGTTTTGTAGTTTTAGAGATATTTTTTAATCTAATGTAACAGCATGTAATAAATCGATTTTTCCCTTATATTTGTATGGTTTGTCATACATATTGAGTATGTATTGAGATGAATTTTATTTATTTTGAATTCGTGACATGTGACATAGGGGGAGTGGGGGGTCTTTGCTGCTGTGACAAATTGTGACAAAGGGAAGGGGGGGGGGGTCAAAAATTGCCAAAAAAGCGTGACGTCTTTTATGGACAGCTCCTATGCTAGAACTAATTATGGGTACAACGAGTTACTAAACAGTTACTATATACAGTTACTTTATAGTTACAATAAAGTTACTAAACAGCAACAGACTATCAGACGTGTTTTATACGGGTAAATGCTTGTTTGGTAGACAAAAATCTTACATAGAAAAGCTGCCTTATGATTATTTTTAATTCTAAGAAAATATAGTGTTCGTGTTAAAACTTTTATTCAGAAGGTCTTGAAGACCTTAAAAAGATGGAGTGCGCTCTACCCTATGTGCAATTGATATAATAACTCAACCGAGGCTTCTAAAATCGATAATGACCGAAAACGATTCACAATGATTTTCATCTGATGGTTGATGCTCTTTAATTTAGCATATTTTAAACACTCATCATGATCAAATTTAACAGATTTCAATTACATTAAAGAAAGAATGAGAATCAAAAGTGCTAAGTAAACGTGTCACGTTGGAATTGTTACTCTATTTTGCTGAAATGAAAGATGAAAATGCTTAGTCTCTGTTCTTTGTATTGAATGCAATCAATTGCAAATGAAACAGTAAAAAACGAAGGTGAGACTGCTGGATTCGATTTTTAAATTAAAAACATGTGACAATTTTCGACTCTGATAGTAAGTCGTCCAATTGTGCTCTGTACAACTACTCACTTTTGGGTAAATTACTGAAAATTATTCACATAAATCAGTTATCATATGCACCTGTATTACTCAATTAAACATTGGTAATAATTCAGAACGCTCGTTCAAAACCTGACCAAATAAAACATTTGAGGGATAACAGCGAGGTGCACATGCTGCATGTTACCCATTTTAAGTTGTTCTACCTTCAGTGAAATTGTGTGAAGATATACTCAATTTAGGAAAACAGTTGAAACTCAGTTTCAATTTTTATTGAAGATTTCTTAAAAATGCAAGATTTATGTTTCATGGATTGGCAAGCGATTATATATCGAACAGATTTTCTGATGCATTTCAAAATTTTAGACTAATTCCACTATTATTCACCGCAATTCTAGACCAGTATTTTAGAACTGAATTTTCGAATTGAATTCTGGATTTGGATTCCGAATGAAAACTGAAATCTGGACCTGTATCCTGCAACTGATTCCTAATGCTAGATTCTGAACCTGAATTCAGGAGCTGATCTCAAAACTTTGATTCAGGAATTGAATTCAGCAACATGATTCAGGAACTGAATTCCAGAGTCCTAAAAATCTGTGTTCATCATTTAAATCCCGATTTCTGCACACTTGGATTTTTTTCCCGGATCTCGGCTAAACTTCGGCAATCATCTCGGTAAACATTCTCGTTATTTTTAATTTAACCGATATTTCGGTTTCAGGAAGACTATAAATTATCGAATCTTTGAAAAGAAATTACTGAAATTATCGGTGTCTTTGCATGTGAGTTATTGCTGAGATTTTAAGCAATTGACATTCCAGTTAAAACTCGTTATCATATAGTTTTTTGATATTAACATTATGTTGGCAGTCGGTGTTGAACAGTCGTTCGCACCGCACGCGTATAGCTCTTGGCTCCTGGAATTTTTTTCTGGCTACCTAGAGTTTCATTGATTCAAGGCTTCAGTCTTTTTCAAGGCTACCTGAATCACTAACTAAGTGACTAAGTGATACAAAGAGTGATATTAGAGTGACTAAGTGATACAAAGAGTGATATTAGAGTGACTAAGAAATTAATCAGCCTTTTTTAAGGCTAGCTAGGAGTCTAATCGAAGACTAATTTAGCCTAGTTAATTTAATTTAAAATTTCATTAATTTCAAAAATGCCTGCGTCCAACCGGAAAGGCAACAAGCCTAAGGCTAAAAATAATTCAATACGGAATAAATCACAATCCGTTATTCAACATTTTTCTAATAACATTCACGATCTTATAGAATCTGAATGTAAAAATAAAAGACAACGGACGGATTTCCCTTCCGTTGATCCTATGCCGTCTAACAATATTTACGAGATTCTTCCTGAATCCGATTGTAGCGACATAGAAGAAAATTCTTCAAAAATTCCCAAAATGGACGCTTGTCGTTCTGGGAAGAAACATCAATCTATGCCACCAGTGACGGTGATGATTTCCGACTTCAAAGCATTCCGTACTGAGCTTTCTACTTTTCTCCCGGAAGTAAAAGTCTCATTTCAAATCGGACGAAGAGGAGAATGTCGAGTCTTGGTGGATGGATTGGAAGATTACGAACGTCTTATTCGATATTTGTCCGAAAAACTTCATAAATTTTATTCATATGATATAAAATCAGACAGACCCTTCAAGGCTGTCTTGAAAGGATTATCAAATGATCAAAGTATTGATGAAATTAAAAATGAACTAAAAGAATTGCTTGGTTTTGCCCCTTCCCAAGTAATACTTATGAAAAAAAGAGCGAATGGTACTTCTAAACCACGCTCTGGAATTTCCCATGAACTTTACCTAATACACTTCAATCGAAGTGATGTAAACAATTTGAAAACTTTAGAAAAAGTACGTTTCATTTCCCACATTAAAATTCATTGGGAACATTATAAACGGCATAATCGTATTGCTAACTTAACGCAATGTCGTCGTTGCCAAGGCTTCGGTCATGGAACCAAAAATTGTCATATGGATATACGGTGTTTGAATTGTGGTAAATCGCATTCGAAAGACGTTTGTTCAATGAATGAAACCACTGATAAATTTTCATGTTCAAATTGCAATGGAAATCATAAATCCAATTATTTGAAATGTCCTGTCAGGGAAAAAATTTTAAACGCTCGTTCGCTTAGACAACAAGTCAAATCAACGACCTTAAATTTACAGAATATACCTGAAAATTCTTCTAAGGCACCTGCCAATTCGTCTTCTAACGAAAACAATTTATTGACAGGTAGATCGACCTCGTCATCATCTTCTTCTAATGTCAGTTATGCTGGTATATTAGGTAGAAATCTATCTCCTATTTCTTCTAATGTAAATAATCAAAACACAGGACCGCCTTGCAGTTCTTCTTCTAACGAAAACAATTTATTAATAGGTAGACCGGCCAAATCATCTTCTTCTAATGGCAGTCTACCTACAAATATTCCTTCAATGCCATTCGCTTCTTTAAATGAAGTCGATTTAGGCGATATAACTGAAAATAAAATGATCTACCTACAAGATCAACTTTTTCAAATGATCATCCAAATGAATTCGACTTCATCACTTTTTGAAGCATTTCAAATCGGATGGAAATTTGCAAATAATATTATAATGAATTTAAAATTTAACAGTGATGTTAAATAATTATTTGAATATATTAAATTGGAATGCCCGATCTTTGAAATCGAATGAAGATGAATTTTATAATTTTCTCAAAGTTCACAAAATTCATATTGCCATTGTGACAGAAACTTTTCTTAAACCAAATGTAAAATTGAAAAGTAATCCACATTATGTGGTTCATCGATTTGACAGGTTTACTGGAATTGGTGGTGGAGTTGCCATTTTTGTCCAACGGCAAATTAAACATCGAATTTTACCTTCTTTCAATACTAAAGTTATTGAAAGCTTGGGAATCGAAGTTGAAACCATTCATGGAATTTATTTCATCGCTGGAGCATATTTGCCATTCCAATGCACCGGCGAACAATTAAATTTCTTTAAAGGCGATTTGCAAAAACTTACAAGATATCGATCGAAATTTTTCGTAATAGGGGACTTAAATGCTAAGCATGTCCAGTGGAATTGTAGGCAAAATAACAGTAATGGTAAAATACTTCATAATCAACTCTCAGCTGGTTACTTTACAGTTCTTCATCCCAGTAATCCTACTTGTTTCTCTTCCGTGAAAAACCCGTCTACAATTGATCTGGTTCTAACAGATCAAAGTCACATTTGTAGTGAACCGATTACTCATGCTGATTTTGACTCAGATCATCTTCCTGTAACATTCAGACTTTCCAACGAAGCAATAATTAATCCAATTAGTTCTATTTTCAACTATCATAGAGCTAATTGGTTGGATTACAGATCTCACATTGAAAATCATGTGGATCATGAAACTATTTTAGAAAATTCTGCGGACATCGACACAGCAATAGATAATTTGAATCATTATATTATCGAAGCTAGAAATCTTTCAGCTCCCAAAGCTCAAACTAAATTAAATTCTCCTATCATCGATGACAATCTTCAACTGCTCATTCGGTTGAAGAATGTTCGTCGACGACAATATCAACGTTCTCGTGATCCTGCTATGAAAAACATAGTTAAGGATTTACAAAAAGAAATTAAACATAGATTTACTCTTTTGCGAAATGAAAATTTCGCTAAAGAAGTTGAACAAATTAAACCATATTCTAAACCTTTCTGGAAACTTTCTAAGGTTCTTAAGAAACCTCAGAAACCAATTCCTGCTCTCAAGGAAGGAAATCAAATACTTCTTACAAATGGTGAAAAAGCTCAAAAACTTGCTCAGCAGTTCGAGAGTGTCCACAATTTTAATTTAAACGTTGTGAGTCCTATTGAAAATGAAGTCTCACTGAAGTATGATCATATTTCAACCCAAGTGTTATCACACGATGACATTATTGAGACGAATTTTGATGAAATTAAATCAATTATTAGGAAACTCAAAAACATGAAGGCTCCTGGTAATGATGGAATTTTTAATATTCTTATTAAAAATCTTCCCGATGTTGCCTTGAGACTCCTGGTTAAAATTTTCAACAAGTGTTTTTCATTAGCTTACTTCCCAAAAAGATGGAAAAACGCTAAAGTAATTCCTATCCTAAAACCTGATAAAAACCCAGCAGAAACATCAAGTTATCGCCCAATTAGTTTACTTTCTTCTATCAGTAAACTTTTTGAAAAAATTATCTTGTTAAGAATGATGACTCATATAAATGAGAATTCAATTTTTTTACCAGAGCAGTTTGGATTTCGTCATGAACATTCAACTACTCATCAACTTGTCAGAGTAACGAACATGATAAAATCAAATAAATCTTCTGGGTTATCCACTGGAGTTGCTTTTCTAGACATAGAAAAAGCATTCGACAGTGTTTGGCACAAAGGTTTAATAGCAAAAATGTCTGATTTCCAGTTTCCTATTTATTTGATCAAAATGATTCAAAATTATTTAACTGATCGTACTCTTCAGGTTAGCTATCAGAATTGTAAATCTGAATTGCTACCCGTACGAGCCGGTGTTCCGCAGGGTTCGAGTGTAGCTCCAATCTTGTATAATATTTTCACTTCTGATCTTCCAAATCTACCCGTTGGTTGTCAGAAATCGCTATTCTGTGACGACACAAGTCTGTTAGCCACAGGTAGAAATCTAAGAGTGATCTGCAGTCGCCTACAAAGAAGTTTAAATATTTTCAATGATTATCTGTCAAAATGGAAAATTAAACCAAATGCAGCAAAAACGCAATTAATTATCTTTCCTCACAAGCCAAGAGCTTCTTTTCTAAAACCAAACAATAATCACATTCTCAAATTGAATGGCTTGGAATTGACATGGTCTGATCAAGCTAAATACTTAGGTTTAACGTATGACAAAAAACTCACTTTCAAGGATCACATTGAAGGAATCCAGGCAAAGTGTAATAAATATATTAAATGTTTATATCCTCTTATAAACAGAAATTCTAAGCTCTGTCTAAAAAACAAATTGTTAATTTATAAACAAATTTTCAGACCAGCCATGCTTTCTGCGGTACCAATTTGGTCAAGCTGTTGTTCCACCAGGAAGAAAACGCTTCAAAGGATTCAGAATAAAATTCTGAAAATGATTCTGAAGCGTCCTCCCTGGTTTAGTACAAATGAGTTACACAGACTCACAAATATAGAACCATTAGATGTAATGTCACATAATATTATAAGCAAATTCCGACAAAAATCGATGCAATCTTCAATTGAATCGATTCGCTCTCTGTATTAGTTAGTAAGTTAGTATATAAGTTCCTTTTCCCCATTACACAATACAAGTAGGTTTAGAATTTTCCCTACACAAAAATCTCAGAATTGCGGAAGCAAATAATGTCTTCATGGTAATAACCAAATCATACATATATAACAGGGCTGAAAAGTCACCACTTGTGGCTGAACACCCAATTTAAATCTTAATAATTTAATTTTAACTCATATTCCAATAAATAGTTATTAAAAAAAAAAAAAAAAAAAAAAAAAAAAAAAAACATTATGTTGGCGGTTGAACTAATAAGCTCGAAAATGTAAAAAAAAATATATCAGATGAAGCAAATACTGTGACCAGTGCGGTAAAATTTCATTTTCAATCGAATAATATAAGACGAAAATGAAATTTATGGCCGCTGACAGTCAGCATATCCCTACTAATTCATTTGACTTTTGCTGCCATTTTCAAGTGAAGCTCCCGGAATTCATCGTCAGTTGATTAATCGTACCTAGTCATTTGAAGTTTTGCTTGCTCAGTTTCGAGTGCCAAGTAGTCTACCTGCTTCAATGTCTTCGCTCTTGGTAGTAAGCAAATTCGAACGAATAGAATTATAAATGGAGTAAAGTATTAAAAATGAAAACTAAAGGAGTAAACAATTATTTTTTTGTATTTTGTGATTGATATTTCAGCTATCTGGTTTGTCTTTCATCTATTATCTTGAACCAATTCGAATGTTTACATGAACTTCATTAGAAGGCCGCTCTCACACTATTGAAAGAGATATTTTGTTACTTCAAGAGATCAACTGACGGTGGTTAAACTGAGCCTCGATTAAAGAGAAACGAGTGATGAA
The DNA here is from genome assembly GCF_030247185.1 of Malaya genurostris. NCBI lineage: Eukaryota > Metazoa > Arthropoda > Insecta > Diptera > Culicidae > Malaya > Malaya genurostris. The sequence goes on along the minus strand of NC_080570.1, from coordinate 62,177,730 downwards.
TTGAATGCTGCCCGTTCGGGCCGTCAGCAAACATTGTGTGTGTCAAAGAGTGAAGTTTACTGCATTAGAGAGATCGTCAATGTGTTCCACATTCAGTTTCAGTTGAATTGAATGAAGTTTTACAGCACTGACTGTGACGCATTTACACAGTAGGAAAGATGCACTTTCATGCCATTTCCAGTAACGGACACAATTTAAATTCCCGCAGAAAACGAAAGTGAAAGCTCAATAAAACATCGAACATTTAAGGAAATATATCATACCGGAATCCAATCAAATTCATGCGGTAGATTAGCGTTAAGAGGAACTTTATCCCGTTTTCTGGGGAATTTCTTGTTGCGAATAATCGCCAAACATTGAACAAATTGCTCCTAATTCCGCATAGGAGCACATGCACTTGTAAAACGACTAATTGCTGGTAAACACGGTAATTTACAAAACCGAATATCAGTATAACATTAGTAATCAGTATAACTCCTGGTCTGGAATTCTGGAACACAATCTGAATATTGGACCTTGATTCTGCAATTTAGTTCCAAAATTCTGTTCAAGAATTCTGGCTCTGAATTATGAACCGAAATTCTGGAGCTAAAACTTAGATTTAGTCTCAAAATCTCCAGTTCAAAAAGAGAACCTGCGGTAAAAAGAGCATGATATCAAGATAGTAGTCCGTGTGGCCCTTCTAAATAAAAGGATCATAATTTTTTACATAAAAATACAATTTGTTCAACTGTAACATACCTCCAGTTCACGTTTTTTTATCCGTCTTTCCCACTGTGCGTCGTCTATCTGTCAGCAAGTATTTCTTCCAACAACAGACATTTACGCTCGATTGCTGCCAAAATGACTGCCAATACCGCAAGACGAGTCAACAAAAGCATCGATTTGTGAAGCCACGTACACTTTTCTTACGATAAATAGTCGAACCTACTGAAATCGTTCCGGTGTGTCGGTCGGTTGGCAATTTCGACTGACTCAAATTTTGCTCCGATTTCCATTGTTCTGACCGGAGCTGCGGAAGTGGATAGAAACACCGAGAGTATGGCGACCATTCCTAGCAATCAGGTTCTGTTTTTGTGGTTCGAATTTCAAACAATACTTGCAGTCCGAAAGGGGGGGGGGTTGCTAGCCGCAGAGATAAAGTCATGCTGGTATTCCGGTTTCCGGTTCATTTGAGGTGACTTGTCGATTTTATGCAGCGTCCCTTGTAGGTATTCTCGTTCTCAGTTTCCTTTTTCCACTGTACGTTACTATCGCCTGTAGATTGTTGAAGATTTTGCCATTCAGTATTGCATTCTGTTATCAGGGACAATTTCCCTGGGTTTTGTTCAAAGGGTTTTTGCCTTTCTTATATATTTTAGAGCGTGATTGCTTCCATAAACATGCTACGGAAGAGTTATGAAATGAACATTCCCTAAAAAATCTACTGTGTTCTCCATATAATGAGGCCCATGTGTTATGTATTTATTAATTAGTTTGTTACTATTTCAAAACAATACACTATGTATTTACTGAAGAGAACAGGAAAATTTTCCAGTTCTCCGTTGTTTTTCTAAATAATATGTTATAAATTGGATTATTATTTTTTAATTATGCATTGGATATATAAGCTTGAACTTTTTTAGTACAAATCTGGAAAAAGATTTGGTTTGTTAGAGTGTCTGTCGAAATGAGTGAAATCAGAATCAGATAATTCTGGAACATTACACTAATTATAAGCAGAGAGTGTCGAATTGTCAAAGTGTCAATTCCGTTGATGATCGATAAACGAACGAAATTTATGCCGAATGTTTAATCAGCTCCTAATGGACTCGAATCATAGTCAAAGGTATAATATTATTACTTCGATTTGCGGTTCGTGGAAAGTTAATTTAAAACTCATAATTCCGTGGGTTTGAGGTAGACATAAATTACTAAGACAAATTTCGATTGCATACATTGAAATGCATTCTTATGTAAAAACATAAAACAATTGAAGCCCCTGAATCTTTAAAGCCAGGAATGTTACAAAAACAACTAGTTCCGTACACTATGTATCAAGATTCCTACTAAATCTCTTCTCAACCAGATTTCTGATAATGTTCTTTTTATATGTACCATTCCAGATTTATCAACAGCTACAATACGCTATCTAACAGGTACACATCTCTATAACTCTTAACGCCTACTTAAGTTTATTGCTTTTTTGACCATAAAATTCCAATGTCCACTTTTCATTTCCTTGTAATCTTCCACAAATTCCAGTGAATGCAACATAGCATTAATTTATCCCTAATTAATTTGTAGAGCAAAAAATATAACAACAAATTTACCTAACAATAGTATCAAATAGAAATACGATCACCCTAGAACTTAATTCGCATGCATATGATAGAACTATGAAGTTATTCGAACTGTTGATATAGAATTACATATTTTTTTGAAAAACCACGTTGGTTTTCAACCACTATATAATTTGTTAAATAACTTTTAGCATAAGTAAACATAAATACTGATTTATTTCGAATATCTAGGAACCATTTCTTCTCATGTTAAAAAAAATATCTGTTGTGTAGCTATATGCCTTCGAAAACAATACTTTGAGAATACAACAATTTTTGTGACCCTGAAAAAAACCTTCTAATTTGTTGGTAAATGAGATATGCTCAGCGTCTTAGTCAGCACTAAACAGTGTCTTCCTACTATGAAATAGTAGGAATAGCTATAGATGGACATGGAACAATGGTACGAAAAGTACGTTATAAACTTTTGGTCGATAAATTCGGAGAATTTTAATCGAGTTTTAAGTTCTCATTAATGTCAGGAAACCTTAAGGTAGCGACCTTCCAAATATCGTTGTTGAATTCGTCCGTTTCGATATTGCTCGATATCACTCAAGATACAGTTGTATTATCAATTTATAAATCCATCGATGTGACGCACAATTACTTCAACGATTTGTTTAGTCTTGTGAAGACGTAGCTAGTTTTAGATTTCTTGAACTAGTTTTAGATTTGATCATTATTTAACGGAGAAAACAGATTGAAAAAACGTCATGTGAATGCAATTATGTAATGAAAACCACGAAAATGTTATCGTAAAGACGGAACTCGAACCCGTAACTAGCTCCGCATCAGGGAAATTTTTCTTGCCAAATAATCTAACCTACATATGAAAACACATGAAGAGATAGCCCAATTGACTAGAATAACAAAGCATGCTACGCTGTACTGTCAATAGAAACACATCCAACGGGAAACAACACACACTTCACGCGTTCATCTGCACTTCTATTTGACCTTCCCCTGATTTGGTTACCCTTTCTGACTCCACTGCCTTCCTGTAAAAATAGCCTTACAAGGTACAAAATTATTCTATCGAGTCGAAGAACGAATAACATTTTGATAACATGAAAAAATAAATGAAAACAGAAGACATTTGAACGGATTCCCATAGTTGAATAATTGATAATCGGAACACATAACGTTTTCTTTGACAAACTCCATTCTAAAATTACAAGGAAATGTCACTGTAATCAGTTGCACTTGTAGGGCACAGAAGATTCTGTTAGTCAAAATTATTCTGTGCTGCAATACGAATCAATATGTGTCATGTCTCTATTCCATTAGCGGCCCTTACACGATCATTCAAAGTGTCATTACTAAAAAGTAATGGCACTTTTAATGATCGTGTAAGGTCTACGAGTTCAGTAATGACACGAGTAATGATGGAATTCCGGATTTTCCATCATTACCAACATTATTTCTTCTTCTTATTTTTTTTGTGGAAGTGCTGAACATCTTTAGAACTATACGCGAAAAAATGACAAAGTGTAGATTTAAATTGTTAATATTTCATTAACCTTAACGTTTCAATGGCAAATCAAATTTTTTTTCAGCTAAACAAAAATAAAAATATTGCTATTGCTATTGCTGGAGTAGTTACAAATTCTCATCATTAATAATGAACGTGTAATGCTAAAAAGTAATGATGTACAGTAATGCAGTAATGACGAGCGTTTGAGCAGAAGTGTCATTACTTAGTAATGACACTTTTAATGATCGTGTAAGGGCCGCTATTGAGCAATTTGACGTCTATTTTATGCACACCGATGCAGTGTGTAGGAATGTTTCGGGGTTCAATCTAACACTGAGGGGAAAAATATTTAACGATTGAATCAGTGCCATCAAAGAGAGTTAGAAATCATCGCAACAACAAAAACCCGCCATGGCTCATTTAACATAGAATCGACACCAGTGCGAGAGCGAATTTCTCTCGATGACATTTCTGAGAATCAAAGGTTAGCACGCTGCTGTGGGGATCCTCTCTGAAGCAACAAACGGTCGCTTATTCTCGTTTCGCGATCCGATTCTATACAGGCAGTTGACAATTGCGATAGAATCATTTTACTATTGCCGCTAATTCTAACTATGTGCATATAATCTTTGTATAAGTTGTGTCTATGAAAATTTATGTGAATGCTCCACACAAGGGTTTTGAAATATTGCAACCTAGTATGAGAATCATCAAGTTGAATCATCGACTCGATTTTCTGTGATAATTGTCAACTTGCGATTCTCTCTTGGGAAATTCCACACAGCAACGATCATTATCAGACTGTAATTTTTTTAAGGGCCGAGAAATACTCAGAGTATGAAGTGGAGCGAAGGAATGTAGAAAAATTCTCTCGCGGTTCATGCATTGAGAGATTCGAGTTCTTGTAGCATCTTCTACCAGATTGAAAATGTTGTATACAATATAGATAGCAATATAGCAGCTTCTGTGAATCACCAACACTGCATACAACCACTGAGAATAGCCACACCCACTCATTCACGCATGGATTTGAAAATATAGACAAGACACGAACCTGTAAATCTTATCCAGTTGGTGTAAATGGTACAACTACACTGAAATGTGGTGTAACTCATATCAGTTGAACACTCGATTGAACAGAGAACAGTAATGCTTATGACAGACATGTGATATCGGAATCACTATACACTTTGAAATCACATGTCTGTCACCCTGAATCACGGTGGTATCACGCGAGCATCATGATACAACGGTGATTTCCGTACTACGGTCATTGATCGTTGTACTGTGCAAAATCACATCACTGTTTGCTGCTACCAGCGCCATTAGCGAGCAATGGTGAACTCATGAAACAATATTTCCTTCTTTTCAGCATCAAATAATAAACAACCATCGTTTTATTTTGCAAAAAAATCTCGGTTCAAAGCTAATAAGCAGCATAAAACTTATATACTTTATCATCTTTATAGCATATTTTCAAAATGCAGTCAACAAATAAATTGGATGAAGTTTTGAAATACAAATAAGGAAAACAGTATATTCATATTTGTTCATAAAACCAGTACTATTGAGTAATTGTTTTCCATTCAATAACAAGTAAATTTATTGTTGAAATGGATTTAAAAACATAATGATTCATATTTTTAATGCACATGTGGTAAATAAATAATAAACGATAAATATCCAAAAGCAAACATAAACCAATTGAGTGATCATCCTGTTTATTGATGACCTATATTGAATTCCATTTATCACATTGATCCCCTATATTCACTTCTGGAAACTCTAAATTTTCTTATTACTTTGTCTTATATAATCACGCTGAATGCCGTTAAATAGAAAGAAAACTTGTTTCTAAATTGTTTAGAAAGAGTCTTATTTTTGGTATGAATAGCATAACAACTTTAAACACCTCAAATTTCTAATAAAACCATTGTAAGATTATATTCCTGTTTAGTAGACCATTTTTCATAACATTTGTGAAGCAAAATGAAGCATCAAACCTATGTCATATCAATTTCGGAATGATTTAAAATTCAAGAAGGTTTCAAATTCAGCTTTATGTTGAACATCCTTTTCATTAAAATTTCGTAATGAATAAACCGTTACGTTGATAGAATTTTTCTGAAATATGTGTGTGCCATGTCGTTTCTGATGGTTACATACTAATACACTGAGGTCTTTTTTTATGCGGTCGTTTTTATGCGGTTTTTTTACGCGACTTTTTTTATGCGAATTTTCAGAGTTATGCGGTTTTTTTTATGCGAAGTTTCAGAGTTATGCGGTTTTTTTTATGCGAATTTTCAGAGGTATGCGGTTTACCCTTCTGCGGTCTTTTTTTATGCGAAGTTTCAGAGTTATGCAGTTTTTTTTTATGCGAATTTTTAGAGTTATGCGGTTTTTTTTATGCGAATTTTCAGAGTTATGCGGTTTTTTTTATGCGGTTTTTTTTATGCGGTACGTAAATTCGCATAAAAAAAGACTTCAGTGTAATATCTTAGATTTATATACTATTTTGAGGCTCAATGTTAAAAGTTTATGTGCTCTCATTTTTCGTGGCATTTTTTACTGAACAACTTGAAATTATTGCGGATTTTGCAAAGTCAGCAGATTTACAAACAAAATTTGGTGATTCATCACCTTTTTGGTAGAAATCAGCTTTGATGCATACATTCTCTATTTTTTTTTAAATTTCAGTGAATGTTTCGGTAGAACATCAAAATTATGGACATCAAGTTTTCCCTAATGCTAATTACATTTAAATAATGAAGGTAAAAATCCTGTATCTCAGAAGCAACCGTGTTATAAATGTACCTTAAAAAAAGATGAACTGAAATGAAGTGAAACTGTCATCCGAAGAACACTCACATACAAAATTAGTTTAATAATTCAGAGAGGCATTGATTAAATCTGTTATAAATCAGTTACTAGGAATACACTTCAACCCGCAAAATTTTTTGGTTTCTATATTATCGATCATCGGAGCTGGGAAATCAAGCTAAGTTTGAGTAGTTTCGTTTCACTGTATATTCTTTCTGTGCGCAAAACATGTCTGTCACCTCATCGTTGTACGCGTACAGCGTTGTACAGAAATCATTGTACAGAAATCACATGTCTGTCAGCGGTATAATGCTTATGACAGACATGTGATATCGGAATCACTGTACACCGTGAAATCACATGTCTGTCACCCTGAATCACGGTGGTATCACGCGAGCATCATGATACAACGGTGATTTCCGTACTACGGTCATTTATCGTTGTACTGTGCAAAATCACATCACTGTTTACTGCTACCAGCGCCAATGACGAGCGATGGTGAACTCACGAAACAATATTTCCTTCTTCTGAGTATCAAATAATAAACAACCTTTGTTTTATTTTGAAAAAACAATCTCTGTAAAATGCTAACCAGCAGCATAAAACTTATACAATTTATCAACGTTTTAGCTTATCTTCAAAAAGCAGTCAAACCAAGAAATGTTCATAAATTTTGTGAAGTTTTTAAATACAAATAAGGAAAACAATATATTCATATTTGTACATAAAATTAGCACAATTGAGTTATTGTTTTCTTTTCAATAACAAGTAAATTTATTGTTGAAATGGATATAGAACACATAATGATTCATATTTCGAGTGCACATATGGTAATAATTAACGATAAATACATCAATAAACCAATTGTGCAGTCACAACTTTAAACTCCTCAAAATCTTACAGCCAAGTAGACCATTTTTCATAAGCGTGAAGTAAAACGAAGTATCAAACCTATGTCAAATCTATTTCGGAATGATTTCAAATTCAAGAAGTTTTTTAAATCAGCTTTATGATAAACATAATCCTTTTTAAGAAAATTTCGTAATGAATAAACTGCATTTTTTTGCAATATGTGTGTTCCATGCAGTTTTTATTGGTTACATAATAAGAATATCTTAAATTTATTTACTATTTTGAGGCTCAATGTAAAAAGTTAATGCGCTCTTATTTTTATTGTGAATATGCGGGTAAAAAAGGAATTATTACTGAACAACTCGAAATTTTTGCGGATTTTGCAAAAGTCGGCATGATTTACAAACAAAATTTGGTGATTAATCACCTTTTCGGTACAAATCAGCTTCGTTGCATAAAAGATAGTGCTAGTGTTCCGAAAATTAGTTCTAAAAGCCTTTCATACTTCCACCATTTTTTTTATTTGATTTTACGGTGGAACATCAAAATTGTGGACATCAAATTTTCCCTAATGCTAATTACATTTAAATAATGAAGGTAAAAATCATGTATCCCAGAACAAACGAGTCATGAATGTATCTTAAAACCTTAAAATTTGATATGAGTGAAATTGTCATCCAAAGAACACTCACACACAGAATTAGTTTTAATTGCCACTCTCATTTGATTATATCTGTCATAAATCAGTTACTAGGAATACACTTCAAACCGCAAATATTTTTGGTTTCTATATTATCGATCATCGGAGCTGGGAAATTAAGAAAAGTATTGAGTTGTTTCGTTTCGCTGCATATTCTTTCTGAGCGCAAAACATGTCTGTCACCTCGTCGTTGTATGCGTACAGCGTTGTACAGAAATCATTGTACGGAAATCACATGTCTGTCAGGGGTATAAGTTTACGCTTTGCATGTACAGTGTAGCAGTATTTTTAGTCTCAGTCGCTCAGTCGAATGAGATATAGTAAAATATGTGTTTATTTACTCGTTCTCGTACTAGAATGCTACATAAAGCTGTTGATTTGTGGATAATATTTCTATTATGTTCGTCGCGCATTTACGTCAAGCCGTTATTATTGTGTGTTGCTACACCAGAACCCTTCCTACAATTCTCATAACTTCGTAGAGAATAGTTTATAAAAACATCATAAAATCCACATAAAAAAATTCCAGTGAAGATGGAACAGGTTATAGTTTCCGCAGGATATTTTATACATTTAGCATATTTTTAAATTTCATTATACAAAAGCCTACAATTTTGGAAAGAAGAAGCGCATGCAGTTTACAACTAGACGTAAAATGGTGCTTTGGATGCTTTACAAATCACGTAGATCGCAAAACTGAACACCTAGTATTTTGTATGCATGCATTTTTCCTAATAGATAGATTGAGAACACCCAAAATAATTCTACTGTCAACCGTCTAAGCATTTTATCTTGAAAAGAATTGATAGTTCCTCGATGCTGTGCTTTCAATCAATGCTGTTCAAGAGAAATAAAAGTTAGAATTACTACATGGTAGTACACTGAAGTCTTTTTAAAGCGAGTTTACGTACCGCATAACTCTGAAAATTCGCATAAAAAACGCATAACTCTGAAACTTCGCATTAAAAAAACCGCATAACTCTGAAAATTCGCATAAAAAAGTCGCATGAAAAATGCATAAAAAAGACCTTAGTGTATATAATTTCTGTGGAAGGAAAGAAACACGTAATCAACGATTCTTCCTATTCTTGTTTGAATATTACGGACAATATATGTTTAATGTTCAAGTGACCAATGTAGCCTGGTTCGTCTAGTTTCATCTCTTTGTAACACGATAGGCCCCACTTTGGTCAAATCAGCTTACACCAGGGTAATATAACGCTGAATATCGGCCTGCCAATGTTTACATACACACTTAAATTGGATTACCGATCTCAGCTAAGCGATTTCTTCAAAGCCGTGCCTTAAGGTACTGCTGTCAAAATATGTTTATTTGAGCTACTATATCAGTAGAATGAGAATGTTCGGTAATTATTTTTTTTTTCAATCAAAACTCAGTTTAACAATCATCAGTTGATCTCTTGAAATAACAAAACATCTCTTTCAATTGAATGAGAGAGCAGCGCCCTTCAAACCTCATGTAAACATTCGAATTGGTTGAATATAATAGATGAAAGGTTAAGCAGCACGCTTAGAAAAAGTTACTCAGAGTTTGAGTACTAGTTACTCATTTTCAAATGATACATGGAAACGTCAAAAATTAAGTAGTTATCATCAATGATATTGAGTAACTCCTACTCTAAATTTGAGTTTAACGCAAGAACTCGTTTTTTTTGTTACTATTCGCAAGATCAGTCTAAAAGTTGTGATAACAGTATGTAGCAACAGGTTGTATTTTATATTAAAGTTTATTTTATATTAAAATACAACCACTTTTTTCCAATCTTTTTCGAACTGTTGAATGGTTTCGGCTGCCGAGACATGTTTCCTAAGATGTGCCTTCGTTAATGCCCAAAATTCCTCAATTGGTCGAAGTTGTGGGCAATTTGGTGGATTCATGTCTTTTGGGACGAAAATGACATTTTTGGTAGTATACCATTCTCGAGTAGTGACAAGAAGCAAGATCTGGCCAGAAGACAACAGGATCCTTGTGGCTTCGAATCATGGGTAGAAGTCGTTTTTGTAAACATTTCTTGATGTATATTTCGAAATCTTACCGCAGCTACAAATTGCTTGCCAGACCATAGCTTTCTTACCAAATTTTTCGACTTCAATCGATCTCTCGGACTGGTTTAACACTTGCCCTTCTCACACCGTGTAATATGGTGGTCCCGGCAAGAATTTGTAATCGAGTTTCACGTAGGTTTCGTCGTCCATGATTATGCAGTTCAAATTTCCAGCAAGAATCGTATTGTACAGCTTTCGAACCCTCGGCCTGATCGATGCTTCTTGTTCCGGACTACGTTTTGGTTGTTTCTGCTTCTTATAGGTTCGAAGATTCAAACGTTCTTTAGCACGAAGAACATTTGACTTCGAAGTGCCCACTTTTTTGCCACATCCCGAACTGTAATCTCCTTCTTTTACTCGAACGCCTTCAGTATACGTTTATCCAACTGAGGGTTAGCAGGACCTTTTTTTCGACCCGTTATCCTCACCGAACTTCCTGATTGCATTTCGCACGGCTTTTTCACTTACTCCTTCCAATTTTGCAATCTTTCTCAGTGACAGTCCGCGTTCTGTGCACCATTCGTACACAATTTTTCGACATTGTTCTGCTGAAAGTCCACGCATTTCAAAATAAACTAATGAAAACGAATAAACAACTGCACAAGTGGTTCGAGAAGAGTGTAAACAACAGGACGCAGCCATAAAAATTGACATATTCTGAACCATTGCGATATGGAAACGGTTTTTGGTTGCGTCCATACTTTCTGGGACAGTCCTTAATTTATTTCAAAAATCAACAACAATGAAATTATTTTTCCGTTACCCATTAGGATCAGAATCAGACCAAACCGATAACATTGTTGATGTAGAAGGGAGAAAATGATTTCAAACGATCATATTCTAGCTTGAAATTAATAAAAATTCACTGACTGTTTCGATATTTTGAACAAGCTTCACTTCTTTGCATGTACTTAAAACTAGGGATGTCGGATTTTTCGAATGACTCGATAATTCAATAATCGAATATAATTTTTCTAGCTAATCGATTAAAGTTGAGCCGATTAATAGAGTTATTACTTCAAATGACTACACTCTTAAAAAAAATAAATTCACGCTTGACGTAAATTCTAGCATGCCGTAAAGACTTGGGTGATGACACAATATTACGTCTACTAACATGTAAAAATAAATTTTGCGTTTGTTTCGATGTAAGCTTCAGAATTATCCGTGAAGTTAGTGATATGCCTTATCTTTAGAAGCATTGTATTGTGAATGTAAGTAAATCGCGACGATTTACATCAATTTTAATGCACATATTTGGAGCAGGAAATTGAATATAAAGTTACTCCTCAGGTCCTTACTTTTCAATATACTTTAAAAGCAAAACTAAGTGTAAATTAAAATATGTTACATAATTCAGTGAAAAATCAAGTTTTTCTAATTTACTTTCACATTGATGATGGTTTCTATTCGAATTTTGGTTTAAATGGATGTCTATTTCAAAGTATCATTAAATTACATATTGTATGTTAATTTCTGTGTAGAAAAAATCGTGTAAATTTACGTCGACAGTTGATTTAATGTATACTGACATATGTTTGAGTGCAAAAGCTTGTAAGTTTTCACGGTTGCTTAAATAGTTGGGCAAGTTTGACCAAGACTTAAATCATTTATGTACAATTCAGTCATTTTACGCATTACGTTTTAATAAATTGAGTCGTATGTGCATTTGCGTCACCTGTGAATTTAGAAATTTTTTGTTGTGTAGGTACGGTTATTCAACTGACGATGAATTTTGGTAGCTTCATTTTAGTATAGCAACAAAAGACAATTGAATGAGAAGGGATATGCTGACAGTGAAATTTCATTTTCATCAAATAATATTCAATTGAAAATTAAATTTTACGCTCTGATGAATAGTCATCTCGTACATTGAGTCACTGCATTACTATGCTGCTTACTTGGTTTACATTCAACGGATTGCGATAAATTAAAACCAATACCGGCGCATTGATTTAAAGACGCAATAATTGAAAGACATAACATGTAAAATGTGCAAAAATATAAGACGAGTAATGGTACAGTCATCTCAGCTTGTACGTGGTTGAAGCATTTAATATAAGCTGACATGGTAATAAATCCAAAGTGTATTTGCCTTAGCAACTCATATGAGCTAATCTTCAGAAAACATCAACATGCAATCCGCAATTTAATACCACCGTCACGGAAAAAAATCGGACATCCAAAGATTTCAGGAAACAGAGATAGTTCATGTCTCTCCATAACTCTTCTTGGAAAGAATATATGTTCATGACCAAGAATATATGCTCTAGTTGCTTTTTATTCGTAGTGGAACGATTTTCATTTTAACCCGCCTTTCTTTTTTTTGCATTTCGGCTACTATGATTTATTTCCAGGGAATAAAGCTCACAACCCTTCCTCAAACCACATTTTGATTGATGATTTTAAATCCCATATCTCATTGTGCTAGCGAAAAACAATTCCACAATAGGGCATGTCGGTTCGCTATTATTCTAGTCTTTTCAATCGTTAAACAATCAATACCACTGTTGTGTTGAACCCGTTCTGCAACACTGAACCATTTATTTTTTGGTCCTTTTTTGTTACAGGGAAGAAATAATCACCAAGAGCAAATATGGTGAGGATGAGGAAGCCAAACGAAGGGTCGCCGAAACCGATCAGCCTAATCTGCTGGGTAACAGCAACAGCTTGAATAATATAGCTAGTAGCGCCTCCGGTGCGACTGGGAGCAGCAGCAATGTTGCAAGCATAACCGGTTCCGGAACGGGTAACAACAACAATGACAATACTTCCATGGATGAGCTTCTACAACAGGATCAGGAAGATCCAGACGATGAAAGTTCCGCCCAGGAGGATGACGTGTTTTACGACAGTGACGGTGGCGAGAAGGAGGAAGAGAAATGCAAACCGTGTCCGGTGGTGAAACCAACGTTCCTGTGTGGCAGCGATAATCGCACGTATTCGTCACTTTGTCGCATGGACTACCACAACTGCATTCATGGAAGTTTGATCAAAGTAAGCTGCAAAGGATTCTGTCCATGCAAAGGTAAGTTGAAAATCAATCGAACTGTCGCGTCATGTACCGTATGAAAGTTCCTTGTTGTAAGTAGATCATAGGATGCGTTGGGATGAAAATTGCTGTCGTGTTAGTTCTTTGTAAGAATGAGGATTCTCTTGTCAGGCAACGATAAACGTAACGTCCTCATTGTTGTTTTATATACCATTGTATATATAATGAGGTGGTTGGTCAAGTAAACGGACATTCACCTACAATTATTTTTCTCCTCCTTGCAATCTATTGATGATCAAAAAGTTTCAATATAAACGTAGTTCTGTGTCAGTTTCGGCAAAACCAAAGAATCTGTTTAGGGCGTATAAAAGTAGAAAATGTTTTGTCTTACAATATACATGCTAAATATTTGGCGAATCCCATGCTTTGATCAATTTTGAGTTATCGGATACTTAAAAACAAACAAATGTTATTCGTCTTACTTAGTTTTTTACTTTCTTTATAAGGAATATTTTCGCATAAGGTAAACTAACCAAAACTCAAGATTACAATTTCCCTTACGATCCATCGATGAATGTTGGGTGAGTAATCGTGAACCAGTAGGCCCCGTAATAGTTGACCATTAGTTGAATGAATGAATACATTCAGCACAAAATGATTTGTTGCTTCTATTGGCTTTAATGCTTCTTGGGATAAGACAAAAATAAATTGAAAATTCTATGTAAGTATCGTTCAAACTGTAACTTTATATTTTCCCAAACATAAACAAACATTGTCATAGTTACGACACAAGTAGCGATCAGACACTTGTTGTTTTGCTTCAAATGATGATTGTACTGAAACTGACAATCCGTACCGCGAATCATTCAATTTCACCGTTGCTTTTATGCTGAATGCTGAAACTCGTATTTATTCAAACACTAGTGGATAGATTGTCATCAGACCCTGTCAGCTTGGAGCGAAATCAATCTTCAGTTCAGCAACGCCATCGCACGGCATCACATTCAACATATCATGTCAATTGTATGGGTGTCAAGTAGTGCTGCTATTTTTAGGCGCACGAATTTGAGATTTCTCTCCCCTACTTCTATGTGCGGACTCGCCTGAGGGCGCTATGCTCGCAAAAAAGGATGTTGCCAATGATTTGTTAGGTGTATCTGAGAGCTGGTGTCTTTGTTGTCATGTAATTTGGGATTGAACCATCTTTACAACAAAAATATACACGGCTCGAAACTATTCACGTCTTTTCTGTGAGAGGCCTGTGGCTTTTCACGTAGTACTTCTATCTATTAAGAAATCATCCTAACGGAAGTTAAAATATAGAATCAGTCTCGCAAAGAGTATATTAACTCATTTATAATACTGTTCAGAGTACTGTTTTTCGGACTTGTTAAATCCATATGCTCTAACTTTACGTTTAAAGACTGTCCCAGAAAAAAAGGTCCTGCTAACCCTCAGTTGGATAAACGTATACTGAAGGCGTTCGAGCAAAAGAAGGAGGTTTCAGTTCGGGATGTGGTCAAAAAAGTGGGCACTTCGAAGTCAAATGTTTTTCGTGCTAAAGAACGTTTGAATCTTCGAACATGTAAGAATCAGAAACAACCAATACGTAGTCCGAAACAAGAAGCATCGATCAGGCCGAGGATTCGAAAGCTGTACAATACGATTCTTGCTGGAAATTTGAACTGCATAATCATGGACGACGAAACCTACGTGAAACTCGATTACAAATCCTTGGCTGGACCACAATATTATACGGTGCGAGAAGGGCAAGTGTTAAACCAGTCCGAGACATCGATTGAAGTCGAAAAATTTGATAAGAAAACTATGCTCCGGCAAGCAATTTGTATCTGCGGTAAGATTTCGAAACCCTTCATCACCACTGCTTCAATGAACAGCGAAATATACATCAAGGAATGTTTACAAAAACGACTTCTACCCATGATTCGAAGCCACAAGGATCCCGTTGTCTTCTGGCCAGATCTTGCTTCTTGCCACTGCTCGAAATCAACGGTAGAATGGTACACCACCAAAAATGTCACTTTCATCCCAAAAGACATGAATCCACCAAATTGCCCACAACTTCGACTAATTGAGGAATTTTGGGCATTAACGAAAGCACATCTTAGGAAACATGTCTCGGCAGCCGAAACCATTCAACAGTTCGAAAAAGATTGGAAAAAAGTGTCAAAACTTGTCGCCAAGAAGTCTGTACGGAATTTAATGAGGAACGTTCGCAGGAAGGGTGGCCAGCTAGTCTACAATGGCTAGGTAGCAAATGTTGAGAATAATATTCTGTTGTTATAGTCTAATATTATCAGTATATCGAATAAAATTTGAATATCTAACACTTGTGAATTATTTACAGCAAAATCAAAGTGCGTCCATACTTTCTGGGACAGTATTTAATTTCACATATTAAGTTCCTTACAATATTCGCGCCATCTGCATAGAATTTTTTCCTACTATTTTGCAAAACTTTTTTTTATTTATTTTTTACTGCTCTTACGATCTTCCAAGGATTCATGTCCTATTAGCCCAATTCTATTGGACGAGATTCTGTGGTGCCCAGAGAGTTACAGTCCTTTGGTACATAATTGATGTTGTTTCCTCCTGCATAAAAACAAAGTTGTTTCATCATGTTGGAATTCAAAATTGTCGTTCCTATCAAGTTCCTCCAATTGAAAAAATTCGAAGAGTTTTCACTAACTTTACATTGTCACTTTAAATGATAGTTTGTAATTTCGTACACACATCATCTTACATTACCAGAACTGGAATTCAAATGCGGGAATATAAGACCTAATTTAGTAAAAATCGGTTAGTAAATCTTTGAATTGCTGTTTGTGGCTATGTGATTGCTGTTTCTGGCACTTCAGGAAACAAAAAATGGGAACCAGTATAGCAAAAGACCAATCAAGCAAACCTACAATTGGAACAGTCTTAGTTCAGTTTCGAAAAGTTTCTACGTTCTTTACATCGTATCTTTAATCGACGGTTTGACATTTTTTAAATTCATCTTCCTGTAACACCAGTTACGGGTGTCGAATCCAGATGAAATTTGACAGCCACCTACGGAACTGTAAGACTTTTTATTCGAATCTAAGCTTATTCAGAATTCAGAATAATTTAAATATTAGAATTTTCATCACCATGTTTTTAGAATTTATTTGTGTTTTCATTTTTAATCAGGAGAAGCCCACTGGAGCAGAGATTTTTCAAACCTCTTTCTTCCACAGGCATTAAACCTTCTCTTCTTCATTATCAGCATAATACTAATATTCAACAAATACATATACGCAGAGATTAAATATAAAAATCAGTTAAACTTGTAATTTAAACGATTTTTTGTTGTTGATAGAATGACAATAAGAATTCTGATATGATTCAACCAATGTTTGTTTGGAATAAGCATATTCTAGCTTTAAACAAGTATATCTTTGGATATGGCTTACCATCGTGAGGCAGCTAGGATGTAGACCATGTTCGATGTACGCTTTACCATACCCAGTCGTGTTTTAGAGCTGTTTCACATGGCTTATGATGGTGAAATGGTAGCGCGTAGGCACTGAATGCATAAGAACACAGGTTCGAGTCCTGTTTCTGAGTGTATCTTTTTCCAAAAAATCATCGTTTCTCATTAATTTGGCTTCTCCAATATACATTTCCACTCAGTTATTGCAAAAACAGAAGTATATCTTGTTTGGACCTACCATGTTTTGGTTTGAAACAACTATTTATTTGGTTAATTGGCAACTAATCGTTTTGTTATTTTAAACAATTCGTTACTCTTCTCGTGAACAAACGCTCTGAAAAAGAAATTAACACTAATCACCCTATAATTCCGGATCCTGAAGTCAGATCTAAATAGATTTAATTTCTTTTCTTAATTTTATATGGAATCCTACGTTCTCACATTTGAATATTTTGTACATCAGACTTTTGTATCCAGATGAAAATTGAAAAATTTTCGATGGGATCTTAAGACCATCCATTTGTATTGAAGTTCTTGAAAATCGGTTCAGCCATCTCTGAAAAAATTTAATGCATATTTTTTTCAGTTTAATATTTCACTTATCACCCTGTAGCTGGAAGGAGAATCTGAACAAACCCAGTATTTTGCTTTGAGAGAACGAGACCTTTCATTAGAATATCACCTCATATCACCCTGTAAAACCCGTCAGATCGGGAGTAAAATTAGAAATTTTCTATGAAACTGTAAAACCTTTCATTTGAGTCTAATTCCAGTTCAAAAGTAAGTTATCACAATTGTTTTTCTTTATGACGTTGAATCAAATTAAAAAGGAATTTCATTACTCGAAACCTTGATATTCACTGAATCGAAGTAATAGTGGGGTAGCGCCGAATCTTCCTTAGTTTCTATTGTAAACAAAATAGCTACAAATTTTATGCATCTTTCCGGCATCATGTGAATTCCATCATGGAAGTACTACTTATTTTTTGAGTATCGGTCCAAATCATAGTAACCGTGACTCAGTGACAAGTTGTAGTCAAATAGAAGCAGAAACCAAGAGAATACGGTATGTATATCGTCCATTACAGCGTTTCCAAGTATGTTACGCTTGCTGGAGAAAAACTTTATGAATCAATTTCTTACCTTTCAGGAAAGTTAAAAAGTACATAACATCCTTAAACTACAAAGTTTTATAACTCATGATTAGATTATAAGGTCATCTACTACATAATAAAGCCGATAACAGTACAAATGTTCTTATTTACATTTTCATGTAATCTTATTGCCTTCTAAATTAAAATTCATAGGTGAAATTGCAGCTAATAAAAAGCAGATGTTTTGGAGGCATCCCAAGTACCCTTTTTGTACTGAATTGTATTCAAGTTTAACTATATAACATAAAACCAAAGTACTTGCTGAAGACATGATTGAGTGTTTCTGATGTACAAAAGTCTAATAAATAAATTGCATAAAGTTTTAATGACAGTAGCAAACTCATTGTACCGATTTACCCCATTTCTTTTCTAGTTATAATATTCAGTCTAAATATGATATACAATCCAAAAGCAGATCCAATACGATATATCAAAATTAGTTCATATTACGTAAACAACCTCTGTGATCGAATTAAATACAATACGCATGTCAGTACTAGCCTGTTTAACCTGTTTTACCCCAATTTATTTCATAAATCGTATCATTGGTTAAACTTTCTTTCGCATTCTGAAAGGAGGCTGATTGCGGTTGAAGAAAATCGCTTGATATTATGAAGAAAGACCTAAAATTAAAATTACTTACCTTACCTTACTTAACAGCTATAGGCCTGGGGTGTCCTTTGCTGTATCAAAAAGACGTCTCCACATAACTCCATGGCTGCTCGTCGCCAGCCACTCAAGGCACGGACGCTTCTGAGATCACCCTCCACTTGATCGATCCACCTTGCTCGCTGCGCTCCTCTTCTTCTTGTACCAGTCGGATTAGATTCAAGAACCATTTTCACTGGGCTGTCGTCCGACATCCTTATGACATGTCCAGCCCATCGTAGACGTCCGATTTTAGCTGTCCGTACGATGGGTGGTTCTCCTAGCAGCTGTTGCAATTCGTGATTCATACGCCGTCTCCACGTTCCGTCTACCATCTGCACTCCGCCATAGATGGTCCTCAGTACCTTTCTTTCGAAAACAATTAGGGCGCGTTGGTCCTCTGCCAGCATAGTCCAGGTCTCGTGGCCATAGAGAACAACCGGTCTAATCTACAGAACGCAGATGGTCAATTTCGTGCGGTAGCGTACTTTTCTCGATCGAAGGGTTTTTTTGAGTCCAAAGTACGCACGATTCCCTGTCAAAATATGTCTTTGTATTTCTCTGCTGGTGTCATTGTCGGCGGTCACCAGTGAGCCCAAATACACAAACTCGTCAACCACCTCGATATCGTCACCGTCTATCAATATTCGTGGTGGGAGACGTAGTGCTTCTTTTCTAGAGCCTCTTCCTCTCATGCATTTTGTTTTCAACGCATTTATGGCCGATACGCCTAGCTTCAGCTTTCAGTCCGATGTAGGTTTCCGTCATCTTCTCAAGGTTACGTGTTACAATATCAATATCGTCAGCAAAGCCAAAAGTTGTACGGACTTTCGGAAGATCGTGCCACTCGTGTCGATCCTTGCTCTTCGAATCACACCTTCCAGGGAAATATTGAACAAGATACAAGAAAGTCCATCACCCTGACGAAGCCCTCTCCGAGATTCAAAGGGACTCGAGAGCGTCCCAGATACTCGGACGTAGCACCTCACTCTATCCATCGTTGCTTTGACCAATCGCGTCAGTTTATCCGGGAAACCGAATTCGTGCATGATCTGTCATAGCTGTTCTCGATAGATTGTGTCGTATGTCGCTTTGAAGTCAATGAATAGGTGATGCGTGGGTACGTTGTATTCACGACACTTCTGGAGTACTTGTCTTATCGCGAATTTGTGATCCGTAGTGGCGCTGGCTCCAGTAAATCCCGCTTGGTACGGCCCTATGAATTCCTTAGCTTTTGGTGATAGACGACGGCAAAGGATTTGGGAGAGTACCTTGTAGGCGGCATTCAGCAATGTGATTGCACGGTAATTGCAACAATCTAGCTTATCGCCCTTTTTGTAGAAGGGACAAACCACTCCATCCATCCATTCCTGCGGTAGAGTCTCCTTCTCCCAAATCCTAGAAATCATCCAGTACAGCGCTCTAGCCAGTGCCTTTCCTCCATGTTTGAGCAGATCGCCTGGCAACTGGTCATTTCCCGCGGCTTTGTTGTTCCTCAGCTTGCCGATCTCTTCACTTATCTCCGTCAGATCAGGTGCTGGGAATCTGTCGTCGGCTAAGCGTGCACCCAGATTGATTCCTGTGTCGTTCTCTGTATCTTATGCTTCGCCATTTAGATGCTCGTCATAGTACTGCTTTCACCTGTCGATCACCTCACGTTCGTTCGTGAGAAGGTTACCACTGGTCCTCCATTTTGGCCTCTACGTGAGCGGTTCACCTTCTCATAGAATTCCCGTGTATCATTTGCGCGGTACAGCTGTTCCATCGCTTCGCGATCTTGGTCTTCCTGGTGGCGCTTTTTCCGCCGGAAAACCGTGTTCCGTCTGTTCCGTGCCTGTCTGTATCGTTCCTCGTTCGCTCGAGTGCGGTGTTGCAGCATCCTCGCCCTTGCTGCATTCTTCTCTTCGACCAACTGCTACCATTCGCCGTCAAACCAGTCATTTCCTCGATTCGATAACCTCGTACCTAGTACAGTTGATGCAGTGCTACTCACGGTGGATTTTATATCCCACCAGCCGTCTTCAAGAGTCGCCGCGCCAAGCTGCTCTTCCGTTGGTAGCACTTGCTCCAGTTGTTGCGCGTATTCCTCTGCAGTACGAATGCTACGTAGCTGCTCGAGATTGAATCCCGGCGTTCCTGTGCGACAAGTGTTGCACACTGTCGATAGTTTAGTTTTTGATAGTTTAGTTAGCTGCGCGTAAAATGCTTCCTTCTCGTCATCGGGTCTTGTCTCATGTGGGCAATGCACATTGATGATGCTGTAATTGAAGAAACGACCCTTGATCTTCAATACGCATATCCTATCACTGATTGACTGCCACCCAATCACGCGCTGGCGTATCTTGCCCAACACTACAAATCCCGTTCCTAGAACGCTGGTTGTCCCACAGCTCTGGTAGAAGGTAGCCGTTCGATACCCACTTTTCCACACCTTCTGTCCGGTCCAACAAAATTCCTGCAGTGCTACGACATCGAAGCCGCGGATTTGAAGCTCATAATGCAGCATTCGGTCGTATCCTGGGAAGCCAAGCGATTTGCCCTGCCAAGCTTCCAATCGTAGTCCTTATTTCTCGGTCTTTGCCGATTATTCCGAGTCGTATTTATATCCTGATTATTCGTAACAAGTGTTTTCCGGGCGGCTTGTTAGGCCTGCACCAACCTCCTGTCTTGCCGGAGGGCCATCGTGTCAGCACTGTTTAGAGTCCCACACTGACACAAGGACGGTAATCAGCCGCTCCGAACATGGAGAACAGACGCTGTTTCAAGCCGCCTCAACATGGAGAACAGACGCTCGGGTAGGCTTGCTCTCTGTAAAGAGAAAGCAAGCCTCCCCCCCCCCCTTTCCCTGTCAGCATACGACCAAGGTCCCACCGGGGTTGGTTACCCGATCTTTCCTATGGTTACTTGTACCCCAGCCGGCACCGCGGGGAGGTAGCGATAGGAGTTACTGGACAAGAGGCTATGAACCACATTGGGGCCTGAATTGCGCATTGTCCAGTCGTTTACCAACCAAATTAAGATTACAAATAGATTCAATGATTGCACAATTTTTTTTATATCGTTTTACTCAAATTTATTCCATAAGTCGTATTTCTGGTTAAACTTTCTCTCGTATACCGAAAGGAGACTAATTGCGGTTAATTAAAATCGATTGATATTACGAAAAAAGCTCTAAAACGTATTATGATTCTTTAACTGAGTCTTTATTCTTTATTTATTCTCAAACTGAATTTTTTGATAAATATTTATCAACAATCTGGAAACAGATCCAATACGAACTATCAATATTTGTCCACATTACTTAGAAAGCTTCAGTGATCCAATGACACATAATGGGAATGACATTACAAGCCCGCTTCATGCGCTTTACCTCAATTTTCAATTTGAATCTATTTGTACTCCACTTTTTAGAGCTTCCGAGTATCTTCCGATTAGTCGAAATTATTTTTTCAGAGTTTAACAGTTAGTCTTCGAAGTAAAGTAAGAAAAATTAAGATAAAACGGGCATGATAGTGAATTTTGCGGATCTTCTACCTATCATCAATTGATCTACGGTAATTTTTGCATAAGAAATACTAACTTTGAAAATATTTGCTCAGGTTTTTATTAAATTATTGATCAAAGTCGCGTTTTAGATCGTTCTTTCCCCACTGTACAATGTGTACAAAACGGCTTTCTTCGAGTTTAATGAGTATTCTTTATCAAATATCAGTAAGTAAACATAATTTTGAGCGAAACAGTACAGTACACATTACCTGAATTGTAAACAACGCTGTTGCCGTTCAACAAGAGCAAGTAACAACTTGAAAAAAAAAACTATAAAAAACTTATGACCCATCTGTTTTAAGATGTTTAAATGTTAATCTTTCTCAAACTTTGTTTGTTTGAACATATTTTGTCGTTAGACTTTGATACACTTCTTTTTCGATAACAGGGACGCCAGCATTATCGAAGAAGTACCACCTACAAAAGATCTTTGAGTGCTACTGTAGGAGTCAATTCTATCGGGTCTTTCACTGCATTGTGTCCGTTTCAGGTACTCGCCTTAAAAGCTTCAATTGCGTTCGGCATTGATTCCGTGCGATGGTTTTACTTTGCTGTAGCAGCTCATAACACATCATACTTAGCCGGTTCCGACAAAGCATGACCTTGATAGCGTGAATGTTCAATTTTGCTATAATCACAGGAACATGTGTAGGATTTTCTCGATGACTTTGGATTACCGTACACGGTTAAAAATCCATTGCCGACGCCATGATTAATAATAATGAAATCAAGTCTTCTCATTAAATTTTACGAGCAAAATAATTGATATCATGAAAGTTTTCATGGGAGATGAGTTATCGTTCATTATATCATTCATTTTGCTCATGACATCATGAATTATGAGGCATTATTAACATGCTTCATGATTTCATGATTTTTAATCATGGTAACTGCCGATTTTTTATCCATGTAATGGACTCGCTCGGTTCAAATTCGTGCGGAACACAGTTTCCTTGCTTCTGAATTAGGTCCATGGCTTTGAGGCGTTTTGACACGGATTGTTGAATCATCATTTTATTGATTTTATCAATTTCTCTTGCGTTTGGTACGTGTATTGGGGGACAATTCAAATATCTTTGAAACCTTCTCTTTTCAACCACTATGCCGATTTTTGTCGTCAAAATCACTATTATCAAAGCAGAGCATGTGTCGCGAGGACACATTCAAAATTTGACTGCAAAACTTTTCAATCAACAATATGGCAATGATGCAAGCGGTTGTCTACAAATGGATTGATGCAATAATGTGAACCGATATCTTATTGGGATATTGTGTGACGATTTTCTTCGGTTCATATTTATCAGCACTTACAACCCAATACTTTTTAGCGAAATCGAAAAAAACATATCAATTCGAATTTTATGCCATATTTAATTCGATTTCGCTCACAACGAAATTCAACATAGATGGAAACTTGATTATCTCAAAGAAATGTTGAAAATCTTCCAACAACGATCTCAAATTATGTAGAAAAATAAATTGCACACTTATTTTAATTGAAACTATTAACTGCACAATTACAGTAATTTGGAGATAAAACCGACATCCTGGTAAAAATGGCACCATTTTCCAGCAAAATCAAACTACTTTCGCTATATTTAACTACCGATTAAATCGCATGGTGTAAACAACACAAAACTCATTCAAGGCAACTGCAAACACAGTTCAGAATAGGTGTTAACGCGCATAACATACCGGTAAACAACCACTTGACTATCCGCTGGCTGGTGGGAGGCAAATGCACATTTTCCTTTTCTTCCCGGTAGCGGAAATTAAAATTGTTCTCAACTCGTTTCCCGTGGGAACGTGGCACAGCGATGAAAATTGTACCAACCTGTCCACCCTCTCGAGAATAAATGTGAATACAAAGACGGGACTTCTACCATACACTCGAACCACCAGAAAGCCGTTTCGGATTGTTAACTCGGCTACGGAAAGTTGAGCCACAGATTAAAGACCTACTGAGTGCAATGTAAGTGTCGTAAGACTTTTCGTGAATCCAATTGAATTTTAAAGGTTAAAGTATATACTATCACTGTAGAACTCGAATTTTTCAGCTGGATGTCATACACACCACTTTTTTTCACAGAGATCTTCCCAAACTAACATTCAAATAATATGTTCCAACAGCTGCAGTTGAATTCCAGTTCAGGGTTACAAGTAAATAAATTCGGGTCAGTTCAGAATCTGTCATTTGGATAACGACACTAAGAAGTTATTAAAGCTTACAAACTAGCCACCAAACGGCTTCGTTTTTGGTTACACTGATTCTTGATTTTAAGTCCCATGACCCTCAGAAATAGTAGTCATATAACTGGGAAGTAATACATTCACATTGATTTTCAGAAATGGCAAAACCGGGTTCTTTCCAGCATGGATTTGATTGAAACGCACACACTCCAGTTATCGATCAGTAGATCATAAGAGAATTCCATCCAATCTGCAATAGAAATGACCGGGTATGCAAACTCTCAAACCCGTACCCAGCCTGTACCAGATTGAAAATAAAAATCTATAGCCGTATCCGGTGCGAACCCGATTTTTTTCTTGTAAACCCGAACTTGAACTTACACTTGAGTTTAAACAGCCAAAATTCGATCATCTCTGCAAATATTAAATCCAATTTTAGGGTCCTGTACAGTAACTCAATTTTAGATAAAGTAGCATTTAGTAGTTTCTATAAGGCACTTGCAAAAAATATTCATAAATATTAGATATAAACATAAAAAAAATCGAAACTCCTCATAGTTAATTAAATAAAGTCGTTTTAAATTTCGTCAAACAATGCAAACAGTTTTATATTCAGTACAAGTGGCAACACAATGCCGAAAGTTTTGCTGGTGAAAATCATAATAAGCAAGGTGTCAAAAATAGAAACGTAAGATAGAAAATTCCAGTGTAAGTTGAATATTATATTATAACGAGGACAGTACACAAAAAGGTCAGCGAATAGCAGCGAATATAACTTTAAAAGGCAGGCGAACGGGTATAGCGTGATGGGTAAGTCGATGCCCTTCACGCTGCCCACCTGGGTTCGATTCGCAACCCCGCACTTCTGACCCGAAGAGGTAAATGACCACAATGGTGAAACCTCTATAAATCGAAACAAAACAAACTTTCGAAGGTTATTCTTCAATACATCTTCATCCAACCAAGCTTAGATCCTTTAAAACAACTGCACCGTACGTGTTAATATGGTTAAAGCATGTAAAGTCGAGGTACGTTATTATGATGCAGAATTAAACGTTATGTTTCAACAAACTTTGCATCTGACTCCGTTGGTGTACATTAAATTATTTACTCGGTTACCCGCTTGTGAGAATTTCTGGCAGCCTGGCAAGAATCTTGGCAGCTGTCAAAATTTTGCAGGTGAAATTGCGTCATTCTCTCGCCACGTCACGTCTTGCAAGATCGCTATTAATTCTTTTTTTTTTTTGTTTGACTTCATTTGGTATTCGTCAATCTTGCATGTACATCCATGTACATGAAATGAAAATACTGGTATATTAAGGAAGAAGCTTTGCATGTTTGGTAGTGCAAAAGCTATGTTATAGCCCTTCATTTAAATTTTCTAATGAAAAAAAACGAAGGCGCTAAAAATGCTGAACCGAATCTAAACGGTTGTGCCAGTAATGTATGCAAAAATCCGACAGAAACAGAAACGTTAATGACCGCTAGGCGAAATTTTCTGCCGGAAGCTGTTGTTGCATTGTTGCCAGACTCTTGCCGGTATTCTGCCAGCATTCTGGCAAAACCTTCTAAGTCCCGCGACTGATACATAGATGACTCAGTAATGACTTCAGAAGTGCTACGAGAATATATGTGACAATGGACGGAACCTGGGTCAATCACTACACTTTGGAATCAAACCGGTCGTCAACTGAGTGGACTGCAGTCGGTGAGAACGACCAACACCGCAAATATGGACCGGTAAGGTTACGGTTTTAGTATTCCCGAGCAGAGTGTGAGATCAAATAGAAAACTCATTTTGATGTTGTGATGTTCGCATTTATCGATTACTCAATTTGCTGTTGTTTTGGTCGTTTTAAGTGGCAAAAAATCAAAATCGAAAGCAAAAAGATATTCCGATGATACAAAAGGAAAACTATTTTTGCTAACAGCGAAAGCGTTTTACTTGCAACAATAAAAAGCGTCAAAAGCACCAACACACCTCCACAGAGAGAGACTTGGGTTTCTAACCTAGGTGATTTGGATTCCGAACTCTCTGCGAATGCTATGGACTGTGACGTTAAGCTGTGAGTAGATGGAGCATTTTCGATCATATGCCAAGCAGTGTTGATTCGCAAAGCTGTATACAGGTAGTTTTAGCCGATGTACACTCGTTTCGTCGCATCCGTCCCGCAACCATCGTGAATGGAAGTGCGGCTATTTGAAAGGTATGAAAATGTGCTTTTTGTCTTTCTCGTATCCAGAAACTGTAGCATGTGAACATCATAATATCGAATTGAGTTATTTATTTGATCTCACTCTACTCGAGTATGTAATCACTTTGAAATACGAATTTCGAGGCTCAGAAGAGCAAGCGCTTTAGAGTGAAGTCTTTTACAGCAAAGACTTACTGGAGACGTGAATTAGGAATCTGACAATAAGCAATCCCAGATCATATGTTATTTCGATTCCAAAAAAAATATCTTACTTATTTCGACTAATTGGGACAATGAACGAGTATCTCACTTCTGCCCACAGACAGCATTACACTGATTTAGCAAGTTTTTAATTCTTGTGTAGACTTAAATTCAGGATCATTGATAAGTGTTGGGAACAATTGGACATCCCTAGTGATCAATCGATCGCTACCAACGCCGTGCTCTCTGGTAGCAGTCAAGCTTGTTGCCAGTTGATGTACATCCGGCGGTCAGTCAGTCAGTCAGTTAGTTAGTTCGCGCCATCGCGCTCTATACACGCTTTTAATTTGTTCTATGTTAAGTCAATAAAGTTTTATTTCATTATGTACGTTCGCGTTAATTCATATAACCGTATTATCACGGCCACCCCGTCAGATCGAACGTAAAAATAAGAAGATTAATTTCGTAGCGAACATTAGGCAATTCGTTTGCTTGTTTCAGGTAAAATGGATTAAACATAGATAATTCATGGAAATCTGATTATTTAGAGGATAGGGCTTTCAAACTAGTTTTCTAAGTTTTTCAAATATTAATCCAAATTCGCTGTACTATATGTAGCTATTGTGCAAAAATATGATCTAGCTCAGAACCTGAAATCTCCAAAGCTTTTTTCTGAGGAAAGTTGTTCGGGATGTCAAGGTCTACATTATGAAAAATATGTTAGTTAGGAATTTATTTGCCAAGCGCTCCTACAGCGCTCGAAAGTTTCTGATAGAAGACATATTACGCTAAATCTCTGAAACATGAAGATTTATAACGTCGTTGATTTGGAGTTAATAAAATTCTTTCATTTGGTAACGCTAAAATGCAATCAAATATTAAAACTTTTTAGAGATGGTCCTTGGGATATTTTTAAAGGGTTGGGAAAAAAAGAAGGGATGGGGGGGGAGGGGGGGTTGTGTGGTAATGAAAAAAATTCATATAACTTGACGAGAATCGACACGTTTTGAAAATCATAGAAACATTTTGCATACCTTAGAATTGACGAGGGGTGGATGTAGCAAGTGCCTTTAAAACGGGAGGTGTAATGTTAGTAACAGCATAACTCCGAAACTAGTTTTTAAGACCATAGAAACATTTTGCATATATTAGATATGCTTATATGGGGGGGGGAGGGGTGAATGCAGCAAGTGCCTTTGAAAAGGGGGGTGTAATGTTTTTAATGTTATAACTCCGAAACTTTGAACGGATTGCTATCAAATTTAGCACAGATACTTCTTGCTCTTCAGAGATGGTCATAAGTGTATTTTAAGGGGAAGGAGGCCTAGCTAGGGTCTTTAACAGGAGATCATGAAAAAGAATATCTAATTGGATGAGTATCGATACCTTTTGAATACCATACATAGTTTTTGTAGAACTCAAACATGCAAAGTATAAATTGCATATATGATCGATCATAACTCCAAAACAACTCTATAGATTATTAATTTTCTTGACACAAGTAATTCTTGCTGTTCATAGGTTCTTATAAGAGATATTTTAATGAGGAGGGGGGTGGGAGAGGTTGTGGTTGCAGTAAGTGTTTGCTAACAGGGGGAATTTGAGGCAAAATGTTTCAAGTTTTACGAAATCGAAATTTCTCGACAGGCACAGATATTTATTACAACTAAAAGATGATCGTAAGGATATTTATACGCGTGAAAAGATAACAAGTGTCTATTGAAGAAGCTCTCAGCTCAATTGTTTGTAAATATCGGAATAATTCCATAACAACTTAGTAAATTATCACCATACTTGCCAGAGGTACTTTTTGCAATTCAGAGGTGGTAAAAAAGCTATTTTTTTCTTGTCGAGATCAGATATTCATTGCACAGGTGAACAAAAGGTTAGAGTTTGTAGCAAGTGCCTCTAAAAAGAGGTTGATTGTTAAATTTATCTTATTTGTCGACAAACGAGGGAAGCCGGAGGATTTAGACTAGAAGAAAAGAGTCTGGAAAATCAATTTTCATCCCCCCTCTCTTTTTTGACGAGCACAGATACTTTTTACACTACTCAGAGGGCAGAGAGCTGTTGCAAGTTCACTAACAAAAGGGGTGTTTAATGTCAAATTCATTGGACGAGAAACGATACTTCTTGATTAATAAAGATACTACCTTCACATCGAAATAGATTAAAGGGTTATTTCAAGGAAGGAGTGAAGCAAGTGCCCCAAACATGGGAAGTATAAAGTGAATTGATCGTATTTTACGAACAAATGGTACTTCTTGACAAGTACTGCATATTTCTAGCAACTAAGTGAAGATCACAAAAATGTTCACAAGAGGCAGGGGGAATAAATATTCTTAACCAAGGGAGGTAAAATTGATCGCTAAAGGAGATGAACTAGCTTCAGATAGACGTGGCACCAATGATCGTCAACCTATCCAATGTCCTCCAGATGTGTGGTGCTGCAACAATAATCTCGCAAGCAAAAATATAGAGGATTATTGGTGTAAAAGATGCAAAAATGTTGACAAAAATCTTTTCCTTGATCACGGTTATGGTTCCGGACAACTGCCACAGGAAGCATTTTTGTAAAACGCAACATAGAATTGAAGGAATAATTGTTCCAAATTTTGCATAGAATTAAAGGAATAATTGTTTATTTTTGCCCTTTTGTATCGTCTAAAGGAATTAGTCCTATTTTAATGCAGTTATTAATTTGTTGCTAATCATTTTTGGAGTTTCCCAAAATTTTTGCCTCGCAAGTTTTTTTTTTTTTCCAAAAGTAACAGCAAAATGAGAACATAATGTGATATCAATTGAAAAATTGATGAGCTGAGATCAAATTAAGATTTCAATGTGATGTTGCTATCATAATAAAATTTCGATTTGCTCTCGTTTTGATGTTTGACTTTGCTCGGGTTTTAGGATGCTCATGGAGTTTTGGTTCATCGACTTCTTATAAAAACGTAAGACTATCAATGGCAAACGTTATATTGGCCAATTGTTATATGCATTGTATACGTTTGAATAACGAAATCGATAAGAAATAATTAAAAATGAAGGTAAAAAGTTCTCTTCCATTAAATCAAGGCGTCATGTCTCGAATTGCTGGATATCATGGCGGAATTACATTATTTGGGCATAGAATTGCTGCCGCATTCATCAAATTCACCAGATATGGCCCTTAGCGACTAATGCCTGGTCTTTGGTCTCCAAAGAGAAGGATTGAAATCCAACGAGGTAGTCCTCGCTGCATAAAAACGCTGGTTTCGAGGCAAAAGATGTATCGTTCTACAAGAAAGGTATTGAAATGTTAGAGAAGCGTTGAGCTCATTGCGTAACTCTTGTGTTAAGGGGCGGGTAGGGTCTAACACTTTTGAAAAATCATTTATCATTTTCTTTATAGTAAAACATTTCAAGAATATCCTGTGAAATTTTCAAGCATATTGGAACGAAACTCTGGAAGTTATGGAACTTTATCTATGGCTATCTCATTGTGCGAAGAAGCAAGAGCTCGGTGCACAGGCCCAAGATTTCTACTTCGATTGACTTCAAAACTTGACAAAATATTCTTGAAATGTTTCATTATAATAAATTATAAATGCAAAAATATGATTTTTTGAATATAATATGAATATGATCGCCATAACTAAGTTCAGTTTTTGCAATTACTGAGCGGAAACAAATATTGGAGAAGCCAAATGAATGAAAAACCTAATAGAGAAGATGATTTTTTTGGAAAAAGATACGCTCAGAGATTAAAAACAATTGCGGTTTGATTTTCCTTAGCAATCTGCTTCTGGTAGGAAAGGATAGACTATCAATACAGCCTTCATAGGGTCTGTCGCTGACGATATCCAGCCAGAGACTAGCACCAGTAGAGAAGGTGACAAGCGATCATAAATACACTCTCATACTCAGTGCTTGAGCGGAAAATAGGTATAGAGCGAGAAGATTTGTGTTTGATGAACAGAGAAGATGTTTGGTTGTATGGTACCGGTCAGGTGACGGCCAGGATGTAGACCATGTTCTATGTACGTTCTATCATGCCTAACCGTGTTTTATAGTTGTGTCTATTACAAGGTTCAGGGTGGCGAAATGGTAGCGCGTATGCACCGAATGCATAAGAACGCAGGTTCGAGTCCTGTCTCTGAGCGTATCTTTTTCCAAAAAAAAACATCTTTTCTGTTAAGTTTTTCATTAATTTGGCTTCTCCAATATATGTTTCCGCTCAGTCGTTTCAAAAACTTTTAAAGGTGATTGTCAAAGAGAATTAGTTTTTGTGATTTTCAACTATTGTTTTGTGTTAGACCTAATGTAGTACTTACAATAGGCTAAAATTTTGTTTTCCACTAAAAAGAGACTCATCAATTTTTAAGTATATTATTCATATTCTAAATATTAAATAGTCGTGTTATTTGTTGTGGCCGAAATGGAAGATGCGTGAAAAAATGTGCGGTGCTGCCCAATCGCACTGCTACTGATCTGTAATCCAACCAGTTCAATAGTAGGGGAGAGTTGGCAGCCTTGGGCCGGCGTATGTCACTTGTGTTTTATCGAAAAGTATAGAGGGGAATTAAAAGATTTTTTTTATTGTAAGTAAAGTGAGTCATTTCTATTACCTCCATCCAAATTCTATCAAAAATATTTGATTACTTCAAGAGAAAAAAAATAAACATAGTTTTTGCGACGAGAATATAAATTTTTGGTTTCAAGATTTTTTATCATTAACTAATGTAAGATTAGCTTAAGTTTCTCATAGAATAATAAAATTTCGTATCAGAGAATATGATTTTATAGATTTCATTACAATTCGAATGTTTTACAAACAATCATTTTGCAAAAAATTCACAAAGTTGGTAAGGAAGTACACTCAAATGCCAGAGTGCGGAATGTTGAAATACCTTTCATTTACTCTTATAAAAAATGTTAAGTGAAATTTGGTCCAAGGCTGCCGACTCTCCCCTATCTAAATGGTTCTACGATCGATTGACTTTGAATCATATACACAAAGTATGAAGAAAACCTTTCAACACATGATGTTGCCAAAAAGTTCGGTAACTCCGCGGACCCACACGGACCGAAGAATGCGGCCAACCTAGATAATTACCAACGCCATCTGGAAGACTCTCATGCTAAATTCAATTCACTGGCCACTACCGATCGCCAGCTGAAAGCTGTATTCTCGAGAATCCGCGACCCCGATACTACATTACATAATGATACTATTCTAGTTTTAATTAAGATTAGAAAATACCCTTGGCATCTTAGAACTTAAGCAGTGTGCCTTAATATTATATTATATTATTGAAAAAAAAGTTCGGTTATTTGCCAATTTACTAAAGCTAGATTACACACATGCAAGATTCAATACTATCTACACCGCCATAAACGGCAGCAAATTGTAACCAAGACCCATACTAGAACAACATGCAGATATTGATCATTAAGGAAATAAGATAATGTCGATATTTGACTGGCTGTCTGGAACTGTAGAAATTCAAGAGAAATGTTTGACACAACAGGCACCTCCTGAATACTTTCAGAAAATCGATTGATTGTTTTCGGAGCAGCACAAAGAAACTCCACTATTTTGGGTGGACTCAGCTTCATGTCACTATTCTGAAAGCATGCTAGAATAGTGACAAAGCTAATTCGATGTATGTTTTCTCTAAGGTCTTAAATCTAACAATTATACTAGGTTGAAACTCTATTATTATTAATATGAATTATTTCTTATATCTATATATATAAAAATGCAGAGATCATTCTTTGTAATCGCATCACGTAAGAACGGATGGACGGATTGAGATGCTTTTTTTTTGTTTGATCAGTTTTTACCCCCACCGGGTTCGTACATCAAAAAAATTAGGAAAACTTACCGGAAAAGTGGGAAAAACCAATAAAGTTATTTTGTATGGACAATGGAATTTTCCACTGAAAAAGTCGCCAATGATTGCTAGATCTACAATTGGTGTTTGGCGCGCAACGAGTTGCATAAGTGTTTGGCCGTCGAAAGAAAGGAATACTAGATCGTTGAAAGAATCTTTTGGCGCGCAACGAGTTGTGTGCGTGTGAAAACTTGATTCATGTGGTTCTTCATTTCGAGCCACGTGCTTAATTGGGTATCTGGATTATTGCTTGCCAAATGACTCAATGACGGAATGCATATGACTGTTCTAGAAGACCGCTGTTGGCAGGAGAAAATGGTCATGGTCATCGCTGGCGCGAGTTTAATAAATCAGAAAATTTTTGAATGAATCAATAAAAAGATTGTGCTGTAGAAGCGCTAAGGTCACACTAAGAAATTTTCCTTGCGTTTTTCTTTCTAATAATTTAGATTAGACTAAGCGCACAATTCTGTGAAGAATGTTCAAATTGGTATAGTATCAAATTAAAATTTTAGCGTAGTCTCTCTAAGCATCCAAAAATTCCGAAGTACCTGAAAAGTATCCACTTTATTAGAGCTCTAAAGTACGCGTAGCACTCTATGGCAACTTGAACATACAGAACAAGTTCTGAGAAAACTTCCTCGCTGCATAAAATCTGTACAAAGAACTGCTTTAAAGTTTTTTCTGTTGCGTCGGGTGAACATTCAAGTATTCCTTAAATACGGACTATTCAGAATGCTTTGTATGCTGCTTAAGGGGGGGTAGGATTTGAATGATGCAAAAAATAATTATATTTGAGAATTTTTTTTTTCAGAATTATCGTGCATCAAAATAAATTCAAATGTTTTGCTTGATAAAAAATATCATTCGAACAACATTTTGTAATTTTTTCGTGGAAAACTATTGAGAAATAAGGGAAAAGTACGATTTATAACGAAAAAATCCACCATTTTGCAGCTGTAAAACCTCCCAAAAATAACAAAAATCGAAAAGGAAAACGTTGGGGTCTGGTTTTTCATATGTAGAAAATGTGTGTAAAATTTGGAAAAAATTGGTGCAGTAGTTTTTGAATGACCATGGACACGAATTTTCAAAACCTGCTTTCGAGATAAACGCGTTTAAAGTTTTATGTCTATAAAATCGAAAGAAACAATTTATTACTCTAGGGATCCCGTAGGGTCTAACATTTTCCAAAAATCATGATTTTTCTTTTAAAATTTGTTATAATGAAACATATCAAGAATGTTTTGTAAAGTTTTTAAGTCAATCGAAGCAGAAATAATGGACCTGTGCGCCGAACTCTCACTTCTTCGCAGTATGAAATAAGCATAAATTTTTGGTGATATTTCGTTTTGAGCTAAAGCGAATGTGTGTCGAATTCCGTTGATTGTAGGTTAAGTAATCAGAAAAATAATGAAGAGAAACATTAACTGTTTAGTCGTTTGACAATTCTGCTGTCCGAAAACATAAATTCGAACAAATAATATGTGGGCGAGACGAAGTTCGACGGGTCAGCTAGTTTATTATATTTATGAGGTTTCTTTCTCCGCTTATACAAATAAAAAACATTAGATTACATGAAAATAATAATTGGACTAATCGAGTTAGCGACGCCTCGAGTCCTTTATTGGCAGTCATAAATAAATCCACCGACTATAACAAAAAAAACTGTCAACGTAACTTAAAAAGGAGGCGGCCCGTTTGGCATAAGGTCATTTGGCATAATACCATTTGGCATAACGCCGTTTGGCATAACGGTTATTTGGTATAATAGGTATTTGGCATAATTGTCATTCAGCATAGTGGTCATTTGGCATAATGCCAATATTCTTCCAAAGATTTCAATTTGTGTCGTGGAATTACTTTTCTAACTCATTTATTCAAGTGAACTAAAAACTGCTATTGAGTTAATTTGATATGCCAACAAATTCGAAAATTGCCATTTTCGAACGTGTAAAATAAAATGGGAACAGTATGATTGAAAAGTTACATTTTACAACATGTTTGGTATTCTGAAAGACATATAGGTGGAGAAAAATTCGTCGGTGTTTATGATGTCTAATCAAGATCATCAAATTTTGACGCTCAAAACCGATTCTCTTTTCTAATATATTTATTCGTATAGCTACAAATCATCCCCATGAGGCTCGGTGTAGCATTTTTTTCTTCACGCTGTTTATTTATTACGAACGTTCAACATAAATAACACGACAAGCAGCATGACCGGAATCTTGCAGATGAATTATAATTTATAATGCGTTGTATACTTCAGATTCTGCGGCTGCCGTCTTGTCATGGTTGCTGTAAGGAAAATCTGCGGGATGAAAATTTTGCGAGTGGCATGTTGGAAAGGTTGTTTAAACCACTTAACATTTTCGGTGATGAATTTGCAATCTGCTGTTTCACCAGCAAAAAAAGGTATGATGGTTGTGAATCCGACATAAGGTTGCTATCCATTTTCAGACTAATGCGATGATGAGGATAAACTGTTGGAGCTACACGGTAAAATGAGTATTGTGCTTTTCTATGTAGATTCCGTTTCATTCCAAAAAGGTAATTGATCCAGTTAAAACCTCAGTAAATGATGATTACGTAATCTCTGTAATTCCGTTCGACGAAAATTTCATTCGATTCATCAGAAAATTTGTAATTTGACGCAAACCGTTCAATAATAGAAACTAAATTAACTGAAAACAAATACCCGTTTAGTGCGACTCATTGGCGCTCATTCACAAGATTTGATTTCTCAACAAACCGTGCTAATAATTTAGGAATTCAGGATTCACGAATTGCGGGAAAACCAATCTCATTTCGTAGCGAAGCTGTCAAATCAAAATATGGCATTTCGGTATTGCTGGTATTGAACAAGCCTGCTTGTATACTGAAAACCGCTTTCAAAGCGCTGGGGAGCGAGTGAAAGCCTTCATGTTTGGCCTCGTGGCCCAATGCTTCCGTTGCTCGACCTGTACATCGTGCCGTTATGGATTTGTACATGAATTTGTAATTCTGGTTCTCATTTGCATATTCACACTAGCGGCGTAGGAGGATGCCATCGATGGCTGAGAAATTCATTCATCGACGAAACACGTGTAGAACATTCTATCTGACGTTTACTTAATTTAGTACAAAATGTGTATGGAACTGATATGATTGTCGGAGTGTATAATGTTTCAATAATGGACAGAAGAGCGTCATAATTAAGGGATCTTCCTCCTCCATAACTAAAAACTGGACACGGGTATGGATTTGTACGTTTTACTGATCACGGCCACCAACACCGTTGGGTTGCCTTCTGCCGGTGAGCGGTGAAAACGTGCCCGATGCCGATGTTTACTTTCAAGGATTCCGGAAACGTGTATTTCAGAGAGAGTACGCCTTTGTATTGTCGTTGTTTGTTATCTGGTCACCGTAAAAAAATACGGGTTATAAGGGATTACAAACAAAACCAGAGGTCTGATAGTTTTACAGCAGTTACGTGATGGATACCGACGACCAACTTTGTGGATTTTATCAAAGTGGCTAGTCCTGCAGCAAATTCTAAAACTGATAACTGAATGTGGTGCACATTAGAACAATAAATAATGAAACCAGATAAATGAAAAGAGAATTGTTTAAACTCTCCTAGTTTTGAGATGATGCCTTTCTGACATACGTGTACATCACTGTGAAATTCATCGAACTACCTTTTTCAGGACGGGTAAATTTAAGCAAAACAGCTTGCTCAAGCAACAACTTACAAAACATACAAATCGAAATATTGTGCAGTTCAGTATTGTCAACTACGTACGTTGACTTTGATCTCTTTGAATGGCTCAAAGTCATTCCGCCGAAAGCCGTATCGCCGAACGCCATTTCACCGAATCGTACACTTGTCTTAATACCGTAATTGAAATTGATTTATAATAAAAACAAATGATATCATTCACGCCCCGCCACATCAATTATCTAGCCGATATAAAACAAATAAATATTTTCGAATACTATATTTTTTTTCTTAAATAATGTGATGTATTCGATGTTTCCTTTTCGGCAAAATGTCCCTTTTCGCCGGAATAACCCTTTTGGCGAATTGACCCATTCGGCGAAACGACTTTTCTGAAATGTTTGGTATAAACGAGTATCAAAGAGGATAATTCATAGGGCGCGTTTGCCTTTCTCGTATTTTTAAAGCTCATAGCTCAGTGATCTGTGAAAGGACTTATATAATCTAATTACCAATAGAATCGACATTTTTCAACTTAAACGTGTATAGCAAAAGCATTGAAGTATTTCAATAGTACACTGTTGAAAAACCTGTCACATTTGACCCATGTCAACACCAGCCAATCAGAACGCGTAGGGTGACAGAGGTATTTTGGCCCGCTTTAGGATCGATTTTATTTTGGCCCACTTTGTAAAAATAACCACCAAATGTTTTAATATCTTTGAAAAATCCTTCCGCAATAGGTAATTTAATGTGATTAGCTTCAAACTGATGCAACATGGGTTACCTAAGATCGATTGAATCCATATAGTTTGTTAGGTGGGCCAAAATATATGAAGTGGCCAAAATACCTCTGTTACCCTACTGAGGAAGAGAACAAAATATCTGCTGCTGTACAACAAATCGTTCGAGAAAAATGTTCCGAACAGTGCTTAATATCGTAGTGAGTTCCACAATTTGGTCCTTCTGAAAGGCAGGAATGAATCCCGTACAGCACCCTGATAGTTTCTTTCAATGAAATGCAAATCCAAAATGAAATTATCGACATTAAAATTCTATATTCGGCTATTTTTATAGCCGCTAGGACCGCCCATTAGTGAAAAAACTACAAACGAAATCACGTAAAAAGAAACCTCTTAACAAAATTGGATTAGTTTGGATTCTACCGCCACTGCGAGCAGATGTATTTTGTGTCGTTTGCAAAGCTAGTTTCGCTACCGACAAGAGCGATTACGTCACAGCTGCCAGTTCTTTGCATTGGTGAAAAAACAACGAAAAGTGGACAACGGTGGAGAGCATCACACAAAATCAGCCGTTCTAATGGCTCTAAAAGTTTTCTAAAGGACTATTAGGATTTCTTCTTCGCAAATCGAAGGTAAATATCCTCAGTTTAACGCAAATCTAGAACTGTTTGATTAGATTTGTGCATTTTTCGCTGTGTGAAATTCACAGTAATCGAGATCAAGTGAAGCCTTCTTTGTTTTTGCGAAAAATGTGAAAAAGGGGAATGCTTGCATAATTCATACAATTGATCAACTAACTGACATTCGAAAGTGTTAATGAACATGTCTGTTGTTTTCGTATTCACGACATCCAGTTATGTGTCTGGCATTACCCACCCACCTTTTTTTATTAAAAGTTCAAATGAAGGACAATGACATAGCTTTTCTACTACCAAGCATGATATGCAAAGATTCTTCTCTCAATATACCAGTATTTTCATTTTATTTACCTGGTTGCAAGGCTCGTTTTCATTTTTGAATGTACATGTAGCATTGATGAATATCTAATGAAGTCGAACAGAAAAAAGGAAGAGCGATATTGCAATATCACGTGACGTGGCGAGAGAATGACGCAATTTCATCTGAAAACTTTTGTCTGTTTATGTGCCCAATTTTCGCCATTTGCGGAATGTTTTACTTTTCTGTTACAATTAAAAAAAAATGCAGCTGAAACGCATCGAAAGGTCTCAGAAACTTATGGTGAAGCTGCTCTGAGTAAAAGAACGTGTCGGGAGTGGTTTCAACGTTTTAGAAATGGTGATTTCGATGTCGAAGACAAACATGGTGGGGGAAGAGAAAAAACCTGCAAAGATGAACAACTAGAAGCATTGCTTGATGAAGATCCGTGCCAAACTCAAGAAGAGCTTGCCGAATCGTTGGGAGTGAGTCAGTAAGCTATTTCAAAACGTCTCAAGGTTTTAGGCATGATTCAGAAAGAAGAAAACTGGGTGCCGTACGAGTTGAAACCAAGGGATATCGAGCGCCGTCTATTTGTATGTGAGCAACTGCTTCAAAGACAAAATCGTAAGGGGTTTGTACATCGAATCGTAACCGGTGGTGAAAAGTGGGTTCGATACGATAATCGTAAACGCAGAAAATCATGGGGAAAGCCCGGGCATGCTACTTCGTCGAAGGCAAAACTGAATATTCACGGCGCCAAGGTTATGATTTGTATTTGGTGGGATCAGCTCGGTGTGGTTTACTACGAGCTCTTAAAACCGGGTGAAACCATCACAGGAGATCGATGCCGAACGCAACTGATGCGCCTTAGTAGCGCACTAAAAGAAAAGCGGCCACAGTATCAAGAGCGACATGACAAAGTCATCCTCCAACACGACAATGCTCGGCCTCACGTCGCAAAAGTGGTCAAAAAGTACCTGAAAACGCTGAAATGAGAAGTCTTGCCCCACACGTCGTATTCCCCAGATGTCGCCCCTTCTGACTTCCACCTATTCCGTTCGATGGCACACGGCCTGGCAGATCAACATTTTCAATCCTTCGAAGAGTTGGAAAAATGGATAGCGTCAAAAGAGGACTCCTTTTATCGAACCGGGATCCGAAAATTGCCGGAAAGATGGGAGAAAGTTGTTGACGGACAATACTTTGAATAATACATCTGTAAGAACTTTTTCGCAATAAAGCTTTTAATTTTGGAAAAAATGGCGGAAGCAAAGTTGTATACCTGATAATAATAACAAATTTTAGATGAAAAATTGCAAAAAATAAAAATGCATTTCTATTAATTTCATTCTTTCTGGTATTTTTATAATTTTTGAAAATGCTTTCAATTTTTATTTTCATTGCATATTTTCTTGAGTCGAATCACTTAATTCCATGAACAATAGAGTAATTATTATATAAAAATGCAAATAACTCATACGTCGTTCTCAGAATTTGTTTTACAATGTCGATATTGTGGATGACGCACTTTTCTTTCCAATTTTCACACCTTCCCTACCCCATATAACCCCCCTTGAATGAGTCCTGCGAACGGGCCTCGCCTGTGCAAAATTAATGTTTTGCAATACAGAAGACATGTAGTTTCGAATCGCAAAACCGAAGCAAGTTAATACTGATTTTAAAAACTTTTCTGTTGTTAATTTATGGAACTACTTTTCTAACGCTCACAAATACACACACAGACATTTTGCATAGTTTTTCTTTGTGCGAAAGACAAAAAGTAACGTAATAATAAAAATAATAAAATATTTATATAAATTATAATAAACATAAGATTGGACAAAATAACAGTTTCCACATTTATATTACATAAAGACTGTCCCAAAAAGTATGGACGCACTTTGATTTCGCTGTAAATAATTCACAAGTGTTAGATATTCAAATTTTATTCGATACACTGATAATATTAGACTACAACAACAGAATATTATTCTCAACATTTGCTACTTAGCCATTGCAAACTAGCTGGCGCACCTTCTTGCGAACTGTTGAATGGTTTCGGCTGCCGAGACATGTTTCCTAAGATGTGCCTTCGTTAATGCCCAAAATTCCTCAATTGGTCGAAGTTGTGGGCAATTTGGTGGATTCATGTCTTTTGGTACCATTCTACCGTTGATTTCGAGAAGTGGCAAGAAGCAAGATCTGGCCAGAAGACAACAGGATCCTTGTGGCTTCGAATCATGGGTAGAAGTCGTTTTTGTAAACATTCATTGATGTATATTTCGCTGTTCATTGAATCAGTGGTGATGAAGGGTTTCGAAATCTTACCGCAGATACAAATTGCTTGCCGGACCATAGTTTTCTTACCAAATTTTTCGACTTCAATCGATGTCTCGGACTGGTTTAACACTTGCCCTTCTCGCACCGTATGATATTGTGGTCCAGCCAAGAATTTGTAATCGAGTTTCACGTAGGTTTCGTCGTCCATGATTATGCAGTTCAAATTTCCAGCAAAAATCGTATTGTACAACTTTCGAACCCTCGGCCTGATCGATGCTTCTTGTTTTGGACTACGTTTTGGTTGTTTCTGCTTCTTACAGGTTCGAAGATTCAAACGTTCTTTAGCACGAAGAACATTTGACTTCGAAGTGCCCACTTTTTTTGCCACATCCCGAACTGAGACCTCCTTCTTTTGCTCGAACGCCTTCAGTTACGTTTATCCAACTGAGGGTTAGCAGGACCTTTTTTTCGACCCGTTTTCGGTTTATCCTCAAAGGTGTTATCCTCACCGAACTTTCTGATTGCATTTCGCACGTCTTTTTCACTTACTCCTTCCATTTTTGCTATCTTTCTCAGTGACAGTCCGCGTTCTGTGCACCATTTGTACACAATTTTTCGACGTTGTTCTGCTGAAAGTCCACGCATTTCGAAACAAACTAATGAAAACGAATAAACTGCACAAGTGGTTAGAGAAGAGTGTAAACCACAGGACGCAGTCATAAAAATTGACAGATTCTGAACCGTAGCAGCGGTTTTTTGGTTGCGCCCATACTTTCTGGGACAGTCTTTAGGTCGTACTAACAAACTTAGGAAACCAACCAATGTTGAATAACCTTAAAGAAGATTTCTCCTTTGCTACCAATACAATAATCTGCGCAAAAGAATCATAGGAGAAGGTATTATAATTCGTCCCTGATAGTAAAAACGGACTCTTCTACTTTTTCAAGACTTTTCTAAACGACTTGAATACAATAAAATGAGTATTGTAAGAAATCGTTTATTTTCTAAGTAGCTGTCATTTATACAAACAATGTGATAAACATTGAGGGCCAGCTTCGAGCCAGTCAGCATGGAAAACTTATTGGAATTCATTGGTTTTTCAATTATTATGAATACAATGAATCAACGCTTGATTTTGCTTTCAAAATCGATTGAATAATAAGGAACTACGAAATAACTTTATATTCAATTTCGTGCCCCAAATATGTGCTTGAGAAAAGATTCACTAAATAATTTTAACTGCATGGTATGATGAACTATTAGTTATAATTGGAATGTATTCCAATAATGTAATCTAAGAAATTATTAAACTATTGATGATTTCTGGCACCGGAGGCCAGAGGCTGTTTGGTCTTCGGTTCGTTATCGTTGAAACAGACATTTCTAGACTCATCATGCTATACAATTCCGAAAGTCGCTTCCGAAAAAAAGTTAATGGTGAATACTTTTACGTAAATTCTATCTCATCGGCGGGGAGAGCCGGGTGAACGACTGGCAAAGATATCGAAAATACTTGAATGTTCTCTTGTCTTCAACCGTTCTTTTGAAGGAGAATCGATGTTTGCTACTAAAATCAGGCATATACATGGTTAGCAACTTAGTCAATACATATACATATAACCTCATGTTAATCATTCCTAATTACTCATGATTTATAGCTCTAGTGTAAGAGTAATCACTAACAATGATGATTGAATCAGCATATATTCAAAGTGTGAAGAATTCTAAAATCCATTACGTCCCGTCTTTTTTACAAGCCAATATAACGAGAGGTAAACCCACTGCGCTCAATCATTGAAAAAAGTTCTTGTTTCTATGTGGCCGTTTTTCTTGGTACGCTTTGTGCGACGGTTCGTTCAACTGAAGCGGATAAAATTTTGCGCGTATTTTATGACGCTACATTTCACCTTAAGCAAAGACATCATATTAACAAGATATCCAGCTCTCACATTTCCCGAACAAATCTTTGGCAACATCCTTTTTTGCGACCATGGCGCCCTCAGGCGAGTCCGCCTCGAATCACGTACATAGAAGTAGGGGAGAGAAATGTCAAATTCGTACGCGCCAAAATAGCAGCACTGCACACCCATACAATTGACATGGCATGTTGAATGAGACGCCGTGCGATGGCGTTGCTGAACTGAAGATTGAGATCGCTCCAAGCTGACAGGGTCTGCCTTAAGGTAGCGCTTCGCCGTGATCACGGGAGTTCGCTGCCTATCCCGGGGTTTCACGTACTTTACCCAAAATTGTGAGAAAACGGGGAAGAAAACGG
Organism: Malaya genurostris; assembly: GCF_030247185.1. Taxonomy (NCBI): domain Eukaryota; kingdom Metazoa; phylum Arthropoda; class Insecta; order Diptera; family Culicidae; genus Malaya; species Malaya genurostris. Next base: position 62,135,279 of record NC_080570.1, on the reverse strand, counting down.
AAATTCCAAGAACATACAATTCTAGATAATTTATTTTTCTATCGATTCGTATATAAATTGTGCCTGATAAACGTTTTTATCGAAAGATTTCGTGCGAGTTATAAAAATAAATGAGTTTTTCCTTATTCTTTCGCACGCACACAATGTCAACGCATGCATTGGGGTGTGCAAAAGGCCACATGCAGTAGACGCTAACAACATTTCTTTTGTTTTCGTTGTCCGTTCTCTCTGAGTGAACGTTGAATATAGATAAGTAGAAAATGTAAGTAAGTGTTACTACTTTGTAAAATAATTTCTATTCATGTTTCAGTAGAACCAGAAATCAGTAATGATTTTCATCGCTACTAGCTTTGACGCTTTGTTGAAAACGTAGCACATCCCTACATATACGAGTTGTTTATAGCGAGAAAAAGAAAAAAAGAAAACAAATTGTTTAACAAAACTCGCACGAAATCTCGCGAAAGAAAAGCTTTCTAACTGATATTTTTCGCCAAATGCATAGTAAAATCATTTATCTACAATCGTATGTTTTTGATTTTCCGTGAATCGGATTAGTATTGGAGAAATTGGCAATTAAGGGTGAAATTTCGGCGACATAGCAAGAGGAAGCAGTGAGTAGTCTCGCTTCGACCTGACCACGGCGAAGCGCTACCTTAAAGAAGATTTCTCCTTTGCTACCAATACAATAATCTGCGCAAAAGAATCATAGGAGAAGGTATTATAATTCGTCCCTGATAGCAAAAACGGACTCTTCTACTTTTTCAAGACTTTTCTAAACAAAAGTTTTATCACTAGCACTATCTTTTCGTAAGATTTTTCTTCTATGCAAGTTTGGCAGCTTTCGTTTGCTGGAAAATATATAAAAAAAAGTGATAATATTAGGCAGTTTTCCGATGCAAGGTTTTGTTTCGACTAAAAAAGCAAATTATCGGTATAAAACGTCTAATGGTCTACTTAGTAACTAACTTCTAGCCATGCTAATGCCTCTATTTACGGTATAAACATGCAGAGAAATAAAACCATTTCTTTGATATATTAATTTTCTCATAACAGTCAGTGTAAAGTGTGTAAATTATGTTTAGTGTGTAAATTATCGTTGCCGAGTTTCAGCGAAATTTTGCTGAAGTTTGCCGAGCTGTAATTCCACCAAGTACAACCAGCAAAAGCTCTTAGCTGACTTAGCAACTCACAACTGTCAAAATTTCACTGAAAATCAGTAAATAGTTATGTTCTTTGCTGAACATTTCAGTAAATCAATGCAGAAATTAATAACAGTATTTTACTAAAAATTCAATAAATACGATGTAATTAATGAACGATTTGGCATTCATTGCCTATTACTGCACTTACAGTATACAATGTTTCACTGAACTAATTACAGTAAGTCGTTTTGCTGATACAAAATACGAACAATTGGTGTGTACGGATTTAAAAATATTGTTCTACAGATTTATAACGATTATTGAAACAAAATCTAATATTGGAAGGAACAAAAATATATCTTCCCGATTGCAATTATTTGATTACGCAAATAATTTCTGTTGCAAATACTATTTCTTTTCCTGCTTTTTGACTATTTTTCGGCCCCCTGTCACGACGCCATCTTGATGAGATAAAAATAGGAACATCAAAATCAGCTGATTTCAACCTAAATAAACAATTAGTAATGCAATCATTTTACGATTTACCTTGTCTATTGCACGAAAATTAGAGATTTTTGGGTCGATTCTTTCACAATAACTTGTTGTTTTACCTAAAATACAGTAGATATTAAAACATCGCACTGTTCCGAAACGCGAGGGGCCCAACGTAATCGGTGTACTTTCTAATTGCTGGTGCTAACATACCGATACTATTTTGACATTCCAAGGGCATAATATATCAATTCTCATCACTTCTACCGGAATCATTGAAAATTACGTTCCTCAGCCGTATTGCAATGAAATACTCACATTCTCGAGGAAAATATATTAATACATTTAGAGCAAATTAGCAGCTAGAAGTTTTATATTGAAGATCTATAATAGAACTGCAACTGTAACTAACGTATCCCCAGCAAGCCGTTCTAGTTTTATTTATTCGAACAGTTCTTCTGTCAAATTTAAAACTGGCATACGATGTCGTTCTATTTTCTCTGTAATTGAAACACGAGTAGAACAGTGTTGGGGCTGTCAGTTTTTCTTGTTATAAAAGCCAGGTTTAAATTTAAAAACTGACATAAATTATATATCTAGAACTAGAACACTACTGACTTACATAGAACTAAATTACATCTAGAACTAGAACACTACTGAATATGCTCTTAGAAATATCTCAATGTTTTTTTTTAAGTTGGCATAGTTATTAGAACACTTTCCCCTATAAAGAGATGAACTAGTGTGACGGTACCCCCATTCGTCTTAGCTGTAGTAGTTTCTCAAACCAAAAGTAAGAGCGAGAATAGGTGCATCCGTACATTTGTGGAGCTTTTTTATCTACAGAATTGCTTCTTGAAGCCGAAGCGAAGATGCTGTTTTCGATTTTATCAAAATTCGTTGATCGAAAATCGAGTAATACGCAAAATAACTTGACGACTCAACTAATGAGATGACTATTGGTACAGTAACCCTACTAAATGAACTGATATTTACACCTTTTGCGTTTTACAACTATGGCTGTTTTCCTAATCTTCTCATTGTAGTCCCAGACAAGATCTGAAAAGGACGGGCATGAATAGTTTTACATCTTGTTGCCTCGAACATTCATGGCGCATAAATCGATCAATAATAATTTGTGAGTCCCTTTTCCTATCATTTTATCGTATGACGATTAAAAAAACGGATAAGCGTCCTGGGGTAATTCACTGGTCCTGTACTTATGCTATATCCGATTATATTTATTACGATTCGCACAACGCGGGCTGGCGATGTCCACCGGCGAAATCTCGATTAATTAGCATCGATATGAATTCCGTAAAAAAAATCCAGTTCATCCAGTTTGTACGGCAATCGTTTGCAAAGCGGATAAAAAAGGCAGTAAAGCATCCTCTAGTTCAGAAACTAATTGCCCATAAACTTCCGATTGATTGCACAAATTTCCTTTGATGATCTGATTGATGACGAGTTTCCCGGGGCTCGAGTCACGGTCAGACCATTCAACACGGTCAAACGACCCGTCCCCGTCTTCAATCGTTTCCGGAATTTTTAAAAGTTCTTCCCAATTGCCTACGTGTCCATACTTTCTTTCATGACCGTTTTTACCCTTTTTCGCTGAACCAAATCCGAAAGACATCAAGGATAGTCATTTAACGACAGGGGTGTCAAGTTGAATTTTCAATTTTCTACATACAATATTTGAATCATGGTCGCATTCAAATTGCTTCTACTAAAGCAAAATAAGGATCCTCAAAACTCGAAAGTCTGCAGATATCAGCCACATTTGTTACTTTTGTTCAAAGAAATCAGCAAAAGTGGCATCCCTGGTTTGAAGCCATCGGCTCACTTTGATGGGGGCAATACTTTTTCTTCTTCAATTTCGGCAAGCCTCAACAAGCTTGACGCATTCGTAGTCGAATGGCAGTCGGAAGCAGATGCAGGAAGTGCTTCTATCAAATTACTGTTTACTCATCCCTCGTCCTTTGCTGTCTCTTTCTTTTGCAGATCCCAGCACGGCCGACCTCAAGAAGCAACAGCGTATGACCGATCGGATGAACGCATTCAACGCCAAATACCAGCGAACGATCGAAAGTAACGACATTAATGGGGGTGGCGCGGACGGTAATAGCCTCTTGGGAGCCGCCAGTAATAGCAAGGTAAAATTAAAGACACTCACTCTCTTATCCACACCAGTCAGGAATGAAATGGGCGTATCGATTTTTCTATTACTTCCCGGTAGCACTTGAAACGTCTTTTTCGTAGGGTAGCAGTTTTCATATATATGTCAACTGATTCCACACAAATTCAGTAACTAATTATTGCAACCACATTATATAGGAAGATTTGAGTTGATTGTATGTAAAATAACCAACGAATAGGATGGTATACTGTCCAAAAAGATAATATCAGGTGGAATTACCCTAATTGGCTAACGAGCTTGAGATTGACATATAATGCGGATAAGCAGGAATAATTTAAAATTGAAACGGTTTTCTGCTAACTCAAGAACATTGAACTTTAAAAATTTTCTTCTGGGGAAGGAAGGAAGGATAATTTTATTAAAACTCATATAAAATAGAATTAGCAGAAGACCGATATAGAAAAACATTTCACCATTCATATTTCAATAGCTAAACCACTCTTGAGGAACAACATAATTCTATTGAACAGACTTGACACATTCTGGTTAGCGTCATCTCACTTGAGATGACGCCGATTTAATGGTACAGCATCTTAGGCTATATTGCCAGATAGTTTTTGTTTAATGTCCAATGGACTTTCTTTTCACTGGCCTACAAGCGAAAATCTCACTGTGTTGCTACGTCGAGTCAACGAAGTACGGATAAAATTCTTTCTTTCTCGCAAAGCACTCGAATTTTTTTCGCACTAACACGATACAACGTGCTCACCCGTTGAAAATTTTACCGGAAGTCAATTGCGATATCTCAATACACAATTCATCGTTCATTCTGTTCCATAATATTAATACACGGAAAGACCGAAATCATCCTCATGGCGAAAAAATTAGTTGATTTTCTGATTTTAGTCGGTTTTTTGAGACAACGAAAAAAATCTTAATTTTGCTAATTGAGATTTTTTAATTCTCGTTCCCTTAATAATGATAAAATATTGTTTGGAATTACTTTTTTTTGGTTGAACTCACCAATTAAACGTGCTATCATTTCTTAGTTGAGATATACTCTATTTCCATTCAACTAATTTTTCAGTTGAATAGGAAAAATAAAATGTTATTTTCAACTGTAACCGAAAAATCGTTAACACTGTAATAACTACTACCCACTAGATGGCACATTACTACTGAAAAGAATTTTTTCCGTCTTGGTTGTCTTTTCTATTTTGACAGGTATAAATACGATAGCGACTTTCCGTGTTGTATTTATTTATTTATTTATTTATTTATTTATTTACGGAAAAAGATATAAACGAAACATAAACTTGTTTTTCATAAAATTGTTTTTCTTAATCACTGTTTTCAGCGAAATTCATCCTCTCACTAAAAACTTTGAGCATTCGGAAAGCAATAACCAAACACAAGTAGTAGGGAAAGATGTTCGGTTGCCGGCACACCACCGAAACTTTTGACAGAAAGCAGATAGCGTTATTTCGACAAATGTCATGTGTGTGTAATAGCAGCACGTTCTTTTTGTGCCGAATACCAAAGCAAACAGACGCTTGTACTTTTTGCTGCGCTCAAAACAAATTTTAATTGCTTGAAAATCAACACAAAAGTTTTTTATGACTTTTTTTATAGTATCATAAATTGAAAAGCATCAATCAAAATGGTGAATGGATTGAATATTTATGAGATGAAATCGATCTATTGCGTAATTTAATACGCGAAGCCGGTGGAAGACCGGCCAAATCCATTCCAAAGGCGCCACCATCCAAATCATTGGCCAAGAGAGCCAAGGCGAAGTCACCATCAGACAAAGAAGACTTTTATCCAAAACGCCTCCAAAAAGAATAAAATCCTTTTTTTTTCTTTGAATAAGTCTTTACTTATATTTTCCCATTTTTAGCGAAATTTCTTGGGGTGCCGGTAACCGATATCAATCATTTTGCTCATGCCGGTTCAATCATTTTGCTCATGAAATTTCATGAGAAGCCAAGGTTCATGATTTCATGATTAAAAACTAGAGGTTGCAAGACACGACTGATTACGATTACATTAAAAATGAAATAATTGTAAGGTACCCATAATAAATACAAAAATAAAGATTATGTTGGATGCACCAAAAGTCACAAATTACTAACTTGCTCTACTTGTAGTGTTAATATTTTTGGCGAATGATCAAAATGACAATTAAATTCTTCCAGAACAATTAATTCTACTCTATTTTAATGCCTTCAACAAATTTTTACATCGGAAAATTTTTGGAAAATATCCTTTAAATGAAAGTCAATTATGATGATTTCAAAATTGCTTAAAAGATCAATTTCGGATACTAACAACCTCAAGATATAAACCTAAAAAAATGAAACGATTTTATATCATAATAATTTTCAAGACAGAAAACGTACAAACTTAATCATTTTAAAAACAGCGATTAGAGAAGATTTTAAATATTTTGATCGAAAAATGTGAATGTGAAAAATTGTAATAACCGTCAACCAATAAACTCAGTGTTATAGATCGATCGTCTTTCGTTGGTTTTTTTGTTGGTTCGAAGTGTAACCATGACGATATTATGACACTAATTACAATATTTGCGTACGTGAATAAAGAAGCTATTTTCACTAGCAGAATGTCAAAATTTACAGAATTTGTAGTTCAGAAGTTACTGCAGTCTGTTGATGAAAATACAGTGCAATATTATTAAATATTGTTCTAGTACAGCAGTGTAGAAAAAAAATTAAATTCAAATTCCACATTTCCAAATTTTTATGGGTTTCGCATCGAAAAACTATGACCATAAAATTTTTGAATATACTTAAATGGGTTGATCATGATCACTACAGCTGAACTTCCAAAGAATCACTATATTTAGATATCAGAAAACCTGCGTTTATATTTTTCCCTGCTTTACATTAACTGGTACAGGTCATTTTCTATTCTATACTTTAATTCTTTTTTTATGCATGTTGACAACTCGGTCAATGACGTAAAGGGAATGAACATTTTTTTTCTTAACATTGCATGTGCTTTGATTTTTTGTAGCTTAGGTTAGGTTCGCTTTTAAACGATTAGATGTAATATTTAAGATACAGACAATTCGACTAGTTTTCTGCGGTTTATTGTTTTTCATCAATATTATCCGAATCTGTCGTTCCAAAAATCATGGTACCGGCAATAGAATTTTACCCGTGCTCAAAAGAAAAGGGTGCTGGTAACTGAACACTCTCCCCTACTCCGGACGGCGTAGCCCGAGAGAAACATATCATGAAATAACAAGAAGCCACAGAGAAGAGCAACCGCCTACTACTACTATTCTTCACAAACTGTGAAGGATCCTGCTTTCTTGGTCCAAAACTATGTTTCGAACAAATATAAACCTACCTTTCTTTTTGTTTCAATATAGCCTTCAGCTGAAATAACTACAACTAGGTTATAAGATACAACGAACTTCACTTCACTTTTCCACGTAAAAACATTATTACGCACAACCGCATCAAATGCGCAGAAATTCTGTATGAATACATATCGGTTTAGAAATTTAAATGTGGACATATCGTATCACATGCGAAAATCATCAAAACAATTTGCAAGCAGTTTCAACAAGACAATCCTTTTTCATTTTTTTAATGGATTGTTTTGCTTTGACAGTTCTTATGAGTTTTTGGCTAATAAACTTGTTAATAAAACCAAATTCAATGAGAATTTCGTGTTGGATTAAAGTGGTGCTGGTTTGTTTCCAGATTATTCGCCAACTAAACACATTTTATGAAAAAACGAGTTTTATTCAGCATATTCTGAAATTCAACTAATTTAATAGTCATTTTAGAAATTTTGTTGTTAAAATCAACTAATTCAAAAAACAGTAATAGCTAATTTTGGTCGTTCCGTGTATAGTGACCGTATTCGAGCGTTAAGGTGAAATGTAGTCTCAAAAAAGGCACGCAAAATTTGAATCGCTTGAGTTGACCGAATCGTCGCACAAAGCATAACAAGAAAAACCGACACATAGAAACCAGGAATATTTTCGATGATTGAGCGCAGTGGACTTACCACTCGTTTTGTTGGTTTATAAAAAAGACTCATTGATTCGTAATCGATTTTTGAATCCTTCACACTGTGAATATATCCCAATTCAATCGTTATTGTTAGTGATTACTGTTACACTAGAACTATGAATCAAGAGTAATTATGATTGACTAACATGAGGTTATATGTATAAGTAATGACTAACTTGCTTACCATGTATATGCCTGAGTTTAGCAGCAAGCATGGATTCTCCTTAAAAAGAGCGATTCAAGACAAGAAAACATTCAAGTATTTTCGATATCTTTGACAGTAGTTCACCAGATCCTTCACACCGATGAGATGAAATTTATGGAAAAGTATTAATGTGATACGAATGATAGAGCGCGGTCGAATTTCCTTATCGAATAAATCCCTGTTAAAATAAATTACTGGATTGAAATTACTGCCAATATATTCTAGTTCTATTCTAATTTTTATTTTTGCTATAATGATTGGCTACAATCTGAAGTAATACCTAATATATGATATTACACAGCCATGCATTATTGCTTCAGTAACATCAATGCATTGAACTCAACAGAAATCTACATTACTAGCTATATAAACGACAGTTACTTAGAAAATAAACGATTTCTCACAACACCCATTTTATTGTATTCAACTCGTTCTTATTTCCACACAAAGCCCAATGCTACATAAATTCGTGTCATTATTTGATATGTAATTTTTGCTAACGGTATAACGCCACGGTGAATTTTTCACACTACCACCATACAAAACAGCAGTGCGCAAGCAATAAAAAATTACGGAAAAGTTTATGTTTTTTTTTTATTTCGGTTGTTTTGGCTAAAATTTTATAATTTTGAGGTGCATTTTCAGATTCTTTGTGAAATTCTGCTGCAAAAACTACTTTTCAGTTCTAAAACCATCTCCGTGGAACGGAACAGTAACCGTTTACACAAAAACCAATTACGGCTCGGCAAAGAAAAATTTCCAAATTCTTAGAATACTTAGTAGTGATAAATTTAATTGCGAAAACTTAAGTGTTTTAGTTAATGAAAAAATCGTTAAGTGTTTTAGTTTTTTTCGGTTTAGTTTTTGAATAATTGACCAAACAGGCGACGGGCGCATTCCGCTACATTTCACCTTAAGGAAGCACCTTGTTACTTTGTATATACACTGATATAAATCGACACTTTTGACTAATATGCATCACATTTAATTTCTTAAACTAAACTAAGTGAATCACTCCGAATCTTTTTCAAATGATGTCAAGTTTTGAATTAATGTAATATATTCGGTGTATTGATACGTAATTGGGTAAATATTATAATTTTAATGTAAAATCTTATTTTCGTTTGTGTCCCTCTATTCTTCAAAAATTGAATGATTTTGATTTACAATTCCATTACCTAAAAATACAAACATCCTCTGGGTCACATAAAAAAGGATGAAAGAATTCCGTAGTCCAACAGTAAGATATTTCAAAAGACTGCGTCAACAAGTGGCAGTTTCCCCTTTGTTTACTTTCTCTTCCGGTTGTAGTGCAGTATATATAAAATTTTTCATTATTTTCCCGTTCTATCAAATAGTCCATGATTTCAAGTTTTATTTCATAAAAAGAGTTGAATGGTTGGTGTAGTAAATATAACGAAAAATAAACAAGAAGAGCATTATTGAAAACCCGTCAAATAGGATGATTATCCGGATAAGGATGTGAGTCGACATTGTTTAGTTTTCAAGATAACTAGGAAACCCTTGCAGAATATATAAAAGTAAATACACTGTTATTATAGTGTATACCGTAATGGGTAGTATCTATTTAAGGTATGAGAAATAATTGCTTGTTCAAAAAAATATATATTTGTATAAAATAAATAAAAAAATATTATTCTGACAGGAAAGTATGAAAGGGTAGTAACGCAATGAAAACGCAAACTTAATACCAGCGTTGCGGACGGAATGTAACGCAATGAGAAAACGCGAAATGTGTGAACCGGATGCTCCTCGGCCGATAAAAATTGCGCTATAATTCAATTAGTGAAGCGTAGTTGTGGAGATTAGACGGCGAAACACTTTCGGATTACAAATTATCCGATCAAAAAAAATCTTAGGCGGTTACGACAGTTGGGAGCTGAAACACTGCGTCAATGATGGAGGTTTTAAAAAATTTACCGACAATTAATATGACTGTGACACGTCGGTCAATAAGTCCCCCTCTAGCGTTCAATAGAAACATCTTCCAGATGTCATCAGCAAAATTTCATAATGTTCGGTTCATTAGTGTGTTTATTATTATGTTTTCAGTGAAAGCTACCGTTAGAAACAATGGGGGATAAATCATAAAACATTGAAAATAATACTGCGCATGCAAACAAATGGCATGATATGCACTATTCGGGTTCTGCTTCAAGCCAATCGACCATTATTGAATGGTATGCTAAACTTAAACACGGTCGAGCAAACACCGATGATGCACCGCGCTATTGTCGCCCAAAGAACGCTGTTGTTCCGGAAATCGTTTCAAAAGTTCATTCCATCGTTATGGAAAATCGGAAAAGGGTACTTGCATAGGATAGCTGACAACGTGAAGATATCGAAAGGAAGTGTATTCACTTTTTCGCATCAGCATTTGAATATGAAAAAATGTTTGCACAGTGGGCAATGGTGTATTCAAGCATAAACGTCAATCGGAACGTTATCATAAATTTGAAATGCAAATTTTAACAATTTTTTGTAAATATAGCTTTGGTTAGTTTGGTAAATTGCTCGGAAATTGGTCCATATTCGCTGTACTCCTGTTCCCATATCTGGCTCAGCAATAAAGAAATAATTCGGTTCGAAAATTGCTTTTCGAACAGAATCAAACAGTAGTAATATCGCCGGAATAAGGTACATCGACCGAAAATCAATTTTTCGTTCTTAAGTATCAATCACTAACAATTGGTCTTCTTGCGAATCGTGCAATCATGTCTAGATTGCCTGATATAAATGTAAAATCAACGCATTTCAGTGCCATCAAAGAAACGTCAAAACAACGCGTCACATCAAAAGAAGTAATAAAACAAATCTTTCGGGCACGCAGAACAATGCAACCAATTTGCCTCGGTACGTAACGATTGTTGTTTCCAGCGTACCAACCTTACAGCATTTCTTTTTTGAAACGCAGTTTCCATTTTTTTTTTGTCATAGCTCACCTCACTTGGAGAGATGTCGTTTTGTTTCGTTGCCAACATTCTCGATCAATTTTCAGTCCACCTTTACGGAGAAACTTTTTTTCCTATGTTTGTCATTTTTCAATTATATCCATTTAAATAAAATCGGTTAAAAAAGTTTAACCCATTTTAAAAGAAAGTCGAGATACATGTTATAAAAACCATCCTTCAAGGGGAGTCAACGTGACGTGAAATAACGGGAACGAAAACTGCAGAACACAGTTTTCGCCTAGAGCATGCGCTGCTTCTCAATAGATAACGAAGCGTATTCAAAAGTATTAACTATTAAGGAGCGAGATACTTTTCAAGCGTATGAGTAATATCATCAATGTGTACGTAAGAACAGATTTCGGTGCTCTCTTTCCTGATTTTATTCAATAAATCTTCCATATGGTTGAAAAATAAACAAATCAGTTCATTCTGCTTAGAATTGCAATTCAAGAAAAGCGAAAATCTTAGTCTAAATCCCTTCCGTTTTTCTGAAAACTGCTCGAGAAAAAATAATTCAATTTCAGCTTACTTCCACCAACCCATTTGATTAGCAATAAACACATTCCTATATGGATTTACTCTTGCAGAAATTATTGCGAGGTAAAGATTTACGTACCTTCTATAAGTAAACTCGCAAAATAGGAACCTTTAATTTAACACGCGAAAGGAAATGGATATTAAAGGTAATTTTTTTTATTTTTCCGGAAAGCTTTTTTGAGCAAAAAATATGTAGTTTTGATTATTTTGTGTAGCGCGATCTAATACAAATGCATTGAAGCAATGTAGCTAGCTTTTTATTAGGGAATTAAATTCTACATTCATAAAATGTAAGCAATTTTCCATCAAACATTGGCGAAAAATTGTTCTAAACTGATATTTTATCGAAAAAGCCGACTTAACATTCGTTAGAGAATAAATTTTTGCTAAAAAAGACTGTTTTAAACTCAATCGTTCAAGCCACGTTGATAAACTGGTTGCACTGCATATATAAATACAGAGATCTATGGCATACGTACCAAATTAAATGTACGTAACACACAAATTACCAACACAAAAAACTTGGTTTACATTTGATCCTTAAGCATTGCAGTAATCGTAATTTTACACGATTCGTGAAGATGATGATGTTTATAAGACCGTTTTTCCTTTCTCTATGGAAAGATAATAGAATTGCTTGGAAACCCCATTTTCGAAAAGAACATGGGAAGGTCAAATGGCTGTCGCTTCAGATTCTTGTTTTATAATGGTCTAGCTGACCCGTCGAACTTCGTTTCGCCTAATTTTTTTTTCTATTTATATTTTTGGACGCAGAGTGATCAAACGTTTAATGTTGTTAACGCTTCTCTCCACTATTTTTCTGATCAACCTAAAATCAACGGAATTCGACACACATTCGCTGTAGTCCAAAAAAGAAATATCATCAAAAATTAATGTAAAAATGTGAAATACTTGTGTTAAGCAAAAATTGAGCAAAGGTACAGATTATCATCTCATCCTTTGAATCAAAGCACTGAACAGAGATCTCTCTCTCTCTAATGGCTTCGACATAGAGGATATAAGGTGCCACGTTTTCTCTTCCAGATGTGATTCTTGCTTTCGGTAATGGATAAAAAGCTCACTAACCAGAATTTTGTATTGATAAGCCTAACACAATGTTGAAGAGTTTCTCTTCTAGAGTTGTTCATTCAGTAGAGTAGGATATGTTTACAGTTTGTATTTAGCCCAAGTAACTAAAAGTTCGTAAAAAAAGATTTGGCTTAAAGAATTACTCTTACTCGAATGTTCACCCGACTCTACAGAACAAACTTTGCTGCTTTTACAGCTTTTAAGCAGTAAAAAAGTTTTCTCAGAACTTGTTCTGTACGTTCAAGTTGCCAAAAAGTACCCCGCGTACTTGCGAGCTTTAATAAAATGGATATTTTCAGGTACTGCGGAACTTTTTGGTTGCTTGGAGAGACGACGCTTGCATTTTTTTTTCATCCTACTAATTCTAATATTCTTCACATAATATGAATTATGAAATGACAGTCTCGTTCCATTATGGTAATCATCTTGAACATTGCTATAATTACCACTTATTATGTGAGCTTAGTGTAATCTAAACCATTAGAAAGCAAAATGCAAAGAAAATCTCTTAGTTTGACCTTAGCGCTTCTACAGCACAATCTTTTCATTGATTCTTTCAAAAATATTCTGATTAGTTAAACTCGCGCCCGCGATGGCCAATACTATTCATCTGACTCCAATTCATCAACTGGTAAATGATATCAAAACTTTTTTTTCCGGCCTACAGGAGTTTTCTAGAACATATGATTGAACATTCCATCATTATGTCATTTGGCAAGCAATAATTTTGATACCCAATTAAGCACGTGGCATGTGCTATGTCCATATGAAACAACTCGTAGCGCGGCAAACAACAATTTCAACAATCTAGTATTCTTTTCTTCGGTGACCAAAGACTTATGCAACCCGTTATGTGCCAAACACCTATCGATGATCTAGTAAGCATGGGTGACTTTTTCAGTGGAAAATTCCATTGTCCATACAAAAAAAACTTTATGGATTTTTCCTACTTTTCCGGCAAGTTTTCCTAATTTTTTTGATGTACGAACCCGCTCTGAGTGACACTATTTTAATTTCGTTTCACATATGATCCTGTAGTTCCGGAACCAGAAGTCGGATCCATTTACTTTACAATTAGTGAGAATCTAGGTGGGAGGAGTTAGAACGCGCAGTGTAAGTCAGGTTTAACCAATGGGATCAGTTGTATAACGTCGGCCATTGTATGTTTTGCGAGTAAGAGAGGAAATAAGCTTCTTGATGAGAGTGAGCGGGTGTGATACGGAGAAGAGCGGGCGATAGCATGTTGGGTTATTCTCGTGAGTGTCGGCTTGAGTTAGTGTGTGTTCTTGAGTTACTTGTCGTTCTAGTTCTTGCCGGTTGGTATTCAATTGTGGGCATGAGGGGAGTCAAGGAAAGGGGAAGTGTCACAGTAGGTCAGGTATGTTTATTTTCAATGCAACGGTGTGAAACTTAATGCTTCCTCATTTCGGTCGTCGAAATTTATGTCTACGTAGCTCCTTTCTTTGGGTCAGCGTAAAGTGCATTCATGTAGGTTGCCTTCATGTAGGTAATGTATTTGTTTCATGTAGGTTTTTGGGTTTTCGTGGAATGCTGTCGAGTGGAAATTTGTCGAGTGCGTGTTTATGGAAATTTGTCAAGTGCGTGTGGTCTGGGGTGTGAGAAAGATTTAGTCTTGAATATTTTACATGGTCTGAAATGTGTGAGGAGATTTAGTGTTAAATGCTCATATTACAAAACATTACTTTGTCATTCAACGCTCAAAACTCTTACTACTGGAATAAGAGGAAAAGTCGCTTACACAAAAATATCGATATCTCCGTTAAAAATGGACGGATTTTAACAATCTATGGCTTGTTGGATAGCTATTACCGTACAGATACACATACACACAGGGACATTTGCTCAGTTTGTCGAGCTGAGTCGATTGATATATGACACTAGGCCCTCCGGGTCTCGGAAAAGTTTTCTAAAGTTTGAGCGAATTCTATACCTATTTTTTATATACGTAAAAAAATGTAGTAAATTGTTAAACTAATACATTGCATAAATGAAAAGATAATTTTAGACATCAAAATATCCTTGTGTTGAACATAAAAATCAATTGAATCAATTATTTCAACTGCAAAATCGATTGTTTGTTTTTTACAGAAAGTCTGAAATTTCACATAATTCCGATCACGTTACCAATTGTATTGTACGCGGTTAGAAATCCATTGCCGGTACCATGGTTAAGAAATTATGAAAATCGTAAAACATGTCTTCTTTTGGGATCTTCAGTTCAGCAACGCCATCGCACGGCATCACATACAACATATCATGTCAATTGTATGGGTGCGCAGTGCTGCTATTTTGGCGCGCACGAATTTGACATTTCTCGGTTAATTTTTCAAAAGGGCGTATAAGCAAGTGACAGTTTCTCTTTGTTTACTTTCTCTTCTATTAATTACCAAGCGGTTTCCACGTTTATCACTCAACTCTTTGCATGAAATGATACCCGAAACTTTCGACTTTCAAACAGAATAGTGATATCAAAGAAAATATTTTTATTCACATCACAATAATCGAAAGAGAGAGTGATTAAAGAGAAACTGTCACTTGCTTATACACCCTTTTGAAAAACTAACCGAGATTTCTCTCCTCTGCTTCTATATGTTATGTACGAGATTCGATGCGGACTCGCCTTAGGGCACCATGTTCGCAAAAAAGGATGTTGACAATGATTTGTTCGGGAAATGTGAGAGCTGAATATCTTGTTAATATGATGTCTTTGCTATTGGCTATGTTGATTCTATGAGCAAAATGATGAGTTATTGCTCATGATATGAATCATTTTGCTCAAAAAATCGTTAGTAATAAGAGTAATCCTATAAGAAGATATGTTTCATAATTTTCATAATTTAATCATGGTACCGGTAATGAATTTGTATCCGTGTAGAGATAACTAATATCAACTGTTAGAAGTTCGTCAAAAATACCGTTTTCGCTAGAGATTTGGTTTTCTTTCAACTCTAAAATCTTTCTTGTTACGAATACATTACCCGAATAAACTATCGAACAATTCATAATATTTTATTGCTCTCCATAAATGGTTCATTGTGATTATGAGTCTGCTGTAAAACCATCAGCAACTACGTAAAACCGGGTACTTTTTGTCAAATTAATTTTATTCTAGTATCCTGTATGTGAATTGTAAGTTTGAAAGATAAAACGAATATCTGCACTACACAGCTTTAAACGATCTCATCTTTTTCAACTCTAACTGTCTAACAATTCCAGAACATGTTGAGCTCTTAAAGAAATTGACTATAATCGAGTAGGGAAATCGATGGAGTACGGCACTGTGAGCAGATTCGCTTTAGATTCAAAATACTCGACATCGGATTAACCGGATTAAAGACGCATTCAAACTTCCTGATTGTTCATTTTCACACTTTTCAGACTAATACTTCTTACGTACAGAATAGTTCTTTTTCGACGACAAGCACCATTCATACAAATAAGGGGGTTTGAAGTAACCCCAACTTTTCCCGTTTTTCCCATTTTTTTTTTCACAATACATTTGCTGTTACAAATGGGAGGAGGTGAGGTAAAAAGATAACCCTTTTTCATTTCTGCTCGTTGAATCAGGCATCAAATTCTACCCCGGAGCGCCCTTCGTGGAAACCCCTGACACAAAAAGCTCGAGTTGAAGTGAAGGTAGTTTTATGGCAGTTTATTGTGCGGGTTCTTTTTTCCACGACCGTCCCTCCGAGCATCCAACCTTGTAATTAGTTCTTTTTACAGCTTTCTTTTTTATTCAGTGGTTGGAAGAGGTGAAAATGTAGGAATATGGAAAATATAAAATAAAAGCAAATCTATGAAACTGTTATTGCACCATCACTTTGTACTGTGATAAACCGCATATTTTTAAACTTCCCATTTCCATTTTCAGCTCAAGGAGGAAAAAAATCGCCACTTCAACCATATCAACTCGCAGTACACTTTCACACCAGAGGATATAAAGTATGATAACAAACACTACAAGTATATCAAGTATACCACCTACAAGGGCAAGGTGAGTTCTATCGAGTTTCTTTTCCGCGGTGGCACCGGTAAACAGCGAACAACGATTCAATGGTTTTATTTCTTCTAATTCTCCCTACAGCCCCGCCAACAGCCTCAATACGACGCGTACGGTGGATTTACTTCATCCAGCTCTTCGGGATCGTCCTCCGGTTCCTCTGCTACGTCTCGAATCAGTGAAGACAAGCACAAAATCCGTGGCTACAACGAGGTTCTCGACAAACCGGTCAGCAAGTCACCCAAGTCCACTAACAATGCCGCCCGTAAGTAGATGATTTCCAATGGTTTTGGGTTTAGGTTAAGGACGAAAAGACAAAGCAAATAATTATATTTAATTAATAAATCTTAGAGTTTATTCAGGAATCGAAAACGAAAACGTTCATTACACCTGCACAAGACAAATTTATCTGGTTATTTCATTACATGCAGAATAACGAGAATTTCTGC
The DNA here is from genome assembly GCF_030247185.1 of Malaya genurostris. Classification (NCBI taxonomy): domain Eukaryota; kingdom Metazoa; phylum Arthropoda; class Insecta; order Diptera; family Culicidae; genus Malaya; species Malaya genurostris. Next base: position 62,118,180 of record NC_080570.1, on the reverse strand, counting down.
TTAACATACGGTACCGTATCTACCAAGAAAACGAGTTGGCTCTAACCTCATTTAGCAGCAGTAGACACCAGCACCTGTTCAATCCTTCTGTAGGAAACTATTCGTGTCACAAGCTAGTTCAAAATTGACAGACAACCAATACTCACGGAATTGTTAGAGTAAGGTTACTAGGATCGCGTATATGCTCATCTTAAGACACCACTTGGAACAACAAACGAAAGTTTTTTTTGAACGGAGCCCCGGAGGACCGACCATGTCATATACCATTCGACTCATTCGAGATCACAAAATGTTTGTGTGTATGTGACAAATAATGTGACTCGATTTTCTCTGAGATGGCACAACCGATTTTCACAAACTTAGATTCAAACGAAATGTCTTATAGTCCCATAGACTGCCATTGAATTTTATGCCGATCCGACTTCCGGTTCCGGAATTACAGGCAAATCTATGAGAAAATGCGCACTCAACCGATTTTTACAAAAACAAAGATTAAAATAAGAAGTAGAAAAGTTGATCCAAAGTTAGTTATTTTCTGAGACAACTAGAAAAAATCTTACTTCTGCTAATTTAGATTTTTAATTCTCATTCCCTTAATAATAAAAAATATTTGTTGAAATGGCTATTTATTAGTTTATTTCACCAATTAGCTTAGTCATTTCTTAGCTGAGGCACATTTCATTTCCGTTCAACTAATTTTTTAGTTGAATTTAAGAAATAGAACGTTGTTTTCAACCAACATAAATGGTTGATTCGGTTTCTGTAATTTGCAGCTATATGGCGCTATGTCACCGAAAAAACGTTAACACCGTAGTGACTACTAGCCACTAGATGGCACACTACTACCGAAAAAAAATTCGCGGTTGTCTTTTCTATATTGGCAGGTATAAATACGATGTTGTATTAGAGAAAGAGGCATAAACGAAACATAAACTTCTTTTTGAAAATTTTTCTTCTAAATCACTGTTTTCTTCATTCGACTTCGCGAAATCGACTCTCTCACTGAAAACTTTGAGCACTCGGAAAACAAAAACCGAATACAAGTAGTACACCGGACGGCGTAGCCCGGAAGGTTGGAAGATACAAAAACATCATTTGACATATACAATTAGAGTGCAATATTCGAAACTCACTTCACTGTTCCGCGTAAAAACAATATTACGCACAATCGCTTCAAATGCGCACAAATTCTGAATAAATACACTTTCCACTAAGAGTTTACGCCATTTTTACATATCGGTTTAGAAATTTATATATGGATATATCGTAACACATGCGAAAAACATCAAAACAATTTGCAAGCAGTTTCAACACGACTGTCCTTTTTAGCTTTTTAATGGATTGTTTTGCTTTGACACTTCTCATGAGTTTTTGGTTAATAAACTTGTTAATAAAACCAATTTCATTTTTGTTTTCTTTGTACTGTCCTTCAGCAATGATGGTGATAGATAAATAGAAACAAATTTTCTGATTTTAATAACTAAATTAGTTGTTAATGAGAATTTTGTGTTGGATTGAAATATTACTGGTTTGTGTCCAGGATATTCGCCAACTAAACACATTCTCTAAAAATAAGAGTTTTTTTCAGCAAAGTAAATTCTCAATTTTAACTAATTTCATAGTTGTTTTGGAAATTTTGTTGTTAAAATCAACTAATTCAAAAACAGTAATACGAATTAGGCGCAGAGCTGATTTCGGTCGTTCCGTGCAACATGATAGCGAAACAAAGTGCGAATTTTTATAAAACTTACTGGTTATTTCAACTATTTGGCAGATCTACTTTGGGACTATTAGTGCCCGGTTTCCGGTAATAGTAAAAAAATCTCCAAAAACGGAACTTACTTCGATTTCTCAGCAAATGTTAAACCAATTTTCACAAATCATGATTCAAATCAAAGCTTTCATTGTCTTAAAAGATACTGTGCAATTTCATCCAGATCCGACCTCCGGTTCCGAAATTAGATGGCGATGAGTGTCAAAACTTACAAAATAATGTAAAACCAGTACGCATTGGTACGTGCTGGTGCAGAAGAAGAAAATACCACCGCCTACCACGGTGCGTGCAGGGTTGCCACTTTCAAATCTATATCAACTCGACATAACTGATTACAAATTGAAAAGGGTATGGTAGTCTATACCCAAAGAAAGTTTTTGATTTTAGTCAAGCTTCAAAAAAAAAATCTTGAGAGAATCTTCTAGTGATGTTTTCAAAAATATGAGCAATACGAGAAAGGCAAAATAAATAAATAAATAAAGGCATAATTTCACCACTAGGTGGATTAAAACAAGGTTTCAAGAGGAGAAAATCAAAGTTTTCGAATTTTCCAAGCTTGCTGATTCCAACTGAGATACAAATTTCCAGCATTTTTTCCCCCGTTCACGTTCAACTAAATAATAAAAACCGGAGTAAAATAAACGGTATCTAATTTAGCATTTTTGCATATCGGCATTTTTTTCCTCTTTTGGTACAGACATTTTCGATGAGGGTTTTGTCGAGAGATTGGGAGAACCAGTCCAAGGTGCTATTTCTCTATTTAATTTTCCAAGCGCAACAGATTATCTGGGTAGTTACCCGTTTGAAGGATCCAAGTATTATTATCAGATCCAAAGATCTTCTTGGCCGTCTTCATAAAAATTCATTCAACATTTTAGCTGCATTCAAATTTTAACTGAAAATCTCTAAATAAATAAATAACTCTCAAAAGCATAGTAAGCTGACCGAAATCATTACTGTTTCCTAACCAGGCACGTTTTACTTGAGCTCATACAAAAAAGTGGTTCTATCCGAGAAAATCGTTGTCAAGCAATCGCGCCGTGGCCGTTGATATGGCCGATTGAGCCATGTTGCTAGTGAAAAAAATTGTTTCCTATTACGAAACCTGAGAAATTAATTTATGAATTGCAACTAACACGCAATTTCAATAAAGTGCTCACCTCTTTCCTGAAGTTGATTGTTTGTCTGCTCCATATGAAATTTGTTTGAACCTTTAAACAATTACTCGTAAAACACGTTATAAAACTTTCGCCGTTTGACAGCAAATTTCAAGCGATTCAAGCATATTGACAGAAAAATATATCCAGTCAGAACGAAGTTGTACTTTTTAATAAAATTCCTCGTTTGTTATTCAAGAAGCAATACAGCGAACCTGAACATCATACCTGTTTCGCTTACCAAATAAAATCGTGTCAAATTCAAACATTATGTTTACCCTACAGGAGTGCAGAAATGATGAAGCTTATAATAAATTGATTTCACAATCTATTACTTCAATTTCCATGAAAAAGCTGAGAAGCCAACTAACCTATTCATGTTTTATTTTAGTGGCTGAGGATTTGTTCATAAACGTACATAATCAAACCATTAATAGTTTATCGAAAACTATCCAACAAGAATATGTTTTCACGTGTTTAGTGTTGTACTATTTTCATGGAAATCATATATCTAAATCCGAAATTGTTGCAGGATCTAAATCATGTAACCACAATAGGGATTATTTGGTTGTTTGACGCCAGCATGCTAATCTGCATTGGGGCAACTGCAGGCTTTCACTGGAAGCAATAACCGAACAAGCTAAATCACCTCATATCCCGCATACACTCTATCACACCACACATACACCCACACACACGCACCTACTGGCCGTATTCAACGCAAATTTCCTTGATTAATTTACTCCACACACTCACTAAATTTATTCTGCCTTTATTGCCAACCATTTCAACCAGGCTATCCGACAAAATCGATCGAATGTAAACCGCAGCAGCTGACCGCGATTGGTAACCGACTGCTGGACTGGTTCTCGGTAATCATGGCCGACAGCAAGAAGCGTCGCCAGCATCAGCAGCAGAAGAACAAGGTCCACTTCCCGGCCGCATGCAAACTGGAAGCCCGCTGGATGTTTGGTCACCTGGATCTGAACAACGACGGTGAGCTTTCTTCGCAGGAGTTGTACGACTTGGAGCACGACCAAAACGAACGCTGCATAAAACCGTTCATTGACACGTGCGATTTGGACCAGGATAATACCATCGATCCGCGCGAGTGGTGCCGTTGCTTCGAGAAAACTGACCGACCGTGTGCTGCCGTGCGAAGGCGTCTTGGAAATGATTTGAGTGGTGAGATTAAAAAGAAAACAATTTTCTGTGGATGAAGGAACTTAATTTTGTGCCTATCTTTTCAGGATCCGGATATGCCCCCGATTGCGACAGTCAGGGTTTCTACAAGCCAACACAGTGTCATCAAGCCGTTGGAGTGTGCTGGTGTGTGGATGAGCATGGCGTCGAGTTTGCCAACACACGCACCCGCGGAAAACCGAACTGCGGTAGGTTTTTTGAAGTTTTACTTGATGACAACAGTCTTACTCTGCTTGGTCATTAGCTATAGTCCTGTTACGTTCCTTGCCATCGCGAATAATTATCACTGGATTGTCGTACGGCATCCTAATAACAAACCCAGTCCATTGGAGTCGACTATTTTTTCTGCCGGCAAAAGTTGTTACTTGTTACTACTTACTTTTGTTACCGAAACTCCCAGAATTCATTGTCAATTGAATAACCGTACCTAGTCACTTGAAGCTTTTCTTGCTCAGTTTGTAGTGCCAAGAAGTATACCAGTCCCATTGTCTTAACTGTGGGTAGTGAGCAAGTGCGAATGAATAGACATAAACATCAACTCGATAATCAAAATTCTCTCCCACCATAATGATAAATAGAGGATGGTGGTTCTCAATTGAGTTTTCAATTTGCACCAGCAAGTTAAGATCAATAATTTCGACTGTTTGAAATGTATTGAGATGTGTTTCGAAATATTAAAAATGAACAGTGAAAGATGGTACAATTAATTTATGTTTATTTTGTAATTGATATTTCAGTTATCATGACAGGTTTACTTTCATCCATTATCTTGAGCCAATTCGAATGTTTACATGAACCTCACTTGAAGGCCGCTTTCTCATTCAATTGTAAGAGATAAAATGACGGTGTTTAAACTGAGCTTCGGTAGAAAGAGAAACGAATGAAGAATGGGATGATGCCCATTCGGAGCGACAGCGAAGGGTGTGTGTAAGAATGTGAAGTTTACTGCAGTAGAGTGATCGTCAGTGTGTGTGTGTGTACACATTCGATTTCGATTGAATTGAATGAAGTTTTACGGCACTGGTAGGCAGTACTCGCTCATATTTAATGAAACTTTCTGGAAATGTATACTTTATCACAAAAAGCCACTTTGCGTACTTTGTTTTTTATTTCTCAAAATTAAACTAGATTGTCTTTTGAAACTATTTTTCAAATAGTTAGGGTAAGGGCTCCCTATTTCATCTCATTTGTAAGGACGTTAGCTTAAAAACCTGATTCAGCCACCAAAATTACAACGATTTTTTTATATTTCTTCTTAATTCGCCTTGCTCCACATTGGGAATTGATTCACGTTCCTTGAAATTAAAATAATAATTAAAAAATCAGCTAAAAACACTTCCGATATGCTCACTACTGTGCTCCTAATTTCATCTCAAAGGTTTTATATTCATCCTATCGTTGGTCCTTTATTCATCCCATAAATTAGCAACGGCGACATCAATCAAAACCAAAATATTTCACTATTACACTCTCAGGTTCAAAATGTCAGAATTTTCGTTAAAAAGGGCATAATTCCAACTATGACACTACACACGATATTTTAAAAAAACAGTTAGGAATCATTTCGACGTTTAAAATTTTTTGGATCGTTTTTATTACCTTTCGTTTCAAATTTAAAATTTTACTCTGCAGTTAATTTGGAGAACTAAAAAAACAACAAAAAAAGAATTGTTACTATTTAGGCATTAGCCCTTCTAAAAACAAAATGCAAAATCAGAGATGCCATTCATACAGATTGATCTGTATTGTATAGATTTTTGCGTTCGCGATCGTTAAATCAGATTACAGATTTTCTAAATTTAATACAGATTTATAAAGGTTCATAAAAAGTGAGAAGTAAAACGTTATACTTTTCTCTCTGAGTATCTATTAGTATTTGATTGCAGTACTTCTTTAAAAGTTTATTAATAAACGGACAAATCACATGTTAAAATGGAAATCTTTTGTGCAAATGTTTGATGATGAACACCGATAAACATTTATATTAAAATTGAAAACCAATTTGAATTTGAATTTGATTCATTTTATTAGTGAAAACAGATAGAGCAGATACATATTTTCTATGAAAATATCTGGCATTTCTGTGCACAGCCGATGAAACACACACATTTAACAGTGTTATGGTGACGTATAGCGGAAAGATACCAGTGCTAATAGATTTGCCACAATGGTTATATGATTAGTATTTAATACGCTCTATTTGGTAATATTAGAATCCGATACAGTTTTATTTATATATAAATATCAATGATATAATTAACCTAATGTCACGGATGCCAAAAAATACTTGTTGATGATAATTCAAAGAAGAAAAAATATATTTTTTTATTTAACATTATGAGAAAACTTGGCAACCTTGCGATACGAAATGAGATGAAAACAAAGCGCAATCAAGTTCATTGCTTTTATTGCTTATCAGGTAATTTTAGAAGTCTTTAATCGTTGAATAAACAAGTGGAAAGTGAACATTACTAACTATAAAGTCATCCAACGTTGAATAGTTGTGTAATTGTGTGAAATAGTGATCATGTTTTGAGAAATATACAGAAACATGATGAATTGTAAAACTTCAGACGAAAGTGGTTCCTAAATCAAAAAGTGAGTTTATTTTAAATGGAAAAAGCGATCGTTGAAGGTTTTTAAACTATTTTTTTCGATTGGAAGGTGTGGCAAAACCTAGAATAAATTAAAAGATATGATTAATGTTCAAAGTTATGAAATGAAGGAATGAGATGGAAATTGGAGCTGAGATGAAATAGGGAGCCCTTACCCTACATTGTCGTACAAAGGAGTGTTGCACTAGTGATTTTCACAAAACTGGTTGAGCTTTCGGAAAAAAATCCCTATCGAGTCATACACTGAAAACGATCGATTTTGAAATTTCAAAATCGATTTGCAAAAGAAACATTTATGATGTTAATGCAATTTTGTTCCAGGATAGGTGATTACGTTCTCTTCCAACCGTTCATACATTGCTAGATGGGCAATTTGAGGGGAAAAGTTAATCTAACTAAAACTTTAACTTGTCCAGTACTGATACTTTGCAAATATCGGGCAACTAACGATCTTTCAAATCTACTCACAAATTGAACTTCAGTGGAATGAATCGTGACTTTCAGTTTAGTTTCGATTTCTATATAAAACACAGGAAAAAATCATTTTGGACAACAACAACAACATATTTCCCTGAAAATTCAGTGCCAAAAACGACTCATCCACATCAATAGAACGAACCATCGCACACAGCGAATCGTGCAAACCAATACATCGGAATACGAAATATTTTCAGTAATTGAGCGCAGTGGGTTTACGACACGTTTAGTTCGCTATTGAAACAGGCACTAACTATCTATGGGTATAAACCATGAGTATGTATAACTGACTAATATGAGGGAGACTCATTTGTGTATACATTACATTCAGTCATTCAATGTATAACCAAAATGGTTCTATAACTGATTTTTCACTTATAGCGAAAATGTTCATTCTTTGTCACAGACCCGGATATTTTGCAATTAGGTTTTTTATCGTGACGACACAAATGAACAAATATTCATCCTTGACAGTTCAGCGGTACTGTTTACAAACAAGCTTAAACAAAAATCGAAGAGCACATCTAAAACAATCATCTTTACACTTTGCAACTAGTCACTTTTATTTAATAAATATTAAAAACGAACCGTACTCAATCGTGAACAAATGTTTTAAAACTTTATTTAGGCGGTACGGACCGTAAATGGTCTGATCCAATTTGTCAATAAACAAACAAAAGAAATTTCTGTTTACAAACAGTACTGCTGGACTGTCCAAAAGTGTTCATCCGATTGAGGTTAGCAGTGACGGTAAAAAACTAATAGTACTTCATCTATTTGATTCCAACTATGCATTATTTTATAAAAAAAATTTAATGATATTCAAAAAAGGATTTTATTTATATGAAATGACAACTGGCTGGTAAAATGTTTGCAAAAAAAATTCAATTTTTTATGCGACTATCATAGCAGTATATAAAGTGCTTGGCATTTCGGTGTTTGTCCATCTCGTGGAAAGCTTGACAAGTGGAGAAAAATCATTAGTCAATCTCTTGGATAATAACCGTCCACCACCCTTTTGGTTCTTTTACACAGCGACATGTTGAATTTATATCGATAATAAAATTTGAAGTAATTGTCGAGTGGAGCATGCAGAGCAAGGCTCTAGCTAGGATGGTGGCTACCTGAAGTATTCCAATTCCAAATTTTCACAAAATCAAGTATAAAGAAATACTACCCCTCTACTTGTATAAATATATAAAGTATTCCGGGTAGAATTTATTTGCAAACCAATAGCAAATTTTATTATTATGGTCTGAGAACAGAGGGTCACGTGTTGAGTTTTAAATCGACCACGTGGCTCGCTCAATTCCCTTTGCGCATCGTATTTCTCTTGTACTCTCTCGTATATGAGCAAACTGTACCGGGTTGCCAGCATACATTTAATTATTTTGATGAGAAGTTTTATCACATAAATCTATCGTATGGGTTGGATATTACATGGATTCCAAAAAACAATGAAAAAATATTCAACTTTCACAAAGATTGAATGCGAAACAAAAAATGTGTTTATATACAATGAAACTTCCTTGTGTTTGGCAGCGTTGTCGAGCCAATATTATTTCTCTTTCCTTTTTCAGAATACTATCATGAAACCAAAGCGAAAAAAAATGGTGGATGCTTTGAAACTGACTTTGTTTCATAGAAAAATACAAGACTTTATTTTTATCGCGATAACATATAGGGTAAGGGCTCCCTATTTCATCTCATTTGTAAGGACGTCGCCTTCAAACCTCGATTTAGCCACTAAAATCACTATAACTATTTCATATTACTGCTTCATTCGCCTTGCTCCACATTGAGATTTGATTCACATTCCTTGGAAATTAAAATAATGTTCATAAAACAGCAAAAAACACTTATGAAATGTTCACTACTCTGCTCCTAATTTCATCTCAATGGATTTTTATCCATCCTATCGTTGGTCCTTTATTCATTCTATAAATTAGCAATGGCGACAGCAATCAAAACGAAATATTCCACTATTACACTCTCAGGTTCAAAATGTCAGAATTCTTCTTAAAAACGGCCTAATGCCAACTATGAGACAATATACGATATTTTTAGAACCAACGTCATTTCAACGTTTAAAAATTTTTCAGTCGTTTCCGTTACCTTTCGCTTTAAATTTAAAATTTTCCTGAGAAGTTAATTTGGTGAACTTTAAATAAAAACAAAACTGTGATTGTTACTATTTATTCATTAGCCCTTCTTAAACCAAAGTGTAGAGCCAGAGATGCCATTTATACAGATTAATATGTATTGTATAGATTTTTGCGTTCGCATACTGGTTTAAATCAAAGTACCGATTTTGTAAAGATTTCCTAAATTTAATACAGATTTGTACAGGTTCATAGAAAGAAAGAAGTAAAAAATTAGACTTTTCTCTCTGAGTATCTATTAGTATTTGATTGCAGTAATTCTTTAAAAGTTTATTAATCAACGGACAAATCACATGTTGAAGTGGAAATTTTGTAGATAATTGATTATGAACACTGACAAACATTTATATTAAAATTTGGAACCAATTTGAACTATTTGAAGCCAGATATTTTCATAGAATATGTATTACGTTGCATAGAAAGTCTATATTTGGTCTATCTGTTTTCACTAATAAAATGATGTTAACAGATTTTATTAGTGAAAACAGATTTAACATCACTTTATTAGTGAAAACAGATAGACCAGATATAGAGTTTCCATGCAACGTAATACATATTTTCTATGAAAATATCTGGCATCTCTGTGCACAGCCGATGAAACACACACACTTCACAGCGTTATGTTGACGTATAGCGGAATGAAACCAGTGCTACTAGATTTGCCACAATGGTTATTTCATTAGTATTTAACATGCTCTTCCTGGTAATATTCGAAGCCAAAACAGTTTTATTGAAATATTAATATCAATAATATAATTAAACTAATGTCATGGATACCAAAAAAACATACTTTTTGATGAGATTTTGAAGAAGAAAAACAATTTTTGTTTCGTAACATTATGAGATAACTTGGCAACTTTGCGAAACCAAATGAGATGAAAACAAAGCGCAATCAAGTGAACTAAGTGAAAAACTTTCATCTCATATTGTTAAAGACTTTTATTGTTTGTCGGGTAGTTTTTGAAGTATTAAATCGTTAATTAAATAAGTAGCAAGTGAACATTACTAATTATGAAGTCATCCAGCATTCAATGGTAGTGTAATTGTGCGAAAAAGTGATCATGTTTTGAGACGAATCGATTAGTAGATAATCAGAAATATGACAAACTGTAAATCTTGAGACGAAAAAGTGTCCTAAATTGATAAATGAGTTTATTTTAAATGAAAAAACGATAACCGAAGAACTTAAAACCATTTCTTTCAATAGGAAAGTGTGACAATAGCTTTTATAATCATTTTAAAACATTTCACAGTTTGGTTCAGGTAGGTTTTAAAATATTATTCATGTTCAAAGTAATGAGGTGAAGGGATGAGATGGAAATAGGAGCTCAGATGAAATAGGGAGCCGTTACCCTATGTTTTTTATGTACTAATCGCGTCTAAACTAAATTATCTAGACTTTGTCACGGTATATTTATGATACAAGCCTTCAAAGCCGATGATGAGCAAGTAGAGGTATGCATTTCCGAGCGTTCTAATTTTCAGCAGTTCTTCAGTCAGAAAAAAAATACAACACGATCGCTAAACTCAATGAATCATTCTGAAAATGTCACAGAATACTCTCAACTAAATTTCGAAGACATTGTCAGGTGGGTTTTATATATTCTGCACCGTTTCCAAGAAAATTTAATTTGAAACGTGAAAATAGCAAAAAATCTACCACTTTACGGTACTGTCCTCAGCCCATAAAACCAAATATCTCAATGGTAGGAAAAAAACATTAATTAGTTTGAAATAAGAGAAATTTTGAAAGTTTACTCACGATATTTCATTTTATAAATTTGCTTGAAATTATTCTGAAAGTTTTATTATTTCTCGTAACTTTAAATAGTTTTGAGCTCCAAATTTAGATTCCTTGAGGAATTTTGCTTAAAATAGTTTTTTTTTTTTAATTTTTGAATCATACCAGCAAAATGGAACTAAAACTGTTTCTAAGAAAACTATTTATAATTTTCAAAAGCCAATTACGGTTTCACAAAACAAAAATTAAAAATGCAAAGCATACTTAGTTGTTGTAAATTTATTTACGAAAAAACAAGTGCTCGAAATTTTAAGGCACACTGCCTAACGATCTAGTTTTTGAATAATTTTTCAAAAACGTGAAGTGCGAATTGCGAATTTCACTTTAGTAGTTATTGACATTTACCCGGGTTGGCGGTTCAATGCATAAGGCGCTGGTCTTTACAACCCAGTTGTCGTATGTTCGAGCCCCGACCTGGAAGGATTCGTAGTGTCAGTAGAATCGTAGCACCAGCCATGCACTGGTTCTGTACACTCTGAATCGGCTGCGAAGTCTGTTGAAACAGAAGGTCAAACTCCACTACAGGAATATAATACCAAGGCTATGCTAGTTATTGACATTATTCACATAGGACCAGTTGATTTTTGTTGGTGACTTATGATTTTACACATTCTTTGGTTTCTAATTGAAGACCACTCCAACAGAAACAGTTCTTTAAGTCTTTAAGTCACATAAGCTGCACACATGCACTCTTCTAGATACTGACAAAACAAATCTTTATTTCACCCTTCCATCGGAAAGAATTACTGAGTGATTATTGATTACCAAGTAGCAAATTCACCTACACGCGAGGATACGCACCGCGTAAAAAAATCGCATAACTTCGGAAATCCGCGTAAAAAAATTCGCAAAAGTAAAGAAATTTGTTTTTTGATGCCAAATATCTTAGAAATGCATGAAATTTTCAGACCGGGTGTAACCCAAAAAAAATGTTTTTTTTTATCAAATCGACTTTGGGATTGGAAGAGAATTTGAGACCGCGTAACTTCGGAAATCCGTGTAGAGAAAAACCGCGAAATTGGAAAAAAAATTTGTTGATGCCAAATGACTAAGAAATGCATGAAACGTCCAGATCTGGGAAATCAAAAAAAATTAGAAAAAATCGACTTTGGAACTTTGAGATTTCCGAAATCAAAATTTTTTTTATGTCGAATGTTTTAGAAATGCATGAAAAGTCGAGATCTGGTGTAATAAAAAAAAAATTTTTTTTCATATCCAAAATTTTCTATGTGCCAGAGAGTTGACTTAAAAAAATCAAAAATCCGCGTAAAAAAACGAGCTTAATCCACCTAGCAGTGAAATGATACCTTTTTTATCAATCCGCAGTTGTTTTTTGTATGAATATTTTTCGGTGTTTCATGACATTATTCTAATGTCCGTCATTTTGAGTGGCAATTCGAGATTTGAATCACTCATTACTCTGTAATGTCGAAACTGCAAATCGGATCGAATTTGAATATAAAAGTGGGACAATCAATTAAACATCTCATGATATGTCGAAGTAATTTCCACTTTAGGGTTTAGGGTACTTTAAGGCAAGGTTGCTGATCCTATCAATGAAACAATATTCGTGAATTATTCTTTTCACCGGCGATGCTCTACCCGTGCGGCGAGCAGTTTTTATATATTCCGTGTCTGCTTCATTCATTCTTTCCTTCCACTCAGAGAATTGTACCGCTTGGCAAAGCAAGCAAGCATCATATATGTACTCTGTTGGCTCGCAGTGAGTTCGTTTCGAAGCGTTTAGGTAGAAAGCTATTCAGTGGTGCTGATGACTCGCGTTGAGTCGAATTTTCTACTCACGGTGATTCGCTCTCTGTGATGTATGGCGGTACAACTGAATGACCGCCCAGGATAAATTTTTTTTCCTAAATGAAGCTAATAAGAAAGATTCGAATTTTTTTGAATTGTATTCACTGTACATTTCTTCGGTGTTTGCTATACTTCAATCGTGATTTGTAGCGTTAGGGACAACTTTGATACCTGCCAGAATATGTTATTGATTAACCATCAAACTGTAAAGGGTTATTAATAGAGCGTTTTTGTGTGTCGTAAATATGTAACTTTCACTCCTATTCCGTAGTTCTATAATAAATTCATTTTGTGTTTCGATCGAGTTCGACTTTTCCAAACAAATTATACCTCATTCGAATGCCAAATTGGTATTTTTCATTCGGTCGAATGTATGGTTGTTTATTATGCCTGAGAAGTAATAGTCCCAAGATTTTGTCAATTATTATTGTTTCTCATGGTCGTGAAACTATTTATATACCGATTACAAAGCCATTCGACGATCGTTACCTTAATAATTATAAACATATGTGATTACACTAATAATTGCTTTTAATTTCATGTTAATCATTCATAATAAACTAATAGTATTTGTATTGACTTCGAGACAAGTTGTGTCGAACCAAGTCAACTACCAAAAAGATTGAGACCAACTTTGATGATAAACACTATTAGTTCGTACAAATACTAGAAGAACCATATACACCAAATAATTCCGTCACATTCAATATACAGGGCGTTAGAGCCACAATATAATAGAACTAAAACCGAAATAGAACTTCTATAATTTTGTATAAGGCACTAATTTGAAGGCCAACATAAGATTTTATTGAAGAATGATATTTCTATTATTATCAAAAACAAACAAACTCTCTACAGTTACTTGTTGGAAACTATGCCATGGATAATCGTGCAATGAAGACCTTCCGCAGTTTCCAATAACGAAACAAATATCTAAAAATCAAGTATCATACAATCAAACACAACAAAATTGTCTGTCTCGTGACATTAGTGACGTTTAATAAAGTGGAATTAAATGCATAATTTTTTTTCTTGATCGTATATTCTCCTACTATCTCCTGTTTATGTGATAACAGAATTATATTTCATTTGGACTCTTTGTATGTGATCCTTGAAGTATTCACGTAAATTTTTTTTTTTGCTCAACATAGTTTTAAGGTAAATAATACAATGAGTAGTTTCAAAACTGAATGTGTGATATGAGTAACAAAAATTCTAAATCGCACTATCTGACAAATCGATAAACCACGTGGATTGTGTTATTTTTCAAATTGAAATGGTTTTCTCTGTAATATGAATATTGTAAAATGTTATGAAATTGAATTTACAATTTCTTCTAGCGGAGGTTCTTTTTAAAAAAAAAAAAAGCTAAACCGATCACTTCGGGAGTCAATTGTAGAACATTTTATTTTCAATACATTTTTCACAGCAATATCAGATTGTAATCTTAATTTGATTTCAGCTCATCAATTAATGAATGCATTAAAATAGGACTAAGTTAATAAGGCGACACAAAAATGCAAAAGTAAATTTCAATGGAACATCTATTCCTCCAATTTTATGTTGCGTTTTACAAAATGCTTCGACATCCTGTGGCAGTTGGCCGGAACCACAATCGTGATTCTTAATTTAAAAGTCTTAATTTCCTGATCGTAGTACAGTTATTCTAATCGATAATTTGCGTAGATGTATGGTAAAAGATGCTGAATGAGTATTTAGTTAGTAATGACTATTTCTTTGTTAGCCATTTTTCTTAATTGCTTTGTATTTTGCATAAGCAAGCAGTTACATGGCGTCTCAGTAGGTTCAAACGTTGTGGAAAACCCTGCACTCCTATTACTTCTATAAATCAAATCTATGCGAAGAAGCGTTAAATTGTGTTTAATATAATAAAAACATGAGAAAATAAATCATCCCTGGAATTAAAAGATTAGACTTGCCTCTATAATCAATATTCAGAATATATTTTTGTCACTCTATTTGCATTGCATATTGATATTGCGTATTGGACTTGATCATTTATAATCATATGTGATTTTAAAAAATATCACTGTAAATATTTCAGTCCATTTTCAAAATCATAAATAAAATAAATATCAAACCAACCCGAAAGAGAATCAAAAGTGTTGCTACAGTTATATGTGGAAAATAATTCCTTTTATTTTATTTCTTATATAAGCCATATAAACTGCAAAATTTTCACTTTACAAAAGTGATTGTCCTCAGGTGATTCAACTCCAGCTTTTTTTAAATCTATCTGCCATTACTTGCCGCAAAATTTCAACAGCACGGAGTACGAACGTGAGAATAGTATTCGGTGAAATCTGAATAAACTGTTTCATTAGTTTTATTGCAGTAGGAAGTACATTATATGTACATTAGTATACGATTTAAAACGACGTTTTAAAGTGGACTATCAGTTTTATTTATCAGTTTAATTTTTATCCAACCCAATCGTTTCGCCATCTTCCAATGATAAGTAATGATATTACGTTTAAAGTTTTCCAAGCTAATTTGTGATGTTCAACGCACACTTTTTATCAGGGCAATATCTACGAGACAATTAAACTAAGCAAAATAAAAAATTGCTTCCATCGCATCGCTAATTTTTGTCTTCAATTTTTTTCGTACACTTGCATTCATGATTGCTGGCATTTTGACTCGCAGTGAGTAAAAAATTGACTCAATGTAAGCGCTATTCGTGCCTGATGATACCTGCTCTTGAAATGGTAGAGAATGGCTCACGGCGGAATAGCAACCAGCATGTAAAAGCAAGATCTCTTCTCTCTCGCGAGTCGCTCAGGCAGTCACATATTAAGCAGAGCTTTTGCCTCGTCCGGCATTACATGCTTTGCTGTCTCCGTTCTTGAATCGCTCGCAGGCGGTGAGCGTTAATGAGTTGCGTGAGGCGAATTTCAGCAACCCTGCTTTAAGGTACTTCCAGAGCCGGTATTCAGAAACCAGCATAACCCAAATCGATTCGTATGGCCATATGACGAATAAATTGCAATATTTTTGAGTTCAACTTTAAAGCTTTTCGGTATTGTCATCTTCTATATGGTTTTGAATTTTAAAAATTCATCATCCTATAATTCCAGCATCGGAAGTCAGAATTGGATAAAGTTGGATTTATTTCAATTTGAACTTTTGTTTTTGAAATTCGATTTGGCTTTTTTGAGAAAACGATCGAGCTTTGAGAAACCATTCGATACTGGAACCGGAATTCGAAGTTCGGTGTAGCCGAAGTCAGACAAATTCACCTGAGTATAGTTTACATTTGTTTCAAAATGTTTGAAAATAAATGTAGACATCTTTGAGAAATCGTAGTGCGAATTAAATTTGTGGGTGCCTTCCAAAACGAAAACTGAATACAACCAAAAATGAAATAAGTTTATTTGGTTATCGACTATCCAAATCTGCTAAGCCGATAAACTTGATTATTTTTTTTGAAATAGACATTTTTATATTATTCATCCTGTATCTCCGAAACCGGAAGTCGGATCTGACTGAAAAACAAGATGTTTTATAGAATCTTAAAACTTTTCATTTGAATCTTAGATCGGTTCGACCATCTACGAGAAAAATGAATTACACAGTTTTAATTTCGTTTCACATATCATCCTACAGTTCCGGAACTAGAGGTCGGAACCAAACATAATTCAAGAACCTTGTGGGAGTATACGACTTTTCATATGAATCTGAGTTTGCAGAAAACGGTTGAGTCATCTCCGAAAAAAATGAGTGAAATTATTTGTCACACACCCATTTGGTGATCTCTACGGAATGATTCGAATGGTATATGGGTGTTATGTTCTTCCAGCATTTATTGCTGTAAGTAGTTAAAATCAATATAATTATGGAATTGTTTTCAACTCGAACTGCCATCATCTGGTTTACATATGACATATTCGAACGATTATGTTGCCAAAAACGAACCGTGCTAAAATCGGACCGAGGCAAAATATCATGCTATACACAGACTTTTGGGTACTTAGAAACAAATCTATGTAACAGTATAAAAAATCGTGTTTTATTTTGCTCCCAAGCATTTCTTTGCCAGACAGCGCTCAAAACTTCTACTGCTGGAATAGGGAAAAAAGTCGCTTACACAAAAATTTCGATATCTCCGTTAAAAATGGACGGATTTAAACAATCTATGGCTTGGTATATAGGATAGGTATTATCGTGCGGAATTTAAGTCTGAAAATATATTCTGTTTTCAAGGTCAATTGTGATACTGTCAAAAATCGAAAATTTTGACATCGATTCAGACATTTGACATAAAACTTCGTATAACTCAAAAAGTAAACATCCGATCTCAAAACCATTCAATAGCATTCAGGGTGCCGGGGAGACCTTTCATTTGCGACTAGTTTGATCAAAATCGGTCCAGCCATCTCTGAGATCTCGACCTCATAGTTGACAACACACATACAGACACACACACGAACATTTGCTCAGTTCGTCGAGCTGAATCGATTGGTTAATGACATTCGGGCCTCGGAAAATTTTTATAAAGTTTGAGCGAATTCTATACCTATTTTTTATATTTAAAAAAGGTAAAAACGCGTAACTTTGGAAATCCGCGTGAAAAAAAAAGTGTAACTTCGGAAATCCACGTTAAAAATCTCGAAAGAAACCCGTATTAAGGAAAATCGCGTAAAAAAACCTTAATGTTCAAAGGTGCTTCTGGTAGCCCAGTAGTCGCTTATGAGCTCTTGTTTTCGAACTCGCATACAATGCTAATCTATGCATGCAAAATCGAACGCAAAGGTGATTTTTAGCTAATTTTCACATGTGTATTTCAGACAGCACTTTTAAAATAGTTTATACTAGCTTGGGTGTCTGTTCTCTATTATGGTTCTTCGAACTTGCAACCGTCTACGTATGCCGGGAATTTTATATAGCATTTTCATGTTTGATACTGTTTTCAGCAGAAAACTTGATTGCTTCTGCTATGAAAATGAAAATTGCTCTGATGGCTTTGTATAGTTGGAATGTTAGTTCCTGGATATACCAACTGACTTCGACTATATCGATCCCTGGATTTTAGTTCGAGAATATCGGATACAAAAAACATTGTTCTTTTTTGTGTTATTTGCAATCAAAATTTCAATATGACTATTCTACATAAGCAAGTGTTATCCTTTTGAATAAATAATATAGTTGAAGAAAATTTTATTCAGTAACAATTCGTGAGTGTATTTATCTCAGTACCCTAAAATCATGAAATTTTAAAACAATCAATATTTTGTTTCTCTATTCATGCTCTAATTTACGTGTATTTTGCTTTTTTCCGTTTCATCTTATAGACGAGATAATCAACAATGCCAGTACTTTGAGCACTGACGATGAGGATGCTGAAGACTCTGAGGACGACGACGACAGCCAGGAGGGAAGCGCCGATCGTTTGTTAGTTTTCTAAGTTACAAACAAAAATCCACTTTCACCCCCACTCCTTTTTTCGAACAAAACAGAAAAAGCAGAACTTTCAATTTTCTCCATACCTGTTACACCGCCCAAAACCGCATATCTGTCCTATTTGTACAGGTTTTCCGTTACGTGTGGGACAAATATGCGTTCTGGGATAATAGTCCATATGCGAAGAGAAAACTTTCCATTTTATATACGTAGAATTCTTACCCGGCACAACCTTGATTTATTGCGTTTCCTTTGCCAACTAACTTATGAATAAAAATCGATGGGAGTGAGAAGTTAAACTTCTATATCAGATTCTTTTCAGTTCTAGTTGTTGTTTGTAATCAAAGAAGTTACGATTTTCCGTTCAGGGCGTTGATCCCGAACATTTTGGTCTGTGTGATGTTTGAAACAGAAGCAAGTAGAATCAGTCCCCGTCCCAGTATTCAGTAGGCGTCGTGAATCTCCCTTATTGTTATTACGTTTGTATTTTCGAATTTAAAATTTCTAATGATGAAACGATAAAAAAAACAATTGTGACAAAAACACATGAAATGATCTGTCCTCCGTAAAACGTAAGAAAAAAATATAAAAAAATTGCTTAGTTTGATAGACAAATGATAGCTTCAATCATTGAACGGATAAGATAAATCGTGCAAATGAAAGCGGATCTGCTCGCAAACCCAGAAATGCAGTTGCCATTGAGCACACGCAGGAAAGCAGTCAGCATGATAAGATCCTGAAAATATTATTTCCAACATTTCGCAGTAGATCGATCTCGTACGTATTTATGTTATTGTGTTGTTTGAATGATAAAATAACTAATATAAATAAGATTGAACAAATTGAAAATGAACCCTCTATTAACAAGAAGCGTAAAAATATTGTTGTAAAAAGCCTTATTTTCGCAAGTAAGAGAAACAGTTGAATAGCTATTACTGTATAGTAATAGAACGCCGCGAAATGTCGCACTCAAGCCATAAACCAACAAAACACACTTTCACTAGTCGTAGTAGGCCATCAGTATTCATAGCTAATAGCATTTAAACAGCAGCCAATAGAGGCCAACACCAGTCAACTGAAAACCAAATCAAGCCAGCCATTCAATTCCACTAAACGTGAATATTTGAAAAAAAATTACCCATAAATAGACCACGCACTGCGCTTTGAATGTTCAAAGATAGGATATGCAGTTTAAATTCGGTATGTGATGCAAACACTACTTTTACTTACCCAATGCCACTACCACCAACACAAACCAATTAAATACAAAATAAAACTTGTTTCTACATTTTGCACATTTGCCAGATGATATCGCCATTTGTTAGATGGAAAATGCTTCAAACTTATATCATAAACTTGCACGGGCTTCACAAGAAAATTAAACTGACCTATTATTGACAAAAAATTTCGATACCAGAGAAAAAAAAGTTCTTTAGAACACGAGTAGAACATGGTGTGCATCGCCAAACATGAAACCATTCTATACATCACCATTTAATAACGTAGATAAAAAAAAACAACAAACTCGTGGAAAATTACTAGACAAAAGAGCAAAATGAAATATTAATTAATTAACAAATGATACAAAATCGGATTGGATAAAAACTCTACTCCACTATTATAGGCGAAGTATACAACATAAACAAACATCATTCATCATACAACTAACAAAACTACAGGCAGTCAAAACAGAACATGAAACGCCCGAAGCGAATCAAACAAAACAATTAACTGTGCATTCTTTTTGATATGAACAAGAAAAACCAAGCGAATAATATTAAATTAATAGTAAACTACTGGACGTGAACGACATCTGAGATGAAAGGCGAAGCACTGAAGATAGTCATTTCAGCCGGAATGATTGACGAATGGTGGATAAAAAGTTTGGCAATTTAGTACATCTTAAGCATTTTAATGGAAGAACAACAAATAAACAACATCTGGGAAGGAGTGTGTTGTATGAGTTTCTTTCGGAATATCACAGCCTCGAGCTTGGGTGGATTTGATTTGCGGCCGTTTCTTTCAAGAAGTCCTACATTGCACTATGGTCCGAAACGGGAAATTAGCGTGACAAAAATATTTTCACTGTTCAATATTAGTTTTTTGTAGTTGGTGTATTCACAAAAGTTGTTTGTAATCAAATGACGCTCCTTTTGATGAAAAAAAATTACTACGGTGGTTCTCATTTAGATCGAAATCTGAAATCTAACTTTTTTAATTCAACTCCAAAATGATTTAGTTGTACAATAAAGTTGTAGGAAATTTTATTGCGAGCAACTTTGTTGAAAAAAGCACCTCTCTAGCTCTTCATTCGATCGAGTTACATTAATTTTCCCGAGTAAAAGTAGGGTGGCTCCCAAAAAATCACTTTTTTTGTTCTAACTTTTTTGTGAAACGTTCTATCGAAAAGTTGTATTTAGAAGAGTAATATTTAATAGTGAAAATATTTTTGTCACGCTAATTTCCCGTTTCGGACCACTGTGCATTGCGCTCTTTCAGTTGTTTAATCAACTGCATATATTTTTCAATAAATAATTATTCCAACTCTGTTCAATAACTTGTATAGGTGTACATTTTCTACATAATTCTGAGCTTTGTAAAAATTGTGAAGCAATAATTTTAATTTTTGCGATCAAGCTGTCAAGAATAGATTTAAAAATTGCAATTCACATCTCCACAGAATTAGAGTCTACCTACGACTAACAGCTACTGCTCAACGATTTCGCTTCGTAGTCGCTGGGCAAGCATTTTGCGCAACTGCAACGACGCACCTGAGGGATCCGGTGCGGCAGAACCATCGGTCGTTCCATTCTCCAGAATCTTTTGGGCAACCTGAGCCGATGCGGGTCGCTCACTTTTCTTGATAGTTTCGTTCAGCTGACGAGCTCGAGCCTGTTTCTTCAGTTGAAGAATTTTGTCGCGCTGTGATCGCAGATATTCCTGCCGCGTACGCATGTCATCGTTGTTTACCTGAAAGCAGAAAACAACAGTTCAACTAGTTAAGTAGGAAAAATGAACTCTGGATATTTTTAACAATTCGGTAATTATTTTCATATTTCCATTAATTAACGACAGATTGACATACAAAAATTCCAGATTGATTGAAAAAGTTCTCCAAAATAAGCTTTAACGTCACTTACTTGGTAACATTTCCGAAACCGAAAGTGTCAACAATAATAGGGGAGAGCAGGGAATCTCAAACCATGGGGCATTTCAAGCCACCAGTCTTATCTGTCATTATTCGACATCGATCTAGTTACCGTAATGTAACTTCAGAAAATGTGTGTTAGTAGCGCAATATTTTGTAAATTTAGTGTACACGCAGAGAAATAGAACACATTAGATTCTAATATATTGAGTCTTTAAGTCAACTTCAAACAATTGTTTGTTTGTATCAAATAAAATTATTTTTGAATTAAAATTTGAATCAAATATAACTCTTTTTAAATCAAATTCAGTATGACAATGTATATTAGATTCGAATATTTTGGGATATGGATTCAAATTTAAAAATTTTATTGAAACAAATCGATAGTTTATTTGATTCAAATGCTTGTTACAGTACATTGAATGTATTTGAATCAAATATGTTGTTGGATAGATTCAAATAAAAAAATATGTTGACTCTTGAATTAAACTGAATTAAATATACTGAATCTTAGCTTCAAACAAGGATGGCTTTTATCGTATCAAAGAACGTTCACTGGCAACTCTTCAACGATTGAATCAGTGCCATCAAAGAGAGTTGGAAATCATCGCAACAAAAAAAAACCGGCATGGCTCATTTAACATAGAATCGACACCAGTGCGAGAGCGAATTTCTCTCGATGACATTTCTGAGAATCAAAGGTTGGCACGCCGCTGTGGGGATCTTCTCTGAAGCAACAAACGGTCGCTTATTCTCGTTTCGCGATCCGATTCTATACAGGCAGTTGATAATTGCGATAGAATCATTTTACTATTGCCGCTTATTCTAACTATGTGCATATAATCTTTGTATTTGTTGTGTCTATGAAAATGTATGTGAATGCTCCACACAAGGGTTTTGAAATATTGCAACCTAGTATGAGAATCATCAAGTTGAATCATCGACTCGATTTTCTGCGATAATTGTCAACTTGCGATTCTCTTGTGGGAAATTCCACACAGCAACGATCATTATCAGACTGTAATTTTTTAAGGGCCGTGAAATACTCAGAGTATGAAGTGGAGCGAAGGAATGTAGAAAAATTCTCTCGCGGTTCATGCATTGAGAGACTCGAGTTCTTGTAGCATCTTCTACCGGATTGAAAATGTTGTATACAATATAGATAGCAATATAGCAGCTTCTGTCAAATTTTCGACAATCACTAACACTGGCTTCAAATTCATGGGTGTTGATTAAAATTTTTCGTCCCTGAATCACATGCCAGAGATTATTGATTCTAAAACATTTTCATTGAATCAAACATTTGTATTAGTTGATTTAGCGAGATTGAACACAACTTTAGCTGAGATTTCATTTTATTACATCATTTAAATGGAAAATGTACGGAAATAAGTTTCGAAGCAGTTGACGAATTTATATGCACTATTGAAATCGTTTGAGTTGTGCGATATTATAGTGAGTGCTTTCATAAGATAGGTAGGTCATGAATTATGTATGTGAAACGAAATTACATTTGTATTCATTCCAGAGAACGGTTTCACAGTAGAGTTTTTGGAATTTATTGAACGAAAGGAAGTAGTGGAGTCAAAAACGCATCCGTACTCAGCTGAGCGCACAAAATGCATTCAACAATAAATAAAAATTTAATTTACAATAATTAGTCAAAAATTCTTTTCAAATAACAATTTATAGAATTTAAAAAAAAATCCATCATTGAATCTACAGTCGCACGAAACCCTGATTTTAGAAACAAAACTGATTGGCTTTGAATCAAATGAAAATTGTATTTGTGAAATGAAATTCAGATATGTATAGTGAAATGAAATTCAGATGGAAATGAAATATATTTGAATTCAAAGCACAATATATTTGAATTAAATGTTTCTTTTATTTATTCCCAATAATAATTTGCTTTGATGTAATTATCAAATGTATTTGAATTAAAGGAAAATGAAAATAAGCGCTGATTCAAAATAAAATATCTTTGAATTCAAAGTGCATTACATTAAAATATAAAATAAATTTTTCTGCGTGTATTAGTGTAAATGAAACGGTCTATTTAAAAAAAGGTGATGAATAATTTACGCAGAAGAAGAATAAACGCAAAAATTGGAGTGGTTTCGCCAGTGTACGGAAGGAAAATGGAACGGAAATGCGGGCAGAACGAGAGCGAAGGAATCGAGAGAGGGAGAGAGAGAGATTGAATTGGGTAGCGATTTTAGAAGATGAAGAGCCAGGTTATTTGGAGAAGGTCGACCGTGTGAGGTGGGTCGGTTCGAATTCAGCAGGTAGAAGTTTTATATGCGTAAAAACGTATCTCCAGCAAGCCGTTTTAGTTTTATTTATTCGAACTGTCAAATTCAAAACTGGTATACGCTGCCGTTTCATTCTATGTAGTTTTGAAACACGAGTATAACGCTGCTGAGGTTGTCAGTTTTTCTTGTTATAATTTCCAGATTTAAATTTATAAACTTAAATTATACATCTAGAACTGCAACACTCCTGAACATGCCTTCAAATATAGAAGAAATAGAACGGCAACGTATACCAGTTTAAAGCTGCTTGAATAAATAAAACTAGAAAGGCCGGCTGGGGATACGATTGTTTTAGTTTCAGGTTCTATTATAGCTCGCCCATATACAACTTTGCACTTCGGTTTTCGAATGTCAGTTTTAGAATTTTAATCTGGATTTTATAACAAGAAAAACTGGCAGCCCCGGAAGTGTTTTTCGCGTGTTTCAAATATATGAAAAATATAACAGCAGCGTATGCCAGTTTTAGATTTGACAGAAGAACTGTTCGAATAAATAAAACTAGAACGACTCACTGGAGATGCGTTTGTTCCCGTTTCAGGTTCATTATAGATCTCCCATATAAAACTTCCAGCTGCTGAATTTGTTCTAAGTCGTTATCACCTGGGCTCCTGCTTAGCCGTGAATAGACCGGAATAAATACGTTGTCAATGTAGAAATTGTTTCCTTTTAGATTATGTCAAACACACATCCGAAAACTCCCCTACTTCCACCAACCCTAAGACTCGGAACAAAAGAGGCCTCGAGAGCACGACTCCAAGAGTTTAGGCGGTTTCCGAGGAAGAGAGGCGAATCTTCTGTCATCGTATTATTTCAGATTCATCTATTTTCTTA
This sequence comes from Malaya genurostris, assembly GCF_030247185.1. Lineage (NCBI taxonomy): Eukaryota > Metazoa > Arthropoda > Insecta > Diptera > Culicidae > Malaya > Malaya genurostris. The sequence goes on along the minus strand of NC_080570.1, from coordinate 62,093,464 downwards.
TTAGTAGTCAAGCCGATCAGACGTATGTTGTGCTTTCTGCGATAATCTAGTTATTTCTGAAATTCCAAAAGTGTTTTTGTGTTTTAAAGACTTAATTGGGATTCCAAAACTTTTGGATAAAAACAAACAGGTCGATATTTTCAAAATCAGTGTGTGTGTGAGTGCGAGCGCGCGTGTGTGTGTGTGTGTGTGTGTGTGTGTGTGTGTGTGTGTGTGTGTGTACTACTTACACTCTGCACACTTGGATTTTTTTCTGAATCTCCAAGATTTGAATGCTCGGCAATCATTTCGATAAATATAGGGCGGCAATTTACAATCTTATAAAAACGGCCATTGTTGCAAGACGCAAAAGCAGTTTTCTTCGCAGTCCTTGAGCGGAAATTCAAGAGAGAAATGTCAGTATATTTAGAACAATTTTTTGCTTTTTTCTTGAAGATCCAACAGTAACGGAGGAAACTGCTTCAGCGTTTTTCAACAATGGCTGTTTTCCTGAAATTGTAAGTAGAAGCCTTAAACAACTGAAATTTTCGTTATTTTTCATTCGACAGGTGTTTTGCATTTCGGTTTCAGGAAGACTATACATTACCGAGATCTTCGTCGCTTTTGGAAAGAAATTACCGAAATTATTTGTGTTCATGCATACGAGCTATTGCCGAGATTCTAAGCAATTAATTAAAATTTACCGAGATTCCAGTAAGTTGATATCATTAACTTGCTGATATCGGTAAAACGACCAATTGCTGGTAAACACGGTAATGTACAAAACCGAATATCAGTATAACATTTTGAATTGCTAAGAAATCGGAGATAATAAATCGAGTATTTTGGAAAGAGCTATCATTGCCAAAATTTCAGTAAAATATCGGTTTAGGCCGTTCGGTTTCGGCATCTTTTTTAGCCGAGATAAAAATTAAGTTTTAGTTTAATAGACAGTTTGAATTGTTAATGTTGTTTTATTATTTATCGTCAATATGTCGTGTTACGTACCAAAACTTGATCAATTTGCGGCTCCAAAAGAACAACATCGATATTTTATCTATAGTTTAATCTTATATCTTTTAAAATTGACTCAAAACTTTTCATAAAGTGAAAATTTTATACTAGTGTATTGCCGAACAAAGTTGACAAATTGGGCATTGAACTATTTTAATGCAAAAATCATGTTATATACCAGCCATACGGCTATACCGGCCCATGGATTCCAGTCCCGGAAGTACTGAAAAATTGAGCACACTCATTTCTGTCCGAGATGGCAGGACCGATTTTCACAAACTGATATTGAAATCAAAAATGTCATGGCTTCATATGCTGCTATTGAATGTTATCCGAATCCGGAATTGCGGAACTGGAATTAAAAGAAGAATTGTGTTTCAATTTTCAACCTGTTTCGTTCTATAAATTAAGTTAGATGATTCCAGAGACATCATATTATCAAGGTATCCACACGCAAAAGCCAGCGATCGCAAAACAACTCAAATGTAAGTTGTTTTTCTGAATTTGGTTAAAATTTGGTACTAATACTATCTAACTAATCTAATCGATTATTGTTTTAACTAAACTGTCATTATTTATTTATCGTGATGAACACCCAGCAAAGACACGCATCACAAACGAGCAAGGAAACGTTACAGTTTAGAAATGACATACACCCTAAGCGCCAAATGAAACGTTTCAATGAGGTGTCACTCGTGCAACTGAGCAATGGCACAACTCCAGCAAAGTTACCTGTATACATGAAAGCAAAAAATGTAACAGTTGTTTTAATCAAATCATACGTTATTTGAACTGCTAGTCTCTTCGGGGGCAGCTAATCGTTCACCGCCTGAACAACGAAATTTTGCCTAAGTAGCTGCTTATAGCTTTATCACTAAACTCACAGATTATATTGAAATGCAACAAAAGATTATAATTCCCAAGAGAGAATTCACCAGCAAAATGTTTACAGGGCATTAAGAAATTTTTCCTCCATTTGCAGAATGGCTCGCTGGAAGAGCTCTTCGTTTTGAAGAATGTTGCTGACAAGCCAATGCTACAAATACCATCACTTTACTTTAGAAGCCAGTTTTAGGTGTTAAGTGTTTTTAATTACATTGACATGAAGTGTTCGAAAATACATTACTCACAGATGAAATTGAAACATTTATACTGTACGAATATCTATTCAGTACATGGAACACTTGTTTCACAATTAACTCTCATGTTCTTCTGCATACTTTTATTTACATGAAATGGCCACTACGTAACTGACATAAATGACGTTCTATTGCCATTGAAAATTTTCAATATGAAACGTATCTGGTGAAACGAAGAGGATTTTTGTTTTGCGTTTTGCTTCGTTCTCTGCCAAGTGAAAGCATTCGAATACAGCAATTTCGTTTACCTGAATGGTAATGATAAAATCAACTGTTAGGTTGGTTAAATCAACAACATTTCAGTTGAAAAAACTAGGGCGTGAAACAACAATTGCAATATTGTAATTTTGCTATCTGCGGGTTCTCCGTGTACAACTATCTGGCATCACTGTCAAAGTATTTTGAAGAATATCACTGTGTTCTATACGAGAATATGAGTGATATGATAAGGTCATTATTACACCACTAGTTGAATTACTTCACTTTTCTTTAATGCAACCAAATAATATAGGTGTATAGAACGAAAGAGCCGTTACTTCACATCCAAAGAGCGACATGTGGCTCGTCATCCGCTTGTTGTCGAATCCTATTTTACGATTCCTAGATGTTACTTCTAACTAAATTCTTCTCCCCCATTTCAGTAATAGCCGTTCAACCGAGAAGGTTGTGTATAGAAGCGTACAGTTTAATAACGCTGGTTAGTTTACACGCGTTAAATACGACAACGGTTGAACTACAGGTAGAGACCTGTTGGCAGCAGCCGTTAAAACGTATAGTCGTGCTGCATAAGAGAGCCCTAGTGCTGGGCCAAGCTGGTGAAGGAAACAACAAAGGGCGTTTCCCAAGCTCTACCCAGGCCACAATACACAGCCACAAGTGCTGAGCAAGAGAGTGCAAAGGCACATCGAAGAAGGAGAGTGCAAAGGCACATAGAAGCAGGAGAGTGCAAAGGCACACCGGTGCGAAGGCACTTCGGTGCAGAAGCATATCGGTGCGGAGCACAAGGAAGAAGGAGACAAGACAACTCGGTCTTTCCACTGCCATACAACACGCAGGTATACACCGGTGACCTGCGCTGGTTACAGCTGGCGAAGACGAAAGCAAATCGGAATTCGAGTGGTGCTGGATGTCAGGTAGCAGTAGCATCACATCCAACAAGAACATCTAGAGCAACGAGAATCTACACGGCAGTGCAACGGAGATAGACAACAATTTCAAGGTAGAAGTTTTTTCTTTTCCTTTTGATTGAGTACTGTGTAGTGTTGGTTTCATTTTTTATTTAAAGTTTGATTAAAAATTTTAATGTGATGGATGAATCCATGGACGTAAATCCTAGCATGAATCCTATACCCCCACGAACGAAAAAATATCAGGAGAGCTCTTCTGGGCCTTGGATAGTCTTTTTTAGACGTATATCAAAGCCATTAAACATTTTACAAATTAATAAAGGTTTGACATCACGATACTCTTCAATCAAAGAGATCATAAAAGTAAATAACGATAAAATTCGTGTTGTGGTAAATAATTTGAAACACGCGAATGATATTCACTAAATTGATATTGTCTCTTCGGAACATTTCATTAAAGAGTATAAAGTTTACATACCCTCCAAAGATGTCGAAATTGACGGTGTTGTTACCGAAGCGAGTCTTTCGGTAGATGATTTACTCAAGCATGGTGTTGGTCGGTTCAAGAACTCTATGCTTGAGGGTGTGAAAATACTGGAGTGCAAACAACTGTACTCAGTAGTTCATGAAGAGGGAAAGAAAGTTTATCGCCCATCAGACTCGTTTCGAGTGACATTTGCCGGGTCTGCGTTGCCGTCCCATGTCTATGTCGATAAAATTCGCCTCCCTGTTCGGCTTTTTGTTCCAAATGTAATGAATTGTACGAACTGCAAAAAATTCGGCCACACAGCTACTTACTGTAGTAATAAACCAAAATGTATTAAGTGTGAAGGGCCTCATAAAGATAATGATTGCAACAAGGAAATTGAAAAATGTATTTATTGTGGAGAAAGTCCTCATGAGGATATTTCAGTATGCACTGCATTTAAAGTACACAAAGACAAAATTAAGCTTTCTTTAAAAGCACGGTCTAAGCGCACATATGCAGAAATGCTTAAAACGGTCATTGATGTCCCCCCTTTGGAAACCGAAAACGGGTTTTCAAATCTAGAGGAACCAGAGGACTCTGACTCTGACGAAAATAGTGAAGGTAATTCGTTTATCACTACCCAAGGGTCAGTTAAGAGAAAGAAGTCTTCTCCCAAATTACCAAAAAAGACACCTAAAGTTTCATCTTCAAAAAAAGATACCCGTGTTAAACAAAAAAAGTCAAAACCAAAGACTGTGCCTCCTGGTTTGTCAAATTCACAAACCAATCCAGGATCTAGCACAGAAAAAGGTAATAATCCTGTGGGCTCCATTTCACAGCCACCAACAGGATTACTGAAGTTTTCGGAAATTGTTGAATGGATTTTCTCAGCATTCAATATATCTGAACCCTTAAAGACCCTCATAATGGCATTCCTTCCAATAGCTAGAACCTTTTTGAAGCAGTTATCAGCTCAATGGCCAATTGTCTCAGGTTTTGTATCTTTTGATGGATAATTTATCACCCGTCGCAAATGATACAATCACTGTCCTGCAGTGGAATTGTCGAAGTATCATGCCAAAACTTGATTCATTTAAAATTTTATTGCATAGCCAAAAATGTGATGTATTTGCTTTATGCGAAACATGGCTTACTTCAAACATAGCTTTAAATTTTAATGATTTTAACATTATACGTCTCGATAGAGACTCTCCGTATGGTGGAGTGCTTTTGGGAATTAAGAAATGCTATTCCTTTTATAGATTAAACATCCCTTCAACTTCTAGTATAGAAGTTGTTGCTTGCCAAATAAACATTAAAGGCAAAGATATTTGCATAGCTTCGGTTTATATTCCTCCAAAAGCACAAGTTGGACAGCGACAGCTTAATGAAATGGTTGAAGCCCTTCCTGCTCCACGATTGATTCTGGGGGATTTAAATTCGCACGGAATGATGTGGGGCTCCGTTTACAATGATAGCAGATCATCTTTAATACAAAACATTTGTGACAATTTTAGCATGACGGTATTAAATATGGGTAGCATGACACGGATCCCAAGACCTCCTGCACGCCCAAGTGCATTAGATCTATCTCTTTGCTCAACATCAATTCGACTAGATTGCACCTGGAAAATATTGCCTGATTTACACGGTAGCGATCATTTACCAATCATCATCTCAATTAGCAATAGCAATTGCATTGCTACTTCAGCTAGTATTCCATATGATTTGACAAAAAATATCGACTGGATTAAATACCAAAGTAGTATCTCTAGTATTTTGAATTCAATGGAAGAGCTCCCTCCACTTGAAGAATATGACTTCCTCATTTGCTCGATTCTGGAGGCAGCAGAACAATCCCAAACTAAACGCTTTCCTGGGCCAACGACTAACAGAAGGCCTCCCAACCCCTGGTGGGACAAAGAGTGCTCAGAGGCTAAACTCGCAAAACAAAATGCTTGCAAGACGTTTCTAAAACGGGGAGGAGGAACTCCTCAGAATTTTGAAAAACTTATGGTTTTAGAAACCAAGTACAAGAGCATACTTCGAGCCAAAAAGTGTAGCTATTGGAGACATTTTGTCGAAGGTTTGTCAAGAGAAACCTCAATGAGCACTCTTTGGAATACGGCTAGACGAATGAGGAATCGTAACGTGGGCAATGAGAGTGATGAATACTCGAACCGATGGATATTTGACTTTGCTAGGAAAGTTTGCCCAGATTCTGTTCCTACGCAGAGCATTATAAGGGAATCTCCTCCAAATAATGGTTTTATTAATAACCCATTTTCAATGATGGAATTTTCTATAGCACTCTTGTCTTGTAACAATAACGCTCCTGGGTTGGACAGAATTAAATTCAACTTGGTGAAGAATCTGCCCGACCTCGCAAAAAGACGTTTGTTGGAATTGTTCAACAAGTTTCTTGAGCAAAATATTGTTCCACCTGACTGGAGACAAGTGAAAGTTATCGCCATTCAAAAGCCGGGGAAACCAGCTTCCAATCACAACTCATATAGACCCATTGCGATGTTGTCCTGCATCAGAAAATTGTTCGAAAAAATTATTCTACGACGTCTCGACACTTGGGTCGAGACGAACGGTTTGTTGTCAGATACTCAGTTTGGCTTCCGTAGAAATAAAGGGACGAATGATTGCCTTGCATTACTTTCGTCTGACATCCAAATTGCCTTCGCTCAAAAGCAACAAATGGCATCTGTATTTTTAGACATTAAAGGAGCATTTGATTCAGTTTCCATTGATGTTCTTTCAGACAAGCTCCACCAACATGGACTCCCAGCGGTTATAAATAATTATTTGCACAACCTTTTGTCAGAGAAACGCATGCATTTTTCATATGGCGATTTGACAACATTCAGAATTAGCTACATGGGTCTACCGCAAGGCTCATGCCTCAGTCCGCTCCTTTATAATTTTTACGTGAATGACATTGACAGCTGTCTTGTAACCCCATGTACACTAAGACAATTGGCAGATGATGGCGTGGTTTCAGTGACTGGACCCAAAGCTATTGATCTGCATAAACCATTGCAAGATACCTTAGATAACTTGTCCGTTTGGGCTGTTCACCTTGGTATCGAATTCTCTGCGGAGAAAACAGAGTTAGTTGTCTTTTCAAGAAAGCATGATCCCGCGCAGCTTCAGCTCCATATGATAAGAAGAATGATCCAACAGGTTTTAACTTTTAAATACCTCGGGGTGTGGTTCGATTCCAAATGCAAGTGGGGAGGTCACATTAGGTATCTGATAACGAAATGCCAACAAAGAGTAAATTTTCTTCGAACAATAACAGGATCTTGGTGGGGTGCTCATCCGCAAGATCTAATAAAATTGTATCAAACAACGATACTTTCAGTGATGGAATATGGATGCGTTTGTTTTCGTTCCGCTGCAAACTCTCATATTATCAAACTTGAGCGAATTCAGTACCGTTGTTTGCGAATTGCCTTAGGCTGCATGCATTCAACACATACAATGAGTCTTGAAGTTCTGGCGGGAGTTCTTCCATTAAAAGATCGATTTTGGGAGCTTTCATCACGCCTGCTAATAAGATGTGAGGTGCTGAATCCCATGGTAATTAATAATTTCGAACGACTAGTCGAGCTTCGATCTCAAACAAAATTCATGACAGTATATTTTAACCATATGTCACAGGAAATCAACCCTTCAAGATATATTCCTATCCATGTCAGCCTCCTAAATGTCCCTGACTCAACTTTATTTTTCGACACATCCATGCAGCGCGAAGTGCGTGGAATCCCGGATCACCTACGCTCGACGGAAATCCCAAAAATATTTTCAAGTAAGTTCAGGCATATTGACTCTGAGAAAATGTTTTACACGGACGGATCGCGAATTGAAGAAGCGACAGGGTTTGGTATGTTCAACAATAATGTTTCGGCCTCATTTAGGCTTCAAGAACCTGCATCTGTTTATATAGCAGAGCTAGCAGCAGTTCATTATAGTTTGAGTGTAATCGTCACATTATCTCCAAACCATTATTTCCTCTTCACAGATAGTCTGAGTGCAATTGAAGCCATTCGCTCAAACATGACTGGCAAGACTGAACCGTTTTTCCTGGGCAAAATAAAACAGTGCCTGAACGACATATTGAACAATAATTATCTAATCACTATAGTCTGGGTCCCGGCTCATTGCTCCATTCCTGGCAATGAAAGAGCCGATATTTTAGCCAAACGTGGTGCTATTGAGGGTGAAATTTATGAGCGACCGATTGCTTTCAACGAATTCTATAGCTCGTCTCGCCAAAGAACACTTGCCAGCTGGCAAGCTTCTTGGGATAGAGATGATCTGGGTCGGTGGATGCACTCAATTATTCCGAATATATCGACAAAGGCATGGTTCAGGGGACTGGATGTGAGTAGGGATTTCATTCGTGTGATGTCCAGACTCATGTCCAATCACTACACGTTAGATGCACATCTCCTTCGAATTGGGCTCTCCGAGACTAATCATTGTGCTTGCGGAGAAGGTTATCGGGATATTGATCATGTCGTTTGGACATGCGTGGAGTATCGTGATGTCAGATCTCAACTAATAAATTCTTTGCGTACCCAAGGTAGACTATCCAATATCCCAGTTCGAGACATTCTTGCTTGTCGTGACCTTTCATACATGAAACTTATTTATCATTTCATAAAGAAAATTGGAGTTTCAATTTAATAAAGGCCCCTTTTAAGACTTAGCTCTGATCCCAGCTGCGTCCATGAGTTCAACCAATAGCTAAATTAGAATAAAAATTATGTAATGATACAAACAAACTCGAAACAGTTTATGAAATTATCAACAAAATGTCAAAAAAAACAGCTTATTTTATAATTTATAGAAGGTAATCGTTTGGTTCAAATAATATTTCCGAGTAGATTTCATAATTAATGACGAGTTACCTAAGATGATATTTAAGCTATAAGAGAATATGTTTTAATAAATTCAAAACGTTGTGACTATGTTAGAATTAAATTAGGATAAGAATATTATGTAAAAGTGATGCTACGGCGAAGAAAAACTTATGTAAATTGCCTTAAGAAATAAACGTATTTATGAAAAAAAAAATTCTTCTCCCTAATTGACAAATACTCACCGTATCCTGAACAAAAAACAAGTTGAGTCGTTTAAATTTATCATTCACATCTTCCCCATCGTTAATTGGTGACTCATGTATTGACCGTGAAATTGAAGGTTCGGCTTTATTTCCTTCATCCACCGATTTGATGATAGCTTGATCCATCTTGACTTCGGCTGCTGAATCACGGCTGTCATATGAAAATCACGAAATTTGAAAATCACGTCAACATTTTTTTCACTCTTTCACGCACCCTGTCATGTCCGTTCTACCAACATGTCCTTCGTCTTGAACCGGCTCCCCATCAGACAGCTCCACACCCGGTGCCGGTTCGGGTTCGATATTGCTGTCTTCCTTTTCAACCGAACCGGAACCCAGCGATGCCTGACGCTGTTCAATCAAATCCAACGCTTGCAGTTGAATTTCCACATTGCGCTGCGTCATCATGCGGATGAAAATTCGAATATCGTTGGCAGCCCAAATCTGCTGGAACAATCCCTGGTGAAAGGAGAACGTATTGCCACCAGTCGGTTCTCCCTCCACTACGCCCGTATCGGTCGCCGTGTTACGGCCCTCCAAACAGGCGAACTCGAATTGCTCCGGCGTGATTTGCATTTCCTCCATGAAGGAACCGAGCATGTAATCTACCAGATTTTTGTACTCGTCATGCACCTTTCGGAACTCTGGATTATCTTCAACGGAACTTATATTGGGGTCAAATACTATAACCAAAGTTGGAGGATCGTTAATTATTCATTACGTTACCGTTCGTGAGTATTATACTTATGGATTTGTCCTCGATGAATGTTTGCAGTGGTGCATTCCAAGCTGGTCCATGCAGAAAGCACACCAAGGAATCGAAAACCCACGAGTTGTCTTCGGTCATCTTTTAGATAGGAAACTGGTGATGGCGGTAATGTACAATATATTTATCGTCGATTAAAGTGTTCCTCTATCCGGTCAGCGGTACACATTCAGTGTTTAGTGCAAATGGTATCCACGGCAACGGCCATTTCTGCTCATTCTTGATAACGACTTTGCGCATCAAAGAAATAACAGTGCCGCCTTTACGTGGTGCAACCAGATGGAACGGTGAAAAATAGAGAACCAAACAATAGAACCAAACAATAGAAATTATTTTTAGTTGTTTTAATTTTATCAATTTAGTCGACTTGGAATAAATATGCTTCAGTTTCGCCTTCAGCTCTTAAAATATTATTCCACGCAGGCCCGTACCCAAGATTTCGTTTTGGGAGGGGCCCTCAGATAAAAAAAATAATGTTACTGAAGATTACTTATGTATCTAATTCTCGATGTGCCTTTAACCGTCGTTTTTAACTGACACATTTCAAATTTTACCACTGGAATTGTCATTACGGAGTATTCAAATAAAATTTGTGACTGTGCCCGAGAGAAGGTAATTGTATTAATGCTCCTGGTGGACGGATTTGGAAGTTCTTGACGCCCACGTGTCGGGAATTTTGTCAGCTTCACGTATGATTTTTGACATTCCGCAAATCGACTGTATTTTGTAAACAATCAACATGGAAGCCGAAAGAAGGGAAAAAATGTGCACAGTTGTTTGGAAAATCCATTGTGGTCTGCATCTAGGCTAGCTAAACAGTTGAAATTGCCCAGAAATACCGTATGGCGCGTTATCAAACGGTATAAGAAACCATTGACGACGATTCAGAAGCCTCAAGCCAATCGTCGGAATGGACTGTCGACCGGAAACTGCGTGGTAATATTTTGAAAACGATTAAGAGGAATCCTAATCTGTCGGACCGTGATTTGGCCAGAAAATTCGGTGCTGCCCATAGTATCGTGAAGAGAACTCGACTCCGGGCAGGAATCAAGTCGTATCGAGCTAGCAAACAGCCCAATCGGACCATAAAACAGAATAGTGTGGTCAAAATTCGTAATCGTAATTAAATTTGTTTTTGCCAACAAATTTGCAAGCAAATTTATGATTTGGCAGGGCATTTGCAGTTGTGGCAAAAAAAACTAAAGTTTTCGTTACAAATAAGACAATGACATCGGAACTATACCAAAAAGAGTGTCTCCAAAAACGAATTTTCCCGTTCATTCGATCCCACGGCCATCCCGTAATGTTTTGGCCAGATTTGGCAAGCTGTCATTACAGCAAAGTCGTTCAAGAATGGTATGCAGAGAAAGGGATCCAGTTTGTTCCGAAAAACCTTAGACCACCCAACTGCCCCCAGTTCCGCCCTGTTGAGAAATACTGGACAATCATGAAGAGGAGGCTCAAGGCAAAAAGAAAGGTTGTCAGACATCAATCAAATGACGACCTGGGGGAATAAGATAGCTAAAACGATGGACGAAAAAGGTGTGCGCCGCCTAATGAGGCGTGTTATAGGAAAAATTCGAGAGTTCCTTCGAAACCGTGACGAATAATTTTATCCGATTTTTTTCTTAAAAGTATGAAGAAAACGCTACATTTCTATAAAAAAAAACTTGAATTCGATAATAAATAACTGAAATACAGGCAATTGTCTTTGTTTAAATTCTATCTGATGCAAGCTTTACATTTCTTTACGTTTACTGTCAAAAGAAAAAAAAAAGGGAGAACGGAAATCATCTTCTAAATTTTTAGGTCATATTAGTAGATGGTCATATAAATTTACTTTGGTTTCACTAGTTTCGGATTCAGGTTCCGGAAGTTGTGGTCTGAAATTCAAAAACGAAACTCACGTAACTCTCAAAAGCCTCTATTTCGCGGTGTAATCTATAAGATCGACAGCCGCATATTTCTCAATCTTTTTTTCGTTTCTGTTTCTGATTTCGAGAGAGGCCACCTCATAACGCCTGTAATTCACAAAACACGCATGTAACGTACTTAACGCCTACAAACTAACGCATGTCACGTTTCGTAACACCTGTAATTTACAAAAAATAACACTTCGTAACGCCCGTAACTTTGTTAGATAAACATTGGTCCGTGTTGAGGAGATATTAGCCTCTCAACCCAAATCGAAAGTTATCCCCCAATCACCAATAATAATGGTTTATTTAAAAGAGGCAATATTAAGAAAAAGCAGTGCACTCACCATTTATGTTGTCGTCAGGTTGCCAAAGTTCACTGCCATCCTGGCCGTCTTACCGCTTGCTTTTGATTCCAACACGGTCGGAGCGATCGGGAGCGTGTCCAGAATGGGAGTTGACACGAAACGATGAGTATTTCCCGTTCAATCTTCTCAACCTCCAAACGCCGTGTCAGTAAACCTCGGAACGTGCTCTCCGTGTATTCCAAATGCCCATTGGAAGAGTGTTTCACGTCCATCAATGAATCCGGTTGCCTGATCCGTTGTCTGAGAGTTCGACTAAACCTCGGCAGGTGGAAGGTGAAGGTGTTGATTCCACGTTGTTTGGATTCCACGGAACTTGTCGTGCTCTCCCAAGTCACCCTCTATTGTTCACGAACTATTCCGGAGCAGTGCCAGCCAAAGAGTTGCACTGGACTATTCTGAACCCGTTCGACACGTGACACGTCTCCTTACTTGCCCACGCGGCTTTTCGCGGCACCAGTTTGCGGCGCACTTCGTTCCATCCGTCTCGTGTGTTTCGGGGTCAATATCCAATCGGTCTCTTTTGCCACCAACTGCCGAGAGAGAACGTTTCCCCAGAAAAGAAACACTGTCCGATAGCGAGCATCCAACACATACGGCACACCTCTTTTCTCTCGCACACTTTTTTCCGTCCGGTCGCTTGCCTGTTTCCCAAAGAACTAACTGCTGCGTTCTCTCCCTCCGTCCGGCCGGTGTACTCAGAATAATAATCAGTACCGTTTTGCTCTTCAAGCGAGTTTTTTACTATTGTCCCTGTTTTAATGCAGAGTGTTTCGTGCACGCTTAACACGAACCCCTCATGGACCTTAAGTTACTAACTTAACTGTAACAACTTACAAAATCAGTCAGGAAAATTTTCTTCACGTGTCATTTTTTCGTTTGTTCATAAAATATTGGAAAGTCTCGTGCAATTACCCATCGTTGTTGACGGCGTGGCAAGTGCCGTGGGCTAGTGCTGCTTGGACGTTTGGATCAGACATTTAAAGTGAAACAGTGGACCGGTGCTTTTTCCTCTCAGAGGTTTTTTGCACACGGAGGCACAACTAATCAACTTGTGGCCCCAGCGGCCGAGTTTTGCCACAAATTATTCGTTAAGTATAGTGTTTTTTTCCCCTTCATTACTTTTTATCGTATATCTCTACTCTGATTACCCCCTATAATACGCGCGGAGAATCAGCCGCGCTATGACAAGTCCTTCTGATAGTACCCTTCCCCCCGCTGATACAATGGAGACAGATTCAAAATCTGCTCCAAACAATAAGACTACCCGAGTTAAACAGTATCCCGATGAACCCTCTATCTCGGCTGGCCTTTATGTGGTTTATTTCCGGACCGTAGAAAAACCACTTAATTTATTGCAAATTTCTAAAGACCTGACGTCACAATATACAACCGTGCAAAATATATTGAAAGTTCGCTCGGATAAGCTCAGGGTCTCGTTAACCAGTTTGAAGCAGGCTAATGAGATCGCTCGAAACGAGCACTTTACGCGGGACTACCGTGTTTACATACCAGCTCGCGAAGTCGAGATAGACGGAGTGATCACAGATCCAAGTCTGACATGCGAGGACATTCTCAAACATGGGGTTGGATGTTTTAAAGATCCCTTGCTTAAGAATGTCAAGATACTGGACTGCAAACGTTTGCATTCAGTATCGATCGCCGCGGATGGGACAAAGTCTTATCCCCACTCGGACTCGTATCGGGTGACCTTCTCCGGCTCGGCTTTGCCGAAAATCGTTCTCCTGGACAGGGTTCGTCTGCCTGTACGACTTTTCGTACCACGGGTAATGAATTGCACTAGTTGTCAACAGCTAGGACATACAGCTTCCCATTGTGGAAATCGGCCCCGCTGTTCGAAGTGCGGAGGGAGTCATGCGAGTGGCACTTGTGAAAAAAACATTGAAAAGTGTCTTTACTGTAACACAGGTCCGCATGATCTCCCAGCATGTCCAACGTATAAATTACGAGGAGATCACTTGAAGCAATCCCTCAAGCAACGCTCACAGCGCTCTTTCGCAGAAATACTGAAAAATGTTACACCACCGAGACAATCAACAAATCTCTACACTTGCTTGTCAACGGACGAGTGCGACTCTGATGATCCTCTCGAAGGTACATCTTCAACTGTCCCTCAAAGTTCTAGGAAAAGGAGAAACATATCATCTCCTAAGCTTCCTAGCAAGGGTTCGAAGGTATCTCTTAAGGGCCCTCCAAAAATAACATCAACAGGGAGTGCTGGTGGAAAAAACAAAAATACAAAGCCGAAAGCTCCTAGTTCCGGAGACCTACAATGCGAAAAAGAATACCCAGCACTTCCGGGGACACCAAAAACTCCCAGAGAGCCAAAGAACATACCATGTGCTGGACTTGTAAAATTCACTGACATTGTGGACTTCATATTCTCTACCTTCAACATTTCTGACCCCCTTAAGAGTCTTTTGATGACTTTTATTCCAGTAGTTGAAACGTTTTTGATGCAGTTGACTGCAAAATGGCCCCTTCTTTCAGCAATCGTATCCTTCGATGGCTAATTTTTCGAACGAGGTCATGGATTCGATTACTGTTTTACAGTGGAACAGTAGAAGTATTATCTCTAAAATAGATTCCTTCAAAATGCTAATAAGAAACCTACAATGTGATGCATTTGCATTATGCGAAACTTGGTTAACTTCTCAGGTACCCCTTACCTTCCACGATTTTAATATAATACGCTTGGATCGAGAAACCCCCTACGGAGGAGTACTTTTAGGGATCAGAAAGTGCTATTCGTTCTATGGAATTAACCTCCCTCTGACTCCAGGCATTGAAGTAGTCGCATGTTAAGCTAGAATTAAAGGTAAAGATCTTTGCATTGCTTCTATATATATTCCCCCTAGAACCTCGGTCGGGCACCGACGGCTTTGTGATATCACAGAACTCTTTCCTGCACCTACGTTAGTTTTAGGAGACTTTAACTCACATGGTGTGGGATGGGGTTGTCTTCTTGATGACAATAGATCAACTATGATCCATGATATCTGCGACAACTTCAATATGACAATTTTGAATACGGGAGAAATGACACGGATTCCTGCACCACCAGCAAGGCCAAGTGCGCTGGATTTATCCCTTTGCTCGACTTCGCTACGATTAGATTGCAAGTGGAATGTGATCAATGATCCTCACGGTAGCGATCACCTGCCTATCGTAATTTCAATCAACAGCGGTTTAAGACCATTGGAGACAATCAATGTTTCGTATGACCTCACACGAAACATTGATTGGAAAAGCTACGCGTCCTCGATATCCGAGAAGATCGAATCTACTCAAGAGCTTCCTCCGAACGATGAATACACGTTTTTGGCTGGCTTAATGCTCGAAACCGCGATTCAAGCTCAGACGAAACGTGTACCTGGCACAAAAACTAACATTCGTACTCCAAACCCATGGTGGGACAAAGAGTGCTCAGAACTTAACGCAGAAAAGTTTTCAGCGTATAAAAATTTTAGGAAATATGGAACACCGGATAATTACCGCGAATACGCGGCGCTAGAAATTAAAATGAAAAGTTTGATTAAAGCTAAAAAACGTGGTTACTGGCGTCGATTCGTGGATGGACTAACAAAAGAAACATCAATGAGCACTCTTTGGAACACCGCCCGACGAATGCGCAATCAAAATAATACGAATGAATGTAAGGAATATTCAAATCGCTGGATATTCGACTTCGCGAAAAAGGTATGCCCCGACTCTGTTCCGGAAGAGAAGATCACCCGCGTCGCGACATCGAACATAAACGAAACACCGTTTACGATGATGGAGTTCTCACTTGCGCTCTTGTCGTGTAACAATAAAGCCCCAGGGCTAGACAGAATTAAATTCAACTTGTTGAAAAATTTGCCTGACTCTGCCAAAAGGCGCTTATTGAATTTATTCAACAAGTTCCTAGAGGGTAATATTGTGCCACATGACTGGAGACAAGTGAGAGTTATCGCTATCCAAAAACCAGGGAAACCAGTCTCTAACCACAATTCGTATCGGCCGATTGCTATGCTTTCCTGTATCCGGAAATTGTTCGAAAAAATGATTCTTTTTCGTTTAGATACTTGGGTCGAGACTAATGGCTTACTTTCAGATACACAATTTGGTTTCCGCAGGGGCAAAGGAACGAACGATTGTCTTGCGTTACTCTCAACCGAAATTCAAATGGCATTTGCTCGTAAAGAACAAATGGCATCTGTTTTCCTTGACATCAAGGGGGCTTTCGATTCAGTTTCTATAATCTGAGAAGTTGCATCAGCATGGTCTTTCACCAGTTTTGAATAACTTTTTATATAATCTATTGTTCGAGAAACACATGCATTTTGAACAGTGTGATTTGTCGACAATACGATTCAGTTACATGGGTCTTCCTCAGGGCTCATGTTTAAGTCCTCTTTTATACAATTTTTACGTAAACGACATCGACAAATGTATAAACACATCTTGTACGCTAAGACAACTTGTCGACGACAGCGTTGTGTCCATTATAGGACCCAAAGCTGGCGATCTGCAAGGGCCGTTACAAGATACTCTTGCCAACTTATCCGCCTGGGCTATTCAAATGGGTATTGAATTCTCTACGGAGAAAACTGAGCTGGTTGTATTTTCAAGGAAGCAAGAGCCAGCCCAATTACAGCTTCAACTAAGGGGTGAAACCATAGCTCAGGTCTTCACATTTAAATATCTCGGGGTCTGGTTCGACTCCAAAGGCACCTGGGGATGTCACATTAGGTATCTGAAACAAAAATGCCAACAGAGAATCAATTTTCTTCGTACAATAACCGGAACTTGGTGGGGTGCCCACCCAGGAGACCTGATCAGGCTGTACCAAACAACGATATTGTCCGTAATGGAATATGGATGCTTCTGCTTCCGATCCGCCGCGAACACCCATTTCATTAAACTGGAAAGAATTCAGTATCGTTGTTTGCGTATTGCCTTAGGTTGCATGCAATCGACTCATACGATGAGTCTCGAATTGCTTGCGGGCGTCTTACCGTTGAAAAATCGATTCTGGGATCTCTCATATCGATTGCTAATCCGATGCGACATCTTGAATCCGATGGTGATTGAAAACTTCGAAAGGCTTGTCGAGCTCAATTCTCAGACCCGTTTTATGTCCTTGTATTTTGATTACATGGCTCAGAATATTAATCCTTCTTCGTTTGTTTCCAACCGTGCTCATTTCTTGGATACTTCTGATTCTACTGTGTTTTTCGACACATCCATGAAAGAAGAGATTCGTGGAATTCCGGATCACATACGCCCTCAAGTAGCCCCTAATATTTTTTATAACAAACTTAGAACAGTCAACTGTGAAAAAGTGTTTTACACTGACGGATCAAACATCAACGAGTCCACAGGCTTCGGTATCTTCAATCAGAACATCACCGCTTCGTACAAACTCAGTGATCCGGCTTCAGTTTACGTCGCAGAATTAGCTGCCATTCAGTACACCCTCGAGATCATTGAAACCTTGCCCAAAGACCATTACTTCATCGTCACGGACAGTCTAAGTTCAATAGAAGCTCTCCGGGCAATGAAGCCAGGAAAGTATCCCCCATATTTTCTGGGGAAAATACGGGAACACTTGAGAACTTTATCTGGACGGTCTTATTCAATATCGTTAGTCTGGGTCCCTTCGCATTGTTCCATTCCGGGCAATGAAAAGGCAGACTCATTGGCTAAAGTGGGCGCATTGGAAGGTGATATTTATGAAAGACCAATCTGCTTCAATGAATTTTTCAGTATTTCTCGTCAGAAAACTCTCGAAAGTTGGCAAACTTCATGGAGCAATGGCGAACTGGGACGATGGCTACACTCCATTATCCCTAGGGTATCGACGAAACCATGGTTCAGGGGGATGAACGTGAGTCGCGATTTCATTCGCGTGATGTCTCGGCTCATGTCCAATCACTACACATTCAACGCGCATCTCCGGCGTATTGGACTCGCAGAGAGCGGTCTCTGCGCTTGTGGTAACGGTTATCAGGACATCGAGCATATCGTGTGGACGTGCGTGGAGTATACTGACGCCAGGTCTTTATTGAAGGACTCCCTCAGGGCCCGAGGTAGACCACCTGATGTACCTGTTCGAGATGTGTTGGCAAATCGGGATATTTCATATATGATGCTCATATACACCCAAGTAGCACATGTAACTTGTTCATAAAAAATAAAAACAAAACAGATGCTGCATAATGGTCGCATGACAAACACGACGAAACAAGTCGTATTATGATGGTGACAATAGAGTCAAAATAATGTTACGAATTGACATCTTATCATACTAATCATACAATAAGTTCTAACTCTTACGACGTGTTCGCATTGACTGTTTTTAGTCGCCAACTCGTCACCGTAACAAAATGCGACAATGAAAAAGTGACACACTGTAAGGCAAAGTTAAGTAATGATTTCATATCGGTTACCGTATTCGTTGTGATGCAACAAAGAAATACAAATACAGTGTCGGTTGAAAGCTTCCGTACATCCCGGACAATAATATTAAACCAATAAGTAGAATAAGTAGAAAATTCCTTAAATTTTAAAAAATTGACTAAAGTTAAATCTGCGCTTATTCGCAATTTTTTTACCGGTACATGTGCGAAGCAAACTTGTTCCGTTTCGGGAAGTACATTCGCATTACCAGAGAGAATATTTCTACACTTTGTCACGGCAATGTATGCATGGAAAAACTTATGCCAATGGCTACCATTATGACCAGGGAATGAAATGTTCTTTAAATTTGAAAAAAAAAAGTGCAATTTTTAATTATTGCGCTTGGTCAACTGTTTTTAACTTTGGTATATGAAAAACTAATATTAATCACAAAAAAACTATCTGAACACATTTCAACTTTGTAGCTGTAAATTTCATATGAAGGGAATAAAAATATGAATATTATTTTGTATGTCGATGTTCTGAAACCCAAAATATCGAAGGCGCGCACGTTTTCAATAAGTACAATGATCAACTTCACCATAAATATCGAATAGCACTTAGATTTTGAGTAGATATAGTGAGTTTGAAGAATCTTGAATTCTATATTTCAGCTCTCATTATCGGATGCCAATTTTTAGCCGTAAATGTTGAATCGGAAAAATACCAACAAATTGTAACTTGACACAAACTTATATTTTCTGTTTCATTGTGACTGATGTGTGCGGTGAATCAAATCAAATATTCTTTACTGAGAAGTTTTTTTCCAACCCTTGGTAAGTCGCCCAAGCTCCGCCTCTTACGCTTTTCAGGTTACATAGCAGTTATAATGCACATTTCAATGTCTTCAACTTGTTCCATTAATTTGTTTCATATAAGTTACTGTCATTGAAGTGTAATAACGTGTGCTACTTGGGCAAGTATCTTAAACACATAAATATACAAGTGTGATCCGTTGCATCTGGCATAGAAAGTTCTCCTTTCCTTGGCGAGGTTAAGAATAATTTTCACCTACAGGTTCGGCACTAACATCCGCTCGATTCTCCCGATCCCCTGCCTGTCTACCATCTCTATCGAAACTAACAAGATCTTCCCCCGACTCTTCACCATCTCGATGTAAACTAATTAGATCTTTGTCGTTTTTAGTCATTCGTTCCCATACCCTTTTTTCCACTCCGTTTTCCACAACATTTACTTCTCCATGTTTTTTTTTTCATTCTCTTCGGCAACATCATTATAAACGCCCACGGAAAGCCGCCACAGTCAACATGCGGGCCACCCGCCGGGTTCTCGTAACCCGGGGGTGTTTACCGCGGACCCACAAAAGAATGCGGCAACCTTTGAAATGTTTCCATGTCACGAGAATTATTCCCATGTTTCCATCACCACCGCCACGAAGAACCACTCCCATCGATGAGGGACACACGCCGGATCTTCAAAGATACAAGAGTGTTTCCTGAGGACCCACAGGGACAAGCCCTTGGCATCATAAACTGTAACAGATTGTGCCTTAATAAAATATATCTGAAAAAAAAAACTTACAAAATGTAACACCTTAAGCTTACTAAAAACCAACACTTGTAACGCATAGCAACCTACAAATAAGTAACGCTTTGTAACGTCTATAACTCATAAAAAGTAACACATATGACGCCTATAGCTCATAAAAAAGTAACGCATGTTACGCCCAAAACTTCCAAAAAGTAACACATGTAACGCTGGTACCTTACAGAAGATTAACGCTTGTAACTCTCCGTAACGTCATAATTCACAAAAAAGTAACGGATGTAACGCTCAGTAACGCCTGTAACTTTCAAAAAAGTAACGCATATAACGCTTCGTAACATCTAGAACTTACACAAAAGAAACGAATGTAACGCTTCTTAACATCTGTAACTTACAAAAAGTAACGCATGTAACGCTTCGTAACACCTATAACTTACCAAAAAATTAATGTGTTACACCTATAACTTACAAAAAAGTAACGTCTATAACTTTCAAAAATGTAACGCATGTAACGCCTATGATTCACAGAAAAGTAACACATGTGACATTTCCTAACGTCCAAAACTTATAAAAAGTAACGCATGTATCGCTGTTATCTTACAAACGAGTAACACTAGTAACGCTTCATAACGTCTTAACTCACAAAAAAGTAACATAAATAACGCTTCGCAACGCCTGTAATTTACAAAATGTTACACCTAAAGCTTACTAAAAAGCAACTCATGTAACGCATCACAACTCACAGATTTGTAGCTCTTTGTAACGTCTATAACTCATAAGAAGTAACGCTGCATAATGCATATAACTTGCAAAACAGTAACGTATCCAACACTTCGTAACGCCTTTAACTTACAAAAACGTGACGCTTCGCAACTCCCCGTAACGCTTAGAACTAACCAAAAAGTAACACGTGTAACGCTTCGTAGTGTCTATGATTCACAAAAACTTAACGCATTTATCGCTTAGTCACGCCTATAACTTACAAAAAGTAACGCATGTAACGTCTCGTCACGCCTATAACTTACAAAAAAGTAAGGCAGGTCACGCTTCGTGAAGTGTATAACTTACAAAAAAGTAAGGCATGTAACACTTCGTAACACCTATAACTTAAAGGGATCCAAAAAATGGAGTAAACCGAATTTTGTATGAAGCACTTTTTAATATGTATATTTAAGTACAATAAATGATCAGTTTTTAAAATTGAAAAACAAAATGGCGGCTTGGCGGCTTTTCCGCGAAAGTGCTGCATTTTTGACGGCCGGAAACATAAGTCAAGTAAATCTTGACCAATCGATTCAAAAATTTTACTGAATATTCTCGATAGTTATCTCCACAGAGTAGGGGTTTTTGAAAATTGTGAATATATTTTTTATTAACAATTTTGTGATGAAAAAATGCGGTTTTATTTTCAAAGGGCTATTAAAAAACCCCTACGTACCTCTGTGGAGATAACTATCGAGAATATTCTGTAAAATTTTTGAATCGATTGATCAAGATTTACTTGACTTATGTTTCCGGCCGTCAAAAATGCAGCACTTTCGCGGAAATGCCGCCAAGCCGCTATTTTGTTTTTCAATTTTTAAAGCTGATCATTTTTTTGTACTTAAATATACATATTAAAACGTGCTTTATACAAAATTCGGATTACTCCATTTTTTGGATCCCAAAATAATTCCCCAAAAAAGCCTTTTTTTTCTACTGTGATTTCAGACTGTAATTGATATTTTGGAGCTTTCGAAACCCCCGCCACAGTCTAGTCGTTGCAACCAGTATACTCCAGCCGGTACTGTATGTGCGTTAAGAAGTCTTCTAAATTTCACATCGTGGGAAGTATTACTTCGTCTATCCGCTTCCAAGTCCTAATGTATCTCGCACTTACAGATGTCTGCCCTTTGTCTTGAACCAGTTGCCGTACTGTTCAATGCATCAATTGATATTTTAGGGCGCAGGGAAGTTAACTCCATGGAAGCCTCTGATTTGTCTCCTACATTCATGCCACTGTACCACTGTGATCAGCAGTTGTCCCGGTCCTGTGCACGGGAACGTTGATAGTGTCTTGCGTGTCAACACAAATGGCAAGTACTCACCAGATCCAAACGAATCAGGCGGTGATTCACTCGCCGTTTACAGTTTTCCAGTTCAATCGCTCAAATTTTTAAATTTATTACCAAATCGTCAGCGGTATGTACAAATGTATGAACGAGTATTTTTTGGCATGCTCGGAGGAATGTTCTCTTCGGGACGTAGCTCAACAAGCTGCCCGCATAACAGTAGAAAAAACCATCAGAAGCGGGGTTCTCGTTGAAGTCCACTGTAGTTGGAAAGTACAATTGATTGAGTCTGAGCTTGTGATTTGTATCGATCAATTGCTGATGTGCAGCAAGCTTGCCGAAGTCCCGCTCTATTCTTGCGTTGTCTGCCTTCCATCTGAACGATGCAGCGAACGATGCTTCCTCTGATCAATCACGTCATTGCAGGATCGACGAAATTGTTGGAGACTTCATCTTCTCCGGCATAAAATTGCAAAAAACTTCCGAGGGATTCAGCAAAAAATGACAAATAACTTTCGATTTGACGATATCTCGCACTCTCTACCACCACCACCTAACAGCTAGGGTGTCCTTTGCTGTATCAAGCATACGTCTCCACATAACTCGGTCCATGGCTGCTCGTTGCCAGCCACTCAAGGCACGGATGCTTCTGAGATCACCCTCCACTTGATCGATCCACCTTGCTCCTCTTTTTCTTGTACCAGTCGGATTAGATTCAAGAATCATTTCCACTGAGCTGTCGTCCGATATCCATATGACATGCCCAGCCCATCGTAGACGTCCGACTTTAGCTGTCCGTACGATGGGTGGTTCTCCTAGCAGCTGTTGTAATTCGTATTTCATACGCCGTATCCACGTTCCGTCTTCCATCTGCACTCCACCATAGATGGTCCTCAGTACCTTTATTTCAAAAACACAGGGCGCGTTGGTCCTCTGCCAACATAGTCCCGGTCTTGTAACCATCGAGAAAAGTACGCCACCGCACGAAATTGACCATCTAATTTCGTGCGGTGGCGAAGAGTTTTTCTGAGTCCAAAGTACGCACGATTCCCTGCCAAAATACGTCTCTGAATTTCTCATTATCATTATCGGCGGTCACCAGTGAGCCCAAATACACGAGCTCGCACCGTCTATCAAAATTCGTAGCGGAAGGCGTAGTATTTCTTCTCTAGAGCCTCTTCCTATCATGTATTTTGTTTTTGACGCATTTATGATCAGTCCGATACGCCTAGCTTCAGCTTTCAGTCCGAGTTATGTTTTCATCATCTTCTCAAGGCTACGTGACACAATATCAACATCGCTAGCGAAGCCAGAAAGCTGTAAAAATATGTATTTTTGACTTGATTTAGCCGATTTATGCAAGCGATTCCGATCGAGCGCATATTTTGAGAATAGCTAAATAGATTAACAATTTCGGGTTTTCTGCCTGAAAAAAAACAATTAAATCCTTTTCCGTACATCATTCACCTTTTTATAGCAGAAATTTTGAAAATCTCGATTTTTCGTTTTATATTTCTGCTGTCACTTAACTCACAGGTATCGACTCTAAAACTCACCCCCGGTGACTTTTGTCACCCAGATTCGACTGCAGGAATACGTTGAGAGTTCATCCTGGTGACTTTTGTCACTTCATTCGACTGTCAGAATCGCGTGACTCGGGTGACTCGACTTATCTCACCTCACTCGACTCGCAGAATAAGGGCAATTGTAAACTATGGATAAATTTTCGGATATTTCAAAATCAACTACAGTAACCAGGAGGCTTGTTTTAAATATTTTTTTGTGTATTATTTTTCTCATTCACTTTTCCATCTCATTTTAGCTCTTGTAAAAAGTTGTATTTTTTTCTAATTCCTTTTATTCATTTCATTAAACGGAATCCCTCTCAACTAACAGTTGGTTGTTCTCTATAGTTACTTCACTCGCGAGCGACGATGTCAGCGCTCAAAAATGCGGTACTGTGGAGGCGCCTGTAAGCAAAATTAACGCTTTTTGATACTTTAACATAAGCGGAAAGGCTGTTTGCTTATACCGGTCTTTCGGTAGGGAGTGAAAGTTCATCCGAACTTGCGGGAATTGATTGGTTGTCTAATCTTTTTTTTCTTTGTTCCTTTAAACATTTACAGCTCTACTTACGCGCTAGATTATTCGTATATTTTTTATATTTCCTACGAGAATTTGACTTAGTACTAATTACAGTTGAGTAACTACTATTTACAAGCGAAAGATATCGAAACATTTCGACTACAGCGCATGCGAACAGGTCTGGGAGAGCATACTTCTTGGAAATATACTATTCGAAAGCTGTTCATGCAAAGAAAATTAGATGTTTTTTTTTTTGAGAACCATGGAGAGAAAGGTAAATGAAAACTAGCGCATCCATTTTCCCGTCTCTCGAGTTATTTAGGAAAAAAAGTTTAAAAAAAAACTTCGAAGCCCAGCTAAGTAAAAAGCCTTTCCGCTTGGGAAGTGCTAGGTTTGCGTGATACTTTTTTGGTTACATACAAAGAGAACAAATATGCCGAATTCGATTCTAAAGCTGAGGGAGTTCGTCGTTCACAGTTCGAGGAAACCAGGAAATGATCTTCCAGCTAACTCACACTCTCACAGTTGTGTCTGCCTTATATTCTAGATTCCAGTTTGTTTGTTTTTTTTTCTGTTTTCTTGTTCTTTTAAATTTCAACATGTTTTAACTCCAGTACCATTTTAGTTTTTTTTGTTATTTTGTTTTAATATTTTCAATAGTCGTCCGACTAATACGCCGAATATTTTGCATTCCTGGAGTGAGTAGACTTTTTGTTTATTTTACTTTGTGATGAGAGTGTCACAAAATACACGAAATACCAGCGCACTTCTCAAGTTCTAGCAGCTTCAATAATGTTTCTTATCGCCGAATAACGTGTTTCGAAAAGCTTCTGATCGTTTGGAAAAATCGTGTTCTTATTTCGGATAATTTTGCTCATACAAGTTTTTTTTACATCTCCTTGTGACTAAAACTGTTAGTGTCTTCTGCAACCGAAAGGTGTTTGATTTGTATATATTTTCTACCTTTTTCCGTTCGGCCGGCCATTTAGTTCTGCAGCGAGTTTCACTTCACAGCAATAGTAATAGTAGTGTAGTTTTCCGCAGTTGTATGTTGTTGTATTTGATTTTCAATTCTAGTAATATGAATTAGACTTACTCGTACTCAGTTTATCCGTTTTTTTTCTTTATCTTATTTGTTCTCAAGTTAAACTATATCATTAATTATTATCCAGCATAATAATTAAAAGTTGTTTGTTTTTTTTTCTCTCTCTCGCTTTTCTGAACAAACTTATTCTGCTGTTTCCTAAACAAAGAAGGAAACGGGTGTACTTCTCTATGCCAAATTACCTTTTTTGGATATCTTTTTGCCAGTTTTAGACTATTTTCTTCTTCCCCGGTTTTTCCGTTAAATTACCGAATGTTATTTCTAGATACACATGTATTTATAAGATTTATGTATAATTTTTTTTGTTTCAGCCGTTGATGTTGCGGTCGTTAAGGATGTGAATGTGTAGCAGCATCGAGCGGAACGTCTTCACCGGCGTTGTCAGGGGTAGCTTCGCGAGCAAAGTCGACGACATGCTGTTGCTGCTGCTGATGGCTATGGTTATGATTATGGTTTAGGTGTTCCCGACGTTGACAATGTAGTCGGTAACGATTATGATGCTATGCTATTCTCGCCTTTTTATGTACGGGACTGTCACTGTCGTCATCGTCCTCATCATCCGAATCGCCTTCGTAGTCCACAAGTGCCTGTCGCGGGAAAACAAAAAAATTAAGTTCACTGTACCACTGAACCAAAACCAATTATAACTTACCTTCTTGAGGGTATTCACGACAGCAGCAGCCGCCGGTGCAGAGACATCCACCGCTCCATCTGTGTCTGGTTCGGTAACATCCGGCGCCGCATCGACGGCATTCGGTATCGTCGCGGAGGACACCAACGACGTTGCTGAAGCTTCAATATCACCATTACTGCTGCTGTTGCTGCTGCTACTGTTGCTGCTAACCGAAGAACTATTCTCCAGTACATCACTGCTACCAGCATCGTCACTACGATTTTGTCGCACATCCTCTAACTGTTCCGACGGCACGACGTTGGCACTGCTATCCTCAACTAATCGTTTCATTGGCTCTATTTCGGTGGACACGAGAGATTCAATGGCTTCGCTAGATGAACTAGTACAATCGTCCACACTGCTGCTACCATCGCTGGCTGTGCTTTGTAGTGAATCGGTCTCAAACGACTTGGTTGGACTGCAACTGTCCTCCCCTTCGATCGGGTCCGTGATGGTTGTCGTTGTTGCGACAGGTGCTTCGTGTGAGTTGTCCGAAAGAAGTTCACCGCTCGTATACAGCAAACTGTCCGAATCAACTAGTGGAGCATCTTCCGTTACCGAATCACCCTTTGTGGAAGCTGTACTGCTGCTAGAGGAGGTGGCAGAGGAGGAAGCTGAATTGACGGAAGCCGCCGCAACTGCGGCTACAGCTGCTGCCGCTGCCGCTGCTACTGCCAACGGATGCTGGGGAATAGTGGAAGCAGCTTCCTCCGACGATTCCGTGCTACTGCTGTTACTGTTGATGTCGGTACTGTTGTTGTTGTTCAATGGTGGACTCGTTTGGAGCTGGGCCAGTGGAGACTGCTGCGATGTCGCCGAATTACTAGTACTGTTACTACTGAATTTGGGACCATTTACGGAGGTGGCTGTCGGAGACGATTCGGGAGACTTCTTGTCGAAGATTTTACCTAAAATAAAAGAGTATGTATATTATTGTTTCTAAGCCGAGAAGGAAGTGCGAATTGCTGGATCGGAAGTGTATGCCCCTAATCCTCATACAATGCGAATATTTCGTTTGAATATGCACATCGTGCTGATCGCATTCGCATCTCATGCGACATGGTCGCGAATTGCCTACGGTTGAGACGACAGAGTCCGCCAAGTTTTGTACGGGGGTTGGTCGGTCGAACTGCAATTTTAGCTTGGAGCAATGTGTACTTGAATATTCATGAAATGTTCCCCTTTTTTAACCAAATTAGATATTATGCTAAGAATTATGATTATAATGAAAACATAAAAGAGAAATGAGTAATATAAATAATTAAATTAACAAAAAGCAATAAACGACATGATTTGTCACAGATTGAGTAACCCAAAGCCGAACAAAACTCGTCCCTTAGTATAGAATATACTGCCAATGTAGGCCATTCCGAAGACGTCAGACCTCCCCCAAGGCGAGTGTGCGAACGAATTCGGAAGAGCGCCGAGGTCTTTAAGCGCAAATTTAACCAAATTTAGAACGATTCCCCAACAACAGCAGCTTTGGAGGAGGAGAAAAATGAAACCAAACGCAAGCGAGAGCTGAAAAAAAATTCACTAATGCTGCCGAAACTGAGTCCAAAATAATTAGGACTAAAAAAGTGAGAAGTGATAGAAGTATAGAAATTCCGAAGGCAAAACTCGGCCAACCAGCCCCGGTCTCCCCCAATCGGGTATGACGTTCATGTGCTACGTATGCAACTAGCAGAACAAAGCCTTTGTATTACATTTCTTTTGTGGAATTCGCTCATTTTGTTTCTACAGATTTCAGAGTAGATTCTTAGTGCACAATGATTCTGTACGTTCGTTATATAATCCTACTAACACTAACAATCCTTCCAGGTCGAGGCTCGGCTACATGTGCAATTACAAAAGGCGATTCCGACTTACGTGACACTTGATTAGGGCGGATTATATCAGCCGATTGGTTACAGAGGTTTCGTTGGAACTAGAACAGATTCGCATGGTTCTTGGAAAATTCAGACACATCTTAAAAATGAATAAGAAAACAATCTGAGATGCATCATTAATAGAGATGGGCAATTCGTTCGCGAACGGTTCAAAAGAACTAGTTCTTGTGAAAGAATGAATGAGCAATAGTTGTTTTTTCGAGAACGGTAGTTCCTCTGATGAAGTGAAGGGACCTTTTTTTTGCTCGCATAACTTTTTATCGAGAACGTTTTTTCTGTAATACGACAGTTTCATCATGAAAGTTAAGTTCAAATTTGTGGGACGGTTATATAATTGCTCACTAAATTGCTTGATCTAACAAAACTAAGTTTTTGTTCAGTCTTTGCACAAACAAATATGAAAACTATGAAAAGAACGAACGAACGGCTCAGGAGAACTAGTTCTTTTAAAAGAACTATGCATCAGTGAACAGTTCTGTAGCTCAAACAATTCAAGTGGACTGTATATCGAAGGCTCAGCGTACGCGAGGTTAAATAAAACATCCGCACACATAAGCGTCTGAATAATAACTAATATATTTCGTCACCTTACACGTCTAACAGTTTTTAGTTGAATTTAAAGTAATGTCTGTAGAATACACTGAGTCAAATGTTGTTAGTACTGCGAACATGCTCCCGGCCGTTGAAATGGCTGCATTTCATAAGCTATGATGTATCCAATTCTTCATCATCAAGTGGTAACAAACATACGTTTTTCACTGCCCGTTTGATGACAGAATCTTTCGTTTTCAAAGTCACCACTCGCACGTGACCATCCTTGCCTGGATGCAACTCTATTATACGAGCCAGATTCCACTGAAGCGGAGGGAGATTTTCATCGACAATCAGCACTAATGCGCCAATATTGAACTTAGTCGTTGTGAAATCACGTTGTCGTCGTTGAAGCCCTTGAAGATAATCTGTTGACCAGGTACGCCAATACTTCTGTTTAAGGTCTTGCAGAACCTGCCATCGTGATAGTCTACCAAGTTTGACATGTTCGTATGATGGCTCGAGAAATGCTTGAAACTCTCTACCTATTAAAAAATGAGCTGGCGTAATAGCAGTCAAATCGTTTGGATCGTCTGAAGATGGAATCAATGGACGCGAATTTAATATCGCCTCAATTTGCGCCAAAACGGTCGTCAATTCTTCGTATGAAAGCTTGTGGTCCGCCAGTATTGGGCGCAGATGGAATTTAGTTGACTTCACACCAGCTTCCCATAGTCCCCCAAAGTGAGGACTACGAGGAGGAATAAATGACCACTCAATGTTCCGTTCAGCACAAAAGCCATTCAATTTTTTCTTATGCATTTCACTTTCAAAAAGATCGGCCAATTTCGCTAACTCATTGTTCGCACCGACGAAATTGGTGGCATTATCGGAAAATACCTTTCCCGGCAAACCCCTTCTGCTCACAAACCGCTGGAGAGCTGCCAAGAATGCATCCGTTGATAGATTCGACACAGCTTCCAAATGCATTGCACGTGTGGTCATGCAAATGAATACGCATACATAACCCTTTATCATTATACATTTTCTTACGGACGCTACCGACTTCAACGTAAAGGGGCCAGCAAAATCTATTCCGACATTAGCGAATGGGTATGCACTTTGAACTCTATATTCCGGTAAATCTCCCATTAGTTGGGTTGCTCTTTTGGGGTTTGTGCGATAACATGGAGTGCACTTATGAATCACATTTCGAATGACGGTTTTCGCTCGAAGAGGCCAAAATTGTTGCCTCACAACAGCAAGTAAACCCTGCTGACCGATATGCATGTTACTCATGTGCAAATGACGAATAATAGCAACGGTTACGGGATGTTTAGACGGTAATAGTAACTGATGTTTGCTACCATAAGGAATATTAGAGTGTCGAATTCGCCCTCCTACACGTAGTATATCATCCCTCTCGTCGATGAAGGGATTCAAGCATTTCAGTGAATATTTGAAATGAGTTTCTTCCTTCAATGCACGAATTTCGGCTCCAAAGCACTCTCGTTGGGTCAGTCTTACTATTAATAGCAATGCACGTCTCATTTCGTCAGCTGTAGGCAGCCCCTTTGTAAGATTTTTTCTTCCGCTTTTTATGAAATCCGTGAAACGAACGACGTAGGCCATAGATCTCTGCATAATAGAAAATCTGCTGATAGTGTCAAATATTTTCAATCGCTGGTGAACGCCCGTGGTGAAAAGAACAACTCGCATTTCTGGAATTTCTGCTGAAAGTATTGGCGCATCTTCAAACTGAATATCTACTTTCTTCAAGCAGTCGGGTCCAGTCCACCAGCATTGGCATTCTGGAAGTTGATTCGGTTGAACTCCTCTCGAAATGAGGTCTGCAGGATTCGACTTGGACGATATATACCGCCATTCAAATTCGTTTGTCAGTTGTTGGATTTGCATTACGCGATTTCCCACATAAATCATCAGCGCGTCTGGAGATTTCTTGATCCAATGTAGCACGATTTGCGAGTCACTCCATAAGGTAACGGATCGAAATTGCACATCCATGACACCAACTAACTTCACTGCTAAACGGGACAACAGAAGTGCTGCTTGTAGCTCCCCTCGCGGGGTCGTAACGATCTTTTTAGATCCTGACTTTTTTGGCAATAATCTCGATTTACTGCAGTTCAATCTCATTTCAGCACTTCCATCACGAAATAGAGACCGCGTGTAGAGGCAAGCCCCATAAGCCAGATCGGATGCATCAGCGAATCCATGTAGCTCGACACCAATACAGTCATAATGAATGACGCAACGTGGAATTTCGAAACCATTCAACGTTTGCAACCTTTTACGAAATTCCGTCCAAAGCTCCACTAAGTCCTGTGGAAGAGCGTCGTCCCAGTGGAGATCAAGAAGCCATATTTTCCTCATGATAAGCTTAGCAGCTGTGAGCACAGGGCCGAGGAAACCCAGCGGATCGAAAATTTTTGAAATTTCACTTAGAACTATTCGCTTTGTCAGATGCAATGACGGTTGCATTTCCGAAATTTGAATCGAAAACACGTCACTAGATGGATTCCATACTATTCCGAGTGTTTTCATTAAATAGTTAACTGCCGCATCATCAATTGTACCGAATTTCTCGCGTTTTTCTTCAGGAACCATGACAAGTAACTCCTTGGAGTTTGAACACACTTTGTGTATGTCGAACCCACCGACGTTCAGTAAATCTGTGACTTGTCGCAGTAGTTCCACAGCTTCTTCCAAGGTGTTGGCACCAGCAAGCATGTCGTCAATATAAAAAGACTTCTTTACGGCCATTGCTGCCAACGGAAAGCGATCTTGTTCTTCATCAGCCAGCTGTCTCAACACCATTGTTGCCAAGAATGGCGATGATGCGAGGCCGTAAGTCACGGTTTTTAACGTGTATGATTTAAGAGGATCATCTCGATTACTTCTCCAAAAAATACGCAAGAAATCATCATTCATTCGTACCTGTCTGTACATTTTCGGAATATCTGCGCTAATGGCATACTGGAACGTTCGGAACCTTATATGAATGGATACTAAGTCGTTTTGTACTGTCGGCCCAATCATTTGCGTTTGGTTGAGCGTCACTCCGGTTGATGACTCCGCAGATCCATCGAACACTACTCGAAGTTTTGTTGTTGTACTTGAAGGCTTCAACACACAATGATGGGGCAAATAGAATACTGTAGTCGGATCTTCACCTGGCTCAGAAATAACTTCAACCATATGTCCTAACTCTTTATACTCATTCATAAATTCAATGTACTGTCGTTTCAGGTTGGGATCTTTATCAAGTCTTCGTTCAACAGCTAAAAATCTTCTTCTTGCCATTAATTCCGAGTTGCCCAACTGATCCTTTAGATCGTTGAACGGTAATTGAACGTAAAATCTGCCGGTCTCATCTCGTCGATATGTCTCAAGAAAATGAGTTATACAAGTGTTGTCGGACGAATACTCTGAACAAGCTGTTTCGTCGTACGAATCAAAATACCAAAAGCGTTCAAGTAACTTACCGATGTCATCCTCAGTTACCATCGTGCAGAGTGTATCGCATTCACTGAGATGATTCATTGGAATCAATCCACTTACGATCCAGCCAAGTGAAGTCTCCTGGACCGCAGGCAAATTATCTGCCAATTGCAGCTGACCGCTTTTTATCAATTTGAAAAACAGACCAGACCCAATTAGAACGTCTACTTGTCCGGGCACGTTGAATTCAGGATCAGCTAGTTCGATGTTTTCCAGTATATTAAACTGGGCCGTTTCGAAACGTTGTAACGGAAGCTCATTTGTAATTGTCTTTACAACAAGAAACTCAAGACACTGCGATTCGTAATCACTCACTCTCGATTTGATTTTCGTATGTACCTTGTATTGAATAGTAATCTGTTTACCACCAATTCCGAGGATCGTATAGTTGGCTCTTTTACGTTGTAATCCAAGTCTAGTCACCATTTGTTCCGTAATAAAATGCTTATGTGAAGCAGAATCTAATACCGCTCGACAATGCAATATCCGCTTTCCTGCACCGTATAAAAGAGCAACCGCTGTAGCAAGTAACGTATCTTGATCAAATTGAACGTTTGAGCAAAGAGTTGATCCATTCGTTACTGAATTTATCGCTGTGCCACTGACATCTGTCGATGTTTTCACCGCGTCTGCTTTAGGTGTTTCGTTTTCGTTTTGCACCTTTGACTCGCCGGAATGCGAATCGGATGGATGCAGTGAGGTGTGATGACGTTTGCCACATTGCTTGCACGACTTCTCTGACTTACACTTTCCCGTGATGTGGCCTCTTTCCAAGCAATTGAAACACGAACCACTTTTGCGAAGAGAATTGTATTTTTCACTTAGAATCGCTTTTCTAAATATATCACACCTCCAAATTTCGTGGTCTCCCTTACAATGTGAACATTTTTCGTTGGTAGTTACAAGACTATGCACCTTCGAGTCCATTTTTCCCGTTGAGCGTACTTGTTTTACGGATTCCATTGTCTCCTTGCTACTACGACTTATTTTCTCATAAACTTTACACCGTTCTTTGAGAAATTCCATTGTTGATTTGTAATCCGCCAATTCATTGTCTTTCTGATTCAAGCCCCACGCCTTGCGGGTTTCCAGGTCAAACTTTTTCGTTAATGTATTCAGCAGTATCATTTCACCCAATCCGTTCACCGGTAATTCAAGGTTCTTTAAGGCATCAACGTTTTTTGAAACAGTGTCTATTAGCTTTCGAAGCCCAACTGCGCTTTCCTTTGTCATAACTGGAATGTTGAATATCGCATCTATATGCTTATCAACTATCACCTGTTTGTCTTCGAACCGCTCCCGGAGAGTTTCCCAGGCAGCATCATAATCATTATTGTTGATAATGTCTTGGTCTATCACACCAGCAGCAGAACCAATTAACGAATTGCGCAAATGGTACAATTTGATGGCCGGATATTCCGTGTCGTATCGTGCCATCACATTCTGAAACATGTTTTTAAACGCAAACCAATTCTCGAAATTGCCATCGAATGAAGGTAACGGAGCTTTCAAAGGAGGGACGTACGGCGTATTCTGAATATGTTGAACTTCTGTTGGTTCCGACTCCGCCTTTACCGTTGCTTCGATACTCTTTGTAATTTGTACATATAGAGAACTGTAAAACTCTTCAAACTCAACGAAACGCATTTCCTCTGTACATTGAACATCTTCCGCAATGTTCAAATCATAGATGCGATTTTGTAAGTCATTATATTCATTGTATGAACTTTCCAGCATCTTTATCTGTAGTTGTAAATAATGCTTGTCTGTTGCTGCAGGTCTTTTCATCGCTGAACGTATTCGAACCAGTTTTCTCATGACTGTTTCCTTTTTCTTCGTTATGATATCGAATTCGGCGCGTTCCCGTCGGATCAATTCCTTCTGATTTTGTTGATGTAATTGTTCAGTTACTGTTAAAACACGTGACGAATCATTCTCATCTTCAGCTCCAGTATTTGTATCTTCTGTCCCTCTTGGGGTACGCATTATCGGCGTCATTTTGTTTTTTGCACTCAGCTCTCGTTCACGAACACGCCTGAACACGTCTTTTCCCGTTCGAAAATTAGTTTTCGTTTTCCGAATTCGCTATGTTCTCACATGAAGATCGCGATCAATCGATTCTCGATTACTGGCTACCGATCCGGTTAGAAGTACCAAAATGTAGCTCAAACAATTCAAGTGGACTGTATATCGAAGGCTCAGCGTACGCGAGGTTAAATAAAACATCCGCACACATAAGCGTCTGAATAATCACCCTCATTCTTGTTTACGTCCGTATCCGCAATACGACGAACGGGTACTTTCGAACGAATACGAATAAGCCATTCTTGTTTTCACTCGAATGAATTCGAACGCGACTCGTTTGCCACAAAATATTCAAATATCAGTAAACTTCTTAAAATAAATGCTAAGCCTTGATGTAATCAGTCCAATTCATGTGATTAACCATATGCGAAACGCTAGAATGTATGCCATTTTAGTTTCAAACGAAACGTGTATTCGAACATCATTCGTACGAACGAAATGTCCCATTCCCGTTTACGGACGAATAGACGAAATGTCGTGGTTTCGATTCGTCAGTTTAATGTTGCGAATCAACCGTTCGAACACATTGAAAAAAGTTTAAACGATCTCTAACAAAATTATTTTCGAATCTAAAGGTGATTTGTAATCAAATCATAAATTTGTGTTTTGCATAAATCATTTAGAAAGCATAGCAGTATAGTAAAATGCTGTTTTTTGTGGGGAGCCCATATGCGAGGTTCAAAATTTTTACGCATCAATTTTGCATCTATTAAGTACTTTATGGAAAATGCGCCATGGGTAAACATGCTTTACTTTATATTAAATGCATGATTGTACCAATGAAATAAATATATAGGCTATCGAAAACATGACAAAATTGCAAGAAAAATGCAACATATTTTTCGCAGATACTACTGATCGGACTGCTATTTCAAATGCTTTTTTTTACTTTGCACGAAGTTTAATTTGAAAATTTCATTTACCGACTGGAATAAAATTGGTCCTGAGTACGATATTTATTTATTATGTAGCATTCGTCACTTCCTTGATGCTTAAAAAACTACCTGCGCCACCGATCCTTCTTTTGCACAGGAATCGCGTACGTACACGTTCGAGTGAAAACAAGAATGGCTTGTTCGCATTCGTTCGAAAGCATGTGTTCGTCGTATGGTCGATACGGACGTAAGCAAACATGGTGATACAAAATCAGTGAAAAAAACAAGTCAAATAACAAATGACATCAAAGATTTTTATTTACAACTCAAATCTGTACCAGAACTGATAATTTAAAGTTGGATGGGCGTTGTTATTGTGCATGTACGATGTTTAAAAGTGTGATTGGTTCGAACGTAAACGGGAATACGAATTTGCTATACTTTCGAACGTATCGCATACGGCCGTAAACAAGAATGAGGGTGAATAACTAATATATTTCGTCACCTTACACGTCTAACAGTTTTTAGTTGAATTTAAAGTAATGTCTGTAGAATACACTGAATCAAATGTTGTTAGTACTGCGAACAAGTTCTTTGAAATAAGCTGTTTTGCCCATCTCTAATCCTTAATTTGGTGTCCAGTCATTACGAAGGTCACCTGGCATACGATGATTTGGCATAAATGATCATTTGGCATATATGGTCATTTGGCATACACACCATCTAGCAGAACGATTGTTTGGCAACCGTTTAATTGGCATTAAATAGAAAATTGATGTGCAAATATTCCAACTAACCTCGGTGGCCGCGGATGTCAAGATTTTTGAACTTTCTAAATTATTTTGTATTTTTGTATTGTTATACAAACAGCGAATATTTTTGCGACAAAGCTATACACAGCGAGGACAACGGCATGATTCAGGTTATTCCTTGTCCTCGCTGTGTTATCCCTATAGTAACCGTATACCAGATAATCTTATGCCGAACGACAGTTAAGGAGAGTATCGAAAATAAGCTATCCACAAAATTTTCCTTCAAATAATGAAAAAAACGATATTTTATTCGAACTAAAAATTGATCCTCTATTGTACGAGGACCCTCTTCACGATTGCCCAGTAACGTTCGATGGGTCGAAGCTGAGGGCAATTTGGTGGATTGATATTTTTCCCAACAAAATTTATACCCTTTTCCGCAAGCCAATTGACAGTGGTTTTGGCATAGTGAGCCGACGCTAAATCCGGCCAAAACAGTGGAGGTGTACTATGCTTCTTATATAAAGGCAGTAATCTATTCTGGAAATACTCAGATCGATAGATTTCTGCATTTTAGTTCCGGTAGTGTAAAAAATGGTTGACTTCAAACCACAGGAACATATTGCTTGCCATACCAGTATCTTTCGACCGAATTTCTCCACTTGAATTGACCTGTCCGCATCGCTCTCATCCTCCCCAACGACGACAGTAAAGTATTGTGGACCTGGAAGGGTTTTTGAGTCCTCCTTTACATAAGTCTCATCGTCCATTAAAACGCATGCATCCGGACACTGCAAAAGACGTGAATACAATTTCCGGGCCCTTGTTGCTGCTCGGTTCTTCTGTTCTACATTTTGTTTCGAGATTTTCTGCTTCTTGTAGGTCTTCAGGTGATTTCGCCTCTTGATACGCTGGATCATTCCGACACTCGTTCCTGCTCTTTGTTGGTCAAATCACGTATTGACATTGATTTGTTCTTCATGATTAGAGATACCACTTTCTTGTCCAGTTCCTGTTAGCTCATCCAAAGAATAGTGATGATGAATTGATGAATTCCAAACCGCTTCACCAATTTTCGCATAGTAATTTTCAAACGCACAAACAAGTGAACAAATGAAAGCTGACAGCCAAACGCACAGCATGCTGTGATCTGAGTATAAAAACCCATCACAAATACATGCGTACAACACAAATGTATGTGGATAGCTTATTTTCGATACACTCCTTATGCCAAACGACTTTATGCTAAATGACTGTTGCTGTTTCCAGAGATGCCAGGTTTCCAGAGATGCCAGGTTCACTGATTCTCTTTCCAGAGATGCCAGGTTCACAGATTCTGAACATGCAACGACACAGATTTTCACAGTTTTCTGAAATCAATCACAGACTGACAATGAGCCCATAAAAGTCTTCAAAAACAAAGTGTCCTAAAGAGCGTTTAAGGATCAAATGTAAACCAAGTTTACTCGTGTTGGTGATTTGTGTTTTACGTAAATTTTATTTGGTACGTATATCATGGATCTATGTATTTATATGTGCAGTGCAACCAGTTTAACAAAGTGGCTTGAAAGATTGAGTTTCAAACAGCCTTTTTAGCAATAATTTGCTCTCAAACGAATGTTAAGTCTGATTTTTTGGATGAAATATAAGTTTTGATTAATTTTCCAACAATGTTTGATGTGAAATTGCTTACACTTTATGAATGTAGATTTTAATTCCCTAGTTAAAAAAGTTGGCTACACTGCTTTAAGGCATTTGTATTAGATCGCGCTAAACAAAATAAACAAAACTAAATATTTTCTGTTAAAAAAGCAGTTTTCCAGAAAAATAATTTTTTTTACAAAAACCTTCCATATCGATTGCGTTTCGCGTGCTAATTTGAAGGTTTCTATTTTGCGGAATTACTAAACAAAGGAACGTAAATTTATATTTCGAAAAAATTTCTGCGAAAGAAAATTCATATAGGAATGTGTGCGTTGCTAATCAAATGTGTTAGTGGAATCATAGATAATTTCTTTAAATTAAAAGGATAAATCTGGCATCCTTGGCTGTCTCAGTTGCAACGTCGATTTGCGTGTGCAAAGTAGGCTGTAGTAATAGGCTGTAGGCTTCTCTTTCGCCCCGCCTTATTGTCTGTCAACCTGTAATGACGGAGTATTTACAGAGCCTATTCATCCAGTTAGCGTATTCAATTTTCACAGTATGCAGTTCTACGGTCGACCAATTTTATTGTCTAGGTACCTTACTGTGAACTCATGCGAAAGAATCAAAATTATCGTATTCTACTTTATCTAATCTACTGTGTCTAATTATTAACATATCAAAGCGGTTCGCTGAGAAGTGGATTGAAAGGTACATAAATAGAGATATTCTTGAATGTAAAAAACAAAACCGACGTCCTAAAAGCACGACTGAGTTATCACATATGTTTAGTAATAACCGTACTCTGTGCCTGCGCGCAGTGATGGCATTTCACCAGAGTGATACACGCTGGTGTAAGATTTTTGTCTACACGGGGGATTCAAGAAGCGAAACATCACACACAAAGGATAGCGCATTTCTTCTCAGTGTCGAATAGACAGAATTTAAGTGTGTGCTGGTGGTTAAAGCAGTTGGCGCGAGTGAAACACATTCTTTTCGCATGAATCGCTCTAACGCGCACTCGCCTAAATACACCCAAATGACCACTGGTGCGTGCTAGTGAGCGAACACTTCTGTGATTTAATTTTAAAATTTATAGAGGGTAACGATGGCCTTGCTATGACAATCTTTTTCGCAGCAAGGAAAAACTAATTTTTAACGATAAATTGCGCTTTTGTTGAATATGCGTGCCCCACGCTTCTCTTATGCGAACCGTACACCAGAGTCCGGCGTGCACACTTCGGAGAAAATATCTTCATCCACCTCAGAGAATTCGAGAGCTTCGCTATAGCAAATTGGTGTGATCCAGTCTAGCACAGTTGAAAGAAAATAAACATTCGCTCTCATGATGCGTGCATACTCTTTATAATAGTGGTGTATATCTGCGAAAGAGAAGAGCTCTCGTTGATGTTGTCAGTGCGAGGGGAGAAATTATACTTGCTCTACGTCACACAGAGAAAATGGACATCTCTGCCTGCGTGAACCA
Source organism: Malaya genurostris (assembly GCF_030247185.1). Taxonomy (NCBI): domain Eukaryota; kingdom Metazoa; phylum Arthropoda; class Insecta; order Diptera; family Culicidae; genus Malaya; species Malaya genurostris. Next base: position 62,054,883 of record NC_080570.1, on the reverse strand, counting down.
ATAAGCAAAGCTATACGGAGAAGCTTAATGACCGAAATGAATCGAAAGCGAAGTTCAAGGGTGAGATCATTTTTTGGGTGTGAGAGTTCGAGTGAAGCGTGCCTGATTGGGAAACAGTGCCAGTTTCGTTCAAAGCACTGTCAAACATCCGAGAAAAGTGAATTTATGGGGATATTTCTCAGAACGAGAATTTGGTTGCGTGGAGCATTACTCGCACAATTTGATTGCATCGAAAATATTCAAAGTCTTCAAACACAGCCGACCGAGTAGATGATTCAAGAGGACACTGCTCGAAAACATCGAAGCCCCTTTTAACGATCGCCACCTTGGCTTACCAAGTCTTCCGACGCGAAGCCTATCGAACAAATCTAAAAAGCAAATTTACAGGAAAGGCTATTCCATTTACACTGCTGTCCTGAAAAATACGGAAGATTTGGCGTTTCTACAGCTTGCTTCGTTGAAAACCTCTTAGAAAGCATATGTCTCGAATGTGCCTGGTTATTTTCAATGATGGTGGGGACTAGACTGTTTACTGATTGGTTACACCACTGTAAATAACAATTGAAATAACAACTTCTATTACTTTTGAAATACTGGAGCCTCCTTTCGTGCGGAGCATTGTACATTGAATAAACCGCCGATGAATTCTTGGATTTAATTATTTTTTACCTTTTTTTATATATATAAAAAATAGGTATAGAATTCGCTCAAACTTTCGAAAAATTTTCCGAGGGCCGGAGGGCCGAATGTCATATACCAATCGATTTAGCTCGACGAACTGAGCAAATGTCTGTGTGTGTGTGTGTGTGTGTGTGTGTGTGTGTGTGTGTGTGTGTGTGTGTGTGTGTGTGTGTGTGTGTGTGTGTGTCTGTGTGTGTGTGTGTGTGTATGTGTGTGTGTGTATGTGTGTGTGTGTGTGTGTGTGTGTGCCTGTATGTGTGTTGTCAACTAAGAGGTCGAGATCTCAGAGATGGCTGGACCGATTTTGATCAAACTAGTCGCAAATGAAAGGTCTCCCCGTCACCCAGAACGCTATTGAATGGTTTTGAGATCGGATGTTTACTTTTTGAGTTATACGAAGTTTTATGTCAAAATTTTCAGTTTTTTGACAGTATCTGTCACAATTGACCTTGAAAACAGAATATGTTTTCAGACTTAGATTCCGCACGGTATTAGCTATCCAACAAGCCATAGATTGTTAAAATCCGTTCATTTTTAACGGAGATATCGAATTTTTTGTGTAAGCGACTTTTCCCCCATATTCCAGCAGTAGAAGTTCTGAGCGCTGTATGGCAAAGAAAGGCTTGGGAGCAACGTAAAACACGATTTTTTATACTGTTACATACATTTGTTTCTAAGTACCAAAAAGACTGTGAACAGCATTATTTTTCATGACATTTTGCCTCGGACCAATTTTAGCACGGTTCGTTTTTGGCAACATAATCGTTCGAATATGACATATTGGAAAGATGGCAGTACTTCCGAATTCTGAACAATTTCATAATTATATTGATTTAAACTGCTTACAGCAATAAATGCTGGAAGAACAAAACACCCATATACCATTTGAATCAGTTCGTCGAGATCAGCAAATGCATATGTGACAAATAATTTCACTCAATTTTTTACCTTATTTTCGAAGATGACTCAACCGTTTTCTACAAACTCAGATTCATATGAAAATTCGTATGCTCCTAAACAAGGTTCCTGAATTATGTTTGGATCCGACTTCTGGTTCCGGAACTACAGGATGATATGTGAAACGAAATTAAAATTGTGTAACTTATTTTCCTCGTAGATGGCTGAACCGATCTAAGATTCAAATGATATCTAAGAATCATCTAAGATTTGCTGATTTGAATAGTCGACAACCAAATAAACTTATTTCAGTTTTAGTGGTATTCAGTTTTCGATTCGGAAGGCACCCAACAATTTAACTCGTACTACGATTTCTCAAAGATGTCTATACTGATTTTTAAACATATTGAAACAAATGTAAACTAATCAGGTCAATTTGTCTGACTTCGGCTACACCGATTTTCGAATTCCGGCTCCAGTATCGAATCGTTTCTCAAAGCTCAATCGTTTTCTCAAATAAAGCCAAATCGAATTTCAGAAAAAAATTCAAATTAAAATAAACTTATAGTCCCACACAAAATTAATTAATTTTATTCAATACTGACTTCCGATTCTGGAATTACAGGAGGATGAATTTTTAAAATTCAAACCGATATAGAAGATGATAATCCCGAAAAGCTTGAAAGTTGGACTCAAAACTATTGCAATTTATTCGTCATATAGTCATACGAATCGGTTTGGTTTATGCTGGTTCCTGAATACCGGCTCTGGAAGTACCTTAAATTACCGTAAATTCTAAAGTGGAACTCACTTCGACATGTCATGAAAAGTTTAATCGATTGTAACCATTTTAGATAGAGTAATGAGTGATTAAAATGTCAAATTGCAGCTTAAAACGACGGTCATTAAAATAATGTCATGAAAACCGAAGAATATTCATGAAAAAAACACATGCGGATTGATAAAAAAGGTATCATCTCACTGATAGGTGGATTAAGCACGTTTTTATTTATAAAGTATCATTTAGATTGCATTCGTTCCGTATGTATGAATCGATGAATGAAATCCTGATGAAACTTTACTGCGAATTCAAATTTATTAAATTAACATCATAAATATGAATAGCGTATGATATATCGTGCGCAAAACTTCATATATAATAATATTTACTTTAAAAGTTTAATTCCTAACAATTTTACTAGAGCACCAGTTGATAATTTAATTTCTTTGTATATTAAAATTGTACTCAAGTGTTTTATTTGTCTTATAACCAACACAAATGACCAAAGAAAAGTAAGCAACATATTCGTGTGTAATACTTCCATCTTTTGACAAACCATTGCCAAAGATTCAAATTAGTTATTTCTGTGGCGAAATTCCAAAATTATATGTTAAACAATGAAATATTTAGTTTTTTTTTGCAATGACCGAGTGGAAACATATGAATATAAATATGAATGAAAACTTAACATAAAAGATGGTTTATTGGAAAAAGATACGCTCAGAGACAGGACTCGAACCTGCATTCTTATTCATTCCGTGCATACGCACTACCATTTCGCCGCTCTGAACCTTGTTATAAGACACTCTAACACACAGTCAGACACAATAGCGCGTATATCGAACATGGTCTACATCCTGGCCGTCACCCGACCGATACCAAACATACATCCAAACATCCTTTCTGTCCATCAAACATTGGTCTTCTCGTTGTTGTTAACATTTGAACGTATGATATATCATACGGTGGGATAATACAGCAGTATTTTTTCCAAAGCATGTCGTTAACCGATAAACTTGAGCATCAGAATTTTCTGATTAGTTGAAGTCTTTCGAAAATCTCTTGCCATCAGCAAATGAAAGGCATCGACGAATGAAATTGTTTATCGCAGCTTACAATACAATATATACAAATAATTATTTTATCAATAACAATCCGCTAAAAACCGAAGCGAAGGTATATTTTGGACGGAATGCACCAAATCTTTCTGTTTATATTGTACCTTCATCTTCGATAGTACTTCTACCGGTGCTATTTAAAAGACATTGAATCGTATATATAAATATCACTCTCAAAATATAAACATATATCTTAAAAGAAAAAAAATAATAATAGTGATTTGGCATATCCCAACATCTTCAACACAAATTGAGGATATCTACTAATTTGGTTCAAATTTGAGAACCTCTGGGATTATAACCCCTTGGTTAAAGTAACTCTTGTAAATCAGTGCATCGAAAATTCGAGCCGAATCTTGAACTAGCTTGAAAAATCACAATCGATGGTTAATTCGAAAAATCCGACAGCCCTAGGTACGGTGACATACCAACAACTCTCAGCAACTCTTTTCAAGACGGGAATCCAGATCATTCTGCCACTATCATGTAACACAATCAATCACTTAACATTTTATTGATCGTTTGGCTTTCTTCTTTGATCAAAACAAGGTCATAAATTGGTCAAAAATAAAAACAAAAAACAGAAAAGTATCCAATTATCATCGCCCTCGCGAGCTAGAATTCTAATTTCTTTCTCTTGCTTGGCTCACCTAAGCTAGTATCCAGTTCGGGTGAACCGGCTTTGTTGTCGGAAAAGTCTTCCTCTTCGTTAAACCATATTTCCTCTTCCTCGTCAACCTGTCTCTGATCTCGCCGGTACCGGCTGCTGTTCCGTAAAATTGAGGGCACGCTATTTGAAAGAGAAGAAAAAAGAAAATTCGAAATCGATATAGACTGCAAATGCATCATTCTTTCGCGAGCTCACCTGTCTAAACCACCTTTTTCCTTCTCCTTCAGTCGGTCCTGCTGCTGGTCATACTTGTTCTTTAGCGTCTTGAACGTCTGCACGTACTGCACATCATCGAAGATTTTGCCAAAACTCTCTACAAAATACGTGTACAATGATTTGATGTCCTCGATCTTGATGAATTCAAACAGCTCCAGGATTGCCGACTCGAGCAGATTGTACCGACCGTTGTTCCGGATGAAGGCATCCACCACCGGTGCAAACAAATTGCCCTTCACGATGTGTCTGAAAAAATGGAAAATTCCAATATTAAATTCGATTCTCCGTCACCAAAAACAAACAGCTCTCATCAGGTCAGAACAAGAGAACACCACCGCCGTGAATTATACTTGAACTATGACTATTCTTTGTAGTACTTGCCTATTATAGAACTCATCTTTCAGTGCGATGATTTTCCGCAGAAATCGTAAAGCACCCAGGACCAGGAACGTGTGTGTACTCTTCATTAGTACCAATATTCGTCGCAGCAGATCCTTATTGATGATACAATTCTTGATGTGGTAGGTGTGGTGTTCCACGCAAAACGACAACAGCTCCAGTACTAAACCCAGAAGTTGCACCGTGTGGTAGTCTTCGTTGGCTGGCTTATCGGTGAGGGTGTTTAGAAGGAGAGGAGCTGCGGAAACAACCAGAATATGCCGGTCACGACGCTGACGGAAACGAAACGGATATTCTTCAATCTTACCAGTCAAAGTTTGTATGCTATGCTTATAGAAAAAGTTTAAAAAGTCCGACTTTTCCGACTTGTTCACCGAGCTGAGCATGTTTTCCGGATCGAGAAGTATCCTCAGGACTCCCATCAGCTGCACTGCACCCCCAAGCTCCGGTTCCGAATCGGATAGCATCTGTTCGATCGCTATATTGATAAGGGTTTGATCCTGCAAATATTGCACAGTTTTAACGGTTGAAAAACAGTCAAGTTGTAAGTAATCCTATCAAATCAAATGTTGCAAATCAACAGAACTTTGAAAAGTGCGATCGCTTAATCAGCAACCAACAGAACGGACGAACTGTTTATTTGTAACGACTGGAAAAAGGCGACGAGCTTTCTGTGAAAAGTTTTCCCACAGATTGATGAACAAACATTTACACTGTACTTCACACTCAACCTGCTATCCCATACGAACAAGGACAGATAAGCCATCATTCCTCTACCCACAGTCCTCCCCCCACACTTACCTCGTCCGTGTCGGAGTTGTTATACTGCTGCAGTGTGTAATCGCGCACAATCGATGGCGAGTACTCGACGATTGTCGTCAGAATGTCGATCGATGCAGCCTTCGTTTTCTTATCGTTGATAGCCAGCGTAATCTCCAGCGCCGGCAGAATACCCAAGCTGATAAGCGTTTTGTAGAAAGTTTCCTTACTTTGCGGCTGCAAATACTGGGCAAAGTTACAAAACTCCTTCAGAAACAGAATAATGTCCCGCCGCTTTGCGTCGGTTGTGTTGGGGTCTGTTAGTAGGGTGAACAAATCATCCAAGAACTTTTCGTCCTCCTGGATCAGAGTGACTATTTCGACCTTGTTGAAAAAAATGAACGAGGAGAGTGTATTCAACATGTTATCTTCAAACAGAGATGGGGTCGGCAGCACGATATCCTGTATGTACTGCACCCGATACGTTTGATGTATCTTCGCCAGCAGATCGCTGTTACGAATCGGTATAGCTTCCCGAAATTTAGCCAACTGTTTCAAATACTGCCGATGCTGCTTCGGCGGGTTGCCCGTCGGGTCATACTCCAAACATCCAACCACATCGAAGATCGTGTCCTCGGCGAACATGATCTCGAAGAGGGCATTTTTGTTCAGCAGGAAAATGTTTTTGAAAATTTCGTATAGATAGTGTAATCCTTCGTGATTTTCAAGATCCTCACATATGTGAAACAAATTTAGTAACTTTTTGATGTAGTTTTCAATTTCGATCGTCTGTGCTAGTTTGTCCTTTCGAATCTGTGACGTTAGGCCGTTGGCAATCGCCTCGGAAATATCTTCCAGTCGGGACAGCTCGCACGGAGGTAACTCTATGGGTGGTGCCGAATCCGACATGTCCTCGAATCGTTCGTCCTCCGATTCCTCCACAACATCCTGTGTTATTTCGACGGAGGGATCTTTGCCTTGTACCTGAGAAAAAAACAGTAGCATGATATTATGATACACGGTCATAAATAGTTAGAAACAAACAACAAACCTGACAAATTTTCTCCCATATTTCATCACAGCCCGCCTTCTCCTGAAAGCTAAGCGCCAGATCGAAATTGTCACCCTCGCTCCATACGATTAGGGTGTCCTGCTGTTTGTGATAGATTGTATCTGGGTGGATTTTACTTTCCAGCAGCATCGAGCCATCGTTTTCGGCGTGGACCAGCAAGGATACACCTGGATTACAAAAGTATAAATTAAGAATTGATTTATATGCTGTCTGCAAAAATCGAAGCCAGTTATCGGAAACTGCGACAAGAACAAGATTTTCTTCATTCCTTTAACTAAAAAAACTTTATCTTTATAGAATGTGCTAAGTCAATTCTCTGATATGTCGTTTTTTGGGTCCCAAACAGAATGTTCGGAAATCGAAACACTGAAAAGATATATTTCGTTTTTATTATAAGGAGAGGATATGTTATCAATGGCTGGACTGATTGTCATAAATTTTGAAAGCTGTACGTAAAAATTTTCTGCGATACACCGTTAATTAAAATATATTTCCGGTACAAATTTCCAAATCATCAAAGGACCACGCCACTTGAGCCAATTTCTTCTAATTAGGGCTTTTGTCCGCTGAAGTACCCGTATCCTCGTTGTATACGGCTCGATACGGCTGTATACGAAAGAGTGCTCGCAGGTGTGGCTTTACACACCTGGTTTGATACAAAGTGCATTCCTTCAGGAGTTTCTCAAGGAAGTCATCTCAAACTAAATTGAATTCTCCTATCATCGATGATAATCTTCAACTATTCATTCGTTTGAAGAATGTCCGTCGACGACAATATGAACGTTTTCGAGACCTTGCTATGGAAACCATAATGCCCTCAATGAACGAATTTCGATGGCTGCTCGGCTTCCAATGGAAATTGATCATCAATGTCAACTTCTCTTTCTGAGCAGCCAAGATAGCCGTGTGGTGTCGATAGCGGTTCTCAACTGGTTAAGAATAACACTACTGTTCACCTGTCCCGATGGTATCCAGTCCACCAAACAAGTAAGCCGTGTGGCATCCGGTGGAATCATTTTCAACCAAGAATTGATCCACTGGTTTCCTGTTCAATGTCGTAAAAAGCCACTAAAATGGGAGCTCGTAAGTCAAGGTATATTTCCGTACCGATGACTGAATGAGTATACGAGCCTAAACAAGGCAGTCTTAAACGGAACCTTTGAGGGCTTTGTCCTTACGGAGCTCAAAACTCCGTGTCACAGCTAGACTGACCCATTGAAGGCATACACACAAAATATGTTCCGTTTTAGCCATATTTGCCGAATAACTGGTCTTCACTGAGCGATGACTTCATATTCTTCATATTCTATGAGTTCCAGTGGAGCTATAGCCATCAATACTAAATTCATTTCTATTTATTTGCTCTCATACAATACTAAACTTAATCACTTTTGAACAAAACAAAACAAAACAGATTTTGGTAAGGCTTTTTTGAGATGGCTACGTAATTCACTCAAGTATCTGAGTTTCAAATGCGGGATGATGTAACTATTGCACCTTCATCCTACAAAACCGGACCTCATAAGATGGATGATGCAGTTGGGAATTCACCCGCCGTTGAAAATTCGTATGCTGGAAATTGTCAGTTATCAACTATCTTGAACGAGTTGGCTAAAGCTGGCACCACGAAAGAAACATCCAGCTTCATCACTGTCAACTAGTTGGATAAAGCACAGAATTTGTTTTTAGGCTACATTCAAACATGCCAGGCACTGGCGCTCTCAGACAACAGCATTTTGACCAGATTTGAATCTGAAAATGTCAAAACGTTGTTGCAATTTTCCAGGCATCATTACAGGATTCTTGTCAGAGCTCTGACTGCACATTGCAAACCATAACATGGCTACTGTTCAGTGTGCTGAATATTATTTTTGTGATTTGTGTAAGTTCGATTGCATACTTCATAGCAACCGATATATAACTAGCCCGCATTGACGCAACTACGTATCCGGGTTTTTGTTTACTCATACAGAGTTGAATCTGTGTATGGGGAGCTAACATTGAAGGATATTCTATCTTTTCTCACCCAATGTGGTAAGTAACTATAGTCAAATGGGTTCATTGTTTCTCCTGGAGTGAGTTAATCCTTTCTGTATTGACATTAAAAGGCTTTAGCAGATTGCTTAGCATCCCGAATTTACTTCACATATTTCAAATTGTTCTGCATTCTTGCGGGAATGCAGAATGGTGTCGCTTCTATAAAAGCTCTAAATCCTCTCGGGGGGTTGAAGGTTTTATCAACTGTGCATTTTGGCACCTGCAAATCGTTCAGCATGCTTTCGTGAATGCAGAACGATTTAACTCTTTTTGTTCTGTGCTGTTTTCTCACCTCACCCAATTCACATCCCATCGATGTTCCTTTTATTTTTCCCTTCCCATCAAGAAAATAATGAGAAGCCATGGCAAGACACAAATCTTCAAATAAGTAGGAGAACGTGCCACTTGAGCCAATTAGTTCTGATTTCTGACACCTTTTTTGAAACTTTCTAAGGTTTTTATGAAACTTCGAAAAAAATTTAAAAACGACGAAAAAACTCAAAAATTTTCTTAGCAGTTGGAGAGTGACCACAATTTTAATTTGAACGTTGTAAGTCCTATTGAAAATGAAGTCTCACTGAAATATGATCATATTTCAACTCAAGTGGTGGTACAAGCTGATATTACTGAGACGAAAGACGAACCCTACTTCCCCTCTATGTAAATATGTCACTTGTGTACATAGTAGGTTTGAGTTAGGCTGAATTTGGAAATATATTTTATCAGGCAATTCGACCCTGACTAGCTATCCAAGTAGACGTTTTTTGGACAAATATATCTAAAGGAAAGTGTCCTAATTAAAGTGAGTATAAATCTTAAAGTGGCGACGAGTGAAAATCGGTTTCCTTCGGTTTTCGCGTGTGGTATTGTTCGATCTTCGGAATCCGCGTAAAAAAAATCGCATGACTTCGGAAATTCACATAAAAAAGGCGTAACTCCAGAAATCAGCGTAAAGCCAAACACGTAGCTTCAGGAATCCGCATAAAAAAGACCTCAGTGTACTCAACTTGTCTTAAAATATATTTTTAAGTCATGCTACAATAATATACACTGAGGTCTTTTTTATGCTACTTTTTTCATGCGAATTTTCAGAGTTATGCGGTTTTTTTTTATGCGAAGTTTCAGAGTTATGCGGTTTTTTTTATGCGAATTTTCAGAGTTATGCGGTTTTTTATGCGTTTTTTATGCGGTACGTAAACTCGCATAAAAAAGACTTCAGTGTAATACAAACATAACATTTAACATAACACAACAAAAATAAATACGGAAGAGATAAATCAAAAAATAAACATAGTTACTACGATTTCGACCCCAACAATCCTGCTATTGAGTACGACTCCAATCTTTCACGTAAAAAAACAAGGACCAACTTATTACTTAATATTAGAAATTAGGACCACATTGTGTCTGTTTCTTTAACAATAAATAAACAATTTAAGGTCCACTACTAGAAGGTTGGTAACGCCCTTCTCCTGTCATGCACACAGTCTCATTAAAACATTTTTGTCTGGTTTTGTTAGGATAATTTCTGACACAAATTCATTTTTGATACAAGTTCATTCAGATAGTTCACAAAAGCATGCTTCAGCACTGAAGTTACATATTCGGCAGCATTCCTCAGACCAAATGTTTCAGCAATAATACATTTGAACTTGATCAAACTTCCGAGAAAATTGTGCGGTAATGAGTTTTGTCGTTTACACCACTCATACCACTATACTTCCGCAACTGTAAGTGACTGCCATTTGCTCTTCGAACTCTATCAATGACCAAATAGAAACACTCAAACGCGACTCGACGGAATCGATTCAGCCCTCTCCGAGAAAATTAAGCGATAAGAAAAAAGTGGTTTATGTCGTTTACGTCACTTATACCATTATATCTTCGGTACCAGAAGTAATGACCATTTGATCTTCGAACTTGATCAATGACCCAATAGCAGCTTTTAAGCAAGCGTAAGCTTGTGGAAAATTGGTAAAAAGGCCATTTAACAAAATAGTATTTGGCATAAATGTGGATTCATAATATGCCCCATAACTTTGCTAACATATTGATTTACTTAAGATTTTCCGAAAAATTAATTGAACGGATTCTTAAAGGAAGCTATCATGTTCAAAATAGCACCATTTGGCATAACGCCGACTGATCTAATGGCATTTGGCATGATGGACATTTAACATAACGGCTATTTGCCATAATAGGCTATTGGCATTATGGTCGTTTGGCATAGTGTTTGATACTGCGATGGCCGTTTTGGCATGACGGCATTTAGTAAAAAAAAGTCATTTGGAATTCTAACGTTTAACATAGATCGTGAAATCAGGAACACTAATTGAAAATAAGCCACCAAAAATGTCTTGCCACAACGTTGGTTTGAACTCAAACGAATAATGGATTACATGTCAGTATGCGAGGGACCGCCGCTTCCGACGCCATTGTGTCAAATAATAAAAAAAGATAAAAAGATGATGATGATGATGGTCCCGCCTCATACCCCTACAAAGGTGTGAGCTGGACGATTTATCTAAATGATAATAAATATTGCATCACATATTTTAACCAGTTAACTAAATATAAAACGATCTGGTTAATCCAGCAGGTATAGATTCTCCCTCTAAAGTACAACTGGGAACAAGAAAGCATTCAAATATTTCCGATTTACTATCCAGGGTTATTCAAGAAAATTTCCAACCCGGGAAGATCCTTGAACAAATCAGGAATCGAACCCGATATCTTTGTCAGTATCAGACAGTAATTCACCTGGCACCTCCCGCCGGACCAGTTCATCGCTACAAACATCAGTTACGATGGAGTAACGAGACTGCGGATGAGCAGAGCCAAGCTCAATTCCATCAACAACTTCCGATCCCTATTATTTCCGAAATATAATCAATAAATAATTCATCAAATCTTACAAAGTCAAGATTCGTACTCGACACGTAGAATGCTAAAGCTCTCAAAAATAAAAGAGCTAGCAAAAATAAAACATATCCAGTTCCAGTCATATTCAATTTCCAGATTGCCTCTACCTGCTTTGCGCGAGGCTCATACTTTTGTAGACAACTCATTTTTTTAACTAAACAAATGATTGAAAATCCATCATCATCATACATAACATAACAATCTAATGCGTCTTACTTGAAAATATAACAAAAATGAAATAAATACAATCTTCGTCATTTTACACAGTTTTCGAAAAAATCAAATTGCACTAATTCATTAAAGATCTAATTACAAAGTAGATTTTATGTGTGAAATACACAATTTTTTGAACTCCCTCAATGTTGCAGCCCGCTTGATCCGTCCTGGCATCGAATTGAAAAAACTAATCCCTTTGTACAATAACGAGTTTTGCGATCTGGCTGACAAAAAGCTTGGTGTTCTCGCATCAGACGCATTTCTAGTATTGTACCTATGCAAGTCACTTCCTCTTTCAATCCGATCACACAAATATCGAGGCAGCATTCCATTTAAGATTTTGAAAATGAACACCATTGTTAAATAATATACTCTCTGTTTCACTGAAAACCATTGTAATGCGTTCAATAGAATATTAGAGGAAGTATATCTATTACATTTCAAAATCAATCGCATGACCTTATTTTGCAATCGCTGGAGTCTCAATATTTGCGTGTTGTTAGCAAGGAAGCAGAAGTCAATGTGAGGAGAGATTATTGATTTATACAGGAGAATTTTACTACTGGTCGTTAAATCATTTTTCAGGCGGCATAATACACCGTACTTTTTGGCAACCTCTTGATGATGTTGTTAACGTGAGATTTGAATGTTAGCTTTTCATCAATTATAACTCCAAGATACTTCAACTCTCTAACGCGATCAATAATCTCTCCATCAATTTCAATGTTGGCTTCACGTCCAGTGCTTAAAGTAGAAATAACCATATATTTAGTTTTTGCGACATTCAGTTTTAATTGCTTGAATTTCAACCACTGAGCCAGAGAATGTAAGTCTTCGTTCAAATGTGCAACCGCTTCATCCAAATCCTTAGCTGTAATGAACAGAACAGTATCGTCAGCAAACAAATTTATTTCACAAAACTGTAAAACTCGTTTCATGTCATTTATGTACATAATGAAACTAGACACAACATCGTTGAAAACAGTTCTCTGAGTTTTATCAAATAAATAGCTTTCAAACCAATTATATGCTACTCCTTCGATACCAAAGCGTTGTAGTGTTTGTAACAGTATAGGTCTAGAAATTGTTTCGAAAGCGCGCTTGAGATCCAAGAACACTGCAAAAATAGTCTCTTTAATCTCGACTTTCTCCTTCCATTTTGCTAAAACCAGGTTTAAAGCGGTGTTCGATGGATTGCACATCCCTACTGCGGGTGAAAAACAGAAACACATACACATGTATTTTTCGCTTCTATATTTTCTATCAAAATAAATGACGCACTTGTAATTGCATTGTCTAGAGAAACAGACGCGTGTTTTTTTAGGAGACCAATAGAAAGAATTTTCCCGTTCTCAATAAAGCTTACAGTCCACTAAGTATCGATCTACAAAGGTCCTTCGAGCCGGATCCGGGAAAACCAGAGAAATCGACGCGATTCTCGTGAAAAGTTTCGCGATTCCGTGTGAAATTATACGAACTGAGCATTGGTTCGTGCTGTTGCCGAGCGAATGTTAATGACGCGCTACCAGTTCACTGTGGTGGTCATTACAAAAAAGTGAAAGAGTATTTTTACTCTTATCTGCCCGACGCATCCGCGTTCCGAAACGCGAAATTGCGATAATCTGATGCAAAATTAAGCAAACTCTTGAATTGTTCGGAAAAGGTTACGTGACTAAATTTCGGCAAATGGCGGACAAAAAATAAAGTGATGTAGTGTGCAAAAAAAATGTCGTCACCGAGTTCTAAGTCGCAAAAGACACCTAGAACACCCGTACAGATCTTGCCAACTCCTGCTGGCGAGCAGAAAGTGTTGAAAAGGAAAAGAGAAGAAGTAAAAAAGATGGAAGATAGATTGCAAGGACTGGTCAATCAGAGAGCGGCAGTTTTCGGAAAGTTGAATCGAGTGAAAAATGCCTTGAAGAGCAGTGCAAGTGATCCGAATCCAAACATTAGAAACATTCATTACCTCCAAGTTCAGCAGAAAACTGTGGATAACTGTTACAATGACTGTAATAGCATCCAGAATCAAATTTACGAACTGCCGCTTTCTGAAGAACGCATAAACGAAGAAACTGAGAGCTACGTTGAATTCGAGTCACTGCATAATGATGTTGCTGTGTGGCTGGGCATGCTGATGGATGCGACATTGAAAACAGAAGTCGCTACTGTTCCGCCCGCGATGGGGCCCTCCAATCCTGCTCACCTGCAACCTGCGATTCCAGTTCAGCCCTATGTACAACCGCTGCAAGTCCCATTACCGACCTTTGACGGGTCTTACGAAAAATGGTACTCTTTTAAAGCAATGTTTATTACTGTAATGAATCGTCATGAACAAGAGGAACCAGCACTCAAACTGTTCCACCTGCGAAATAGTCTTGTCGGACAAGCAGCTGGCATTATCGATGAAGATTTAGTCAATAACAATGACTACGACGCAGCATGGTTGATGCTCACTCAAAGATACGAAGACAAACGCGTCGTCGTTGACAAGCACGTCGAAAACCTGCTCAATTTGCCAAAGATTAATCTGGAAAACGCTATCAACATGAGAAAAATGCTTGATACTTGCATAAAGAATGTGGAAGCCTTGAAGCACCAGGACTTGCCAGCAAAGGGACTCGGTGAGCAGATGCTGGTAAATCTCATAGCAGGAAAAATGGACAAAAAGCTACGAGTAGCATGGGAAGCCCGTCAAAAGAAAAATGTACTTTCAACATATGAAGCGATACTGGAGTTTTTACAAGAGCAGTGTCGAATTTATGAAAAGCTCGAAACGAATGTGAAGCCGTCGTCGGAGAGTGTAAAACAAAAAACGATGACAAGAAGTCATACGCTTATAACAAGTGAACTGAAAGATGAACGTAAGTGTCAATTGTGTAAGGCAAACCACGAACTTTGGAAATGCGAAGCCTTTAAAAACAAAAGTGTAAGTGAAAAATATGAAGTGCTTAAAAAATGCGGTGCCTGCTTCAATTGCTTAGGAAGAGGCCACCGTACCAGCTCATGTTCTTCGTCGCGTTCTTGTCGAGAGTGTGGCAAGAAACATCACACCTCGCTTCATGCGGTAGACATTCCGAACAAGGTTGCGAATAACACCTCGACGAAACCACCAGAAATTTCCGCAGAGCCGATTGTACAGCTTGATTCGAATCCCACAAACAGATCGCAAATGGAATCGGCGACTACCTTGTGTTCAACAGACGTAAATTCCAAGAAACAAATTCTTCTTTCGACTGCCGTGATATTAGTTCACGGTTTTGGTAACACTCCTTATCTGTGTCGTGTGCTGTTAGATTCCGCTTCCCAGATGAATTTCATTACGGAACGATTCGCAAACCTTCTCTCGCTGAAACTGATGCCCACAGACGTTACAGTTAGTGGTCTAAATGGTAAAATGACCCGCATTTACCGTATGCTGCGAACCAAGTCTTGTCACGGAGACTTTAGTATCGATTTAGATGTGTTGGTAACTCCTCGGATTACTGGCGATTTACCGGTGAAATCGTTTGAAATATCGGAATGGCCCCTTTCAAGCAAAAATGTTCTAGCTGACCCAAAATTCAACAAACGAGGACGTGTCGATATGCTTATCGGGGCCGAATACTTTTGGAAATTATTAGAAGATGGTGTACTCGAACTCGGTGCGAATCTTCCGACATTGAGGAACACGAAATTTGGCTGGGTTGCCGGAGGAGTAATCGAACTCAACGCGCCGATAATTGCCCGCACCTTTTGTCAGGTGTCTGATGACGAATCGCTTGTTGAGTTACTGAGAAGTTTCTACAAGGTGGAAGCTTGCGACGAAATCCGTATCATGCCTAAGGCGAATGACGATATGTGTTTAAGGCATTTTCAGCAAACACACTACCGAACTGAGGAGGGGAGGTACGTTGTACAGCATCCATTCAACGAACGCAAAGATGAATTAGGAGACTCGCGCGAGATGGCACTGAAACGCTTTCTGAATCTGGAGCGGAAGCTATATAGACAACCGGAGTTGAAGGAGCAGTACTCACAATTCATTCGAGAATACGAGCAACTTGGGCACATGCGAGAAATACACGAGCCGATTGACGAGTATCCGGGATCAGTCTATTATTTGCCACATCATTGCGTGCTTAGGCCATCCAGTACGACAACGAAATTAAGAGTCGTATTTGATGGATCTGCAAGGACTTCAACAGGCGTTTCGATTAACGACATTCTAATGACTGGACCAACCATACAAAACGACCTGTTCGCAATTCTACTACGTTTTCGAGGATTTCAATACGTTTTCACACTGGATATTCCGAAGATGTTTCGGCAAGTAAGAATCCACCCACAGGACACGAAGTATCAACGCATCTTTTGGAGATACAACGAGAACGATCCGTTAACGATTCGAGAGCTGCAAACAGTTACATATGGTTTGGGCTCATCGCCGTTTCAAGCAACAATGGCGCTGAAGCAAGTTTCAATTGATCACAAGGACGAGTTCTCGGAAGCCGCCATGGTAATCGATAAGGGAACGTACATGGACGATATTCTGACAGGAGCTGATACATTATCAAAGGCATGTCAACTTCAACGTGATGTGAAGGACCTTCTGGCAAAGGGCTGCTTCAGTGCTCACAAGTGGTGCGCTAACCATCCAGAAATTGTTCGAGATGTTCCTGAAGAACTTCGAGGAAATGATTTCGAAGTCGCTGACGACAATCCGAAAATAATAGTAAAAACTTTGGGCATGACGTGGAATCCAATGGAAGATTGGTTTTCTGTTACCGTTCCAGATTATGACAATTCAAACGATGTTACCCGTAGGAAGCTATTAAGCCAGCTGGCTAAAATATTTGACCCGCTGGGCCTTTTTGGTCCAGTAATTACAACCGCGAAGCTGATTTTACGGGAAGTAGGTGAGCTGCAGATTGATTGGGACGATCCAGTTCCTCTTACCATAGGCAAAAAGTGGCGAAACTTTCGAAACGAAATGACTATCCTGAATGAGATGAAATTGCCAAGATGGGTCTCTTGCAAAGATGTTACAAGGTTGGAATTGCACGGGTTCGCGGATGCCTCCGATTTGGCATATGGAGCGTGCCTTTACGTACGCACGATTCAGACAAACGGTTCTGTCCAAATGAAATTAATTTGTAGTAAGTCACGCATACTACCAAAGAAAGGAACAAAAATGAAGGCCATCACAACCCCTCGTGCAGAACTACTTGCTGCTCTGCTGCTCGCCAGACTGATCGATAAGCTCTTACATGCTAGTGAATTAGATTTCGAGTTGGTACATCTCTGGAGTGACTCAAAAATAGTACTTGCTTGGATTAAAAAATCTCCACACATGCTACACACTTACGTTTCAAATCGAGTAAGCGAAATTCAACGATTAACTTCGAATTGTATCTGGAATTACATTCCTTCTCATTCGAATCCCGCTGATTTGTTATCTCGGGGAGAACAGCCAAAGCTTTTAGTCGACTCAAAGATGTGGTGGATGGGTCCGCTATCATTCAATTGTTCAAATACCGTAACAATCGAGAGCACCGAAATTACTGATGATCAATTACCAGAATTGCGAGCTGGGATAATGCTGACGATAACCGATTCTTCTAAACGAATGTCGATTTTTGACAAGGTAAGCAGTTTTAATAAGATCGTACGCAGTGTCGCCTACCTAGTACGCTTTACGATGTATATTATATCCAAGAGGAAGACAGTTTTGAAGGGTTTACTTACTGCTGAAGAAATGCAGAAGGCCCTATTGTTAATAGTACGACTGGTACAACGCGAAACATTCCAGCAAGAAATATTAGCATTGACAGATGGTGTCAATACGAAACATCGTCTCAACGGATTGAAAGCCTTCCTTGATCCGCAAGATGGAATTCTGCGAGTTGGAGGACGAATCAAGCGAGCGTTTGTGCCGTACGATAGTCGCCACCAGATGTTGTTACCAGCCAGACATCCGATCACTGAATCACTTGTTCGACACATGCACTTAGAGAATCTACACATCGGTCAGAAAGGTTTGCTAGCAATAATAAGACAACGCTACTGGCCATTAAACGTGAAAACCACAATTCGTAAGGTGATTCGGATTTGCATAACATGTTTTAAGGCGAATCCCTTGAAGACAACACAATTGATGGGTGATTTGCCGTCATATCGTATACGACCGGCGCCTGTGTTCGCTAACACCGGCGTAGATTATGCTGGACCGTTCTGGGTGAAGTCACTCTCTACCACCCGTAAACCTCAGTATACGAAAGCCTACGTGAGCTTGTTTGTATGTATGCAGACTCGTGCCATACATTTGGAACTTGTTTCCGATTTAACGACGGATGCATTCCTTGCTGCTCTGAGACGTTTCATCAGTAGACGCGGATGTCCGAGATCAATCTACTCCGATAATGCTACCAACTTTGTAGGAGCTAAAACTGAGCTACATGAGTTGTGGCTTTTGTTTCAGAACCAGTCTGCTACCCGAAAGATAACGTCATATTGTACTAACAAAGGCATCGATTGGTCTTTCATACCACCGCGCAGCCCGCACTTCGGAGGTATTTGGGAAGCTGGAGTAAAGCAGGTTAAATATCATCTCAAACGGATTGTCAGTGATCGAAGGCTGACATACGAGGAACTGTACACTACGTTGACTCAAATTGAAGCTGTGTTAAATTCTCGGCCTTTAGCACCGTCCTCAGACGACCCCAGCGACTATACAGCTATAACACCTGCTCACTTCTTAGTCGGCCGTGAGATGCAAGCAGTAGCTGAACCATCTTACTTGCATCTAAAGGAAAACACTCTTTCGAGATGGCAGCTGGTGCAGACAATGTTGCAGCACTTCTGGAAACGGTGGACTGCGGAGTATCTGCCAGAGCTCCAGAATCGATCGAAATGGCATAAGACGAACGAGATAAATGTGGGTTCATTGGTACTACTCGTGGACCAGAATGCACCACCGTTTCAATGGCCTCTTGGAAGGATCGTCGCTGTGCATCCTGGAAATGACAGCGTGACGCGCGTTGTTACTGTGAGAATAGCTAATGGAGGAGAGTTTAAGCGCGCTGTAACGGAAGTATGCTTGCTGCCCCTCGACCAGAAGAAGGTTTGAAATAATTATTTCAACGCCGGGGAGAATGTTCGATGGATTGCACATCCCTACTGCGGGTGAAAAACAGAAACACATACACATGTATTTTTCGCTTCTATATTTTCTATCAAAATAAATGACGCACTTGTAATTGCATTGTCTAGAGAAACAGACGCGTGTTTTTTTAGGAGACCAATAGAAAGAATTTTCCCGTTCTCAATAAAGCTTACAGTCCACTAAGTATCGATCTACAAGCGGTTTCGCAAGAGTGACTTTTACGATATCCCGATTGTTCCGGTATTAGCAAACTGTTAAGAGTTTAAATAGTTAATCAGCTGATCTTTAACAACAAGTTCCAAATTTTTTTCCAACGTGTGCAACATGTTAATGGGACGGTACTCCTCGGCTTTATCCGTTCCAGTAACCTTGGGATAGGAACCACCAGCGATTCTTTCCAAACTTTTGGCACATGCCCCGTGTATAACGATTCATTTACCAAGTCCAGCAGATCGTAACCGATAACATGAAAGCAATCTTGTATCACTTTTGAGTTAACATTGTCGATACCAGCCGATTTTTCTAAATTAAAACAAATATCTTTCAATTGTTCAAAAGTGATTGGGTAAAATTCAAGAAATCTACAATAATTACTAATCGGCTGTGTTATTTCACCAACCAAATCAATACTTTGATTGATCTGCTGTACACTATTTATGAAATAACTGTTTAATTTTTCTGGTATCACTTGCTCTGAGTGCTCTTCTCTGCCATTAAATGTTAAAGTTTTTGTTGAGCAATGTGTAGGTTTTAGTAATTGTTTAAGAATTTTCCATAACTCCTTGCTGTTTTTCTGATTTTGATCGATCTTACTCTGAACATATTCACATCTAGTCTTTCTCTTAAATTCGAATTCTTGTTATGGTGTCGACATACTAAACTACATGTCAAATAAACGTTCTGCCAAACGATCATTATGCCTAACGTCTTTATACTAAATTGCTTGTATATCAATGACCGGATGCCAAATGAGAACATTTTTTTCATTGAGATACGATCAATAAATTAGTGAACTCTGTGAGTTTATAAACATGCAAAAAAATTGTCGAAAAATGCGTGTGAAACGAAAATAAGCCGTATTATCATTCACTCGAGCTTCTTCGTTTATAATAATATTTGGAAAGACAGCAGTCAAAACGTGATGAATGAGAAGTTGGCATTGCATTCATCCAAGCGGAGATGGATCGAATTACGATCTCGCACATGGTGTGACCTAAATGACCAAAAATATTCTTTAAAATCTTTATAATGGAAACAAAATAAAATTAGACTTTCAAATTGAAAATTGGTCGAAAATTATTATATCCGTTGTTTTTATTATTTTAGTTGAACTACCGAATGGCACTAGTTGTTCAATGTAAACTACTTTGAACTGAAGATTCGAAGATGAAAAATGTGCATTCAACAAAAAATCATTGTACAATCCTGCCACTGCGGCAGGAAGCGAAACGTTTCCGGCCATACCTCGTCCTGTCATGCACATCCAGATCGAATAAGAACACTTAGAGAATCACTATCCTAGACGACAACATAGCATAACTGCACCAAAATTGTAAATCATTCTGCTTACCTTTAACGCGATCAACATAGCTGGAGGTAACGTGTCCGGTACCCCGATCGTCCCACTGCCGATCTGCGTTCAGTGCGTACAGCTTGACTCGACGTCGCGTATCGGTGGTCATGTTGCGCCTGGAACCGGTGTCGATGCTGCGGTTGCTACTACTACTGCTGGTATTGTTGCTACTAGTTGATGGTTGCGGTGATTCCTGGGGATCACTGCTGCCGTCCGTGCTGGTGGTTGTACTAGTAGACGTCGCCGTCGCCGCCGTCGTTGCCGGATGGTGGCGATGGTGGTGACGGTGATGGTGATGGCCTGAGGAATTTTTCTTCTTCCTCTTCTTTAGTATCTTGTAACGAACTTTGCCTATACTCTGCTCAATTTTTAATCACTTAATAAGGATACTTATGCTTTAGAAGTCGGCGGCTATACTATTCAGTCCTTTCGTCAAACTCACTGGGTTGAAGCACAAAAACACACACGAATTCGTTGTGCCGGGTGGTATTGATGATGTTTGGTCTTCACTAGTTAGATAGACTCTTTGAGAGTTCTTATGGTACGATATCGCGGGTAATAAATAAATTATTCGTCGATAAAATCACTATTTACTAGAATATGAACGTTACGTAGTAGTAGGGTTTAGGGGCTAGAGTCACTCTTCTTTCTTCTCGCGGCGAGAATTTTTTGTTGATTTCTTTCGTTGGGTTATGACGAATGTTTAAACAATGTTATGGGAACTTCCGTACTGTACGTCTAGTACTCTAGTGTTGATGTTAAACATATTTTATTCACACTCATTGAGATCGGTTTCTGAACAGAGTTGGTCGAATATCTGTAATTAAAAGAAACAAAATCAGTTTAATAATGACCGATAAACGTACATAAATGAGGAAAATATTTGAAAATTATTTGATTTATTTCAGATTTACTTTAGCGATGATAAACAAACGAACGAAGAACGAGAAAACTCAACAAATGAGCTACCGTGTGGACATCGTCAATTGTTTGACACGGTTTCGCATTCCCACCCACCAACTTCACCCTTTTGGTCTTTCCGATAGCCGCCAGTGCTCACAATCACAAACACAGCGCTACACCAACTGGTCATGACTGTGGCGCGTTGATCGATTTTGAAGGAAGAAGCCTACCCCGCAGACACTGCACTGCCCACCACTACCATTCCCAATGAGATGTTCAGCGGAGGAAACGAATCTACACGAGAACTACACCGTCAGATTGTCCACCGGTTTGGATTTTCTGGCGTGCACACGACAAACAATGACTGCAGCACACATACACGGTAGGCGTCGCTCTCCCGAGCGCGTCGGTAAAGTGCCAATGTAGGAAGAAAACAAACTCCGCGGAATGGTTTATTACAATCTTGACAGACACTACGGAACGGAAAACCTGTCTTGCCGCGCCAGTGTAGTACTACATCGCCTCTCACGTCTCGTTCGTCTCCACCTCTACGATATGCTAGGCCACAGATCGCGTGTTTCGTTTGTGTGTAGGTTTGGAGGTTGTGAGTTGTTTGTTACACCAGTACGATGAAATGGTGACCGAGGTATCGAGAATAGTATCTCACCACTCCATACACAAAGCAAAGCTATCTGGCATCGTAAATTTCGCGAGTTGAACTTTCTTTTTTTTTTTGTATGTTAATTCCGTGTCGGTGAAACTACAAGAGGGTTTATTGGTGTAATCATTCATTTGATCTGTTTGCCCACAAGAAGACATGACATTCCATATTTCGACATACGAATTGGAGAAGGATTGGAAGCACTTTTCTAAAATGTGTCAAGTGTTCCATACCTAATCTCACAATACAGTTCAAACGATGTTCAGAGTCTTTAAATTAACAATGTCAATTTCATTTCAATAGATTCAACCAACCTGATATAGCAGATTTTCACTTCGTTATAACCATCACCTACTTTTTCTAAAGTTTTATATCAAGTAATCTTTTTTCTCGACATGGGTCCTTTTCTCGAAATTTTCGTTGTCCGAAAAAAATGATTAAGTGTGTAAATTAAACCCGAAATGTTTTCTTTATAGTAAAAAATTGTACTTCTCAAAAGTAAATATTAATCGTCCCACAACAAAAGAGTCAAAAGGGTTCGGCAACGAAAACCTTTCTTTATTTTTTCTGTCAATTCATACGGAGTCCCTTATCTATGGTAATTTAGCCAAAGTTTTCAATATTAATCGAAAGCTTGTGGATTTGGCTTGAAACTTAAACGGAAAGTTAAGCGTCAAATATAAAATCTATAAGAAAATTCGTGAAAGAAGAAGTATACAAAGAAAAGCTGTCATTTGCAGTTAGGCCCTTTTGTCGTGGGACGATCAATATATTATGCCAGTTCACGTCGTTTTTCATTCAGTGCGGAGCATATCGATAAGTTTTATGCATCTATAACCGACAAAACAATATAACAATATATGCTAGGCGGTGGTGTTTTCTTCTTCCGTACCAGCACGTACCGGTTTTGCATTATTTTGTATGACAGTTTGAAAGGTTTGACACTCATCGCATCTAATTTCGGAAGTCGGATCTGGATGAAATGGCACAGTATCTTTTAAAATGAAAGCTTGAACTTGAATCATGATATGTGAAAACCGGTTGAATCTTTGCTGAGAAATCGAAATGTGTTCCGTTTTTGGAGCTTTTCTTCACTATTACCAGTGTTTTTGAAAACCGGTGACTAATAGTCCCAAAGTAGATTTATATATCGACTAACCTACTATGTCAACCAACTAGATAAAATTACCAGTAGGTTTTATAAAAATTCGCACCTCCTTTCGCCATCACTTGTGAAAAAATACTCAGGAAATGAAAAATTATCATTCATCGCGCTATAGTACCGGTACCAAAAGTCGGATCTGGATCAACATTTCAAGGATTTTCAAAGAATTTCAAGACATTTTATTTGCATCTTAGTTTGTAAAAATCAGTTAAGAAATTTCCAAGAAAATTGAGTGCGCATTTTCTCTTAGATTTGCATTTTGCAGTCTATGTGACTTAGGACCTTTCGTTTGAATCTAATGTCGTTTTCGTTTTTAAATTGCACTACACCGGTGCAGTGCTACACCAAGGCTTGTAAAAACGAACGAAAAAGGTGTAAGTTAAATATTTGTATTGTTGCTATGGGTACAGTTACGTTTATTTGGACTGGAAAATTTGTAAATAGAGCATGGAAATCAATCCGGATGAATATCAAGTTCTCCGTATGGACGACGGAGCCGTTGTTGAGGCGAATGGATTCATTCATTTGTCCCACAAAGAGAGTAAGTGCTATAAATATTTAATTTTTTAATAATACTTATAATTTTTATGCATTTCAGCTGATCAAATGGTTGAAGTGCGCTATGATGATGTCGCGCAATTTTATGGATTACCCCCATTGAATAGTAACATTTCGGCGATTACCTATAAAACTAGAACTTGGACAGATGCACAAACCAAGCTGATGCTCTCATTGTATAGAGAAAGCATGGAGCAGGTTGGTCCATTGAAAAAATTAAAATCAAAAAAACAACTATGGAGTAAAATCAAATCTGGTATGGATGAAGAACTGGGACCATTATTTGATGTAAAACAAATAGAGAATAGGTACTGAATTATGTCTTGCGCGTCATTTTATGTTAATTGATTATATCTCATAAAAGGTTTAAAACTATTATCCGACGTCATCGGTCAACAATTAGTCATAACAGACGCTCTGGAAGTACACTACAAAAGAACGAATATTTTGAAGAATTAGCAGACATTGCAGCTGTGGACGATTCGGTGGAACCAGAAATTATGATGGATACCTACACAATATGGGAAAAAAGCCATAGCAGTATGGATCCCTTTCCATCCTTATCGTCCAGCGCTCCTACAGCCAAAGAATCTAGTCCTTCAACGTTACGCGTTTCCAATGGGGGCATATTTCGAAGAAAAACTAATTTCCAAGATCAGCTACTACAGGCGTATAAACAAGCACAAGTAGATAAAGAAAAACGTCACAAGGAACGAATGGCCAAGCTGGATAAGTTGACAGAGATTTTTGAAGTGATTGCCAAAAAATAAACAAAATTTCACAACAAAAACTTCTTCATAATTGCAATACATGTTCTGAGTTTCACATTTACAAAGGCTGGGCAGTCACTGCAACAATCGACTTTCGATGTTAGGAGCCGTTTGTCATAAAAGATTCGAATTATCTCCTTGGCTTGGTATTACATTCGTTTTGTGGAATTTGTCTTTTTTGTTTAAACAAACTTCACTGCCGAAAATTTCTAAAAACAGTAATAAATGTAATAAATTTAACCAATTTTATTAGTTTAACAGCTTATATTTTTATTAATTTTTGATTAATAGCTCAATTTTTTCAAACATAACGGTTTAATTTTTACCGATAATGAATAGAACATATATAAAAGATTCGGATTGTCGATAACTTCACTTGTACCATTATATTATACCAATAACCAGAAGTGACAACCATTTGAAAAAAACTCAGGTATGTTGCCATGCTAGTAAAGTATTTATTTGGAAAAATAGGGCTATTGCGTAAAGTAATTTGCTATAGCATCACGTTTTAGTTCGCCTAGACGCCTCAATGCTTCATTACGCAATCCGTTTTCAATTCTTCGCGATTCACTGGAAACATTAGAAGGAACGCTTGTTTGTTCGGTGCCCACTTCGAGTGTATCGTTACGCACGATACAAATATTGTGAAGAACACAACATGCCATTACGAATTTAGAATGTTTTAAAGTCGTATGGAAATCCAAACGAGTGAGTTGTCGAAACCTTTGCTTCAGAAGACCGAAACAGTTTTCAATCACCACTCTTGTTTGGCAGTGATGCAAATTAAACATTATTTTTTTATTGGTCATGTGGCCGTTGTCTCTGTACGGAGTTAATAAATACTCCCTGATAGGATATGCAGCATCTCCTAATAAGTGGTATTTTTGTCCGCATATATCCGGAAGCTTACGGCTAATACTTGACATAGAAAAAATTCTCGAATCGTGAACTTTACTGGGTGGCCCAATGAAAACATCTAAAAATTTTTTATCTTTGTCGCATATGGCTTGAAGTGTAATGGATAACATATCATGTCTGTTGGTGTATGTGGATCGAATCTTATTTTTTGGTTTCCTTATTGAAATATATGATCCGTCAATACAACCAATTACATTCTTGAAATTTGAAAGCTGTAAAAATAATTATAATACTTAAAGTATTGAGCAACAAGTAATAAGCAATTACAAACTTTTTCAAAATCTCGAGCAATCGTTTCCTTTTCTGCATCGCTTTGAGGAAATTTTATAATTGTTCTCGAAATGTCATGGAAAAAATTCAACAATGTGTCGAAATGCTTGAAGCATGTTGACTCCGTCATATTGAATATATTTCCTACCTCACGGTAGGAATCTTTGTTCGCGGCAAACCTAAACAAAAGAAATAATACAAACATCTGAGTTTAAGCTTGATTGATGTATAGTTTAAGGTTTAATTACTCTGGACTTAGAATATAATTTTGCTATAATTTCGTTTCTTACCAAAGAAAAGCTAGAGCCTGTCGCTCAGGAGATACACTTCTTCTACCAGTTCCTATGTTTTGTTCAAAAAAGGTGGATGATTTATACAAATCAATAATATACTGGGCCGTGTCTCTGGTTAGACGGAAATTTGCTCGAAACTGCATATATAATGTAGATTCAGAATCGATGAAAATAAGGAAAGTGTATTACTCACTTGTTCATCGGTATAGCACTGAACTACTTCCGTCATGAAATCCTGAACGCGTTTCTTTTTTTGACGATTTTGTTGCAACATTTGTAATATTATTTCATCGGAATCTGAACTCGAACTTTGGAAAAGATTCAACAGGTTGTCCATACTTGTGAGTATGATTGATTGGTAAACAATAAACATAAACAGTTACCCTTGACTACCGATAAACGAATCAATCCTGCAGTGCTACACTGATCTTTTGGTGAGTGCTACACCAGTGGTATCGGTGCAGAAAAAGTGTAGCACCGGTGTAGTGCAATTTGCAAAAACGAACGGATTTAGTGCAAACACCGCTACACCGGTGTAGTGCAATTTAAAAACGAAAACGACATAAGTTTGTGAAAATCGATCACGCCATCTCTGAGAAAAGTGAGTAACAATTATGTTCATTTTTTGTGCATATCACCCTGTAATTCCGGGACCGGAAGTCAAAAAGCAAAAATGGAATGACAGTTTCGCCCTTTTTAATTTTTTGTATTACTAAGATTGAGATTTTTGTAGAATCCGAATTTTCAGGAAAAATAGTAGAATTCTGAAGCATTAATTCGTTGGAAAGAGGAACTCGATTTACTTACTAATGTAAGATAAGTGTTTCTTTGAAAAAAAAGCTGAAATGCGCTCCAATACACTTAATCCCAATTCTCGAACTGATTGCTCATTAATCAATATTCCGAGATTCGTTTAGTACATTAACTGATTTTTCGGCAAAGTGCATCTTTTTCCAAGATTTGGCAATAATTTTATCTTTTGCCTAGATGATTACTTGTCGTATTACGAAAAAAGGCGGGTGGGTAATGTCAGAGACATAACTGGATGTCGTGAATACGAAAAACACTGGTTTTTCTGCAAGTTTGCTATTCATAACGTACCAGATATCATAAAATAATGTCTATCGTTTGCGTTGGTGAATTGAGAGAGCCAGCCAAAGGTGGTTCAACCCCGACAGCTGCTTTTGAATGCATTATCAAGTCCAAGCATCTTCTTGGCAGACTTCACTAATGTAAGATAAGTGTTTCTTTGAAAAAAAAAAAGCTGAAATGCGCTCCAATACACTTAATCCCAATTCTCGAACTGATTGCTCATTAATCAATATTCCGAGATTCGTTTAGTACATTAACTGATTTTTCGGCAAAGTGCATCTTTTTCCAAGATTTGGCAATAATTTTATCTTTTGTCTAGATGATTACTTGTCGTATTACGAAAAAAGGCGGGTGGGTAATGTCAGAGACATAACTGGATGTCGTGAATACGAAAAACACTGGTTTTTCTGCAAGTTTGCTATTCATAACGTACCAGATATCATAAAATAATGTCTATCGTTTGCGTTGGTGAATTGAGAGAGCCAGCCAAAGGTGGTTCAACCCCGACAGCTGCTTTTGAATGCATTATCAAGTCCAAGCATCTTCTTGGCAGACTTCAAAAGACTTAGCTTGTAAAATCTGATTATCTGTAATACCTTCACATTGAACGTGAAGATCTCCGAGCAACCAAATCTACGCTCTCCTCAATCATTTTCTTTTGCCGGATGTTTAACAATGCGATCAACGAAATCGGTACTGTTTCCCAACCAGACACGCTAAACTCGTACCCATATAAAAAAATTACTTCATCCTAGAAAATCGTTTTCGTCTTATCATGACCTTTTTCCAGGTCAGATAATTTTCCTTGTGGGTTGCGCAGATTCCACGGTTTTCAAGCTTGTAGAACGGTATTGCAATTGGGTTTCTGTTAAACATCGTTCGATCGTGTACATGTCAGCCGGTCCCATTCTGTCAATTTGTATCTTAACTTACAGTAGAAGCAGCATTAATACAAATTTATAACGAAACCAATATTCTAATATTGATTCTGTTTGCTGCAGCAATGTTTACCTTTACCATATATCACGAAAAAAAATCACATTTTTTTCAATTTGACATAGATCAAGGAATAATAGATAAATCTAATCCAACAAAAAAAGTCTTCACAGGTAATTTTATTGCTTACCCATCTCATTTACCTTCTGTTACCTAGCAAAATACTGATAGGTGAGATTTCAATTTTTCATTTTTTGTGCATGAATATTCCTGAGTTGTGTTTCACCTACGGAATAGTTTCTTTGGCTAAACGTTTTGCCCCGAAAGCAGATAACTAAGGGTTCGAGTCGCGGCTCTGTAGCATTTTTTTTAATTTTCATCGCTGTTCCATTCATCAATCTTTTTTTCTCGTTGGTGCTGATAAAAGTTAAACTTATACGTTTCTATGAACAAAATAAATAAATGTTAAATACTGCAATCAAAAATCTTACTTTTCTAAATTATGATAAACATGCCAAAGCTCTGTGTGTTTTCGAACAGAAAGAACTCTTGCAGAAATACAACAGAATTTGGTAAAAAATGTTTCAATGAAAATGGCGTTTAATTTAAAAATAAACTTCATCTTCTAACCAGTAGCAGTGTGGATTTCCATCAACCATCAACGTTTGCCCACTATTAATCAACTTACAGAAGTATGCAATGAAACAAAGTCTATCAATTCATTCAGTAAAAACCATTCAAGCGAAGAGGTTGTGTTTCGATTGTACTGGCTCGTGAGTTAACGGCTGCTACCGAGACAATTCTAAGCTTCAGGTAGTTAAACTGCCCATAGCAAACGCAATATTCGG
The DNA here is from genome assembly GCF_030247185.1 of Malaya genurostris. Classification (NCBI taxonomy): domain Eukaryota; kingdom Metazoa; phylum Arthropoda; class Insecta; order Diptera; family Culicidae; genus Malaya; species Malaya genurostris. The sequence continues at coordinate 62,025,984 of NC_080570.1, read as the reverse complement.
GGCGTTTCCCGACTGGAAAGCTAGCAACGAAGGCCATCCCGTTCATACGCACAGAGGTGTAGAGACACAGAGGTGCGAGAGCATAGAAGTGACGAGTCACAGAGGTGCCATCGCATAAAGGTGCGAAGACGAAGGGGTGCAAAGGCACAGAGGTGCTAAAGCAACCCAGTGCTGATCTACCAGGTACCAGAATTTGTACGCTGCGTAGGATCAAAAGAGACGGCATATATCGCGAGGTGCTACACTGCAAGCATCGCATTTGATCGCCACCAAGAGCAAAAGCACTGTACCTGGGGTCAGGTACAGCAAGTGCAGTGGTGTTCACAACGACGGCAGAGCAACTGAGATAGCAGTAAACGACAGAAGACTGCCAATTGGAAACAGCAAAAGACTGCCAATTGGAAATCGTTGGAAGAGCTTCACGTCGTTCTTCACGATAAAGGAACAGAGACATCAGCTACAAGGTAGATTTAATTTAATTTATTTTTTATTTCTTATATCTGAAATTTTACTAAACATAAGTTTTTATTTTGGTATTATTAATTTACAAAAAAAAATTTAATGTAATGGATGATCTCATGGAAGATCATCCGAATCCGATTCCGGATACTAGTAAAAGTTTAAATACTCCGAGGGCTAAACATTATCCACAGGGTACCACTGGGCCATGGATAGTCTATCTTCGAAAAAAAGAAAAGATTTTAAACTTGATGCAAATTACAAAGGATTTGACATCACATTTCTCTGAAGTTAAAGAAATCTGTAAGGTTAATAGAGATAAAATTCGAGTTGTAGTTAACGACTTGAAACAGGCAAACGATATTGTAACCTGTAAATTATTTGCTATTGAATATCGAGTTTACATTCCATCGAAGGAGGTAGAAATTGACGGTGTTGTGACTGAAGCAAGTCTGACAGCAGATGATTTACTTAAAAATGGAGTTGGCCGTTTTAAAAACTCCATGCTTGAGGGAGTTAAGATACTCGAGTGCAAACAATTGTACTCAGCATCTATTGTCGATGGAAAAAAGTCTTATCGTCCCTCAGATTCGTTTCGCGTAACATTTGCCGGATCTGCATTGCCTAGCCATGTCTATATCGATAAAATTCGTCTTCCTGTTCGGCTTTTCGTACCGCATGTTATGAATTGCACGAACTGTAAAAAATTCGGACATACAGCTACTTACTGTAGTAATAAGTCCAAATGTATCAAATGTCAAGGGCCTCATAAGGATAATCTTTGCGATAAAGATGTTGAAAAATGTGTTTATTGTGGGGAAAGCCCTCATGATGATCTTTCAGTGTGCGCTGCATTTAAGCTGCGTAAAGACAAAATGAAGCTTTCTTTAAAAGCACGGTCTAAGCGCACATATGCAGAAATGCTCAAAACGGTCATACATGTCTCCCCTTTGGAAACCGAAAACGGTTTTTCAAATCTTGCGGAGCCAGAGGAATCTGACTCTGACGGAAATAGTGAAGATACCTCGTTTGTCACTCCTCAAGGGTCTGTTAAGAGGAGATTAACAAACCACAAAATACCAAAAAAGACACCTAAAATTATACCTTCAAAAAAAGATCCCCGTGTTAAAGCTAAAAAGCCAAATTTAAAACCAAAAACTGTGCCTCCTGGTTTGTCAAATTCACAAACCAATCCAGGAACTAGCTCAAGAAAAGACAATAATCCAGTGGGCTCCATTTCACATTCACCAACAGGATTACTGAAATTTTCGGAAATTGTAGAATGGATTTTCGCTGCATTCAATATTTCTGAACCTCTAAAGACCATCATAACAGCATTCCTTCCAATAGCTAGAACTTTTTTGAAACAGTTATCAGCTCAATGGCCAGCTCTTTCAGGTTTTGTATCATTTGATGGATAATTTATCATCCGCCGCAAATGATTCAATCACTGTCCTGCAGTGGAATTGTCGAAGCATCATGCCAAAACTTGATTCATTTAAAGTTTTGTTGCATAGTCAAAAATGTGATGTATTTGCTTTGTGCGAAACATGGCTTACATCAAACATAGCCTTAAATTTTAATGACTTTAACATTATACGTCTCGACAGAGACTCCCCGTATGGTGGAGTGCTTTTAGGAATTAAGAAATGTTATTCCTTTTATAGATTAAACATTCCTTCGACTTCTAGTATAGAAGTTGTTGCTTGTCAAATAAACATTAAAGGAAAGGACATTTGCATTGCTTCGGTATATATTCCTCCAAGAGCTCAAGTTGGACAACGACAGCTTAATGAAATTGTCGAAGCCCTTCCTGCTCCACGTTTGATTTTAGGAGATTTCAATTCGCACGGAATGATGTGGGGTTCCGTTTACAATGATAGCAGATCATCTCTAATATATAATATTTGCGACAATTTTAGCATGACGGTACTAAATATGGGTAGCATGACACGGATCCCAAGACCTCCTGCACGTCCAAGTGCATTAGATTTATCTCTTTGTTCGACTTCAATTCGACTAGATTGCACCTGGAAAGTATTTCCTGATTTACATGGTAGCGATCATTTACCAATCATCATCTCAATTAGCAGTAACAAAGGCATTGCTAATTCAGTTAATATTCCATATGATTTGACAAAAAATATTGACTGGATTAAATACCAAAGTAATATTTCAAGTGTCTTAACTTCAATGGAAGAGCTTCCCCCACTTGAAGAATATGACTTCCTCGTTTGTTCGATTCTGGAGGCCGCAGAACAAGCCCGAACCAAACGATTTCTTGGTCCATCGTCTAACAGAAGACCTCCAAATCCTTGGTGGGACAAAGAGTGCTCAGATGCTAAACACGCGAAACAAAATGCTTTCAAGACGTTTTTAAAACGAGGAGGAGGAACTCCTCAGAATTTTGAAAAATTCTTGGTTTTAGAAACCAAGTACAAGAACATACTTCGGGTTAAGAAATGCAGCTATTGGAGACATTTTGTGGAAGGTTTGTCAAGAGAAACCTCAATGAGCACTCTTTGGAATACGGCCAGACGAATGAGGAATCGTAACGTAGGAAATGAGAGTGAGGAGTACTCGAATCGATGGATATTTGATTTTGCGAGGAAAGTTTGTCCAGATTCCGTTCCTACGCATAGCATTGTTAGGGAGTCTTCTTCAAATGATGATTCCATTGATAGCCCCTTTTCAATGATGGAATTTTCCATAGCACTCATGTCTTGTAACAATAACGCTCCTGGATTGGACAGAATTAAATTCAACTTGGTGAAGAATCTGCCCGACCTCGCAAAAAGACGTTTGTTGGAATTGTTCAACAAGTTTCTTGAGCAAAATATTGTTCCACCTGACTGGAGACAAGTGAAAGTTATCGCCATTCAAAAGCCGGGGAAACCAGCTTCCAATCACAACTCATATAGACCCATTGCGATGTTGTCCTGCATCAGAAAATTGTTCGAAAAAATTATTCTACGACGTCTCGACACTTGGGTCGAGACGAACGGTTTGTTGTCAGATACTCAGTTTGGCTTCCGTAGAAATAAAGGGACGAATGATTGCCTTGCATTACTTTCGTCTGACATCCAAATTGCCTTCGCTCAAAAGCAACAAATGGCATCTGTATTTTTAGACATTAAAGGAGCATTTGATTCAGTTTCCATTGATGTTCTTTCAGACAAGCTCCACCAACATGGACTCCCAGCGGTTATAAATAATTATTTGCACAACCTTTTGTCAGAGAAACGCATGCATTTTTCACATGGCGATTTGGCAACAATCAGAATTAGCTACATGGGTCTCCCGCAAGGCTCATGCCTCAGTCCGCTCCTCTATAATTTTTACGTGAATGACATTGACAGCTGTCTAGTAACCCCATGTACACTAAGACAATTGGCAGATGATGGCGTGGTTTCAGTTACTGGATCCAAAGCTATTGATCTGCAAAAACCATTGCAAGATACCTTAGATAAATTGTCCGTTTGGGCTGTTCATCTTGGTATCGAATTCTCTGCGGAGAAAACAGAGCTGGTCGTCTTTTCAAAAAAGCATGATCCCGCGCAACTTCAGCTTCATATGATGGGAAGAATAATCGAACAGGTTTTGACTTTCAAATACCTCGGGGTGTGGTTTGATTCCAAATGCACGTGGGGAGGACACATTAGGTATCTGATAACGAAATGCCAACAAAGAGTAAATTTTCTTCGAACAATAACAGGGTCTTGGTGGGGTGCTCATCCGCAAGATCTAATAAAATTGTATCAGACAACGATACTTTCAGTGATGGAATATGGATGCGTTTGTTTTCGTTCCGCTGCAAATTCTCATATTATCAAACTTGAGCGAATTCAGTACCGTTGTTTGCGAATTGCTTTAGGCTGCATGCATTCGACACATACAATGAGTCTTGAAGTTCTGGCGGGAGTTCTTCCATTAAAAGATCGATTTTGGGAGCTTTCATCACGCCTGCTAATAAGATGTGATGTGCTGAATCCCATGGTAATTAATAATTTCGAACGACTAGTCGAGCTTCGATCTCAAACAAAATTCATGACAGTATATTTTAACCATTTGTCACAGGAAATCAACCCTTCAAGATATATTCCTATCCGTGTCAGCCTCCTAAATGTACCTGACTCAACTTTATTTTTCGACACATCCATGCAGCGCGAAGTGCGTGGAATCCCGGACCACCTACGCTCTATGGAAATCCCAAAAATATTTTCAAGTAAGTTCAGGCATATTAACTCTGAGAAAATGTTTTACACGGACGGATCGCGAATGGAAGAAGCGACAGGGTTTGGTATGTTCAACAATAATGTTTCGGCCTCATTCAAGCTTCAAGAACCTGCATCTGTTTATATAGCAGAGTTAGCAGCAGTTCATTATAGCTTGAATGTAATCGTCACATTATCTCCAAACCATTATTTCCTCTTCACAGATAGTCTGAGTGCAATTGAAGCCATTCGCTCAAACGCTGCTGGCAAAAATGAACCGTTTTTCTTGGGTAAAATAAAACAGTGTCTGAACGACATATTGAATAATAATTATCTAATCACAATAGTTTGGGTTCCGGCTCATTGCTCCATTCCAGGCAATGAAAGAGCCGATATTTTAGCCAAACGTGGTGCTATTGAGGGTGAAATTTATGAGAGACCGATTGCTTTCAACGAATTCTATAGCGCGTCTCGCCAAAGAACACTTGCCAGCTGGCAAGCTTCTTGGGATAAAGATGATCTGGGTCGGTGGATGCACTCAATTATTCCTAAAATATCGACAAAGGCATGGTTCAGGGGACTGGATGTGAGTAGAGATTTCATTCGTGTGATGTCCAGACTCATGTCCAATCACTACACGTTAGATGCACATCTCCTTCGAATTGGACTTTCCGAGACTAATCATTGTGCTTGCGGCGAAGGTTACCGCGATATTGACCATGTTGTTTGGACATGCGTGGAGTTTCGTGATGTCAGATCTCAACTAATAAATTCTTTGCGTACCCAAGGTAGACTATCCAATGTCCCAGTTCGCGACATTCTTGCTTGTCGTGACCTTCCATACATGAAACTTCTTTATCATTTCATTAAATCCATTGGAGTTCCAATTTAAATTTTATTTTATGTTAAACTGTTTTCTCTTCCATGAGTTCAACCAATAGCCAACTATAGGATATTGAATATAAGTGGTGAACTGATACAAACAATCCTGAAATAGTTATAAGATCATGTACAAAATAAATGTATTTTATTTAATGTAATTAAAATAGCAACTCGCTTGATAAAAACAGTGTTTAGATTAACTAATGAGTACCAACATACTAATATGATATTCGAAATGTATTAGGTTTAAACTACTATGTATTGTGGATGCCACGGCGAAGAAAAACTTATGTATATTGCCTATGAAATAAACGTATTTATGAAAAAAAAAAAAAAAAAGTCTATCAATTCAGTTTTGAACCGCGACTCCCTAACTGACCTACCATTTCACAACGCTGAAAATTCGTGCTACACACCACATGACCCATTCATCTTTATCAATCAACTGTTACTGATACTAATTTTCGTCGTATCAAAACGCAACGATACATGAACGTACAAGCCAATGCTCTCCGTATTTTCTCTGCTCTGTTTCGGAAAACGTGCGTAGCATTTCAATTTTTGAATGAACCGCAAAAAATAAACATTCGATATCAAGTGTAAACATAGTAATAGAGTAATGAAAAGCAATCTTCGTTTATACACAAGTAGCTACTAGGAAGAAAACTGTCTGTATCAATGAAAACAAAAATATTTTGATACGAATATTGTGATTAATGTATGTAGTGAAGGTAGCTCAAACGTCACTACTGTATCAGCCGATGCCAGATAAATTAGACCCGACATAAAAAGACAGCTCAGTGAGTGATACTCGTTATTTGCCATAAAACATGACCAGACTTCACAAGAAAACAGATAACATTCCGTTTACTATGAAACTTCTATAATTAAACACTGATTATCTCGTCATACTGCTGATAAGATCCTTTCTCTCTCTTCGCCTTTTCGTGTGTATCTGGTAAATAGTAGGTTCCTTCATGTTTACGGATGCACTACAAGGTTAATGTATGGGTGGTGCAATTTTAAGAAAATCCACTCGAACTCGGAAGTATCACGCTATTTTGCAGCTCATGTGTGACGCAGATGACTTCGACACTACCTGACGTAGCTAAGCGACGCTCTACACTCAACTGAGTTAGTCACAACACATCGTCGGTGTGTACTAGTTTATGTTTGATCATGAATCACGTTGACTCAGTGTGAGAGAGAACTTCAGTGACCATCCGACACACGGCTAGTCGATCGTTGGGGCCAGTGTAGTAATCCACACAGGGCAAAACAAAAAAACAGAATGAAACTACTAATCTGTAGTGAAGGATAATCCAGACCAATCAAATTGGTAAAAGTTGTCGAAAAAAAACCAGAACTTATTTGTTTTACGTCAACAGAAAATTTTGATAAAACACAGAGGTCGAAAAATAAATCAACAATTAAAACTTAACTTTGACCGAGTACGACCACGACCATCTCGATTCTTTATATATGTTTATGTATCATTTCAAAATACAATGCACTACAAAATTAACAAATGCTGAAGGCATTATTTAACTAAATTATCTACTTACCAAGTAATATATAAAACAAGGAACTGTCATCGCATTTCTGTTTGATCGGCACCGACTAACCTTCATTCCGTAAAATCAACTATGAGCTGCATCAGTGTGTGCGTATGAGCAACGTACATCTTTTACGCGTCGATAGTAAAATTTGGATTTTTCTTCAACGAATCACTAACATTTCTGGCACAGAAATATGTTAAGAAATGTTATACCTACTTAATATAAGGAACAAATTGAATTTTCCATTTGAAAACTCTAAAAAACGAGCATTTCTAGTCTTGGATGATGCTTTCATCAACGAACACAAACTCGTTTGATGCAGCCAGCACTTTGAAGGATCTAAACGTCAAACAATGCTGCGCAAGACTGTAGAATCGAGGTAGCCGTGAGTTCACAATTTACCATATCAATGTCAAATGTTGGCAATTTTCGTTGTATGAAAACATATTCTCTATATTTCAATCTTATCCCTTGTCAAGTTGTGTGATTAGAAATTTTCTATTACGTAATTTCTTCATAATTGAACAAAAGTTCAATAGAACAGTAATCTTAGGCCGCTGCCATTCCTGTGCGCTGTTTTGATGGAAACACAACGCACGTAAAAGCTCCCACACACCATTCATGCCGATGTGTAACACAACACTCTTGACTGTTTTGGTGAATCATCTCGAATCGTGCTGCCAGCTAACACTGATCAGGCGTCTCGAATTAGTTTTTTCCTAGCTTGTCAATAATTCGAATAAAATCGATAGTTCTACGACAAAAGGGCTAAATCCAAAGCTTGTAATTTCAACTCGAAAGTTTTTTGAAGAGTAAGGCGTCAAATATAAAATCAATCCGGTATATCGTGAAAAAAGTACCACAGAGAGATGTAATCTACAAAATAAAAATAAAATTATTCAAATTCATCTTCACTGTCTTTCAATTCTTGGTTTTATGTTTTGATTCAATACAAACCGTAACAAAATATAATTATGTAAGAAACACGTTTCGGCGATATCGGCCAATTAACCTATCTAGAAACATCAACTTTGAAGAGGATTTGGCAGGCGAACGGTGATAGGTAGTGTATTATTTTTTTTTAATCAAACGCAACAGCTAACTGGTTAGAACTTAACAAGTACCGAATCCTTTAGAATTTCTCTTAAAAATAAACGATTATATTGAAAATACATAAACTAACCCGGGGTCGTTTGAACAAGCAAACACTTTTTAAGAAACTGTGTTGTGGTAGCACTTTTAGCAACGGGAGTGTGAGTAAACCCGATATAAGAATCAGGTTCGAAACTGACTCGAATTTCAGTTCAATGATGTTGAAACTAGGTACGAACCAGGTTTCAAACAATCGGTGTGACAACAGTTAAAATTGGAAAGTGGGTTAGGTTTGGTATCAAACGAAAGCGAAATCAGAATGAGCAATCTTCAGATACTATTATATGATAAAACAAGATTTAAAAGCATTTTGAATGACAACAACATACCATTAGTTCATTTGTTATTGACACCAGAATTGTTGCTTTATATCATGCATTAATTAAATCCTGTTGAAAATTATCCAAAACACAAAAAAAAGAAAAAGGGGGATCGACGTAAACGAAAACTGAATATGGAGGTCGACGAGGTCTAGAAATCGACTCCCTATTGTTTGATATAAGTTGTTATTTGAAATACTTACACTAAAAAAGTTGTGTTTATTTGACCATCCGAAGAAATTGGTAAACATTTTACATCAATATTAAAAAAGCAAGAATTTGAGTTTTCAAAGGAATTTGTTGATGGGGCTCTGAGGCCTAAGTTAATTTTAGTAAAGGGGCCAAAATAGTTTGGGAACCCCTGATCTAAAATAGTTTGGGAACCCCTGATCTAGAAGTCAACGTGAGAAGTTTTTGACAACACAAACCATCCTTACATAGTTTCTTCCAGATTGTAGAGAAGTAACAAAATAAGTTTTTCTTTCGTCATTCTTGGCACCATGATAATTAGTTCATCTTAATAAAATCACGCATATCACATAATATCGGTCAATACACCACAGGTAAACATTCACTTTCAAGAATTCTAGATGATTTAAGGCTCGCTGAGGATCAACAGTAGACGAAAAACAGTTTTATCTTTTGTCTGTTTTGAAAATTAATAATACAATTGATCTTCGTTCACAGTCCATTATTTTTCATATGTTGAAAGATTTTTTTTTTTCCGTTATCAAAATGTGAACTGTATCGACGACGACGACGCGAAACTATAAACACATTCTGGTACCACTGGTGTTAACAGAAAACCCTCTCAACATCACACTCATACACAGCCAACGACAACGAGACAACGGTAGAAGACAAAAACCGATACATCATCGTGTCTTTTCGCTCCACATTACGATGAACGATCAATTACTACACAGTGACCGAGCTGGTGGTAGTAGTGGAACGATGGAAATTGTAGGAAAAAGAGGAATAAAAACATCACTGCCTACAGCACCCGATGGAGGTATGAATAGGAGGGGTATAATATATTGCTTCTCAATGGAAAAAAAGAAGGAAAGCAGCCACGCAAGAAGAAAATCTCCGACGAAGCTTCGGCAGCAAAAAAAAAATTGCAAGTCTCGACTCGTATGCCTGCAGCGGCTAATAAACTATGCAATTAACTGAAATCGTGATACTTACCTAAAAATTAAAAGTGGTCGCACTCGATCTCAAATCTCACGACTAATAGAATCACGCGTTAATCTTCTACTAGAAAACCAATACACCACACGTAACGAGTCGAAAATCGGTGAAACTTTTACGTCCAGACCGAGATTTCTTCTTTTTCTTCCTCTCACATAGAATTCGATCGGAATCTCAAACTGAACTTCAGAACCGTGGTTTCAAACCGGTAGAAGCAAACCACGAGAAAATAATACGAATTTCCCGACACTTCCACGGCCGCGATCGGCCTTGTGAAACCAAGGGCGATCGGCCAAGCTAAAGAAATACACAGATTCTTCTTCTTTGCTCCCACTTGAAACACAACTCGACCGCAGCTCAGGAAAGGTGAAACTTTTTTCACCTCAAAGGAGAAAACTTTTAGCTGCACTTCCGGCAGAAGAACACAACTACCGATTCGTCACGACTTCCACAAACTTTTCCACGCACCGACGAAAACTGGATGCACCTTGGCATACGACTGTGTCACGATATGCTGGCCAGCTATCAATTTTTCGCAGCAAAATTTGCTCATCGACGTGCTCGCGAAACTGGGATCACAACATTCATCGCCATCTTGGATTCGATATAACTTTGTGGCTGCTTGCCGTGGAGAAAATTCAATTTTTAAAAGCTCGTTCCACTTACAAGCGCTATCCTGCTTCGACTAACGGCATTCAAAACGAGACAAAACTAAAACATGTGTGGGTAAACACAAGAAATGACAAAAGCTCTCCGAGTGAGTGCGCTGGCGTAAACTTAACGAAGCTTCACTTCAAAACAATTTGAAAAAACAACGAATTGGTTTTCAAACGGTCAACATCTCTGTCATTGAAAAAAAATCCTAATATATTTTAACTAACAAAATCTTTATTTTAAATGCAGCCTTTTCACGAATCTATTACAAAAAGTCTATTGTCTCTTAAAAATTTAAAATCAATGCATATTTAGTATGAAGAACTTGAACGAGTTAATTACACTGAAAATTATCTGCCTGCTAGCATCATGTGCAAAGCTTTCGATCTATTACTGCTTGTAGAATACATGAAATTCATGAAAATATACACTTAACTCATAAAATGAGTGTAAAAACTGTCGATATTTAGTGGAATTCATGCTACGTTTATATGAAATGCACTTAAAAACGATCAGATATATCGTTATTTCTCGATTCTATATGCATTTCATATGAAAGTCACATTGTTTTTCCACATATATTTCAATTGAAACAGAGTTGACCGATTCAAATGTTTTGCACATACATTTGTGCTGTACTCGTTTCCACTGGAAAATGAAGTGTTTAACACATGTAGTTCGATTCAATAGCAAAACACATCACATCCAAAGGAAAAACACATGAAAGCTAAGTGAAAAATAATCTAATCTCGCATCTTAGTGAATTTGCACATGAAATTTTGAAACAAATCGCTTTGGTTATATATTGATATGAAAAAGCATATTAAATTGAAGTGATGTTTACATATGAATCGATCGTGCAAATTTTTATCAGTGTATGGAACTTTCACTGTCGATCAAAATATTTCGAATCGAACGAAATGAAACCAATGCTAAACTCACGTTTTTTGCGATGACGGCCATTAAACCACATAACATTCACTTTGAAGAGTAATTCCGAAAGACTCGGTACTCGCTGAGAGTAAGTCATATTAGTACACGATAGAGAAAAGCTTAATATTTATTTTTCCTTCAAAAGTGAATTTTGAAAGGTGGCTTATTGGCCTTTATCTATAAAAACACATGAACTCAAAAGTAAAATATCCCATACAATCCATGAATTTTTTTTTAACAGTTACCATGGACCAGTGAGCTCAGTAATAACGTATCTTATATTGCCCCTTCGATAATAAACGTCGATAATTATTGGAAAGCGTTGATGAAATATCATGTAAACAAAGAAAACATGTGCGAAAATTCCGCATAAAATATTTTGCAGCAAACATTGGTTCTATTACTTCGTTGGATAATTAAATAAAGTGATTTTTATTCTAGTACACACAGAAAAATAGCGTTCAACAAGAACGTTGGTAAATTTGAGAGCTTTCGTTAGTTCTTTTTTGCATAGAGTAAAAACTATCAATTTAAAAGTTGGAGAGCTTTTATTTCGAAAGTGGTTCTGCTTTGAGTATAAAATGTCATTCTTTTCAATTAAGATCATGCTTCTGTTAAAATGATAGTGTGCTCATAATAATACAAAAGCTATCTGCATTTGATGCAAAATAGTAGAAGCATTTGGAATAACAGGTTTTTCTTTCAAAATAAAAACAAAATTAACAGTTTTTTTTACACACACATATATATATATATATAAATACATATATATATATATATATATATATATATATATATATATATATATATATATATATATATATATATATATATATATATATATATATATATATATATATATATATGTGTGTGTGTGTGTCTGATGCCAATACACTTTGATGAGAAGCAAAAAATAATAACGTATCAATCTTATAAGAAATAACAAAGCACTCACCAGAGAGCAATCATCCAATTCTATCAGTTATTTTCCTAGAAGCGATATCAACATGGTGCACAATGTTCACATCAAAACAATAAATTAAACGAAATGAACGCTGAAATGCATTTAGTCACTTTTGTGTAAAAAAATACACTTGTTGCTTAGTTGTTCAAAAGTATTATCGCAGTTATTTCAAAAGTTTATACTTTTCAATTCAATTGTTTCGAGATCAGAAAAACTTTCAACTGTAAATTTTTACACTTATTTTAAAAGTTTTTCTGCTTGGACTTATGATTATTTAAAGCCTTTTAAAAGCAAAGTTGGACAATTTTATTGGCACAATAATATTTTTTGGGTGTACATTAATAATTACCGAGTATGCCGCAAAGTTCCACAATTTTATACCTTGTCATAATAAGGACGCTTGTTGTTCGGCTTGAAATAATAATTGAACTGAAGCTGACAGTGAACTCAGGTCATCGAGAATTTCTCGCTGTACGAAAGTTTAGCGAGAATTTCTCGCTGTACGAAACCTTGAACGTTTCTGAACTAAATTTTTTACAGCGCATTTGATCCTTCTAGAACTCCAAAAACGTGCTAACAAACCTAGTTTCTCGATCAGTACTACCAAAATTGACAACTCAATCAAACTTCAGTTTTACTGATTTGAACGATATTCAAATCGGATTTAATTTCCTTCGTCCTCATTTTGTCACCCTGATTACGTTGAATTTTGCTGTCGATCGAATAAAATTAATTAACGCCAGGAAATTACTTTTACCTACGTGTATTTGTCGTTGAAAAATCATCTCACATCTTACTGACATCGTTAGAGTTTCGTTAAAAAAAGCTTTCTAACTGTCAGTTCACCAGAGATGCCAGATAATGTTAAAAGAAATTACACTGATGAGCGGCCCTTACACGAGCATTATTTTTGTCATTTTTAATGATGACTACTGGGTAATGATGTATTTCAAATTTGATAGAAATCTCGTCATTACTGCACTATTACACGTTCATTAAAATGATATTATTTTTTAGTAATGACATTTTTAATGACTCGTGTAAGGGCTGCTATTCTCACACAAAACGAAATTTGCAAAATTGTCACGTTTTTTTTTTCATAACACCCATTTTGAAAAGTAACTGCAAGCAAGCCATGGCAAGTTTAGTATATATTAGAGGAAACTTTCTTTTTCATTTATTGTTATGACTAACTCTCAGCGAGTACCGAGTTCTTCAGTATTCTTTTTCAAAGTGTGTGTTAACAGGTTATAAAACATGCGATAATTATTCCAGTATATTCTGTTTACGAAACAAGAATATTTATCAGTTTTCAAAATCTTCAGACATCGAAATATAAGGGATATACTTTTTTTCTGCAAAAATGATGCTTCTATGAAGCCCGCATCGTAACTCGTGTATGTGAAAATCTTGTCAAAGTCATAGCACTGCACTGCGTCATAATAGAAGAGCATTTCACTGCCATTCGTTACTAGTTAGTACACATTTTACATCCAATGCGCATTGGAAATGCAAATACATAATGCACTTTGAAAAAAGCTAAATAAGAACTCACTACCATTAATATGAGGAATAATATTTTAAAGCATTTAATATATAGAATTTTATTTCTATAAATCAACGAGCAACTGTATATGACTGAATTGAAATCATTGTGAAACAATTCTGTAAATATATTTTCTCATTCTCCGAAACAATCATTTTGATTTGTTCAAACGAAGAGATTGTACCTTGCCCGTTAATAGATAATCAATAATATGAGTAAGGATACTAAACTCAGCTCCACAGATCATTCCGTATATTGGAACCATTAGTTAAACTATTGAATGCATTAGTTCGAGTGAGAAGATGAAAATTGGAGCTACGAACGATCTTATATCACACACATACACACATAGCCATTCTTGTGTCCGGTTGCCTCACAGCTGACAGAAAACACCTCAAATGAGACAGCCGTATCAAACAGGATTTTGACTCATCATTTCTGAGGGAGACATGGTTGCCAGCCGTACACTTAGGCAAAATTAGAGTGCCTATAACCAGAGTGACAACATCTCATCCGTAATTTTGGCAACAATTCAAAACATTCCATTAGTTTTACATTGAATTGACAGGTCGTTTGCTCGTTTGGAACTGGGAGCTGTCATTCCAAACGAACAGCTGTCGCCACTCTGATTATAGTCACTCTAGGCAAAATGAGTAGTGAAAATCATAAGGCAAATCTTATGATGCATAAAAAATTACAAAAATCACCATTTGTTCCTAAAAAATTTGCAATGAATTCTAGAAGGCTTTTTATTGGAATTCTAATATTTGTGACTTTATAAAGCGGTCTTATGATTCACATACGATATTCTTGTGGCTAAAAACCATCGTATATACGATATCATTATGAAGCTCCAAATATGTTTTGCCTAAGTGTATTATATACTGCTGCAGCCAAGGTACCTGTGAGAATATGCGTTCTTTTTCTTAGTTTTTTGTTGAAAAGTTTATTTTTATTCAGGTCCTAAGTTTTAATAATATAACAACAGCAGTCTCACCTGTTTCTTCTAAATCGTGATCTTTACTAAGAGCAAATTAAGCAGTTGCAAGATTCATATGAGTGGTCCATAATATAACTGAAACTGAAACAAACGTATCCGCAGCAAGCCGTTTTAGTGTTATTTATTCGAACAGTTCTACCAAATACAAATCTACTGTCAAATTTAGAACTGGTATACACTGCCGCTGTATTTTTTCTATATTTGTAACGCAGAAAAACGCTGTTGGGGCTGCCAGATTATTTTGTTATAAATTTCCAGATTTAAATTTTAAAACTGACATAAATTATGCATCTAGAACTAGAACACTCCTGAACACGCCCTAAGGGCGTATACCAGTTTTAAATTTGACAGTAGAACCGACGACACGACCTGCCACTCGTTTATGAAAACTGTATCGCAAATTTGACTATCCCCAGTAACTAGTAATGTCAGATCGAAAACGGTAGCTAAAATATTTAAACTGGCAGCACAAGTTGATATATTATTGATTTTGAATAACAGTTGCCATAACCTTGGTGACTGCATATTGAAGGGTGGATGATAAACAAAATAAACTGCAGATCGGTTAATTAATTATGGAAAATTTCAATAGATTTACCGACAGCCTCGAGAGGAAGATCCTCTTCTCAACAAAGGTAAAAACTAAGAGGGATTCAGCCGTAGATTGAAATGCGAATGAAAACAGTTGTTTTAGGCAAGGATGGCTTTTATCGTATCAAAGAACGTTCACTGGCAACTCTTCAACGAATGAATCAGTGCCATCAAAGAGAGTTGAAAATCATCGCAACAACAAAACCCCGCACTCAAAATAATAATCATATTATAGTTACGTGAAAAGTTATGTGAATATTTTCTACCCTACTTTTCACGTAGGTTTTAATGGACTGGCATTTGAAACCTGTTTAATGCATAATCCAGTAAAAGTTACGTGTTTCATAGGTAAAATGTAATGTACTGTTCATATCACATTTATCTATCAGTTCATACCAAATTTAGATACCAGAAAATTACTATTTTATATATTGGTTGAAGTCAAAAGGGAGATTCCAGATTTTAGTATAAATCTATGAAATGAAAAATGTCATGAAATATAAAATATTTATTTCAGAAAATTGTCATATAATTCCAATGGTTTAAAAAGCAACTAATAACGTCGTGGTATTTCAAATCGACAAGCTTCCAGAAATCGTTTAAGTTGTCACTGCCATCCAACCGAAGCCGAAGTCGAGATCCAAGAACTCCCACAACACTACCGATGCAGGTTGAAGTCGCATTACATGGTTCCAGTGTCTCTAGCTTCATACCGACGGCCTGTTTGAAGCATTCGGCAGGAGCGGGTAAACTTCCGGACTCACGCAGGCACTCGGTCCAGTTGAACACATGGAAACTTTCATACTTGAATGGTCCGGTCGATGGAGTAAAAAATTGTAATTAAATAACTTTTCTCGCAAATATTTACACTACTTACACTTCGAGGGCCACTGCTCGCCATTTTCAAAATCGAGTTTTTCACACTGGAAATTCACGTAGATTGTTTGACGTTTGGTCAATTCACGTAAACCTTATGTGATGACTATTCATTTTAGGGGATGTTCATATAACATTCATTTTCGTCACGTAAAATATTCAATTTGACATTTGAAACCATTCTACGTGATTTTTCAAGTGAATCGAACGTGAATTTTTATTTGAGTTCGGCATGGCTCATTTAACATAGAATCGACACCAGTGCGAGAGCGAATTTCTATCGATGACATTTCTGAGAATCAAAGGTTAGCACGCTGCTGTGGGGATCTTCTCTGAAGCAACAAACGGTCGCTTATTTTCGTTTCGCGATCCGATTCTATACAGGCAGTTGATAATTGCGATAGAATCATTTTACTATTGCCGCTTATTCTAACTATGTGCATATAATCTTTGTATAAGTTGTGTCTATGAAAATGTATGTGAATGCTCCACACAAGGGTTTTGAAATATTGCAACCTAGTATGAGAATCATCAAGTTGAATCATCGGCTCGATTTTCTGCGATAATTGTCAACTTGCGATTCTCTCTTGGGAAATTCCACACAGCAACGATCATTATCAGACTGTAATTTTTTTTAGGGCCGTGAAATACTCAGAGTATGAAGTGGAGCGAAGGAATGTAGAAAAATTCTCGCGGTTCATGCATTGAGAGACTCGAGTTCTTGTAGCATCTTCTACCGGATTGAAAATGTTGTATACAATATAAATAGCAATATAGCAGCTTCTGTCAAATTTTCGGCAATCACCAACACTGGTTTTAGGTTTTGACTATATCAGTTATTGAAGTCTTTTTTAAAGCGGTTTCTACTGTTTGCCAAAGAGAAGTAAGTTTTTTATATCTTAATATTTCTTTTCCAATAAATGCAATTCATTTCAGCCAGGTTCAACATTTCGATCGTAGCGGACATTATGACGCATAACCTACTGCTGAGTTAGAACCGCCATGTGATAACAGTTCCGCGCAAACCGACGAGAAAGATATGGATATGTTCTACAACGAGCTGATCGAGACCAGGCGACTGCGAAGTGCGATGCGGCACCTACATAATACATAATACCGCACCTCAGCGAGTTTTTCGTTAGCGGAGGAAATTTTTGTTTTTGGCTAGTGAACTAGTGAATTGTCTTCGACGGAGTATTCTACAGAAACTACTGAAGAGTGCCAAATAATATTGGGCGCATGCAGTTTGGTGAGCATTCGCCATCCCAACATCACGCAAACAATTCTCGGGTAATTTCTCACAAGGGCGTATGAGCAAGTGACAGTTTCTCTTTAATCACTCTCTCTTTCGATTATTGTGATGTGATTAAAAAGATTTTCTTTGATATCACTATTCTGTGTGAAAGTCGAAAGTTTCGGGTATCATTTCATGCAAAGAGTTGAGTGATAAACGTGGAAACCGCTTGGTTATTAATAGAAGAGAAAGTAAACAAAGAGAAACTGTCACTTGCTTATACGCGCTTTTGAAAAATTAACCGAGAATTACGTATCTCTCTATTTGATTACTTTTGTGATATCAATAAATGCATATTTTTGATGTTTCATCAATTGTTTCGTTTAAATCGAGTTCATTTCAATACATTTCTGCTTTGTTATCAAAAAAATCCGTCGTTATTATAAACATTAACACTAATAGAACGATTCCATCGCTTTCTCAAAGTGTTCGTTTATTTATTTAAGGGCTACTTGGTAACTACACCGTAGCAACTTAAGCAGTGTTGCTCGAGAAGATTATTTTTATTATTAACAAGGGGTTGCTATGTTTGTGGTAACTGGCGGTAAATCGTTAACGGACAATTTTAATGCTTAAATGCGTTAACGGACGATTTTCCTTCGGAGTGCCTGGTCGTGTCGTCGGTAGAACTGTTCGAATAAATAATACTAAAACGGCTTGCTGGAGATACGTTTTAGTTTCAGTTATATTATAGACCACCCATATGAATCTGGCAGCTGCTGAATTTACTCTAATAGCTACCAAAATGACAAATGTATTGTAACACCTTTACTACTACTTCTTGTACGAAATCATTTTAACAGCTGATTCGTTATTAGAAACATTCTGACAGCTAGTGTTGTTATGTTTATGTGACCTCCAGGTTTCTGCGCTTCGGCTGATTTGTTTATGAACTCATCTCTAAAAATAGAACAAATTTCGGAATATGGATTGACGATGAGTTAAAGCTAGTGAAAATAATTTGGTGTAAATTGAAACATTGATTGTTTCATAACTCACAGATGTGTTCTGCACAAGTAGTTTGGAGATAAAGAAGAAACGGCTATCTTGAGTGAAAACTCACTCGGAACAACAGAAATGAGCACCCGTCCCAGTCCAGCTCCGATCAAACGTTCCATCGATGGATTGTTTAATGCATGGCTATTATTGCGAAGCCAAGGACACGAAAAACCACTGCGGAATGCACTGTATAACGTAATGATGGTTGCCGTAGTGGGTGTGGTAGTCGGTGTTACTTTAGTACTAGCTCCGTTTTTCAAACCACTTCTTTGGGCTTTTTTGTTTGGAGCAGTTTTGTTCCCGGCCAAAAAACGACTCGCCGAAGCACTTAATCAGTGGATCGAGCGAATTGAGAAAGATGAACGGTACCTATTGGTAGGTATTCTGGGTGCTCCGATACAAGGAATCAATTCGCTGGGCGAATTCCTAACCGGATGGTTGATGAGCCATTTCAAAATAATTGGCATCGGATGTGGAAGTCTCATTTCGCTGCGGGTTGTCCTTTGGCTAGCACCAACAGAAGTATTTATTACGATTTGGAATTTTATCGTTTGGAATCATTCGCTTTTTCGAACAGTACTTAGCTCGCTGACTCTACACATGGTAAGAAAGATGTTCTCATAGAAGCACAATTTTTGTTTAACTTTGCTTTTTTTTTACAGCTCGCCATAATTATACTTCTCTACGTCGCAAGTGTCTATATGCTATGGAAACCAGAAGTATCAACACCGTTTCTCATCGCTGGTCAAATGCTTTGGGTTTTAATAGTTGGGTATGGTTGCAGTTTTCTGGGAGCCTTGCAAGTTCCGGTATTTCTTGGATTACTGACCTACGGAACTATTGGACTGATATACAATCTACGACGGGACGACAGAAACGTACGTTTTATTGACAAATGGCACTGTCTGTTGGATGTAACAAGTTACCGGTTGGATGACAGCAAAATCGACCCAGTGATTTCCCAACCAACAACGGACGATACGATAGATTCTTCGCGTATAGAGGATATCAAATCTAAACTTCAACTAGATGTAACAACTACTCCTCGTTTGTCAAGCACGATGAATGAATCGAAATGTAGCGAAAGTGCTACATTGAATAAACCACAGGAATCTCTTGAGAGTGATTTATATTTTCGAATACTGTTTTACACCTGCGTTGGAACGCTCATATGGATGCATACGTGGATTTTGTTTTTAGCTATCATACCGATTAGTTTACATTTAATCAACAAAATTGCGGACATTCTAGGCATAATCCAATATTTCTCGCAAATGTCACAGCAATACTGGGAGTCGCTAAAGCTGTGGCTTTTTCCGCGACATTCTGCCTTGCTACCACTTTGTTTGCCGGGAATTCTACGGATAAACACTAACATTCACTGGTATGTGTGTGCCAAGATAAGATCCTACATCGATGACATCAGCTCAATTGTCATGATAGGATTCCTCAGTGTGCTGGTAATGTTGATTAGTATATTCGCGTTTACGCAAATCTACTCGGAAACCATAGCGGTAGCCCAGCTCGGCAGCAATCTGGTCAATCGTACCTTAACACATCGGCCGGATTTGATTGAGATGTTACCGATTGGTAGGTTTTTTATTCCTCATAAATTTCAAATTGTTCCGTAAATTTGTTCTCAATAGATATGCAATCAATGGACAACATTATTGACAACGCATACAAATACGGACGCTCACACATCGAACAGTACGTTGATGACATATTCAATGACACAGATCCCATCCAGGCCAAAAAACTTAAGTTTCAAATACTGAGCGTTTGGGACCGGTTGATTCAAAGTTGGATGGACCGCAATAATGGTGATAATTTGGTGGGACCGCGTGTCAACAGCCAATCTATTCGGGTAACGATCGACGAAATTTTTATCAACCCAAGCAAGTCTCAAATACTCGTCAAGCAACCGCCCATTGTATTAATTTAAATGTTTATTACAGTTACCAAAGCGGGTATAATGGGGTTTGTTAAAAGTAACATCGGGATGCTACTGGAGGTGTCCGATTCGCTCTGGATGTTGTTGAGAACCAATGTGACACTGTTAGTATCTGCAATTGGTACCCTGGTTTCGGTGATTTTAGGCGGGGGTCATGCCGTACTAAAGTTCCTATTTCATACCGTAATATACTTAAGTCTCATCTTACGTCATACAATGTTAAATTCCAAACTCTCTTCTTTAGATCATATTTTTTACGACACTATTTTATCTACTGCAAAGCAGTCAAACGCGATACGCACCAACAGCCATAACAATCAACAACTCGTGGGGCCCTCGAATCATTCAAGCGCTAGAGGATTCCATTTCCAGTGTAGTTGTTGCCACACTAAAATTAGCGCTTTTCCATGGATTGTTCACGTGGCTTACGCATACGATCTTTGGCGCTCATATCGTCTACTTACCGGCGGTGTTGGCATCGATTCTGGCAGCCGCCCCATTTTTAGAAACTTACTGGTGTAGTGTGCCTGCATTTCTCGACCTTTGGCTCTCTCAGGATCGCTTCTGGCTCGGAATATTGCTGGTTTTAATTCACTTTATTGTGCCGTCAAATTTCAATCCAATCATACATTCGGAAATTAAGGGGTAAATTTGACTTTAAAGAATAATGTAACCCTTACTGTATTCCATGTAAATTCTATTCTAGCGGGGGACATCCTTACCTAACTGGTTTATCAATCGCAGGAGGAATGTATCTGTTTGGCCTGGAAGGTGCTCTATTAGGACCACTTTTGCTGTGCTTGCTCGTCGTACTGTTCGAAGTTACCATGAGCGCTATCCGGGATTCGCCGGCGACCCCCCAAACCAGGTAAGCGTTTGAACTGTGGTAAAGTAGAACTTAGAACCTGTAGCATTTTTTTAGAGAGGAAATTTCGAGACCACAATGATTGCGATTGTTTTCATCATTTCATTTTTCATGTGCAGAAAGTCCAGCTTAGACACAAACAATGAGCTTTATTCACCTGCAACGACGTAAGTGTTGGTTTCAAGAATAAATGTAGCAATGACCAGTAGTATGAGTAGACTAGAACGCATGTAAAAGGATGTGTAGCTCTAATACTATACGTAGAATATTAGATTACTATCATACAGAATTAGCACACTGAGTAGACTAAATCAATAAGTTTTAAACGTTTGATACATCGTACTACTACCGCCACCCAAGAAAAATAAACTATTGAACAAATGTAGAACTTCCTTTATGAATAAGTATCCTGACGCTTAATCTATCGCATAGATGTATTTGATGTGGTTTCTCAATGTTTGTGAGAAACAATTGTTTTATAAAAGATTATCTTTAATAATCCCTTCATATTTTGAAAGATCGATAACATTTCGCAAAACCTTGAACATTTATAAATATCATGTAGGCAGGAGCGGCTCGTTTGACATAACATCGATGGTATGATGCCGTTCGACATAAAGCTATTTGGTACAATGCCGTTTGACATGAAGTTATGTCACCTAGCAGTTCAACATAAACTGTTATGCACTAACATGTACCGTTTAAAAACCGCACACACAAAATTAATTCTCAAAATTCAATTTTTTATTTTATTATTAAAAAAAAATCGGGGCATTCCTATATTTTATTTCGCCGTTATATTCAAATGCGCCAACCTTAGCCACAATCCCAGTCATAAGGCTCTGCACGACCTCAAAATCAAAAGGTGGTTTTTGCATATTAAGCTATGCTTTTTTCAATTATTCTATATGTTTTATTACTTTATGTTCTTTTAGAAGGTTCTCCTTCATAATGACCCAATATCTTTTCTATTGGGCGCAACTCCAGAGTGTCTGGGGGGTTCAGATTTTTCGGCATTTGTCTTATACCATTTTAGAACGTCCTTCGTGTAGTGACATGATGCCAATTCCATCCAAAAATTCATCAGACAGTCGTGATTTTTCAAGAGAGGGACAAACCGCTTTACGAGACACTTTTCCAAATACACTTGTTCGTTCGTCGTGCTAGGTGTAACGAGAGGTGCTTTCCGCAAGTACAAATCGCTTACCAACTCAAGAACTTCTTGGCGAACTTTGACATTTTCTGAGTCCAGATGTTCTCACACTTATCCTTGGTAGTCGCATAAAGGTTTCTTGGAATTTGGTTGAAATTCGCTTCCACACATGTCTCGTCATTCATTACGCAGCAGTGTGGTTTCGCTAACCATTGGTCGTACATAATCCGGACACGGCTTTTTGCGAACAGATTCTGTTTCTCGTTGCGGTTTGGAGACTTCTGAATCTTAAACGTACGTTGTCCTTACTTACGTTCAACTTTTTTACCACAACTCGAACTTCAAATTTAATATGTGTTCTTTTTTCTATGCGTCGTTTTGCACACATCTGTCGCCTTGGAAATAAGTTTTTTTAACATTCAGTAAAAAAACACATCGATTTAATAACAATTGATTTAATAAATCGATAATGATTTTTATAGACGGGAAATATACTTTTCCATGAGCGCTAAGGGGTTAAGAGTACACCCTTTAATTTATCTCAAAACATTTATTTGATCACGAGGTCAATGAAACCTGTTTCAGTCGGAAGCGGTAGCGTTTTGAAATTAAAATTACCTACTTCTTCAGTCATAGGCCATCGAAAAGTCTACGTAAAAATTCCAATTTTAGTCTGCGAGGTTTATGAACGGTATACACCGATGTTTACAATTTTATTTTATTCGAAAAACGAGTTAAACGCCGTTGGGGTTGTCAGTTTTTTCATGATATAACCTCACAAAAATGAACAAAATGAATCAATTTTGACAGCTATCAGTGATTTGTTTATGTATTCATTGCATTCAATCTAATTTGAATACGTGTTAATAGATACAGAGATAAAAATATTTTGTGAATTTGCATCTATCTTCATGCACATATTTTGAGCAGATAATTAAACATAAAGTTACTTTACAATTCCGTAGGTTTCAATATAACTTAATCGCAAAACTAAGCGTTAATTGAAAGATACAGTTATATTCGTTGAATATTCAATGCAATCCAATTTAGTTTTTCATCGATGAAGGTTTTCAATCAAAGTTTCGATTCAACACATGTCTAATATTCCATGTTACTATTGATTAACATGTCGTGTAAATGTCATTATTTCTATCTGTGTATGTGAACAAACCACTGAGAGCTGTCAAAAGATGAACTTGACTCATCGGCAGTTCATCGGTAGTTCATTCGAGTAGTCATCGTGCAATTAGGTTTTGCACGAACATGACATAACCTCACAAAAATGAACAGAATGAACTTTTTTTGACAGTCGAGGTGTACTTGTTTACAGTTTAAAAGTTCATCAGAAGTTCATCGTTGGAATGTAAAAATTGCAAGTCGCCTCACACTCAACAGATTCATACATAAATCGCTCCTTGATGCTGGAAACACATACAGCGCAATCTTTTTAGTTATTTTCACTGTGGAATACGTTTTTAACAGGCACTTTTTCATCATTTTTTCAAATTTTAACTTGCAGTCGCAAAACAAAACAAGTACACGGCAACTGTCAAAGATGAACTTGATTCATCGGCAGTTCATTTGTGTCGTCATCGTGCAAAACCTAATTATGTTTTGCACGATGACGACACAAATGAACTACCGATGAATCAAGTTCATCTTTGACAGTTGCCGTGTACTTGTTTTGTTTTGCGACTGCAAGTAAAAAATTGAAAAATGACGAAAAAGTGCCTGCTAAAAACGTGTTCCATAGTGAAAATAACTAAAAAGATTGCCCTGTATGTGTTTCCAGCTTCAAGAAGCGATATATGTATGAATCTGTTGAGTGTGAGGCGACTTGCAATTTTTACATTCGAACGATGAACTTCTGATGAACTTTTAAACTGTAAACAAGTACACGTCGACTGTCAAAATAAGTTCATTCTGTTCATTTTGTGAGGTTATGGTATGTTCGTGCAAAACCTAATTAGGTTTTGCACGAACATAACATAACCTCACAAAAATGAACAAAATGAATCAATTTTGACAGCTATCAGTGGTTTGTTTATGTGTTCATTGCGTTCATTCTAATTCTAATACGTGTTAATAGATATGTGAACAAACCACTGATAGCTGTCAAAAGGTGAACTTGATTCATCGGCAGTTCATTGGTAGTTCATTCGAGTGGTCATCGTGCAAAACCTAATTAGGTTTTGCACGATGACGACACAAATGAACTGCCGATGAATCAAGTTCATCTTTGACAGTTGCCGTGTACTTGTTTTGTTTTGCGACTGCAAATTAAAAATTGAAAAAATGACGAAAAGGTGCCTGGTTAAAACTTATTCCACAGTGAAAATAACTAAAAAGATTGCCCTGTATGTGTGTATGTGTATGTGTAAAAAAGGTTCATTCTGTTCATTTTTGTGAGGTTATGTCATGTTCGTGCAAAACCTAATTAGATTTTTCACGAACATGACATACCCTCACAAAATGAACAGAATGAACTTTTTTTGACAGCCGCTGGTGGTTTGTTTACACATTGAAAGTTGATCAGAGGTTCATCGTTTGAGTTTAAAAATTGCAAGTCGCCTCACACTAAACAGATTTATACAAATATCGCTTCTTAATGCTGGAAACGCATATAGGGCAATCTTTTTAATTCTTTTCACTGTGGGACACGTTTTCAACAAGCAAGTTTAATTTGTAATCGCAAAACAAAACAAACCACAGGCAGCTGTCAAAGATGAACTTGATTCACCGGCAGTTCATTTGTCTCGTCATCGTGTAAAACCTAATTAGATTTTTTTATCGTGTCGTCACAAATGAACAAGCATTCATCCTTGACAGTTCAGCGGTACTGTTTACAAACAAGCTTAAACAAAAATCGAAGAACACATTTCAAACAATCATCTTTACACTTTGCAACTAGTCACTTTTATCTAATTAATCTCATAAACAAACTGTATCCAATCGTGAACAAATGTTTTAAAACTCTATTTAGGCGATATGGACCGTAAATGATCTCATCCAAATTGTTAACAGGCAAACAAACAAATCTCTGTTTACAAACAGTATTGCTGGACTGTCAAAATGTATTCATTCGATCGAGGTTAGCAGTGACGGTAAAAAACCTAATAGATATGTAAACAAACCACTGATAGCTGTCAAAATATGAACTTGATTCATCGGTAGTTCATTCGTGTCGTCATCGTGCAAAACCTAATCAGGTTTTTTACCATCACTGCTTACCTCAATCGGATGAACACATTTTGACAGTTCAGCAGTACTGTTTGTAAACAGAGATTTTTTTGTTTGTCTGTTGACAAATTGCATGAGAGCATTTACGGTCCATATCGCCTAAATAAAGTATTAAAACATTTGCTCACGATTTGATACGGTTTGTTTTTGAGATTTATTAAATAAAAGTGACTATTTGCAAAGTGTAAAGATGATTGTTTGAAATTTGTTCTTCGATTTTTGTTTAAGTTTGTTTGTAAACAGTACCGCTGAACTGTCAAGGATGAATGCTTGTTCATTCGTGACGCCACGATAAAAAATTCAATTAAATTTTTTATCGTGAGGTCCCAAATGAACAAAAATTCATCCTTGACAGTTCCGCGGTACTGTTTACAAACAAGCTTAAACAAAATCGAGGAATATATCTCAAACAATCATTTTTACACTTCACAACTAGCCGCTTTTATTTAATAAATCTCTAAAATGAACCGTATCGAATCGTTAACTTTGAAACTCTATTTAGGTGATATGAACCGTGTACGGTCTCATCCGTTTGTCAGCAGACAAACAAAAAAAGTCTGTTTACAAACAGTACCGCTAAACTGTCAAAATGTATTCATCCGATTGAGGTTAGTAGTGACCCCAAAAAAACTTCGATGAATGAATGAATGTATGAATGATTTTTCCTAAATGTCACGAAACAAAGAAACAAGGAAAAAATGAGGAATTTTGAAATTCCTCATGCGAGGCAATTCATAAAGACCTCGTCTGGTAAATGAAGTGAAATTCCATTCGTAAGGACTCTATGTGGCATTTAAATGAAATATATTGACTCCGACTGTAATCTGCACTCGACTAACAAGTGCAACTGTATGGATTTAGGGTACCCCCATTCATCTCAGCTCCATTAGTCATCTCATATACGAAAACCTTTAGTTACTTTTTCTACGGTATTGCTTCTTAGGGACGAAGCAAAGATATTGTATTCGATTTTATCATAATTCATTGATTGAAAGTCGAGTCGATTAATGGGCTACTTTCTAATCTAAAGAACCTTGAATTATGTCTTGCAGTCGAATTTTGACAAAAACAAAGCAGTGCTTGCTGGAAAAAAAACTCAATTTTTCGCTCTGGATGTTGAAAATAATAACTGCACAAACCATGATGGTAATTTTTGGTCCACGGTTATCATTACTGAAGTTTGGTTTGTGTGCTAGGGTAATGAAGTTCTGTCAGGTTTTATGGTTATCTAGCGACGAAAAGTCCAGATTTTACTACACTTGCAGTATATAACTAAAGCTTGGGTAACAGACTTCATCTTTGATTTGTCAGTAGATCAAACGTTTTAGATCAAGTAATTCATAAACATTTATATTTTATAGTGGATTTATTTTTTCTTGCTGGGCTGCTTTTTTGCACACTATTTTCGTATCGAGTATCATTGTAATAAGTGGCACTTTAGTTAAGTAAATTCATCTCATAGTAGTTAGTTGATAGTGTTTCTTCTATTGTATAGCTCATGTAAACCAAAACATAATTTATCTAGGATTCAAATTTATGTTTATTTTCTTTCTGTTATTCGAACAAAATCAGTTTATCTAAAGAGTGGCAAGCCTTTGTTCGAGGGGAAGTAAGTAATGCTGGTGGTGTGAGTTTTGGCCTTTTCCCTGTTTTTACCCTTTTTTATCCAAATTGGTAGATTTTGTTTCGAATTAGACTGTAGTTTCAGTTATAGATTTTATTTGTTTAGCGTCATAGATCGTGATTGGTTGTAATTTTCTTTCGTTCACTTCATCATATTTTCATCACTATTCAGCAAAACACCAGCCAATTTTCTAACCCGAACGAAGGATGTAAAGTATATCAACTCACCCATTTTTTTAAATCATTTGGACGGAAAACAGTTTTGACACAAACATGACAATCCACATCACCCCGGTCAGTTTGACTGCAGTTATATTTGTCTAACAGCCTATTGCATCTGTTGAGTTTGAAAAGTAATTAAAAAGGAATTCCATTCGATCCAACACTACCTAGTTTCCATTGTTAACTAAGTGTTATAAATCATGTTTCTGTTCATATCTACTACATGCTCGTATTTTTTTCGCGTGCATTTACGCGAAATTTCTCCGGCACCGTGCAGCAACAACTATCGCTTCGGTACCTTTCCGGAGATGGTGGATACTTCCGCTACCGGAGCAACTGCCCTGGTAAATTACGCGATGATGACTCAACAAACGGCAGCACCATCAGTAGCAACACGTCATCCGTAGACGATTCACAGGATTCATAACCGTTAGAATGGGCAGATTTTTGCTTAAACTCTAGAAACTCGAAGGACTATAGTAGTGCGATCGGAAATACAAAAATGTTATTAATTGCTTTTGTTTTTAATAGCACACCGCTCGAAAAAATGCGTATTATTAAACTGGCTGTGTAGTGTTGGTTATACTTAACGAAAAAAAACACCTTTTCTTTATACTTAGTGTATATATTGGACCAAATATATTTTTGAATATTGTTATCTTTTTAATATTTTGAAATAAATTGTGTAATTGGTTAATTAATATATGTTTAATCCGAAAAATCCTTTTGTTTGCTGTATAGTTGTAAGCTTGTTTGATTATGGATATTCGTTTGTTGAAGTCATGTACAAGCACAAGCTATAAATGAGGTCTTAACAGACAGAACATAGATTTCCAACATGACAACATGAATCTTTTCCGATCTGTGTATGTTCTCATATATGCCCCCTATCCACAAAAAATGAGATGAAAACAACTTATCGAAGATCTTCATTTCATTAGTTTTATTTGCATCTTTTGTTTCTCCTTAGTCTTTCTGAGTTCTCGCTCTGTCATGATACTATAGGTTGCCATTAGACGTAGTTGAAGGTTATTCTGAATTACCCTGATACCATTCCAGCAAAAGTGGTATACAGCTAAATCCTTTGAGTGTAATCGTCACATCATCTCTGAACCATTATATCCTCTTCACAGATAGTCTGAGCGCAATTGAAGCCATTCGCTCAAACATTGCTGGCAAGAATCGACCGTTTTTCTTGGGCAAAATAAAACAGCGCCTGAACGACATATTGAATAATAATTATCAAATCACTATAGTCTGGGTCCCGGCTCATTGCTTCATTCCAGGCAATGAAAGAGCCGATATTTTAGCCAAAGGTGGTGCTATTGAGGGTGAAATTTATGAGAGACCGATTGCTTTTAACGAATTTTACAGCGCGTCTCACCAAAAAACACTTGCCAGCTGGCTAGCGTCTTGGGATAAAGATGATCTGGGTCGGTGGATGCACTCAATTATCCCTAAAATATCGAGTAAACCATGGTTCAGAGGGCTGGATGTGAGTAGGGACTTCATTCGTCATTTGTCCAGACTTATGTCCAATCACTACACGTTAGATGCACATCTCCTTTGAATTGGACCTTTCGAGACTAATCATTGTGCCTGTGGCGAAGGTTACCGCGATAGGAGTAGGGTCTAATTGATGAAAAAAATCACCATTTTTGCGAATTGTTTTTCAGAGCAAACATAACAAATTCAAATATTTTGTATAATAAAAAACATTGTTCGAAAAATATTTTGTAATTTTTTCGTGGGAAAATATACAGAAATAAGTCGGTGAAAAGGTATTTTTGAGGACGCTTCTTAAAAATCATGATCCGCCATTTTGTAGCTGTTAAACCTCTCCAAAGTAACAAACAACGAAAAGGAAAACGTTGGGGTCTGCTTTTTTATATGTAGAAAGTGTGTGAAAATTTGAAAAAAATTGGTGTAGTAGTTTTTAAATGACGATGGACACGGATTTTCAAAACCTGCTTTCGAAAAAAATGCGTTTAAAGTTTGTTGTCTATAAAATCAATGGAAACAATTTATCACTCAAGGGAGCCCGTAGGGTCTAACATATTCAAAAAAATCATATTTTTTCTTTTGTATTTTGTTATAATGAAATATTTCATGAATGTTTTGTCAATTTTTGAAGTCAATCGATGCAGAAATGTTGGGCCTGTGCGCCGAGGTCTTACTTCTTCGCAGTATGAGATAAGTGAAGATAAAGGCCCATAACTTGCTGAGTTTTATTCCGATAGGTTTGAAAATTCCACAGAATATTCTTGAAATGCTTTACTATCAGAAAATAGAAAGAAAATAATAAATGATTTTTCAAAAGTGTTAGATCCTACCCGCCCCTTAACACGATGATATAACTTCGAGTTTTCATGTTAGCGTACACTCGGTTTCACTTGCCCCTGTTTCATATTGACCGCAACAAACCAAGCGTTTCTGTAATTGTAAATAAAACGAAGGGAAACTGTGCAACATTGGAAAAAAGCTACAGTAAGTTATAAGTTTAGTAAAAAGTTCGTGCTCGTTCTTGTGATAAGCTTGTTTTCAGATCTCTAGATTGAATCTCACCTAACGACCGTCGTCTAACCGCCTGAATTAGAATTTGTGTATCTGATGACATTTCTCGATAAACATTAGGAAAGGTCCCAAGTGCAAATGACAGTTTCTCTTTGTTTGCTCGTGTTTGTCTTCATTTATGCTCCTGCCTCAATACCACTGTAGTAGTCGAATGCCTAATGGCTTTGATTATAATTTATAGGAGTTTTGTAATTGATTTTTCAATCACTACCTGTTTTATGACGACTATAATAAGTGTCTCTTTTGACAAGTAATATCATAGTTTTTAAAGCTTCTATAAAACCCTTTACTCAGACTAACAAATGGACTAAAAATAAAACAATTCGTACTAGAATAAAACCATGCAAACACTCTTAATTTGGTTTTCAAACATTTTCTTTAAAACATTATTGTCAATTAAATTCTTTCATAAATCTAGTTTTGTGTGTGTGCGTGTTCATTGGATGACAGTTTCACTCAGAGCAAATTTGAGGGTTCTGAGAACATTTGTGACACATTTATTGTGGGCTATTTGATTTATTGCTTCTTAGGTTAAGCGTAAATTACATTGAAGAAAATTTCATGGCCGCCATTATTATGTCCTATGCCGTAGCATTTATTGACATCAAAAAAACTTCAAAATGCAAAAACGAAGAAAAATGATGGGCTTTAATGATTCATTTTTCAGAACGTATACACAAGTTTTAATGCCACGAAATAGTTTTATACATAAATGACGAAGAATCACAAAAAATAATTTTCATAAATCATGGAGATTTTCGCAAAAACTGCATTTATTTCAAGGCGATTAGTTATAATTCTTATTTTTATCCATACATTCACGATAAAAATAAAAGCGCATGAAGTTTTTACGTTCGGAAAATACTTCAAATTCGTAATTAAAATCTAACATATTCTTACTGATTGTATTCAAAGCAGACATGACACACACATAGCCAAGAAAAATGTGATCAAAATGACAGTTGATTCATAGCGGAACTCATTCCTTCCGATTGAATTTAATGTTGATCGTAAAGCTGGTTTCAAAATTTTCTTGAATTTGGAGTTTTAATGCAGGTTTATGCTAATTCTTCACTTTGCTTTATAAACCTTATGAAGAATGGTCCACTTGGCAGGAACATGCTTTTCTAGAGGTTTTCAGTAGGCTTTCGTGGAGTTTAAAGTTTTAATGCAAGATTTATTATGTAGCATTGAAGACAGCTACAAGTATTTAATAATATTAAAATTGTTACTTGGGGATTGCCAAATCATACAAGAAATTTACTGGTCCATTGTAAGCTTCGATGTACGAAATAATACGCTCATTCATGCAATACAACTAGTACATCAAGGAATCCATAGTCTTGTTTGTCACGAAAAGCTGAGTTTTTTTCCTTAGCTGAAAATACCTTGCCAGATTATAGGCATTCTTGCGAATTTTTCGTTCAAAACGTTCAAACATTCGTTTCTTCGTCCATGAGGATCCATTATTTGTATTTCGTAAGATTCTCATTGTACAACTTCTAGCCACGTCTTTTGGCTACTAGATTCTGTTTTAGTGCTCTGTTTGGTTGCTCACCGACCTGGAAAAGGGTGGACCTTCTCACAAACGAATCATTCTGATTATGCATGCATTGAATTTCTCGGAGGTATCATAATCCGACAGTTCTGGGTTTCCCTTAATCGCTCTCAACACCTTCTAATACAGCGTCCGATTCTTAGTTCCGCAACGACGCTTGCTGTGACCCTGCCGACCAATAGTATGCCATTCACGGTCATGTCTGAGAACACTTGTTGTATTTTTCATATTTTCTCTATCTCGGGCATTGCATGCCACTTTCTCGCCACGTTGGCAATGTACTGTGATCCGCTGACCAATAAACGTCACACAATACTGGGACTAGTGAGATGCAAGGAAATGATTGTGCAGACTTACCCGTGTCACTTCAGCATTCACTTCAGTCTCCGAAGTCCACGATCTCATAACATCGGTTGCATCAACGCCACCAATCATGGCCGTTTGTGCATGTGCCGGAACTGCTGTTTGGATTTCGCTTCCTTGATTTTCCTTCTTACCGGCCTCTGCGCTGTCAATCTCCGTCGCGGCTAGCGGCGGAATTCTCGTGTGCTCGCCCGTGCTTGTAGATGGGCAGAAATGATGAACCTTACTCTCCCGTCCGGACACACGATCCCAGATCACAATGGCGGAGTGCCCCAATTGAGGGTGCCGCCAGCTTCGCCTGCCGTGCGTCGATCTTGTGCTTCTACCTGGATGACCTCCGTTATTTCCCTCGCGGGCGATAGACACAGTCCTTTTTCCGCGTGACTTTTGCCAGCTTTTCACTACACAATCCAGCCGAAAATCATAGCCGGCCGCACAACTCAAAAACCTTCGTTTCTCCTAAGCGCGCTCAGCGCAATGGCCGCCAAAGGCGAAGAAAAAACGGCCCTCGCAGAACACGTATCAACTCAAGCACGCCGGAAGACCAACTGACTATCGTTCGATACGCTATCTCTTTTTCGGATTCTGTCAAAAGGAGCAGTGCAACAGTGCAGTTGCACCAATTTTTTCTTACTCTGTCTACACGCTTGATTAAATTTCCTTATATGCATCTCACCATGACTTAACTCAAACCCTTAATATAACGCTACACGCTGCACACGGGAATTTAGCCAAATTCAAGGACCATGGGAATTTGGAAGCATGAGAAGTTCACAGAAAAGAAGACTTATTGGAAAAAGATACGCTCAGAGACAGAGACGAACCTGCATTCTTATGCATTCCGGGCATACGCGCTACCATTTCGCCACCCTAAGCCTTGTGATAGACACAGCACTAACACACGACTGGGTGTGGTAAAGCGTACATCGAGCATGGTCTAAATCCTTGCCGCCTCACGATCGGTATCCCATATTCAAACATCTTCTCTGTTTATCAGACAACAAACACTAATCTTCTCGCTCTATACCTATTCTTCCGCTTAAGCACTGGGTAGGAGAGTATATTTTAAAAAAAACTTGCAGCCTTCTTTTAACCAAACATTTGAACCAAACCAAAAAATTTGAAAAAATTCCAAAAATTTGAAAAAAATAATATTATTTTTAGGTACTATGGAAAACCTTTCTGATTTTTTTCTGAATTTTTCAAAATGTATTTCATGAATTGTTCAAAATTTTCATTTTTTTCATTTGCACTTACAATTTTGGTACCACTCTAGATTATACATAAAAA
Source organism: Malaya genurostris (assembly GCF_030247185.1). Taxonomy (NCBI): domain Eukaryota; kingdom Metazoa; phylum Arthropoda; class Insecta; order Diptera; family Culicidae; genus Malaya; species Malaya genurostris. Next base: position 61,992,508 of record NC_080570.1, on the reverse strand, counting down.
ATAAATCATTACATCACGCTGAATTTTTTTCAGATTTTCAAAAAATGTGGACGGGTATAATATCAAACTCTAAAAAAAATCATTCGAAAAACCATGCGTCTCTATCAAACTATCATCCAATGGAGATAATTACAGGCAAGGATCGCTTTTGTCGCATCAAAGAACGCTCTCTAGCAACTCTTCACACGATTTCAATCAGTGCCATCAAAGAGAGACGGATATCATCGCTACAACAAAAAACCGACTTGGTTCATTTAACATAGAATAGACGCCAGTGCGAGAGCGAATTTCTCTCGATGACCTGTCTGAGAATCAAAGGTTAGCACGCTGCTGTGGGGATTCCCTCTGAAGCAACAAACGGTCGCTTATGCTCGTTTTGCGATCTGGTTTTAGATGGACAGTTGATAATTGCGATAGAATCATTTTACTATTGCCGCTTATTCTAACTATGTGCATATAATCTTTGTATAAGTTGTGTCTATGAAAATGTATGTGAATGCTCCACTCAAGGGTTTTGAAATATTGCAACCTAGTATGAAAATCATCAAGTCGGATCATCGATTCGATTTTCGGCGATAATTGTCAACTTGCGATTCTCTCTTGGTAAATTCCACACATCACCGATCATTATCAGACTGTAAAGGGCCGTGAAATACACAGAGTATGAAGTGGAGCGAAGAAATGTTGAAAAATTCTCTCGCGGATCATGTATTGACTCCAGTTCTTGTAGCATCTTCTACCGGATTGAAAATGTTGTATACAATATAGAGAAATATTGAGCAGCTTCTGCTTAAACCCCTAACAGATCGGCTGAAAAGTTCGTATCGTTTCTATGAGAGGGCGCCACTAGAATTAAATCCATACCATTTTCAGTTAGTACCAACCTTCAAAAGATACGTGTATGAATTTGACAGCTGTCTGATTATTAGTTTGTAAGATATTGCATTTTGAGTGAAGCTACTTTTGTTATTGTGAAAAAAATGGAAAAAAAAGAATTTTGTGTGTTGATGAAATACTACTTTTTGATGAAAAAAAGTGCCGCCGATACCAAAAAAAGGCTTGATTAGTGTTATCCAGACTCTGCACCGGGCGAAGCAATAATTCGTAAGTGGTTTGCAAAAGTTCGTACTGGTCATATGAGTACCGAAGACGATGAACGCAGTGGACGTCCAAAAGAGGCTGTTACCGATGAAAACGTGAAAAAATCCACAAAATGATTTTCAATGACCGTAAAGTGAAGTTGATCGAGATAGCTGACACCCTAAAGATATCAAAGGAACGTGTTGGACATATTATTCACGAATATTTGGATATGAGAAAGCTTTGTGCAAAATGGGTGCCGCGTGATCTCACGATCGATCAAAAACAACAACGAAAAACCATGCTGAAATTGAACGAATTGGGCTTCGAATTGCTCCCTCATCCACCGTATTCTCCAGATTTGGCCCCTAGTGACTTTTTCCTGTTCTCAGACCTCAAGAGAATGCTCGCTGGTAAAAAATTTAGAAACAATGAAGAGGTAATCGCTGAAACTGAGGCCTATTTTGAGGCAAAGGACAAATCGTACTACAAAAATGGTATCGAAAAGTTGGAAGATCGCTATAATCGCTGTATCGCCTCTGATGGCAATTATGTTGAATAATAAAAACGAATTTTGGCAAAAAAATGTGTGTTTCTATTAAACGATACGAACTTTTCAGCCGAACTGTTAAAGATGCATAGTGGAACATGAGGGAGGTAATTAAACTCAATATCATCAGTTTCTTGCTATTTTCTCAAGAGGACCCCTCTATTAAACAGTTCCGGAATATCGTATTGTTTTATTGCTGTAATCGAAATGTGTTCTAAGGGGTTACACCACTGTAGAATTTTCAAAAAATCGGATTTTTTTTCATTGCAAATGGTCATGATCTTAAACATAATATTCCAAAAGATGAAAAGCGGGAAAATATTTCTAGACGTCTCAATTTCGAGTATAAGATACGATCTTACAGCACCGAAAACTTTAAACACGATTATCTCAGAACCACGTTTTTTAAACTGGCCGGAAACATAAGTCAAGTTAATCTTGACCAATCGATTCAAAAATTTTATAGAATATTCTAGATAGTTATCTTCACAGAGGTACGTAGGGGTTTTTGAAAATTGCGAATATATTTTTATGAACAATTTTGTGATGAAAAAATGCGGTTTTATTTTCAAAGGGCTGCCATTTTACAGAAAATCAATTAATTAAAAAAAACCCTACGTACCTCTATGTACACTGTAATATGAAATCAGAAAATGTTTTGTTTTTTGTTCTAGATCGAAAACTGCGGAAGCTGAATTTCCGGCAGTCATAATGCAGCACTTTCGCGGAAATGCCACCAAGCCGCCATTTTGTTTTTCAATTTTTAAATCTGACCATTTTTTGTACTTGAATATACATATTAAAAAGTGCTTTATACAAAATTCGAATTACTCAATTTTTTGGACCCAAAAAAGTCCTTCTCTTTTTTTTCTACAGTGGTGTACCCTCTTAACTAAGAATATAATTGATATGTATAAAAATCGAATTTCAAATGCTTCCGCAAATATAGTTAATCGAATTTACTTGCACTCTTGCACCATGAATCTGCAATGTCGTCGCACCATGGAAACCGTTTTTAACGCAAAATTTAATGCAAACTATTTGGTGCAAATTCAATTCCATTTTGAAAATTGTGTAAAATCGTGGACACGCACAATCGCAAATGTACTCAATTCAGCGTAACTTTTACAAATGTACAGGTATCAAGCTGAAACTTTGATAGAATATCAATGACAGATGTGGTAACTTAAAAAAATCTAATCGGGTGACTGAGTGCGCCAAACGGTGGTGATTCCGGGAACTTTTTGATCAAGATGGTATTATTTCACCTGTACTACCAACAAATATTGGAAAATTAACTGTAATATAGACTAGCTACAAATCAAAGAAGTTATCTACCCGAATATTAGTTGTGTCTTCTACCAGGAGGCTCCTTGTGGAGCTTTTTGGACTCCTCCACATCAATTTAAAAAAATTAATTACACATCTTTGACAATTTCAGACGCCGTACAAACCGAATAATTCACTTTTGGTATCTCAAACACTAATGGCTTATTTAACTTAAAGTTTGACATGAATGTTTAAAAACACTACTGCCACAAAAAAAGAATCAGTTGATAATAAAAACTCGTGCTGTTCAAAATTTACCTGTTCCGGTTTTCTTTTGGATACTATAGTAGGCAAGGTAAGAATCGTTCAGTGCTGCGATAGATGAATCTTTCGATCAACTATGATTTGATCAAATACTACTGTCACTACGAATACGACTGATTTTCAATCGAAAACACCGACTCCTAATACAGAATAAGGGTGTATGCACTGGTGACTAATGGTAAAATACTAAAAAAAAACAGCATAAAAGTATAAACTCACTTTATTAATAACCAAGGCGAAGGTACGTCTTCGTTCGCGTCATCTAACAGTTTGGCTGAAAAGTTCATATCGTTTAATAGAAACACACATTTTTTGCCAAAATTCGTTTTCATTATTCAACATAATTGCCATCAGAGGCGATACAGCGATTATAGCGATCTTCCAACTTTTCGATACCATTTTTGTAGTACGATTTGTCCTTTGCCTCAAAATAGGTCTCAGTTTCAGCGATTACCTCTTCATTGCTTCTAAATTTTTTACCAGCGAGCATTCTCTTGAGGTCTGAGAACAGGAAAAAGTCACTGGGGGCCAAATCTGGAGAATACGGTGGATGAGGGAGCAATTCGAACCCAATTCGTTCAATTTCAGCATGGTTTTCATCGACTTGTGACACGGTGCATTGTCTTGATGAAACAAAACTTCTTTCTTCTTCAAATGAGGCCGTTTTTTTGAACGCTCTAATAACGCTATATAATAGTCACTGTTGATGGTTTTTCCCTTTTCAAGGTAGTCGATGAAAATTATACCATGCGAATTCCAAAATACAGACGCCAGAACCTTACCGGCCGATTGTTGAGTCTTTCCACGCTTTGGGTTCGGTTCATCGCGTGCACTCAGCTGACTTTCGATTGGACTCCGGAGTGAAGTGATGGAGCCATGTTTTGTCCATTGTTATATATCGACGAAAAAAATCGGTTTTATTTCGATATAACAGCTCCAAACACTGCTAAGAATCATCAATTCGTTGTTGTTTTTGATCGATTGTGAGCTCACGCGACACCCATTTTGCACAAAGCTTTCTCATATCCAAATATTCGTGAATAATATGTCCAACACGAGGGGGACGACACATCCGGATAATTTCAATAAAACTCAAAAAGTCATTAAAAACTAATCAAATTTCATTTATCCTCATAAATATACCTAACCGTTCAAAAGCGCATCCAACCGCTGATAGGAAGTCGAAGCACATGCGATCTTTTCGAAGGTTTTTTTTATTCTCATTCATGACATTTAACGGATTGTAAACATAACACAATCAACCAGGAAAATGAGGTTCTGCTTAAAAATTTCTCAGTTCAATGAAATTTCGTGTTTTTTGCAATGTGGTTTGTTAAGAACTAGAAACATAAACTCGGGATTGTAAAAATGAGCAAGAACCTATTTTGCAAACTTGGGTAATGGTTATAGTTTTCTTGTTCAAAATCTGAAATATGATTCTGATTTGCAGAAGTTACAGTTAAAAAATATCGATCTGTTTACCCACATTATTCTACTGAGCGCCGGATACACAGCTACATGAATTGATATTGGTTTTGTGTTAGTGAATACGTGAATAGTGAACTTCCTCCACCCAAAATTTCTCGAGAAATTTAGACCTCAACTTTAGTTTCTCAGCGCGAAATTTTCCGAGATTTAGAGAAATTGAACATCTTCTCTATTGCAGCTTAATATAAATAGAGATTTCAGGACTAATGTTCTTGCATGAAGTATGTCTTTCTAAGTAGCTGTAAAGCCCAACATAAGCAACTTTCCGTAAATAACTGTTGCGATGAATATTGAGACATAAAAGAACCCTAGTTCTACACAAAAATATATTTTATTGAATATAATTTTACTAATAGCGATATAAGGACTGCACGAAAGCTCAATGGCTCTACGTGACCCGTATGGAGTATTGTCCACAAATACTAGATTTTTTGCTGTAGGTTCCTGTATATATTATTTCGTCGATAACCCAGTTACCAAAGATTTTCGTTCAGAGAGTATTGAACTGTTTCCCGGTGGACACTTCACGTTATCTGAATGGATGGAACTTAAATTCGATTTGGCGCCTTCTTGACTGAAAAGAAGTTTCGACAGGTAATCTCGGAAGTATTTAAAACTGAGTATCGCTTCTCTGATATCTTAACCATAATATCGCAATGATTTTCCGGTTTATTGATAATCTGGAGCAAATACTTCAGATGAGCTCTGCACTTATAATCACCGAACAATATCGCCGTCTTGAACCCCACGTTGAGATATTGCTTTCTACTTTAGACAAGGAACTGATTGGAATATGGATCCTCTAAAATATATAATAATAGTAATAGGTTTACGATCAAACCTTGTGTTTAACACAGCAATGATTTTTTATGGTGATAGCTTTTCTACTGTATTTACACACGACAAAAGACAATCGATCCATAACCATCTGTTACTATGATCATTAAAGACGAACAAGTGGGTACAAGAATATGAAAAACCGTAAAAGACGATTAATTCTTTTGAATCTAAAATGAAGTTTTTAAGTGTCGTCCCCCTTGGTCCAACACGTTCCTTTGATATCTTTAGGGTGTCAGCTATCTCGATCAACTTCACTTTACGGTCATTGAAAATCATTTTGTGGATTTTTTTCACGTTTTCATCGGTAAGAGCCTCATTTGGACGTCCACTGCGTTCATCGTCTTCGGTGCTTATATGACCACGAAAATTTGCAAACCACTTACGAATTGTTGCTTCGCCCGGTGCAGAGTCTGGATAACACACATCAAGCCATTTTTTGGTATCGGCGGCACTTTTTTTCATCAAAAAGTAGTGTTTCATCAACATACGAAATTCCTTTTTTTCCATTTTTTTCACAATAACAAAAGTAGCTTCACTCAAAATGCAATATCTCACAAACTAATAATCAGACAGCTGTCAAATTTATACACGTATCTTTTGAAGGTTGGTACTAACTGGAAATGGTATGGATTTAATTCTAGTGGCGCCCTCTCATAGAAACGATACGAACTTTTCAGCCGATCTGTTATACTGAGGGTGAAGCCAGAGAGAAAGCGACAAGCGATGCGAAACTTGACAGATCGCAAGGAGTCGCGCGGCAGAGCTCCATCCACTCAAGTTCAGCAGAAAACCGACAAGTATCACATTGCACTCACTCTTAAATACATGTCATTTTTCTGCTGAACTTGATTGGACCCCGCATAGCGTTTTGGCTACCTGGGCAGACAGGGCCACCCGACGCTACCAAAATTGATTCAGTGACGGTTGTCAAATCCAATTTGACAAAACAAAGTCGCCTCTATCTAAGTTAGCCGAGCGTTTGCATCTTCTCACCTTCGCTGAAAATGTCAAAGATTTCAATGTGGAAAAATCCTGGTGGATGCGGTTGTATCGTTTGAGTTGTATATCTGGCAGCGGTGAGGCAGTCGGTCACCAGAATGTCTGCCAGCCATATTTTTCAGGCTGGCAGCGTTTAGTTAGTTTGCGTATGCGGGACGGAGCTCTGCCGCGTGACTCCGTGCGATCTGTCAAGTTTCGCTTCGCGTCGCGTGTCGCATTCTCTCTGGCTTCACCCTGAGGTAATTTGGCTTTGTTCGAAGTTTATTCATTTCTATATATTTTCCTTATAGGTGAAAAAATTAAAATTTTCAAACAATACAATAAATTTTTAAATTCGGGTGCCAAAACTTTCTTATGTAATTAATTTCATAAAAATTGAATCGATATACGAGCGATATTGTAATACGATAGAATAGCACAAGTGAACGTCGAAAATCTCTTAATTTGATTTTTCTGAAAAGGTTCAAAAGATAAATGTCACTTAGAAGGGAAACTCCGGATGTTTGGTAATGCTGAAAAATGCCAAGAGAAAAATATTAGAATACAACGCCAACAGTACTGATGTTTCGACTTACCCGGGGAAAAATCCAAAATCACAAATTCTTATGTTCTGGTCAAGTGCATTTAATTTCACGAAATCCGAATCGTCGATCTCGAAATCAAACAAATCAATGTTTTCCCGCAAACGCTTCGGGTTCGTGCTTTTCGGGATCGTCGAAATTCCTCGCTGCAGGAGATGACGCAACAACACCTGGGCAGCCGTTTTGCCCAGCTTTTCGGCGATGCTCTTCACTACCGGATTGTCCAGCAGATTCGGTACGTCGCGGCTGCAAATATCGATCGGCTTGGTTATTATCAGACTGGACACAATCTTGCAGTGCGTGTACTTACTTCAACAATTTTTCGATTCCCTTCGAGCCGAGTGGTGAGTATGCCGTGACACTGATACCATTAGCTTTGCAGAACTTTACCAGTTCCGGTTGCTGCAAATAGATGTGGTTCTCGATCTGCACAGCGGATAAGACGTAGTGGTAGAACATTAACAATTTGCTGCTAGTCTTACAGAGCGGAGAGAGAGAAAAAAAGAGATCACCTTACCTGCAGATTAGCTGGTTTGATTTGGCAATTATCGAGGACCCTTTGTATCTGCCGTTGGTTGAAATTCGATAGGCCTATGTTGCGTGCGAGACCGTCCTTCTGCACTTTCTCCATGGCCTGGAAGCGGTAGCACATAGGGGGAAAGTTGAAAAGGTGGGCAAAACAAATAAACAGTTTTCGTCCCTTTGCCATAAATGATTGATACAGAAGGGAAGGGCGGGTGCATTTGTAATTGATAGGTGAGTCGAGAACGAATGGGAATTTAATGGTGTGTGCCAATGAAAGAAGTATGTTCCTTTGAACATTGACTTTTGTGTTTTGTGCTGTTTTGAGAAATAAACTCAACACAATAGCCTATCCGGAAATTGCAAGGATAAGACGATTGTGATGAGCTTCTTCTACATGAAGATGGTAAAGTAGTGGTTTTGCATCCTTAGGCAATACGTACAGGCGCGTAAACGTTAACGGAAATAACCGAAAAAACTGTTTCAAATCGTTTAGCTCAACTTACAAGATTATCATTCCGAACATAACTTTATATAGACAAATAAAATAGTTGCTAGTTGCTTGGCGATCTATGTTCAACTGCTAAGTTGTCCAATAGTTAAGCAAAAACTGTTATGTACTAACGAATCGGAGATGAAAGTTAAAGAAAATGGAAATGCTACGAAATTAAAATGATGAAAGTAAGTCCTGTAAGTCTTAGCTGTTAATATTACATGCGGAACTTGATATTCGTACAGGACAAATAAATCGTGAATTTTATGCTCCTACGTACTCTAATGTCAATTTGATTTGTTGCCCTAGACTATGCCAGCATCAACTATACTCGCTCAAATTGAAGACAATTCTTTTATGTTATACTTCAGTGATGCACCAATATAAAAACGAAGAGTTAAGGTATTTCTAGGTAGTTGTTCAATTGATAGTAGGGAAAGGTGTTCGGTTGCCGGCATCCCACCGTAACTTTTGACGGAAAACAGATAGCGTCATTCCGACAAATGTCATGTGTGTGTAATAGCAGCACGTTCTTTTTGTGCCGAATGCCGAAGCAAACAGACGTTTGTACTTTTTGCTGCGTTCAAAACAAATTTTAATTGTGTGAAAATCAACAAAAAAGTTTTTTCTGACTTGCACTAAGTCAGAAGTTATGAGCTTAAAATAAAAGGGTGCCGGTAACCGAATACTCTCCCTTACTATGCAATTTGAAGCAACACAATTTTCTATTCTGCAAGGGCGAAGGATCATAAGGTAATGTATTTGCCTCATACGGCAATTATCATTTTTTCGAGACTTGCCTTAGCAGAATTTTTATAGCCAGTTTAGAGTATCCAAAATAAAATAAAGTGTTGTTTGATGGGTGATACGAACTAAATGGCTATCAAGAGACTCTAATAAAAGTCGAAGTCTTGGCATTACCAAAGATGCCAGGTTCACAGATTTTTGAAATGAGAGAAAATGAATATTCGACAGAGCGGTTGGAAGTAGTGAGACTATTTTCTTTGCTCACCAAAAATGATTCCTATCAGCTATTATATAACGGGAAACGTGCACAGATTTTGCACAGACAGTTTTTTGGCTTGATGACAGATTTTTGAAAAAATGGCCTGAACATTACTGATTACATTTTGTAGTTTTTGGCCTTTCTGTTTTAACAGACTTCGCAGCAGATTTATAGCGTACAGAATATCAATTCATGGTTGGTAATACGATCCTACTGACACTAAGAATGATTCGGGAGGCTAATAATGTATTTGTTTAAACAACATTTTTACATAGATACCCCCAACTACAAAAGCACATATTTCAGTAGAAAAGCACATATTTCAGTAGAAAAGTGCATATTTCAGTAAATTAGAGATTTTATTAGATTGACCGATGTTTAATATCTTCGAGCGCGCTACACAAATTATTCATAGCGCAATCGGCTGAACTGTGTTTAAAATTTCGAATGAGCTGCGTGGTAAATATTTGCAGATGTCACCGCGATCAACGCTATTTTGGGTGCTACATTCACTTCACGGTAAATTTTTGTTTTACTGTTGGTTAAAATCACAAATTTATTTTTGTTTCATTCCGATTAACATGTGATTCCAACGACATGGATATAAAGTTGTTTTTTCGGTTATAGAAATCGTGTGAAAAGTATTCAAATTGTTGTAGTTGGAATATTTCTATAACAGGCAGGAGAACTTCGTTATCGTTCCGAAATGAAGTGGAACGTCTAGAAAGATCTAGGTAAATAGCCGATTAGGTGGCAGTAGTGAGCTCTCTGTTTTCAGCGTATAGCAAATTTAAAATTCACACGGGTTTTTGAAAAATTTCATTCGAGCATATACATCTGTTATGTGTGAATCTGTTATGTGTTAGCTGAAAATAATTTAATATTTTTGCCTTTCTCATATAGAAAGGTTATGCAATCACTGTGAAAATCGAGTTTTGAACTGAGGCCTGGAGGCCATTCGACTCAGTTCGTCGAGTACGCAAAATGTCTGTGTGTGTATGTGTGTGTGTGTGTATGTGCGTATGTGTGTATGCATCGTTTTTTTGCACTTTTCTCGGAGATGGCTGAACCGATTTTCACAAACTTAGATTCAAATAAAAGGTCTTGTGGTCCCATACAAAATTCCTGAATATCATTTGGATCCGACTTCCGGTTCCGGAATTGTGGGGTAAAATGTGCAAAAAAATTTGAAAATAAGGGCACTAACTTTTCTCAGAGATGGCTGAACCGATTTTTACAAACTTTAATTCAAATGAAAGGTCTTGAGGTCCCATAAAAAATTCCTGAATATTATTTGGATCCGACTTCCGGTTCGGGAGTTATGGGGTAAAATGTGCAAAAAAAACTGTTAGGTTCAAATGAAAGGTTCTGTGGTCCCATACGTAATTCCTTAATTTCATGCGGATCCGACTTCCGGATCCGGCAATATAAGGTAAAGTGGGTTAAAAATTGTATACCATCACTGAAAATGGGGAAAAACCATTAAAAAAATTCTAAATCGACCTCAAATGTTTTCCAATTATTAGTTTTTATCAGTAGACGGTCAAACAAACCGATTTCGGCTATTCTTTTAAGAATCGAAGAAAATGATTTTGAAGAATACTACAGTATTATATATGATAGTAAAGGCATCATTACACAACTAGGTGGGTTGAAACAGGTTTTTTATTTGTAAAATAATGTCCCATATCGTTATTGTTTATATCGTATTGTTTAGCTTAGCTACATTTTTTTAGATTTAAGCGAAATATCGGTCAGTAAAAATGTTATCCGTTTTCTTGGATGATATGCGCTCTCATTATTGTAAAGCGATTTACGGGAGGGCAAAGGATCATGCCCTCCCGGAAATGCTGAGATACACTGTTGTGGGGCTTTTCTGTCTTGCTGTTATTTGTACATGTGTTGGGTTCATTGTTAGCTGGAGCAGGTGACTTTGTTGCACGAAAATGTGGGTGTTTTATTATTGTGAAGCTCTGTCCCAGAAGCAGGGCCGGTGAAAGAGGTGGGTACGGTGGGTAGCACTACCCACCCGAAAATTCCAAAGGTGGGTAATTACCCACCTGCAGTTTCAAGCGAAAATCAATGGTAAAATTTGTATTGTTTATACAAATAAGAATATTTTTATTGTAGCTCGAAATAATAAATGAAATCAAAATTATAGAATGCTAGTACTCAATGTAGAGTCTGGATTTGAAGATATACAAAAGTAAAGTGAGACGTGACAAGGTTCATTTGAGAAGCAGAAGTCATTTAGTAAATAAACATTCACCGTCTAGTAGAGGAGTCAAGCTTAAGCGTCTCATCAATGCAAATGAAACCGTACTCAACCATTTTTAACTGATTTTCGATATCATTATACATACTGCTTGGAAATGCATTGATATTGATATTATATAGATATAGAAACTTCAATTAATAACGAACCATGTCTAATTTTCACTGTTTTCCAAACCGTTGTCATTGTTTCCGCTAACAGATACGACAGATTCGTATACACAAGTTCACGGTTTCTGCTCTTCAATGAGCGCGCTCGCATTTAAGAAAATCACTCACACTAATCAAGATTCAGTATCGAATCGACTTGCACCCTGTGCGGTTAGATATTACTGTATTATTATTAAAAGTCCAGGAACTAACTAGGAAAACCGTAATTCATGTGTAAAGTTTTTTTTTATTAATCAACATAATTACCTTTCTAGTTTTTTCTAACTTTTAGATACCTTATTTATTGGATGAATTGTGCATGGTCTCAAAATAGGATTCAGTTGCAACGATGACTCTCTCATTCGAGCCAATAATTTTCCTCGGGTGTATCTTTTTCAGATCAGAAAAGGACAAGTAGTGGCTGGAGGTTCGGTTATTGAGAATATGGTGGGTTAGAAAACAGATCGGTGCCCAATTCGTTCAATTTTCCATTGTTTTCATTGACTTGTGACACGGTGAATTGTCTTAGTCAAAGATATTTTTTCTTTTTCATATGATGTTTGTTCGATTTTGCTCTTCAAATGCATCAGTAATTCATTATCATAATCACTTTTGATGGCACTTTACTTTTTAAAATAGTCGATGTTAATTATACTCGAGCATCGCAGAACTGACGCCATAATTGTCCTAGCTACCTGTTGCGTTTTCGGATGACTTTCTCCACCTGAATGCGGATATGACCCCGCCGAAAAATGTTAGATCCATGTTTCGTTCATTGTTTCATGCCAACGCAAGAAATCTTTTCTATTGCGACAAAATAGTGCCGAACAGCTCTCTGGATCGTTGATGCGTTGTTGCTTTTGTTCCATTGTGAGCGAACATGGCACCCATTTGGAGAAGACCATTTTTATGCCCAGATTTTCGCGTAAGATCAAAAAAGCATATTCTGTTGATGTGCTAACCATCTCAACACACCTAATCTCACGAGCTTTGGTTTTGCGTTCATTACGATTATCAAAACTTGTCTAATTTTTTCCGGATGACAGAAATCTTTGTTTTCAATGGATCCGAGTAACACTTCTCAACTCATTGCTGAATGCTGGACTTTCTCTTTAAGAAGAAATATTTTATCAATACAAGGACTTCGTTATTTACATGTTTTCGTAAATTAAAAAATAACGTAACTAACGTAAAAGTAACTTAAATATCGGTAGGCTTAGTGTTTGTGGAACGATTGACGTAAAAATTTAACACATGTCATCTGAAGGTTGTTACTTTTGAAAAGTAAGGTTTGCTTGACATCACAAATGTCATCTTTGGGTCAGTCCCGGGACTTTTTGAACAATGTGTTATGTACATCAGCGGCTGGGCTGGACTGTTTATGGATTTGCTCGATACGCACGAGACACATTTTTATCGAAAATCAGCTGTTTCTTCGTATTCGAGGAAATTATCGATGGTTTCGATCATTGGTTGGCGGTTCAATGCATAGGGCGCTGGTCTTATAAGCCAGATGTCGTATGTTCGAGTCCCGACCTGGAAGGATTCTCATGGCGCTTTGCATTGAAAAACCCTGATGGCCAGAGTTGCCAGTTTATTTTTTCAAAAGTCTGTCTCTGATTCAAAAATTTGTCTGGATAAATACAATTAAATTTTGACCGGGCTTCATTTTCAGCGAGCAAAAAAAAGGTCTCACCACTACCACCCATAAAGAACTGGGAAATCTGACAAAATCTGGGAAAATCTGGCAAAAGATCTGGTTAGTTCGAGTGTCTGACGAAGCGAGAAAAATCTTGCGAGAACGCCAATAGAAATGTAACACCAAGGCATTACTTTTCGATTATGAAGTACTGGATGAACGAGTTCAGCACCTTCCATAAGTGATTTTGAAACTAGTTATGTAGTCCTACGTAAACAGCTCGATCAACCCTACAGTAGTTTTAGGTCTTATTCGATCTTTAAATGCGCAATTTTGTTTCAAGACAAAATACCAAAAATGCTTTAGATTTCAAATTTTCGCGTCTCATGCAAAGTTACACCGAAACAAGATTTTAATCAAAAATCGATTTTTCCTTTTTAAAGGATAAATATAATTTTTACTTATACAATAATACTTCGAAATGGTGGGTCGTTCCCCCGGTACGAAAAATTACCCACCTGGGATTAATATGTTTCACCGGCCCTGTCCAGAAGTACATTGCTCTTGGATGTAGATGTCTTTTTGTCCTTGGGTGTAGATTTTTTTTCACCAGGTTCATCGAAGTAAACAGTTTTATTCTATACCGACATGTAGCCAGAGGGTTGCCGTAGGTGACCAGCGATTTACATGGGTAAATTGGGTTCTGATCGAAATTCACATAAGAAGGTATAGCTTTTCCAAACGCATGCATAACACACGTATACTAGAGTGCGTCAAAGTGACGTTGTTCGTTCGGAATGATAGCTTCCAGTTCCAAACGAGCAATCGACCTGTCAATCACAATGTAAAGCTAACGACACTGCCAACCTTTCGGATTAAATGTTTTGAATTGTTGCCAACATTACGGATGAGAAGTCGTCACTCTGGCTATAGGCACTCTAACGTATATCATTCAGGACACCCGGAACTTCCACATTTGATAAAATCTCTCAGTACTGCTAATTGGTTTTTCGTATACATTTGTTGTAGGCGGCTGAGCGCATTTCTGTAGCATTATCTCGCTTATATACTTGCATTTTGTACTTTATGTTTCCATGCCCCTATCATCGTTGCTGTCTTTAGCAAACTCAATTGCTTTGCACTCCTTAAATAATTGTATGTATACAACTTTATGTTCTTATTCAGTTGAAGCAAATACTCATGCTTTAAATCGAAAAGCAATATTTTCAAATTAACTCGAATTTCACCCTGCTTGAAGTCAACAGCAATTGTGTTTCTCCGTGGCGAACCCGGTGTCGGTGCCTTTTGTTCGTTAGGTTTTGTTATTTCGAACTCGACCTATTGTTCATAAATATTCAGAAACCTCGTAGACCAAAATTTGGATCTTTTTACCCCCTAGTCTTCCTCGTAGACTGTCGTAGACTTTTTTTTCTATGTTAGAAAGTAAAAAACTATCGTACTGCCAAAAATAACTATGCTCTCGAGCAGGGTTATTTTTATAACGACAAACTGCTAACTGCTCGACTGTCAAAATTTAACTAAATGTTAAAATATATCGCGATATGGTCCACAATCTCAGTGTTACTAGAAATACTTAATAAGTGGTCTAGATAAATTTTGTTTTTCAACAAGATTATACTGAAAGATCAGAGGCGGCGCTGTAATGTACTATTTGTGTTGAAAATTAGTTTTATTATATTGTTCCTAATATTGGAAATCGTTAGCAGGGTTGTGTCATTAATGCTAAGTTATAAAAGATACACAAGCGATACAATGATTCTCAAACGTCTTTACCGGATGAGCGATAGGAACAATTTTACTGGAAAGACTTTAGTTCAGTTTAGCCTCTGAGGTGTATTTTTCGAAAATTTGCGCTTCCGCAATGCTAGATATTGACTTTTTTTCGAATCTGTCTTGCCTCAGGTAAAGCTAAGTTGATGAAATATTATTCTGGCTTGATTGACTGATTCTCGTAATTTTTATTTTTGAATAGAAGAAAATTAGAATACGTAGACTTTTATTAACCCCTCCCCCCTCGTCTTTGTTTCTGTCCTCGCTGCCGTAAGCGGTTGAATAAAATTGAAAATGATGGCGGGAAAATTTCAAAGCTACTTCATTCTAATGCCGTCGGAATTATTATGCAATTCTTCTATGACAGTATAACAAAATGAGCTAACTTGGATTTAACTGTATATTTCTTTTGATTTCTTTTGACCGAATTCTATGTTGGTCCAACCATATACATTTCAACAACATACAAACAGCTAACGATTAACGTTGATGGTAGATTCATTATCATTAAAAGCTCCAAATTTCAAATTTAGTCTATTGAAGAAGTCGTACGTTTGTCCCTTCTCAATGCGAATCTATGAAATATTCGATATACCCGAACTCTAATGTAATTAGATTATTTTTCAGAAATAAGAGCACATATTTCATTTTTTAAGCTGAATTCGATGAACAGTATTACTCATCAAAAAAATTGTCTACATATACATTCGTAGCTAAGATTTGATTATGCGAACATCCGATTCGCTTTCTTCGAGTTTGAAAATTAGTGAACGCTCAAAAAAGTAAACGAGAATCAAAAAAATAGGTCACTTCTTACGACAGCTCGTAGAAATGAGAGAAAGAGATAATTAAAACGGTGATTAATTAAAAGAAAATATTGAATTCAATATCAAAATCAGCATTTTATTGGCATCCTATCCGTAAGACTGCTTCAGATTGTCTTGTACGATGCTCTGACCGGATCCAAAACTTGCGCCACTGACCGGGTAGCAGTAACAAAGTGACCGATCATAAGATGAATAAATTAGTTACTTGGTGCAAGCTTTCTACGGACCGACAGGAAATGATCTAAAAATTTATATTTCAACTCTATCCAACCTTCTCTGTTTTGTTTTAATATAGCACCAGCTTTCGAAACTGTTCCTTTCAGCGGTTAGTGTGGTTTTACTAGCGAGTTGCATTCGTGAAATCATGTTGCATATCATTATAGCTTATCTAAACGAAGATGTTTTTCTCGTGGTCATTTTAATAGTCGTGGTTGTTTTTTTGTGACACTTGCAAAATTTCAAAATTCTGTCGAAAAATTGTCACTATAATTTTGGAACTTCTGCAGTACTTTTTCTGAGAGCCGAAGCAAGGATATTGTATACGATTTTATCACAATTCGTTGATTGAAAGTTGAGTAATCCGTAAAATAACATGGCGACTCTACTAATCAGATGACTATTGGTACAACCTTTCAATGTGAGAAAATAATTTGTTATTGTTCTATTGTTCAATTCAGATTATTTTAATTATTTATTATCTCCGTCCTATCACAAAACAAGCCTGGTATTATGCATCTCGATTTGACCAAAATTCTATCGATTCGTTTACGTTTCATTCGAGGTCACCTGAAGAAGAAATACTGTCGACTCATCCTTATCTTCCTTATCGATCGTTTACGATAGCATCATATATTAGAAAAACAATCTTCGCCTTCTATTTACAAAATTTAAAACCAACCTTTCTAACGTGACATAATTTGTGCATGACACGCAAGATATTCAGCTTTCAGATTTTACGAACATAAACTATGCAACATTCTTTTTTGAAAGCATGACATCGCCGGTTGAGTCCGTAATGAAACTCGTACATACGTGGGAATATTGTCAAACTTGTGCGCACGGAAGTATAATAACAATGCACTCCCACAAGTAAATGATATATTGGCCATAATACGTTAAATACGATGACATGCGATGTCGTTACCAAACAGAGAAATGTTTTCGCTTTAAGTTGATTGAACCCGATTGTGGTCAACCGCAATCAGTTCCAGTGGTTATAAGAAAAAAATGGTTTTGGGTAAAGCTGTGTTAGTGAATTTAAAAAATATGTATTTGATTTATACGTTCGAAAATGTTAGTTATGGAGTTTAGCTTCGTAAGTCGTCTCTTTTTCCAAACAGCAAACAATGAACGAGGGATGAATTTTTCATTTAATTGCCAGTTTGAAGTACTTATGGTAGCTTGACGAGGAACGACAGTACCAATTATTCAAGAAAGACTGATATGAAATATTCAACGCCAGTATTTGGCCTATTTTTTATACGATGGTAAAATATCGAGTAACCAAAACAAGAACAAGTAGGCGCTTGGTTAAACAACGACAATCATTTCAGACACAAGGAAATGGTTATGGTTAAAAACGTTACTCAGAAGAGTTACTGGAAAAGAACGATAAGATGAAATACTTCCATTCATAAGCAATGTTCATGCTTAGAAGGAATAAATAATAAGAAGAATTATTATAGAATAACGACAATCAGGATCATTGAAATGTGTTTTTGGGAAGAATTTTCTTAAATGTTATAAGCTACTAATACAAAATATTTCTGCACAGCTATGCGAATTAGCAGTCAGTATCTATATATTTTATTTTTTCTCTGGAAGTATTGGATTGCGAAAATCCAAAAAATAGAATAGTTTGTTTAGCCACCTTTTTCTGAATAAAATGATGTTTTTTTCTTCGAAGATTCAAGCGCTCTCCACACTAGGCCGTAACGTATCCGGAACGGGAGTGCACCGGATCCCGTTCGGGTTACGCTTCAAATTTGTTTAAGGATCAAGAGTATACCAAGTTAACTTGTGTTGGTAATTTGTGTATTACGTACATTTTATTTGGTACGTATGCCATAGATCTGTGTATTCATATATGCAGTGCACCGAATTTATCAAAGTGGATTATTATCAAAGATGCAAAGGCAACCCTAAATCACTTAAAAACCAAATTCATGTCTCTCTGTAAACAAAAAATGAAAATAAAAATTATTTAAACTGAAAAAAATCAAAGTGGATTGCACGATTGAGATTCAAACAATCTTTTTTCACAATAAGTTATTCTCAAATGAATGTTAAGCCTGACATCTTGGATGAAATATCAGTTTTGATCAATTTTTCACCAACGTTTGATGAAAAATTGCTTTCATATCATGAATGTAGATTTTAATTCCCAAATAAAAAAGTTAGCAGCACTGCTTCAATGCATTTGTATTAGATTGCGCTACACAAAATAAACAAAACTAATTATTTTCTGTTACAAAAGCAGTTTGCCGGAAAAATAAATAGTTTTACGACAACATTCCATATCCATTGCGTTTCGCCTGTTAAATTCAAGGTTCCTTTTTTGCCGGTTTACTAATAGAAGGTACGTAAATCTTTATATCGCCATAATTTCTGCAAGAGGAAATCCATATAGGTATGTGTTTGTTGCTAATCAAATGTGTCAGTGGAAAAAAGCTGAAACTGAAATAATTTTCTCGAGCAGTTTTAAGGAAAACGGAACGGAGTTTTAGACTAAGATTTTCGCTTTTATTGAATTGCAATTTTAAGCAGTATAAACCGATTGGTTTATTTTTCAACCATATGGAAAATTTACTGAGTAAAATCAGGAAAAGAAGCGCCGGAATTTGTTTTTACGCACACATAGTTGGCATTACTCATACGCTTGCAAAGAGTATTGCTCCTGCAGCTCTATGTGAATATTCTCACTACACAGTACCCGTGTCTGAATCGACACACTTCCGAAGCACGGTTGAAGCACGATAAAAGCATGCGTTGACTCAAAGATATTAGTGCATTGACAGCTATTCTGTAAACAAGTGCAAGTGCCTTTGAATATTAGCAAAATGAATGAGGAATATTTAATTGAGTTAGTGCGGAAATATCCTGTTTTGTACGATCTATCGCATCCGAAATATATGGATTGTCGATACAAAGCAAATATATGGAAAAAAATTTGTCAAGAACTCCAACAGGAAGGTAAGTTTATAATTGATAAAAATAATCGTTAATTTATTTAAATCTATTGGAATTGAGTCGAATCAAATAGTATTTATCAGTGAATATATCACAACATATACATCTGTTTGATTATGAGTTAGTTGAGAATTTAATCTCAAACAGTTTTCAGATCAAAAGTTTGTGAATCGAGACAGAATTTTGATTAATTTATTACATCAATTGTAGCATCTGCATGTAAATCTCGATGGAGCAATATTTAGGATCAATATAGGAGATTCTTAAAAAGAATGTCACTATTAGTGGCCAAAGCGCTTCGAAAAATCGTCCGTATAAGTACGCAGAGCAACTGAAGTTCCTTAGCATTTCGTTTCGAGACAGAGGAACTATAAGCAACATCGATAACCAAGCCAGTGATGATGAAAGAGATCGAAATTTCAATCCAAGAATTAATCCAAGTGGAAATCTCTCCGAAAGGCTCAAACCAACAGCCTAATTTCTCAACCTCAAAATCCTCAACATCTAAGATATCGGAACAAATATCTAAACCTAAAGAAACACAAAAAACATCTGATTCAAATAACAACAACGGAAAGGGTTCTGCATGGGCTCAATTTATAGGTTATATCTTAAGCAAAAAACAGTTCGAAGCTAAGAAACAACATCCTGTGGATGCATTTCTTGCAGGTATTGCGCCAGTGTTAAAATTGTTGGACAAATTAAGTTCAAACAGAGGTAGATCCGAAATATTTGCAGTGGTACAAAAATATGAACTTGCTGCACTATTGCATAGCTCTGCAAACTATTTCACCATCGCAACTAGTGGAACATGATACCAGCTCGGTACATTCTCCGTCGTCATCATCTAGCAATGAATTTATAAATGATCTTCCTACAAAATATCGAGGTTCACATGAATGACAAGTTGGCCTCGAAAAGATGAAAAATCACAATATTTCAGACAAGTACTGTGTTTTATTTCATTGTTATATAGATTTTTAATGGTTCTAATCGCAAAGTTGTCTGCTAAGAAAGGAAGAAAAAATCAAAATATGATTTTGTAACTAAAAATCGTATGTTTGAAAACGACATTTAACGATAATGAATTTATTATTATTGCCATGGAATTTTTGAATGTTTCCCGTGTACTGAATGCATTTTTGCAAGCATTTCCTCCTTGGGCAGGAAGATTGTTCAAAACACTAGGTTCATCCATCGACGTAGTTCGACAGTTCGGAGTAATACCATGATATCTTCTTTTGTAATCGTGAAGAATGCAGCTGGCAAGAATCATGCGGTCCACATTTTTTGGATTCGCTTGAAAAGTACGATGGTACATTCGACACCGCGAAATAAGCATTCCGAAACAGTTTTCCGATGTTCTTCTTGCTCGGCTGCGCATCGACGAGAGCAAGTAGCACTATCGAAAAGGTTTTTTTTGTAATTGTAATAAAGTAAACCACTATTGGCAGGTGCTTGAATTGGCACACGCTTTCCATCCAAGGCTCCAAGAGACAGCGGGATGTTCCACTTAGTGTAAAAATCGTTAGTAATCTGCTTCCACATATCTTCTGTTGGTTTCGGCATTACATCATCGATTAATTTTTGGTAATCACACGACATGTCTCGTGAACAATCTGGTGGACAGTACTTACCTCAAGTCTGTAACTAAATGCTATGGTTTTTTGCGTGTCTCCTGTTGCTAAATATCTGAAATCATGAGACGAACACAAACTATAACCCATCTCAATGATCGCAATACAAGTTTTGGTTGGAGCTTTCTTGACATTTACAACATTTACAAGGAAATCTTGTTGACAAATAAATGAAAATACCTTAAGCAAACTGCCAGCCTCTCTCGAAAAGTCACTACTAATCGGAATGTAGTGTCCTGTTTTTAAAGATACGGATGAATTTAATCAACAGCGAGTTGAAACAGGCTTCTGACATTCGGAATTATTCCCAGAACTTGATCTCATCATTCACAAGCTGCTTATATGCGTGTGTGTGCACTTTTCGAAGATATTTATACGCGCTCAATTTTCTCAGAGATGGCTGAACCGATTTTAACAAACTTATGCTCGTTTGAAAGCTACTGTTGTAAGATAACCAACCACCACTGAACGAAACTAAATGAACCGATTTTAATCATGACAATACTTGGCCGAAAACATGATTGGTCACTTAACAAACATGATTGATGCTGAATTCGAATGTTTTTATGCACCACATTACGCCGTATATGGATTCAATTGACTCAGAACATTTTAAACGGCAAAACATATTATGAAGATGATGGTGTACTTGATTCAATTTCAAAGATCAGAAGTTTTATGAGTATAAAAATTCTGCAACTTCCCGACAAAAGTTAAAAAGTTATTGAGCAACAACAAACAATACATCACGGACTAATTTTTGATCGATATGTTATTAAATTGCTCAACAAATAATCGAATGAAAAATTTGACATGACTCTCTTGCAAATTTAATATATAAATGGATTAATTACCCTATCAGAAATTTTTTGGACTAAGCGTATGTAAGGATCTGTATCCGTCAAGAATATGGCTAGTGCTGACAAGTATTTTCCAATACGACTACGATAAAATTTCCACAATCAAATGAATGTCTAACATACCTTCCACAGACTTATATGATCGGTCGTTGTTTCCAATACAATCTGTCCATCATCATCCATTAGAAAGGGACCATCGACTTCTGGTACAGTGAATGGAACATGAATATGGTAAAGATCCACGTATGCCAACTGAAGATCATCCAGCGATCGTCTCAGGTACTTTTCTACTGTACTGGCTCTCGTACCTGTAAAATGCCCAAAAATAAAAGCAATTGTTGAGGATGTCAAGAGTGAATGCAATTATTATCTCTAGCTTCGAAAAAAACAACTCGTACCATGAGGTGGCAGTTTGGTTACGATAAACAGCTCGTCGCGGGTCACTTTCCCAGCATCCAGCCATTCCCTGAGTACTTTTCCAATCGTCTTCTCATTGAGATACACCGGCGCCGTGTCGATGTGACGATAACCGGCTTCGAGTGCCTCATTCAGAGCTCTCTCCACTTCCTCGTCGGATGCCTGTCAGTCCAAGCGAACCAGCAATTATTGGTGAAGTATGAGAATTATACATTCAAAATCTTTATCAATTGTTCGCTTGAAAGAGCCCACTCACCCTCCAAGTACCAAAACCCAAAGCCGGCATCTTGGTGCCGTTTTCCAGAATAATGTCAATCTTACAAGCCATCGCACCGGTCCCAATGCATAGGTCAAACTCCTCCAAACTGCTTCTGGTGTAGAAAATTAACGGGTGTTTACCAAACAATTTCTACTTTTCGGCACACAAACTAACCAACACACTGCTGCTGTGACTACAGTTCGTCTTATTTCGCGGGAAACCGATCAAAACTCGACCGATCACCTCGTGCACTCTCAACCGACTGAGCATCATTGGGGCTTGGCGCAAGCTGGCTCCCATTCGTTTCGCTGGGAATGACGAATATCGCATCGCGACGCCGTTTTAACTTGTACATTTGACACTGAAGTACGTCATTACGCGGGCAAACCATATTGCATATAAAAGATTGAGTGATTTCGAAAATTCACGATCATGCGAATGCGATGATTTAGGAAATTCGTAAATTAGTAATTTATTTGGGAATTTTTTAAATCTGTATACAAAAGTTTTAGTAAAAATATTCAGGATAGGCCTATGAAAGTTTAAAGAACTG
This sequence comes from Malaya genurostris, assembly GCF_030247185.1. Lineage (NCBI taxonomy): Eukaryota > Metazoa > Arthropoda > Insecta > Diptera > Culicidae > Malaya > Malaya genurostris. Next base: position 61,969,760 of record NC_080570.1, on the reverse strand, counting down.
GAATCACTTTGCCTATGTGGTTTAAGTATTGGAATTCGAGTGGAAAGCCACACATGTGTGGTCGATTGAACTTGAAATGATGCAATTTTTGCGCAAAAAAGCATCATGCACGGTCTCTGTTTGATTCCGAAGGTAGAAACAAAAATATTGATCCCAATTTTGTGGCAATCCATCTAGGGTAACGGAAGTAATTTGGTCACTTCAATATATTTTAATCCAGTTTCATATATTATATTGGTTTGTTTACCATATAAAAGATGGATATGTACTTTATTTCGATTACAACCTAAAATATGAGCGCCAGGCCAAAATTGTAGGCCAAATAATCAACTATTAGTATTATTGGGAGATTATTATTTTGTTCCTTCATTTTTGATTTTGTTCCTTCATTTTTTTTAAAACCTCGAATAATCGATTTTTCTACATGGTGAGGGTTTATTCCATAGTGAAATCCATTTGAGTTAGGTTCACATTTTAATGCGATCCCTACTGATGACCCTTAATTGAATGACTGAACATAAGAATCGAATGAAAGTATTTGTTTAGAAAAATTCATTCATTTCTCTGTGAATATTCTGGATAAAAACCCCAAATGAAACAATGAGACTTGGTTATTTAGCTCTAAGATCGATAACAAACATCTACGGATATTATAAAAATGCGGACAGAATTGCGAAAACCGGATAAAAACCTAACCTGGTGTTGTAGCACAGATATAATTGGATTCTCGCTATGAAATAAACTCTTCAACGTTTTACAATTTTCAATTTAAAAAATATTAAAAACGCAAGAATATCTGTTTATGGGTGACAACTGTATACTGGCATTAAATTAGCATACTGGCAACCAATATTCGTGTGAGCAGATCATTATTTCGTCAGCAGCAGGTTAAACGCTGCATTATGAAGCACAAAAGCATTTCAGTTTCTTGCGTCACTCGTAATAATTGTGACACTGCATGAGAAGCGCATGCTGGGAACCCGTTCACATGTCTGCACCCCGGTATCAAACTACTCATTAACTATATTCTCGTTCTCTCCGCTAATCCTCCTAACAAAAGCAGTTAGTTTATACAAATGCAAATCGATAGATTGATTCTGGTGGTACACATATTGTTAATACGCTTGCTTGAGCATGTATATAATACTTTTGAGATAGTATTTATAAGCGCATTTGTATTTGGTAAGAACTGGTAGTTGGGTTTTATATACACGATGTCATATAATTTATGCTATTTAATATTTCTTATTTAAAGTAAAATTGCATTTGTTTTTAATCTGGCAAGCAGAAATTCAAATCTTAATAAAATAAGGCAAGAGTTCCGGAATCATTTTCAAATGTAAACATTTAAACAAACAGCTCGCATAGATTCGAACAGAAATAGATGAAATCCTCTTTAAAAATCAATTCACTGTTTATATAATTAGTAGGGAAGTAAGGGAATTTTGCACGTATGAATTACAATTGTAAACAAGCTCAAACGCAAGAGCCCAAGAGCAATTTCTGGGCTGCTCAAAGTGCGTCTAGAGGCGAAGTGTTGCTTGGTAAACACTTTGCCAAACAACCGTTGAATTCCTTACACATATTGAAATCTCTACTTGGATGTCTGAGTAATTATTCAGAAAGCTTCAAAAAAAAATTGCCCCGCTTTGCCCCATGTAGGGTACTTTATAAAAATTTAATGATAATGCCGTTTACATTAACTTTAAATATATTTATGAAATCATTATGCCGTCAGTAATTGATGGTTAGATAAATATTATTTTATTTTCACAAAAAAAAGTTCAAAAGTGAAGTAAAAAATTAAGTTTTGCGACGAAAAAAAATTCAAAAAATACATCGAATACAAGAAATTATTTTGGGCGTCGAAATTATATCAGAGTTTGCACTCACTCGGGCAAAGTAAGGTTACACGTTGCTGAACACTAAACGGAAAGACCGAAATCAGCATTTTAACGAAAAAAAAGTAGATTTTCTGATTTTAGATAGTTATTTTGGAGACAACTAATAACTAAAAAATCTTATTTTTGCTAATTTAGATTTTTCAATTCTCATTCCCTTAGTAATGATAACATAATAGTTGGAATGGTTATTTTTTTAGTTGAATTCACCAATTAAACGTGCTGTCATTTTTTAGCTAAGGCACACTCCATTTCCATTGAACTAATTTTTTAGTTCAATTAGAAAAATAAAATTTTTTTTTTTCATAAATACGTTCACTTCATAGGCAATATACATAAAAAAAATAAAATGTTGTTTTCAACTAACATGAATGGTTGAATTGTAATAATAACTACTAGCACTAGATGGCACACTACTACTGAAAAGAATTTTTTCCGTCGCGGTTGTCTTTTCTATATTGATAGCGACTTCCCGTGTTGTATTTACGGAAAATGACATATACTTCTTTTTCATAAAATTATTCTTCTAAATCACTGTTTTTTTCATTCGACGCAACGAAATCGCTCTCTCACTGAAAACTTTGAGTACTCGGAAAGCAAAAACCGAATACAAATAGTACTTCGGACGGCGTAGCCCGAGCGAAATATACCATGAAATAACAAGAAGCCACAGAGAAGAGCAACCGCCAACTATGAGTATTCTACAAAAACTGTTAAGGATCTTATTTTCTTGATCTAAAATTATGTTTTGAACAAATATAAACCTACCTTTCTTTTCTCGGTATAGCTTTCAACTAAAAAAACTATAACCAGTTGCAATATAGGTTGGAAGATACAACGAACTTCGTTTGACATATACAATTAGAGTGCAACATTTGAAACTCACTTCACTGTTTCACGTAAAAACATTATTACGCACAATCATATCAATTCACATATAGGTTTAGATATTTAAATATGGATATATATGGCTTTTCCCTGCTCCCCAAAATAAATAAATAAATAAATAAATATCGTAACACATGAAGTTTTAGCAAGACTATCATAAGTTTTTGACTAAAAAACATGTAAAAAACAATTTGTTTTTTTTGTGCTGTCCTTCAGCAATGATGGTGATAGATAAATAGTAACAAATTCTCTGATTTTAATAACAAAATTAGTTGTCAATGAGAGTTTCGTGTTGGATTGCAATATTGCTGGTTTGTGTCCAAGATATTCGCCAACTAAACATATTCTCTAAAAATAACAGTTTTTTTCAGCAAAGTAAATTCTCATTTTTAACTAATTTCATAGTTATTTTGGAAATTTTGTTGTTAAAATCAACTAATTCAAAAACAGTAATACGAATTAGGCGCAGAGCCAATTTCAGTCGTTCCGTGAGAAAATTCATATATCAATGATGCATGTTTATACCGTAAATAGAGATATTAGCAAGTTAGTTACTAAGTTGTCACCAGTGCGGTAAAATTTCATTTTCAATCGAATAATATAAGATGAAAACGAAATTTATGGCCGCTGACCATCAGCATATCCCTACTAATTCATTTGACTTTTGCTGCCATTTTCAAGTGAAGCTCCCGGAATTCATCGTCAGTTGAATAATCGTTGATAGTCATTTGAAGTTTTGCTTGCTCAGTTTCAAGTGCGGAGTAGTGTAACTTCTTCATTGCCTTCGCTCTTGGTAGTAAGCGAATTCGAACGAATAGAATTATAAATGGAGTAAAGTATTAAAAATGAAAACTGAAGGAGGAAACAATTAATTTATGTGTATTCTGTGATTGATATTTCAGCAATCTGGTTTGTCTTTCATCTATTATCTTGAACCAATTGGAATGTTTACATGAACCTCATTTGAAGGCCGCTCTCACACTGTTGAAAGAGATATTTTGTTACTTCAAGAGATCAACTGACGGTGGTTAAACTGAGCCTCGATTGAAGAGAAACGATTGATGACTGAATGCTGCCCGTTCGGGCCGTCAGCAAACATTGTGTGTGTCAGAGAGTGAAGTTTACTGCATTCGAGAGATCGTCAATGTATTCCACATTCGGTTTCAATTGAATTGAATGAAGTTTTACAGCACTGGTTGTCACCGATCATTGGACGTTTGATATGATTATTTAGTCGAAGCAAAATCTTACACCGAATAGCTGCCTAATGATATTTTCAGGTTTTTTCATATTTTCCAGTAAACGACAACTGCCAAACTTGCATAGCAGAAAAATTCTACGAAAAGATAGTGTTAGTGATAAAACATTTGTTTAGAAAAGTCTTGAATGCTTGAAAAAGGAAGAGGGACGCTTTATGATACTTTCCCCTACCTTCTGTCAATACTAGCGTACTAAAAAAAAGCCTTGGTATTAGATTCCTTTTGTGGAATTTTACCTACTCTTTCAACAGACTTCACTGTCGATTCATAAGCCTAACATACAGAATCAGTGCATAGCGTTCTAAAGACTACTAAACATTACGTTTTGTGTTGACCAATTTCAATTATATTGTGGTTTGATTATTGTACGTAAAGCCATATAGCAGTATAACCTATATAAAAATTTGTGTATTTGATCCGTCAGTTTATACCCAGCAATAATGATTACATCAAATTGAATGATAGTTATAATATTGCACATTCAATCAATAGTACATAAAATGATAATAACTATCGTTCCAACATTCTCCAATCTGCAATACAATGATTGCCGCTCAATCGTCACGGCATTTTGGAATGTGCTGACTGAGGGAGCAAAGGGAGATGGAGGATGACGCAAAAACTCGTTTTTCTGTTCTACATCCCGAATATGTGGGTACCATTGAATGGCTGAGACTGCTAATTCCGACTTCATCAGCTGAATGCAAGAATCGGACACTAGCGAATTACTTTGGAAACCCTTCTCAAGTATTTTTCTTATGTGCAAAAATTTCAATCATAAAAATCGGACTTGAGTTTTCCTACATAATAACGAATTGTTAAAAAACATCTTCACAGTGAACATACAAAATATTTTGAAAACAAAACCCGGTTGTCACAAAAAATGTGTTCATTTGAATTTTGCAATGAATCTTTCCTTGCCAACTTTTTTGCAATGCAGTTGCCCAGTACAATATTCTGATAAGAATATTTGCACTAGGAAAAACGATTCTGGGTATTGACCTAAAAATGATGTAATCCAAAGTGGTCTTTCAGGGTTTTTGTCAAGAAACCGTTAACGAGTCCTCAATCATAAATCAGATCGATATCGTTACAATAACATTTCGATTTTTACCACGCCATTATGAAAATATCTATTTTCGATTCATATCGAAAGACGATAGTTCGGGATAGCACGATGAGAAATGTGACTTAGTAAGTTAGATTAACATTAGAGAAATTCAAAATCGGTTAAACTGTTATGCCACCTCGCGGATCAACACAATCCGCTAAGCAGACTCCCGACTTTTTCCTTATTCTCAAAGTATTCGTGCAAAACCTTTACGTGCAAAACTTTTTTAAAATTTGCTTTTCGCTAGTACAAATCGCTTGCCCAATAAGAAATTTCTTGACGATGACAGAGAAGATGTCCTGAAGCTCTTGAAAATAACACACTTATCTTTGGCAATCACAAACCGATTTTCTGAGATCTGGTTGAAATCCGCCTTCACAAATGTCTCATCCAGAGATGCCAGGTGAAAATTTCAAATATCTGCAGGCAGGGTTGCAAAAGTCTGTATATCTGAATGGAAAATCTGCAGTCAACAAGTATGTCTTGCGGCAGCAATTTCTCTATAAAGTATGACACGCAGAACTGACTTGGCAAGCAAATAAAAGGTCGCGGCAATTTCAATAGTCTGTAAATTTAAACGAAAGTCTGCGAAAACCTCGATTTTCAAAAGTCTGCAAAAGTCTACACAACAAAAATTGTCTGCAGCACTATACACGAAATCTGCAGATTTACAGACAAATCTGCAGATCTGGCATCTCTGATCTCATCATCCATTACGCAGTATTGTGGTTTCGTTAGATTCTGGTCGTACAACTTCCCGGCACGGCTTTTTGCGACCATATTCTGTTTCTTGTCACTGTTTGGGGATTTCTGAACCTTAAACTTATATAGCTTAGCTCGACTTTTGGTATTCGGCACGTAATTCTTGCACACATGCAACTTTTTAGTCACATTTCGATCCGAGGCGTTCGGTTTCCGTTCAAAGGCCCAACCACGCATGTGTGATCATGCTCGTTAACCTGACGGTTTTTCCGAATCTTGGCTTCTGATCAGCAGTCAGATTTCTTCGAAACGATTTATGGCCAAACATCGTGGAATTCGCGATTTCCAACATTTTTGTTTTATTATTATTCAACGATATTCAGGGTCCGCCATGTAACTTTTTTTTAAACATGAAATAAAACACAAACGGTTTATCCGATTTCAAAATTTATTTTTCCATATTAAAGTACAATCCTTCCGATTAATTGTGGAACATAATTTCATTCAAATGGCTGCCTCGGCTGGCCTTGCAGTACGCCATACAGTCGGTCCAGTTTTTTAGTACATTTTCGATTGTATGCAGCTTTATTTTAGCTATGGCTTCACGAATGTTGCCCTTCAAGGCTTGAATTGTCTCTAACTTGTCCACTTATCTTTGACAGCACCTCCAAAAGATAATAGTCTAACGGCGTCAAATCACAGCTTTGAGGCGGCCAAAGACATCCGAATTTCGACTGATAATTCGATCTTCGAAGACTGTGCGCAGAAAAAATGGGCCAATGATGCCGTCAGACCAAAATCCGCACCAAACCGTCACTCTCTGAGGATTCATCGGCTTCTCCATGATAACGTGCGGGTTTTCCGTCCCCCAGATGCGACAATTTTGCTTATTAACATACCCGCCGAGGTGAAAATGTGCCTCATCCGAGAAGATGATTTTTTGGCAAAAATCGGCGTCTTCTCCAAGCTGATTTTCAAAGTAAAACTGCACTATTTTCACGCGTTCCTCAAGCGTATACAAAACCATTTTCATTCAGCGGAAGAATAAAACTAAGTTTCTGTCAAATCAGAAGTGACATTAAGGTTACCAATGTTGAAATAACCGCTAGTTCAAAAAAAAAGTTAGATGGCGGACCCTATATTTAACAAGGCACACTGCATTTGCTCTAAGATGCCGTGGGCAATTCACAACTTTTTTCTTATTTTCAAAGTGCTAGTGGTAAAATTTTATGGCTCATGCAGTTTTCTTTCGTAATCATTTTGAAAACTTCTGTGCATCTGATGAAACCAACTCACAGGGTATAAGCCAGAAGTGGAAATAAGCCCATTTTGCGCATGAAAATGTGAATCAAGATTTCCGATTGTGTATCAAAAATCCGAACACCGTGAATTAAAAAATTGGGTAACAAAACTAAAATTGCGATTCTGTTTTTAAATTGTGGGAAATGAAATTGAAGACATTTTTAAATTCTAAGTAAAACCAAAATTATCTTATCAAAAATCATTCATTTCAAAATTCATTATAATATCTACAATTAATATGTGATATGAAAAGATAATACTAACTATTTTTATTTACTGTGAATCAAAAAGTTTGCCTATTTCCACTCCTGGTATAAACAATACACATTAAGCTACGACTACGCAAAATTCCAAATAATTACACCAAAACGGTTAAAGAAATGGGAATGTGCGAGTTTTTAACGGTACACCCTTTACATTTCTGGCATATTTTGTGCAGGTCGATGAATAAAGCATTCCTGAAAATATGCGTATTTTGCCTTACATATTGGAGTAGAATGCAATTCTGTTCTTTCAGATAAGGCCAAAAGACGGAATAACACGTTGTTTCACATTGTGCAAAATGTTCTGCTCCCTGTATGCTGCTCAATGCCATCGCCGGCCACTTCCGAATGCAAATCTACTTAGGAAGAGAATGATTGTTAGTTCGATTTATGTTGACACCAGAAACCGAAAAATACTCTGTTTTCCTCATACATCACTCAAAAAAGTTTTTTTTAAGTAGAATTCCAAATAATATTATCATGTGCTTATTTCTCTGGGTAGCCGACTACCAGGGCTGTTTAAAAATTTTATCGTTCTATTTTCCAATATATACATCGCTGAAAAATCGAGAAGCAATTCACGCATGTAAAAACAGTGTCGCTTGAGCGCACAATCCGGGTGAGCTCTATGGCCGCATTCAATGCAAACATTGTAGCACTGATTATTGAGTTATTTATCTCAGTAAACGCACCATTTGTCCAAATCATTCGATGGTTCGGAATCTTTGCTCATCTGTAGTGCTGCCGATGTCGAATGTGCTTTAGAAACGTAAAAACGTCGTCGGTAATATCGTAGGGTAACGGCACCCTATTTCATCTGAGCTCCTAATCCCATGTCATCCCTTCGTCTCATAACTTTGAACATGAATAATATCTTTTAACATACCTGAACCAAACTATGAAAAGTTTTGAATGGATTTGAATGGATGGAATTTAAATGAATGGATTTAAATCCTTTGGTGATTTCACATTCCTATTTCGGGAACCACTTTCGTCACAAGTTTTACAGTTCGTCATGTTTCTTCATATTTACTAATTGATTCGCCTCAAAACATGATCACTGTTTCACATGATTGCACCACTAATGGATGATTTCATAACTACTAATGTTCACTTTTCACTTGCTTAATCAACGAATAAAATCTTTTAAAACTGTCCGCTAAGCAGTGAAAATCTTCAAAAATATGAGACGAAAATTTGCACTTAATTCACTTGATTGCACTTTGTTTTCATCTCTTTTCGTATAACAGTGTTGCTTTCTCAAAGTTTTCTCAAAATATATTGAAAAAAAAAATGGATTTTTTCTTTTTTAAATTGCCATCTACAAGTATATTTCGGGTATCCGTGACATTATTGTAATTATATTAATGGTATTTATATTTTAATAAAACTGTTTCGGCTTCAAATATTACTAGAAAGTGCGAATATTACTAATGAAATAACCATTATGGAGAATCTAGTAGCACTGGTTTCATTCCGATGTATGCCAATATAGCGCTGTTAAGTGTATGTGTTTCATCGGCTGTGCATATCTGGTATTTTCATATTTTTAAAAGGGCCAATCCAGAATCACCTTGCAGTGAAATTTTAAATGTAAAACGGATGCAAACGAAATCGACCTAACCTAAAGTCGAACTGATTCCCTTACTGGTTCTAAAAATATCGTGTGTTGTCTCACAATTTCATTATTTCCTCTAGCACGGGATGAAATCCATTGAGATGAAATTAGGGAAAGAGTAGTGAACATTTCAGAAGTGTTTTAGCTCTTTTTGCCTTTCTCGTATAGAAAGGTTATGCAATCACTGTGAAAACCGACTTTTGAACCGAGGCCCGGAAGGCCGAGTGTCATATACCATTCGACTCAGTTCGTCCAGTACGCAAAATGTATGTGTGTATGTGTGTGTGTATGTGCGTATGTGTGTATGGAACGTTTTTTTGCACTAACTTTTCTCGGAGATGGCTGAACCGATTTTCTCAAACTTATATTCAAATGAAAGGTCTTGTAATCCCATACAAAATTCCTGAATATTGTTTGGATCCGACTTCCGGTTCCGTAGTTATGGGGTAAAATGTGCAAAAAATGAAATTTTATTTTCTAGCTTTTCTCATAGATGGCGTGACCGATTTTCATAAACTTAGGTTCAAATGAAAGGTCCTATGGTCCCATACGTAATTCCTGAATTTCATTCTTATCCGACTTCCGGATCCGGAAATATAAGGTGAAGTGTGTTAAAAATTGTATACCATCACTGAAAAGGGCGAAAAATCGTAAAAAGTGTTCTAAATCGACCTCAAATCTTCTCCAATTAATAGTTTTTATCACTAGACGGTCAAACAAACCGATTTCGGTTATTCTTTTTAGGAATCGAAGAAAATTATTTTGAAGAATACCACAGTATTATATATGATGGTATGATTGATATGAGAAAGGCATCATTACACCACTAGGTGGATTAAAACAGGTTTTTGAATATAAGTTCAATTTCCAAGAAATGTGAATCGATTTTCAATGTGTAGCAAGGCGAATTAGACAGAAATTTGAAATAATCATATTGATATTAGTGGCTAAATTAGGTTTTTCGAGGTAACGTCTAATGAAATGAAATAGGGAGCCGTTACCCTGTTTACTATCAATCTCCTAGTGGACACCAACCGGGGAACAACTTGACAACTCCCATTGTTCTCAAGCGTTACAAAAAAATTGGATCTCTGGTTCTTACAAAACGATTTATTACATTTCAAAAAGGGCATTGTTATGATTTGAATGAAAATAGCAGCGTGAGTTTCTTTTGTACTGATTGCTTCGCATAGATAAGTTTTCTTGTGAGTTGTTCCATGCAAAGTTTTAAGAAATATTCCACACTTAGTTTTGATAGTATATTAGGATTATTGCTCACTGCATTTGTGTCTAATAAGTGTACGGATACACACGCCTGGAATGTCGTTCAATTCTTAAAATTACTCGAAAATTTGACTCCTGTGATGGATATTTTTTTTAATTCCAATTTTTTTTAAATTTCATTCCATCGTTGATAATTTCTAATAGGCAATCATTTAGCGTTTTGTAATATTTTTTTCATCTTCTTTTCTGTATGGTTCAGTAGGTTCGGAAATTTCATCTGAAATTGATATATTTTTTAAATGGAACGTATGACTTCATTTTACTCTTGCAAACAGAGCTTTAATTTTTTGTCTGTATGCAGCATTTTCATTTTGTCAAAATTTACGCAGTTTGAACGACGACACGACCAGCCGTTCGTCTATCGAAACTGTATCGCAAATTTAACTACCCCTCAGTAACTGGTGATGTCAAAATGAAACCGTTGGAAAACTATTGAAACCTTCAACACAAGATGATGATTTATTGATTTTGAATAACAGTTGTATCACCTTGGTTACTGCATATTGAAGACTTGAGAAATGTAAACAAATACTAACAACCTCGAATGGATTAGTTGCAAGCTCTTCAGTTTCATCACCTGTTAGAGCCGTAGATCTATCAGTTTAATCAGATAGAGGCTTTCTTGAGGGCTGGTCGTGGCTCGAACATGCGAAAAATGTCTTTTGAACCCAGCGCAATCAGATTGCCGTATGTGGCCAAGATTTATTGTATTGGATAGTTTCAATGTATTGTATCAGGTTACGTTTTAACGACTTAGATTTATCAAGACTATCTGCTTTGTTAATAAATTTTTAAAATGTGGTGAAGTTTGAAGTCGTCTGTCCAATAATCATAATTTAGTACACATAAATTATAAAGCGAAGTAAAATCGGTATATCAAGACTATTCTACGAAATACAAAGAAAATTCGTTTACAGCGAATCAAAAGTACTTTAAGGTTTGGCTTTATTTTTTAATTCTTTCCAGAGAAGCACGTCATCGGTACAAATACAGAATTTCTATTTGTTCTTTTCTAATGACTAATGACTGAAGTAAAACGATTTCAATTGTTCGCCAAATCATAATTCATTCGCCACTTCTTTATTTGTTCCAAATCGTTCATATTATTTCCATTTTTCAGTAGAAATATTTTTTCTCTACCGCCAATAGCATTCTTCGTCGATTTATTGTCATTAAATTGTGAATTTCTTCAGAATAATTAATGAGATTTTATTAAATTTTACGCTGACGAAACAAAATTTAAATTTATAGAATTTCTTCAAATGGTTTGTTTATTTATTGTGGGACTCCTAGGTAACTAGTTCGTAGCGTCTTAAACAGTATTGATCAAGAACATTATTTTTATCATTATCAAGGGTTCGCAATATTTCTGGTAACTAACAACCATATTAATGTTCAACACAAACATATTTTATTGTTATTCCTAGGCGTTTGATATGTTAGTATCTTAAACATATACTGTTCCATTAAATCTTATAATAGTTTGTTCAACCAGAGCCTTATAGTTACAGTCACTCATGAAAATAGTCATAATAAACCTTCATATCTATTCATTATATAGATAGTAAATGGGTGTGCTCAAATATGTCAGCTTATTTGTATGATGCAGACTTTTTTAATAGTACATACGTTTAAACTGAGAAACAACTACTGTGCAAGTCAAATTGTCTGGTAATTCTGGCTCACGTACTTCTTGATTCAAGATGGCGTTGGATCAAGAAAATGAAAATATTTTTCTGGATAAATTTATTGAAACTTTTAAAACGGCGGAGCTTCTCAAAACGTCCGAGGTTTGAGGTGCGGTCAACGAAAGTTTTCTCAATAATTTGTAGTATAACTTGCTCAAGATGATGTATTTGATGTTTATTTGTGGTCAATTTCAGCAAGCATATACACCTTAGATGACTCAACATTTATAGAATGAGAAGAAGCTGAAGCGTTACTACCCAGTCAATGGTGTATAACTCAGATAAACTTATTTTCCTTTTCAGAATTTCATTCCTGCAACAATTTCATTAGCAGAGGAATGAACGACTCATCTCAATCAGTCTTGATTGAAATTGTTTTTAAAATAACGGATTATTAAATTGTACATAATGTGTTTGGAAATAACCCTAAGTATAATCATATCAAACTTGAAAAGACTGGCTCATTTTACAATAAATATATTCTTTTCGAACATAATATGGTTAAATTTATCATCTGGAAAAACTGTCATATATCAAGGTTTATATATGGTTAAAATAAACATTTCATATTCCATTCAAAGACAACATGGATTGTTGCTTTAAGATTCATTTTCAGATTGAATGTAATGTAAATTATTTTCGAAAAAACTATATATATATGCTTATCTCTAGAACAACCTAACAATATGCTTGAATAAACTGATTCACTATTGAAGTAAACTGTTTTTCTTCTCCGTGTACCATGTACCATGGTTATTTACTATAAGGCGTATTTTAGGCAGCTTTGAACTGGATGGCTTTAGGGTTGTAATTGTTTCCATTATTTCCTCTAACACGGATTGTAGAGAATTCTATGGAAATTATTTACTGAACAGAAGCTTAGTCTTGAAATATTTGCATCGTCAAAAATTAAAAATGCCAAAGTAAATTTCAAAGTGTTACCCAAGATCGTATTTTAATTCCAAACAATTCATTTAATTAGTATACCCTTTTCATACGCGCCCATCAATAACTGTTTGTCCCTACGATTCCACAAAACACGAAACGAATGCGTGATTGCTTATAGTGATACGAAGTTACATGTTCAATGGACGTTCCATTTTACAAGTAAATAAGAGTTACAGACGCGATTTCCACAATTTCAAAGTGGTTACATGAAACTGAGCTAATGTGTCAAGTTGTTCCCCGGTTGGTGGACACCAAACCTCTTTTTAGTATTCAGAAGAAAAAATACATATGAAATCATTAAAATTGTATCGAATTTTGCAAATTTCGTTGCATTGGGTGGAAACATTACTTACATAAAATATAAATATTTCCATTATTGAATTTCTTTAGCTTGTCTGATAGGTATTACGAAACCAATCTAAATATTAGAACATATTTTGTTTACTTGGTCAATTGTTCAATTTTATTGGATTAAACATCAAATCACAAAACAATCAATAGCGTTCTATCTAACTGACAGACCTTTCATTTGAAACTAGTTTGATCAATATCGGTCATCCTTCTCTAATATCTGGACCTCTTCGTTCTGTACATACACATACAGACACAGACGATGAGGTGAAATTAGTTTAATTTTTCAATCAAACTCATACATTAAATGTGAGTTGAGTTTCGTACTCTAGTGCTGCTTGATGGGAGCTCCAATCTCAGCGTGATCGTAATTCAAATCCTTATTACATAATTTTCGATTATCGGCTCGCTGCACACTTTTAGACCGTATGACGGGAATGCAAACTAAAGAACAAAAATAATAAATCTCACCGCCAAAAGAGCACATTCTCACGGAAGAAGCTTTGTGATGGATAATCCTACCGAAGGTATACAACAAAAAAAAAACATGTTCCTCGTGTGGACCTCCCGACTACATGCATTATAGGTAGCATGCCCATCACCGCATGGCTGCTATGCTCTAGCTGGACGTTCAATTTAGGGATCAAGAAACGTTCGTAGATCCACAGTCAAAGGCGCATCCCACGTACTTCTAACGCAAACCGAGATAGATTAAATGAATGTAATAACTTATCTCGGCAGGGAAGTTATGTTATTATCCGAATGTAGAGCGGATATTGTTTCATTTTGCTATCCCTCTGGCGCAGAAAGAAAATTTGGCTCTAAGCATGGGCATCGGAGATCTTGGTCTGGGCTGTTGATCCGTAAATCCGCAAGCGCACACTTGAAAAGACTAATGAAGATATACTTTCAGCCGACATACACCCTCCCTACATTCAGCAGGCTACCGGTCTGCGCAACTGATCTTCGTTCGGCACGGATCTACATTCAATACAGCCTTACGAGGAAGGATGGTTGAAAAGCACAAAAAATAATCTTAACTGCTTTGAAATAAATATTTGCGGTATTAGTGATGTTTGTTTGGATGTTTTCTGTCCCTCGGTAACGCTTTCAAGCGAAATGCTCGTAACGATCGTCTAAATATTTTCAAGACTTTGCCACTGTCTCCTAGTTTATGTCTTTGTCGTGCCACTTCAGAACACCATTGTGCGATCAAAGAATAAGACTTACGGCAAAAGGGTTCTTCAGGTCGACCGGCAAACACCGTAGATCCGTGAGCAGGAAAGATTTTCCTTCCTTCTGTTTACCTCTATTTTGGTTTACTTTCACCGGCTTTGTCAAGTTCAATGGCACTTTGATTGTAAACAATTTTGCAACAACTTAAGAATGAAGGAAGAACGGAATTAGAGTGATCAGTACAGACTAATAACTTTTAATACTCACAATATTCGAGAGGGCTCCGTCACAATCGCCGTCCATAATAGACAGGCTTTATACTTCATACCGTATTTATTATTTGATTTAAATCACCCTCTTTTCCGGATTCATCTACATATAAATTAATTTCCTTCGACCAATAAAAATGATCCCTTCAATGAAATCACTTTTGCACAAAACAAAAATGGCTGCACCGTGCTCGGTTTCCCACAGTTTCTCTACCCCTCTGGGACTTGCAGTTTACATACAGCGCAGACATAATTAAATGAGTACATGTTATTTGAGATGAATTAATTATATTTTAATGCAATACCAATCCACAGTTCGCGAGGGTTAGGAAGGCTGCATCCGACAGCTGAAGGGAAGATCTGAAAAAATCAAAAGTCTGTGTCGAGTTGCAGACATAAGTGCGTTAGCATGGATAAAAATAGATTACAAAACCACCACGGATAACGCAGCATTCATGAAGTTGGGGGAATGGTCCAGTTAAATTTGCTCATGGATTATTATTGAATACATTTGATTATACCTAGCTATTCACGTTCAATTTCCTTAGAGGATATAGCATAAGTGCTTTTTATATAGTCTAAAACTTATTAGTTGTTGTTTACAATAGAGAATTTCAATAATTTAAAAAAATATATATTTGAAGCTATCATGTAGAACAGTTTCGATTACTCAATGGTATTATATATGGTAATATCTGAAATTTATTTAAAATTTTACTTTCCCACAGAATTGAATTCGTGAATAAAATCACATACTTTGTTGAGTGCATTTTCTTGAATTTATTTTCGAGATCTCGTTTATCGATTTAATATATTGGCACGTAAAGGAAACATTAGAGAAAAGAGATGCCTCTTTGTTTGTTTTTTTGTTATTTAATGATTGTTCTATATTTTCATACATAAAGATCATTTATTATTGTGTTCCAGCTCAAAAACAAACTTAATCATTAAGTAAAGAAATGATAAATTTCCATGCACACGGTCAAAGAGATTGTTCATGAATTAATTCTTACTTCATTGTTTTTTTCCCCAAAGTTAATAGATTAATCGTAAACTGAAGAAAAATAAGGAAAAATAATTTTTTTTTCATAAATACGTTTATTTCTTAAGGCAGTTTACATAAGTTTTTCTTCGCCGTAGCATCACTTTTACATAATATTCTTATCCTAATTTAATTCTAACATAGTCACAACGTTTTGCATTTATTAAAACATATTCTCTTATTACTTAAATATCATCTTAGGTAACTCGTCATTAATTATGAAATCTACTCGGAAATATTATTTGAACCAAACGATTAACTTCTATAAATTATAAAATAAGCTGTTATTTTCAGACATTTTGTTAATAATTTCATAAACTGTTTCGAGTTTGTTTGTATCATTACATTATTTTTATTCTAATTTAGCTATTGGTTGAACTCATGGACGCAGCTGGGATCAGAACTAAGTCTTGAAAGGGGCCTTTATTAAATTGAAACTCCAGTTTTCTTTATGAAATGATAAATAAGTTTCATGTATGAAAGGTCACGACAAGCAAGAATGTCTCGAACTGGGATATTGGATAGTCTACCTTGGGTACGCAAAGAATTTATTAGTTGAGATCTGACATCACGATACTCCACGCATGTCCAAACGACATGATCAATATCTCGATAACCTTCGCCACAAGCACAATGATTAGTCTCGGAGAGCCCAATTCGAAGGAGATGTGCATCTAACGTGTAGTGATTGGACATGAGTCTAGACATCACACGAATGAAATCTCTACTCACATCCAGTCCCCTGAACCATGCCTTTGTCGATATTTTCGGAATAATTGAGTGCATCCACCGACCCAGATCATCTTTATCCCAAGAAGCTTGCCAGCTGGCAAGTGTTCTTTGGCGAGACGAGCTATAGAATTCGTTGAAAGCAATTGGTCTCTCATAAATTTCACCCTCAATAGCACCACGTTTGGCTAAAATATCGGCTCTTTCATTGCCAGGAATGGAGCAATGAGCCGGGACCCAGTCTATAGTGATTAGATAATTATTGTTCAATATGTCGTTCAGGCACTGTTTTATTTTGCCCAGGAAAAACGGTTCAGTCTTGCCAGTCATGTTTGAGCGAATGGCTTCAATTGCACTCAGACTATCTGTGAAGAGGAAATAATGGTTTGGAATTAATGTGACGATTACACTCAAACTATATTGAACTGCTGCTAGCTCTGCTATATAAACAGATGCAGGTTCTTGAAGCCTAAATGAGGCCGAAACATTATTGTTGAACATACCAAACCCTGTCGCTTCTTCAATTCGCGATCCGTCCGTGTAAAACATTTTCTCAGAGTCAATATGCCTGAACTTACTTGAAAATATTTTTGGGATTTCCGTCGAACGTAGATGATCCGGGATTCCACGCACTTCGCGCTGCATGGATGTATCGAAAAATAAAGTTGAGTCAGGGACATTTAGGAGGCTGACACGGATAGGAATATATCTTGAAGGGTTGATTTCCTGTGACATATGGTTAAAATATACTGTCATGAATTTTGTTTGAGATCGAAGCTCGACTAGTCGTTCGAAATTATTAATTACCATGGGATTCAGCACCTCACATCTTATTAGCAGGCGTGATGAAAGCTCCCAAAATCGATCTTTTAATGGAAGAACTCCCGCCAGAACTTCAAGACTCATTGTATGTGTCGAATGCATGCACCCTAAAGCAATTCGCAAACAACGATACTGAATTCGCTCCAGTTTGATAATATGAGAGTTTGCAGCGGAACGAAAGCAAACGCATCCATATTCCATCACTGAAAGTATCGTTGTCTGATACAATTTTATTAGATCTTCCGGATGAGCACCCCACCAAGATCCTGTTATTGTTCGAAGAAAATTTACTCTTTGTTGGCATTTTGTTATCAGAAACCTAATGTGTCCTCCCCACGTGCATTTGGAATCGAACCACACCCCGAGGTATTTAAAAGTTAAAACCTGTTGGATCATTCTTCCCATCATATGGAGCTGAAGCTGCGCGGGATCATGCTTTCTTGAAAAGACGACTAACTCTGTTTTCTCCGCAGAGAATTCGATACCAAGATGAACAGCCCAATCGGACAAGTTATCTAAGGTATCTTGCAATGGTTTATGCAGATCAATAGCTTTGGGTCCAGTAACTGAAACCACGCCATCATCTGCCAATTGTCTTAGTGTACATGGGGTTACTAGAAAGCTGTCAATGTCATTTACGTAAAAATTATAGAGGAGCGGACTGAGGCATGAGCCTTGCGGGAGACCCATGTAACTATTTCTGAGTGTTGCCAAATCGCCATGTGAAAAATGCATGTGTTTCTCTGACAAAAGGTTGTGCAAATAATTATTTATAACCGCTGGGAGTCCATTTTGGTGAAGCTTGTCTGAAAGAACATCAATGGAAACTGAATCAAATGCTCCTTTAATGTCTAAAAATACAGATGCCATTTGTTGCTTTTGAGCGAAGGCAATTTGGATGTCAGACGAAAGTAATGCAAGGCAATCATTCGTCCCTTTATTTCTACGGAAGCCAAACTGAGTATCTGACAACAAACCGTTCGTCTCGACCCAAGTGTCGAGACGTCGTAGAATAATTTTTTCGAACAATTTTCTGATGCAGGACAACATCGCAATGGGTCTATATGAGTTGTGATTGGAAGCTGGTTTCCCCGGTTTTTGAATGGCGATAACTTTCACTTGTCTCCAGTCAGGTGGAACAATATTTTGCTCAAGAAACTTGTTGAACAATTCCAACAAACGTCTTTTTGCGAGGTTGGGCAGATTCTTCACCAAGTTGAATTTAATTCTGTCCAACCCTGGAGCGTTATTGTTACAAGACAAGAGTGCTATAGAAAATTCCATCATTGAAAATGGGTTATTAATAAAACCATTATTTGGAGGAGATTCCCGTATAATGCTCTGCGTAGGAACAGAATCTGGGCAAACTTTCCTAGCAAAGTCAAATATCCATCGGTTCGAGTATTCATCACTCTCATTGCCCACGGTACGATTCCTCATTCGTCTGGCCGTGTTCCAAAGAGTGCTCATTGAGGTATCTCTTGACAAACCTTCGACAAAATGTCTCCAATAGCTACATTTTTTGGCTCGAAGTATGCTCTTGTACTTGGTTTCTAAAACCATAAGTTTTTCAAAATTCTGAGGAGTTCCTCCTCCCCGTTTTAGAAACGTCTTGCAAGCATTTTGTTTTGCGAGTTTAGCCTCTGAGCACTCTTTGTCCCACCAGGGGTTGGGAGGCCTTCTGTTAGTCGTTGGCCCAGGAAAGCGTTTAGTTTGGGATTGTTCTGCTGCCTCCAGAATCGAACAAATGAGGAAGTCATATTCTTCAAGTGGGGGGAGCTCTTCCATTGAATTCAAAATACTAGAGATACTACTTTGGTATTTAATCCAGTCGATATTTTTTGTCAAATCATATGGAATACTAGCGGAAGTAGCAATGCAATTGCTACTGCTAATTGAGATGATGATTGGTAAATGATCGCTACCGTGTAAATCAGGCAGTATTTTCCAGGTGCAATCTAGTCGAATTGATGTTGAGCAAAGAGATAGATCTAATGCACTTGGGCGTGCCGGAGGTCTTGGGATCCGTGTCATGCTACCCATATTTAATACCGTCATGCTAAAATTGTCACAAATGTTTTGTATTAAAGATGATCTGCTATCATTGTAAACGGAACCCCACATAATACCGTGCGAATTTAAATCCCCCAGAATCAATCGTGGTGCAGGAAGGGCTTCAACCATTTCATTAAGCTGTTGCTGTCCAACTTGTGCTTTTGGAGGAATATAAACCGAAGCTATGCAAATATCTTTGCCTTTAATGTTTATTTGGCAAGCAACAACTTCTATACTAGAAGTTGAAGGGATGTTTAATCTATAAAAGGAATAGCATTTCTTAATTCCCAAAAGCACTCCACCATACGGAGAGTCTCTATCGAGACGTATAATGTTAAAATCATTAAAATTTAAAGCTATGTTTGAAGTAAGCCATGTTTCGCATAAAGCAAATAAATCACATTTTTGACTATGCAATAATATTTTAAATGAATCAAGTTTTGGCATGATGCTTCGACAATTCCACTGCAGGACAGTGATTGTATCATTTGCGACGGGTGATAAATTATCCATCAAAAGATACAAAACCTGAGACAATTGGCCATTGAGCTGATAACTGCTTCAAAAAGGTTCTAGCTATTGGAAGGAATGCCATTATGAGGGTCTTTAAGGGTTCAGATATATTGAATGCTGAGAAAATCCATTCAACAATTTCCGAAAACTTCAGTAATCCTGTTGGTGGCTGTGAAATGGAGCCCACTGGATTATTATCTTTTTCTGTACTAGATCCTGGATTGGTTTGTGAATTTGACAAACCAGGAGGCACAGTCTTTGGTTTTGACTTTTTTTGTTTAACACGGGGATCTTTTTTTGAAGATGAAACTTTAGGTGTCTTTTTTGGTAATTTGGGAGAAGACTTCTTTCTCTTAACTGACCCTTGGGTAGTGATAAACTAATTACCTTCACTATTTTCGTCAGAGTCAGAGTCCTCTGGTTCCTCTAGATTTGAAAACCCGTTTTCGGTTTCCAAAGGGGGGACATCAATGACCGTTTTAAGCATTTCTGCATATGTGCGCTTAGACCGTGCTTTTAAAGAAAGCTTAATTTTGTCTTTGTGCACTTTAAATGCAGTGCATACTGAAATATCATCATGAGGACTATTCCCACAATAAATACATTTTTCAATTTCCTTGTTGCAATCATTATCTTTATGAGGCCCTTCACACTTAATACATTTTGGTTTATTACTACAGTAAGTAGCTGTGTGGCCGAATTTTTTGCAGTTCGTACAATTCATTACATTTGGAACAAAAAGCCGAACAGGGAGGCGAATATTATCGACATAGACATGGGACGGCAACGCAGACCCGGCAAATGTCACTCGAAACGAGTCTGATGGGCGATAAACTTTTTTTTCCTCTTCATGAACTACTGAGTACAGTTGTTTGCACTCCAGTATTTTCACACCCTCAAGCATAGAGTTCTTGAAACGACCAACACCATGCTTGAGTAAATCATCTACCGAAAGACTCGCTTCGGTAACAACACCGTCAATTTCGACATCTTTGGAGGGTATGTAAACTTTATACTCTTTATTGAAATGTTCCGAAGAGACAATATCATTCGCGTGTTTCAAATTATTTACCACAACACGAATTTTATCGTTATTTACTTTTATGATCTCTTTGATTGAAGAGTATCGTGATGTCAAACCTTTATTAATTTGAAAAATGTTTAATGGCTTTGATATACGTCTAAAAAAGACTATCCAAGGCCCAGAAGAGCTCTCCTGATATTTTTTCGTTCGTGGGGGTATCGGATTCATGCTGGGATTTACGTCCATGGATTCATCCATTACATTAAAATTTTTAACTAAACTTTAAAATAAAATTTGAAACCAACACTACACAGTACTCAATCAAAAGGAAAAGAAAAAACTTCTACCTTGAAATTGTTGTCTATCTCCGTTGCACTGCCGTGTAGATCCTCGTTGCTCTAGATGTTCTTGTTGGATGTATCTGGACGTTGATACAATGCTGAAGCTCACTGTAGCGATAGAATATGATGTGATGCTACTGCTACCTGACATCCAGCACCACTCGAATTCCGATTTGCTTTCGTCTTCGCCAGCTGTAACCAGCGCAGGTCACCGGTGTATACCTGCGTGTTGTATGGCAGTGGAAAGACCGAGTTGTCTTGTCTCCTTCTTCCTTGTGCTCCGCACCGATATGCTTCTGCACCGAAGTGCCTTCGCACCGGTGTGCTTTTGCACTCTCCTGCTTCTGTGTGCCTTTGCACTCTTCTTCTTCAATGTGCCTTTGCACTCTCCTGCTCAGCACTTGTGGCTGTATATTGTGGCCTGGGTAGAGCTTGGGAAACGCCCTTTGTTGTTCCCTTCATCAGCTTGGCCCAGCACTAGGGCTCTCTTATGCAGCACGATTTCACGTTTTAACGGCTGCTGCCAACAGGTCTCTACCTGTAGTTCAACCGTTGTCCTATTTAACGCGTGTAAACCAACCAGCGTTATTAAACTGTACGCTTCTATACACAACCTTCTCGGTTGAACGGCTATTACTGAATGAAATAATTTTATTTATTATACATTATTCTTTCACTGTAGTAACAGTATCTCATTGAAGTGCTCATAATAGGCGTCTCACCCTGTATTTTTGCGGGATCTGTACCGATTCTAGGGGATAGACGTCATTAATTTTTACCCGAACTGCCAATTCTCACGAACATAGCATGGATTCGTAAGAACTAACACAAAACTATTTCAAATAACAACGCCTTAAATTTGATGAAAAATTAAATAACTAAAAACACATGCCTTTTTACCTTTCTTTATAAATATAAAAAATAGGTATAGAATTCGATCAAACTTTTCCGAATTTTCCGAGGCCCAGAGGGCCGAATGTTATATACCAATCGATTCAGCTCGACGAACTGAGCAAATGTCCGTGTGTGTATGTGTGTGTGTCTGTATGTGTGTTGTCAACTAAGAGGTCGAGATCTCAGAGATGGCTGGACCTATTTTGATCAAACTCGTCGCATGTGAAAGGTCTCCCCGTCACCCTGAACGCTATTGAATGGTTTTGAGATCGGATGTTTACTTTTTGAGTTATATGAAGTTTTATGTCAACTGACCTTGAAAACAGAATGTATTTTCACCCTTAGATTCCGCACTGTAATACCTATCCAACAAGCCATAGATTGTTAAAATCCGTCCATTTTTAACGAAGATATCGAAATTTTTGAGTAAGCGACTTTTCCCCCTGTTCCAGCAGTAGAAGTTTTGAGCGCTGTCTAGCAAAGAAATGCTTGGGAGCAACATAAAACACGATTTTTTATACTGTTAACACACGGATCAATAAGTCCCGAGACTAAAGCAGAGATGGCGTAAACCAGTAACCACGCCTTTTAGAGTACTAACCTTTGCTTGAAACGGATCAAAATTTTAAGTCGATCCGACCAGAAACAGCTGAGTTATCGAGGTTGGAGTAAAGTCGTTTTGTAGTTTGTTTAAAAAATGGAAAAAAACGAGTTTCGTGTTTTGATAAAACATGGTTTTTTAATGGGTAAAAACACCGTGTAAGCGAAACAATGGAATGAAAAATGTTATCCGGACTCTTGTCCATCAAAAGCAACGATTTGTGGGTGGTTCGCCGAGTTTAAACGTGATTCTACCGACACAAATGACGTGGAACGCTCGGGTAGACCTGTGGAAGCCGTTACACCGAAAAATGTGAGTGAAGTGACAAAAATTATAATGAAAGATCGTAAAGTGAAGCTCCGTGAGATTGCTGAGATGACACAGATATCATATGGAAGTGTATTTACTATCCTTCATGAAAAATTGAGCATGAAAAAGGTTTTTTCTAAGTGAGTGCCGCGATTGTTTTCGATGGAACAAAAACAGCCTGCCACCAGTCGATGAAAACAATGGCGAAATTGAACGAATTGGGCTTTGATCTGCTTCCCCACCCCCCATACTCGCCAGATTTAGCCCCCAGTGACTACTGGCTCTTTGCTGATCTTAAAAGAATGCTCCAAGGAAAAAGATTTGGCTCAAATGAGGAGGTCATCGCTGAAACTGAAGCTTATTTTGAAGCGAAAGATAATTTTTTTATAAACATGGTATTGAAAAATTGGAAAAACGTTGGAACCATTGTATCACCCTAAAAGGTGATTATGTTGATGAATAAAAAAAAATTTTGCAAAAAAAATGTTGCTTCCATTGTTAGTCTCGGGACTTATTGATCCATGTGTTACATACATTTGTTTCTAAGTACCCAAAAGACTGTGTACAGCATGATATTTTGCCTCGGACCGATTTCAGCACGGTTCGTTTTTGGCAACATAATTGTTCGAATATGACATAAATAAACTAGATGATGGCAGCATTTTCGAGTTGATAACAATTCCATAATTATATTGATTTAAACTACTTACTGCAATAAATGCTGGAAGCACATAACACTCATATACCATTCGAATCAGTTCGTCGAGATCAGCAAATGCGTGTGTGACAAATAATTTTACTCAATTTTCTCGGAGATGACTCAACCGTTTTCTACAAACTCAGATTCATATGAAAAGTCATATGCTCCCAAACAAGGTTCCTGAATTACGTTTGGTTCCGACCTCTGGTACAGGGTGATTAGTATAAAAATGTCTATTTCACATAAATTAATCAGGTTTATCGGGTTTGCAGATTTGGATAGTCGATAACCAAATAAACTTATTTCAGTTTTCGTTTCGGAAGGCACCCAAAAATTTAATTCGCACTACGATTCCTGAAAGATGTCTACATTGATTTTCAAACATTTTGAAACAAATGTAAACTAAACAGCTACTCAGGTGAATTTGCCTAATTTTGGCTACAACGAATTTCGAATTCCGGTTCCAGTATCGAATCGTTTCTCAAAGCTCAATCGATTTCTCAAAAAAGCCAAATCGAATTCAAATTAAAATAAATCCAATATTATCCAATTCTGACTTCCGATTCTGGAATTGTAGGAGGATGAATTTTGAAAATTCAAAGCGATATAGAAGATGACAATCCCGATGAGCTTTAATGTTGGACTCAAAAATATTGCAATTTATTCGTCATATGGTCATACGAATCGGTTTGGATAATGCTGATTCCTGAATACCGGCTCTGGAAGTACCTTAAATTACCGTAAACTCTAAAGTGGAAATTACTTCGACATATAATGGAATGTTTAATCGATTGTTACACTTTTAGATTCAAATTCGATCCGATTTGCAGTTTCGACATTAAAATCGTAAATTACCACTTAAAACGACTGACATTAGAATAATGTCATGAAAACTGATATACCGATGAATATTCATGCAAAAAACACATGCGGATTGATAAAAAAGGGTATCATATCACTGCTAGGAGGATTAGGCACGTTTTTCTCCAATGTTCAAATTTAAATATTAAGAACAAAATTTATTTTTTAGCGCCAAATAATTTTTTAATGTGTTATAAGATCCTTCAACTTTTAACAACACTAAGTCAGGTTGTGATTAAGTGAATAGTTTTACATAAATATAGATTTTTCAAAAGTGCGGCATCTCACCTGGCTTTACCCTTTGAAGAATGTATACACTGTACAAAATGTTATAATATGTAAACTTAATTTAAAATGTTATATTTTTATTTTATTTCTAAACTGAAAAATCTCAAAAAGGTAAAACCGTTTCACAACAATTTCCAAAAACAGGATTTCGAGAGTATAGAAAGAAATTTGTATGAGCAATATAAATTTTGCGTACTTGTACTTGGGTCGAAAACTATTGAAAATATGTTCGGTAATGTTTAAAAATCTACCCATTTTTGAAAAATTGTAATTCATTTTGGTCATTATTTCTCCATCTTGACATAGAGTTCAATGATTAGTTACAATATATAAAACCTTTTTTAATCCACCTAGTTGGTTCGTTTAGTAAGTAACTAATATACTTACAAATTAAATCAATTTTGAGCCAAATCTAGACGAATTTTATCCTGTTTTGCATCGTAGCTCCTAATGACGGTGTGCAATTTTAAACACACTTTACTCTATGAAATCATGATGAAATTCAATAGCAATCTATGGGACTAAAAGATTTATTATTTTATGAGTGACATTATTTGACACACACATACAAACACAGAGACATTACTCAGCTCGATGAACTGTGTCGAATGATATAGAACACTTAGCCCTCCGAGACGATTTTCACTAGTCAAATTTCAAGTGATTGCATAAACTTTCTATATGAGAAAGGCAATAAGTGTAAATATAGATAAGCATCGTTATCATGATTTTGTGATAATACTAATAGGTAGGTACAAATTGAATAAAAGATTTACAAATTTATATATTTTTCTCCTGAAAAATATAGATTTAAATGTGGCAACCCTGCACGCTATATGAAATTGAATAAAACACACTGCGCACGTAGCAAAGCCACACGTACCGACGCGTACCAGTTTTGCATCGTCATTTTGAATGACAATTTAAATGAGTGTCAACTCATCGCCCTGTAATTTCGGAACCGGAAGTCGGATTTGAATGAAATAGCACAGTCCCAAAGTAGTTTTAAGTATTCACTAAATAACAAGATCTGCCAACTAGATGAATTTACCAGTAAGTTTTATAAAAATATGCATCTCTTTTCGCCATCGCTTGTGAAAAAATACACATGAAATTGAAAATTTTCACTAATTGCACTGTAGTAACGGAACCGGAAGCTGGATCAACTTTCCGGGGACTTTTTGAAAAATTTTAAGACCTTTAATTTGTTTCTTAGTTTGTGAAAATCGGTTAAGAAATTTCCGAGAAACATGAGTTCGCATTTTTTCATGAATTTGCACATATTTCCATGTAATTCTCGAAGCGGAAGTCGGATATAAATGAGATTCAGGAACTATATATGGCCTTTTAAGACCTATCATTTGAATATAAGTTTGTGAAAATTGGTTAAGCTACCTCTGAGAAACGTATATGAATATTTTTTTCCTTTTTTTGGAGCATATCACCCTGTAACTCTGGAACCGGAAGTCTGATTGGGATAAATCTTGATAGCTGTCTATGGGACCATAAGATCTTTCATTTGAATCTGAGTTTGTGAAAATCGGTTCAGCCTTCTCTGAGAAAATTAAGTGACATTATTTTCACATACACACATACATGCATACATACATACATACATACATACACACACAGACATTTTGTGATCTCGACAAACTGAGTCGAATGGTAAATGACACTCGGTCTCGTTTGTAAAATCGGTTTTCACAGCGATCGCATAGCGTTTCTGTATGAGAAAGGCAAAAACTGAGAAAATTCATTTTTTCTTTCGAGAAAAACATTTTTTGTGTTTCGTTTTCAAAATAGGGAGAATTTCAATTGGCATCAAATTTTTTTTCGATTTCGGAAATTTCATGTTCAGCATGAACTTAAAACGATAAGAAATTGTTCAAAAGAGAAGCAATGCTTTACAGATGAATAGAAGTTCAATTGTTTTATGGAAGAAAACGACCAAAATGGAACTCATTTTGAAAGTTCATATAATTATTCTTTCTCAGGTGAAAGTAGTTTTGTTCTGACGAAAAAACATGACTTCGTGATGAAAGGGGACTTGCTACCATCAGAACAGGAACAGCATATTGAAAGAAATAGCGAAGGACAAGTTTTATGGTTGTTCTTTTTCATATCGAGTGAAATTCAAAGAAAGCAGAATCTTATAAAAACCTTGTAACTCTGCCACTGGTGGTGTATTAATTTGTTAAATTTTGTTCTGAACACACGTGAAATGAATAAGTGCTTATCATTAGGATGTGTTGTGATAGCCATTGTTGGTGGGGTTGCAGCAGACTTCGGATTGTCGGTAAGGGTTCCACTATTTTCGCTGAAAGTTAGAAACTCAATCGGATTGGGAGTGACACCAGTGATTTTGGCTAACTCTACCATAACAACTAACGCATCCATGGAAGAAAGCGGGACACTTACGACGATTAGACAAATTGTCACCAATGTAACCGATCCGTTAGGTGCACTTTTGGCTGCTATTCAAAATGCTGTAGACAACAAAAATTCAAATCCAGCTACCCTATACGAACAACTATCTTTTCTCGATGGAAACACGTCGATAGCTTTATCAAAAGCATCAACAGTTTCAGCCACATTATCAACAAAAGTGAAATCTGCCGAGTTCAATAGTATTACTGAAAGTTTGAATACGTTATCAGTACTGACAACAAATTTGTTGAACCCATTAATAAAACTGTCAGAAACATTTGCAACGGTAGCAGTTGCCAGCCCACCGTATACATCGTCTAATATAGCAACCATTATTACTCCCACGCTAGTGGAATCCTTAACCGATCCTCTCAAGAAAATTGCGGACACACTATCAAAAATTGCTCAAGTGATAGCTTCCATCGGAATAAACAGACAAATGGCAGTGAATTTCGTGCAATCCTCTGATATAATCGCAAGTAACGACAACAGAACATTAATCGCACTTTTGGAAGTTTTGAGAAGATCGTCCGAAACATTCGAAAATTTTGTAGCAAGTCAGGCCAGTTCTACCATAGATGCTATAAAACTATCATTTTCAAATATTTTGACCAAATCATCTAACTACAGGGTGATTTTTTAAGAGCTTGAGAACTTTTTTAAACAATAAAACGCATAAAATTTGAAAAATCTCATCGGTTCTTTATTTTAAACGTTAGATTGGTACATGACATTTACTTTTTGAAGATAATTTCATTTAAATGTTGACCGCGGCTGCGTCTTAGGTGGTCCATTCGGAAAGTCCGCTTTTTTATCGACAAATTTTGTTCAGCGATGAGGCTCATTTCTGGTTGAATGGCTACGTAAATAAGCAAAATTGCCGCATTTGGAGTGAAGAGCAACCAGAAGCCGTTCAAGAACTGCCCATGCATCCCGAAAAATGCACTGTTTGGTGTGGTTTGTACGCTGGTGGAATCATTGGACCGTATTTTTTCAAAGATGCTGTTGGACGCAACGTTACAGTGAATGGCGATCGCTATCGTTCGATGCTAACAAACTTTTTGTTGCCAAAAATGGAAGAACTGAACTTGGTTGACATGTGGTTTCAACAAGATGGCGCTACATGCCACACAGCTCGCGATTCTATGGCCATTTTGAGGGAAAACTTCGGAGAACAATTCATCTCAAGAAATGGACCGGTAAGTTGGCCACCAAGATCATGCGATTTGACGCCTTTAGACTATTTTTTGTGGGGCTACGTCAAGTCTAAAGTCTACAGAAATAAGACAGTAACTATTCCAGCTTTGGAAGACAACATTTCCGAAGAAATTCGGGCTATTCCGGCCGAAATGCTCGAAAAAGTTGCCCAAAATTGGACTTTCCGAATGGACCACCTAAGACGCAGCCGCGGTCAACATTTAAATGAAATTATCTTCAAAAAGTAAATGTCATGTACCAATCTAACGTTTAAAATAAAGAACCGATGAGATTTTGCAAATTTTATGCGTTTTATTGTTTAAAAAAGTTCTCAAGCTCTTAAAAAATCACCCTTTACAACAAAGGAGATATGTCAAATTTAACCCGATTTCTGAACGATGCTGATGATCTTAGCATGGCAACATTTTTATCTGTTAAGATGGCAACAGCCGATTTCAATAGTAAACTTTCGGAAACCTACAATCAACAGTTAAACATTACAGTAACTTCATTGCATGATGCGATCATCCAAGTGGCTAATAATGCATCCACTAGTAGCAGCTCATCTGCCAATACGTGTCTTGTAGCATACGCACCGCAAATATCATCTGGTGCAGCATCTGTAGCACGTTTTGCCCCATGTTTACAGTTGGGTGTAGGAAGTTTCGCCCCGATTAAACAGTTTACCGGAGAACAATACAAAGCCGCTCAGTTTACTGCTAGTGCGCCTTCATTGGAACTGAATCAGTGCACAGTTACTGATGGTAACTGCTCCATTTTTGTAAGTATGATTTACTAAAACCTGATTTCGTAAGTGTCGCTATTTTACTATTACTTTCATAACAGATTTTTTCGGAATTCGAAGATGTTTCTTCTCGATTGAAAAGCAGATTACAACTAGCGACCACTGGAATTACCGTAGGAGTTTACGACATTCAATCCCGTATTATGAGTTGTCTAGCGGCGGTTACCCGAGATGTGCTAGACGCAGCACTGACAGTGCGGAATAAGTTTGATAGCTGTTTGAGTACAGGAAGAATTACCTAGAGTCAATCGAGGGGAAACTCTAGCTGAAATTTGGACAGTTGATTAAATATAAAGAAACTA
The DNA here is from genome assembly GCF_030247185.1 of Malaya genurostris. NCBI lineage: Eukaryota > Metazoa > Arthropoda > Insecta > Diptera > Culicidae > Malaya > Malaya genurostris. The sequence goes on along the minus strand of NC_080570.1, from coordinate 61,940,090 downwards.
TGGTGTTTCCAGACAGATCGTTTTAATTATAAACCGATATTATAGCTTTTTATTAAAATTATTATTTTCATATGAACGGCTGAAAGCAAAAATCTGATAAGTGCAACTTAGTTTGGAAAACCCGTTTAACTATTTTTGAATGCAAAAACCGGATAAAAACATTGAGAGCAAAAACCGGACATGGATTTTGGAATGCAAAAATCGTTTAAAAACATCTTTTCTGCAAGAATCTGACAAAATGAATTTGAATGCAAAAACCGGACATAAATTTAACCGATTCTTCCAAAACAAATGTATTTATCCGGTTTTTGCATGCAAAGTTTTTACAAACTGCCGCTGTGGGAACGCAGCTTAGATCAAGTTGCCCTTAACAAACAAGCAAACCATGCTTCGCCCACAGCGACAGTCGAACTTGTTGAAAAAGTTTCACCTATCCGATTTTTGCTCTCAGCTGTTCATATATGGGATAACCTATAATAATTTCAACTTCATCAATTAATTTTGATGAAAGACTAAATTATTGGTTTCATTATTTCTAAACACTTCGAATACCAAGGGCGTAAAAAAGTGTGAACGCTAAATTTGAATGCATATATCTCAGCCTTGATCTCAGCCACTTTTTAACCGACTCCAAAAGTTTAAAATGATACAATCATTAAGAACAAAATGTATTATATATTTTTCTATATCGACAAAAAACTCAGTATGAATATGATAAAAGACGTTCGGCCCATTTGGCCTAAAAATCAGATAACAGAAAGCTACGGGTTCAAGTCTTGTCCCTTTTTTCGCATTTTTTACTTTATAACTGTTAATCTCAGAGCTAAAAAAAGTCATTTTCATTGATTCAAAATATACGAAAATGACAAGAAATAAATGCCACTCTCAGCTACGCTGGCAAATTATGAGAACGAGATTCATGTCCAGTCAATGACATAAGACAGTAATTTCAAAATTGTGTTCTTTTTTTTTCATTTGCCCTTTCACTTATCATCCTGTAGTTTCGGAACCAGATGTTGGATCCATACGTAATTCAGGAACCTTGTTTGGGAGCATACGACTTTTCATATGAATCTGTGTCTTTAGAAAACGGCTGAGTCATCTCCGATAAAAATGAGTGAAATCATTTGTCACTCACACATTTGCTGATCTCGATGAACTGATTTGAATGGTATATGGGTGTTATGTTCTTCCAGCATTTATTGCTGTAAGTAGTTTAAATCAATATAATTATGGAATTGCTTTCAACTTGAAAATGCTACCATAATCTTTATGAAAAAGGATGCTGTGCGCGGTCTTTTTGGCACTTAGAAACAACAGTATGAAAAGTCGTGTTTCACGTAGCTCCCAAGCATTGCTTTATCATACATCGCTCAAAACTTCTACTGCTTACACAAAAATGTCGATATCTCCGTTAAAAACAGACGGATTTCAACAATCTATGGCTTTTTGGATAGCTATTTTCGTGTGAAATCAAAGTTTAAAAACATATTCTGTTTTCAAGGTCAATTGTGACAGAAATTGTCACAAAACAGAAAATTTTGACATAAAACTTCTTATAACTCAAATCTCAAAACCATTCAATAGCGTTCAGGGTGACGGGAAGACCTTTCATTTGCGACTAGTTTTATCAAAATCGGTCCAGTCTTCTCTGAGACCTCGACCTCTTTGTTGACATCACATACACACACGCGCGCGCGGACACTTGCTCAGTTCGTCGAGCTGAATCGATTGGTATATGATACTCAGTACTCCGGGTCTCTAATTTTTCTTAAGTTTTAGCGAATTCAAGATATTTGCTTTGAATTTCACGCAAGATGTCAAATACTTCACAAGATTTTAAAATCCTCTGAAAATATTGATTTTGTTATTATATTACTAAATTTTGAATGTTTCTCCAAAATAATTTCCAATCCAATCGATTAATTTAAAAAAAAACAAATGCAAACAATTGATTTATGAAAAACTCAGATGTTTGCTTTGCATTTCTCGATAAGTGGTGAATTCTTCGTAGATTCTGAAATCAATAATTTGAAACATGTCATGTAGATTATTAGTTTCTTCTAAAAATTGTACCTGCACAAAAAAAAATTAAACTTTACTGAATTTTACTGTCATTTGCATTTAGATAGCAAGTGCAACTGTTTGAATTTATATGAACCATTTACCACAGCCAAACAAATGTGAGCTTCTAGGGCTTAATCGATTTACGGACGTGTTTTGTTATACAATGGTTCTCAGTTCGAGACAAAAAGCAAAGTCTTGGCATTACATTCCTTTTGTGGAATTTGGCCTTTCTGTTTCAACAGACTTCGCAGCCGATTCTTAGTGTACAGAATCATTGCATGGCTAGTACTATGGATCCTACTGACACTAAGAATCCTTCCAGATCGCGGCTCGAAGATACGACAACTGGCTTGTAAGACCAGCGTCCTATGCACTGAACCGCCAACACGGGACGAGTTCGAGCTCCCGGTTCCATGAAAGGAGTGGCCAAAGTCGATTTTTTTTTCGAAAGAAAGTTACACTAAGTTTATCGTTCCAGATTCCAATAACCATTATATGAATCGGCAGTCACATACGAAAACCATAACCATATCCAATACAAAACAATTCAATCGTGATACTAAAAGTCAAAAATCTATGAAAGTTGGTGCAAATAACTTTGATTTGGCTGAACCAAAAATTTACGATGTGAAGAAATTTACCATATTTTAAGTAGAGACACATAATTATTTTAATCAAATGATTATGCGAATGCATTATAATGTATCGCTACACGTCGGTTACCCTGTTAGGTTCACTAATTCCTTTTTAATATCCAGTTAATAGATCCAGTTAATAATCTTCATTTTGAATACTTAATATATTCTAGTGGAACATCGAATGTTACTTTTTTAGTTATACTACTATTCAAACAATTTTGAGATTAAAAAAAAACAAGACATGCAAAAGAAACGACCAGTTAAACATGTTGTGATGTCTTCTTCCAGGGAATAAATGCAGAAAGAAAATGTCTAAAATACCAAAATCTTATATGCGGACATCACAATCAATATTGCCAGACCAATAAGTGGTTCATCATACCGGACCCTAACGATCTTTATGATTAGGTAGCACCAGTCGAATTTCAGTGTATATTTAAGAATGAATGTCTAATATCTAATCACAAAGTCTCTAAAATAGAATGTTGGTATTAGTCATTCATAATGAAAGGTTTCCGAATTTCCGAATACATACAAATAAATTATTTAAAAATTACTTAAGTGACCGATCAACACAATCAACCATCTTTCTAATTATCTATGGTATCCCAACATCGAAAAAAAGCGATTAGCAGCTGTTGCAACCAACGGTCCGTAAAGCAGACGCACATCCTTGATGACAAAATTTTCCTGTTCCGCAATCAGTCCAGTTACGCTGACAATCCACCACTTGAAAATAATTATTATCCTTCATGCGCCTCTTGTTTCGTATATGAAGCAGAGCTATCAACTTCATCTTGGTTTCGCAATTTTTTCCCATCCTTTTTTTACTCGAAAAAGGAGGAGGGGTTTTACAACCCTCGTATTGTATTCTAGTTTTGCTTTAGCCTCGTTTCTAAACAACATCCCGAGCAGCATCGAGCGTCTTCTTACTCCCGTCTTCCCGGCTTTTCCGTGGCTGACGGTGCCATGCCTACCACAACGACACGTGATGCTTGATGGTTGCCATAAATATTTGTATTAAAATTTAATTTCCAAACAATGTGGCAGGAGGGTTTCCACTCAGTTGCTACTGTGCGGTGGGTTGTATCCGTTTTGCGGTAGTGTGCGATTATCCCTTAGGGGTCTGCTCTCGTGGATTGCTATGTTTCAGCTGCCGACCGTGCCGCTAAAAGGACGAACGAGAAAGACTGGAAAATGAAGACATACATCAGGAATAGGGATGCAACTGATGGGTGCTTTTTGGAACAGACAAGCAGAGGATCAAAGATGAGGATTTGATAAAAAGATGCACGGAGGTGCGTATCCTGATTAGTGCGTACCGTGTAGTCAGCCGGTGAACATCCTTTGCCAACAACCCCATCATATCAAGTGTGATCATCGGTAGCAGGATGTCCTCGGATTGCGAAAGCATGGCTCAGTCAAGACAGAGTGATTTCAGTATCGAACATATTCTTACCAAAGCTGGTGACAGGTACAACCATAAGCGACGAAAGATAGAGGAATCGTTTTCCTGCTCGTCGAACACCTCACAGAGCCACAGTGATAGTGATGAGCCGGGAGTGTCAGAGGAAGACGAAGAGATCGTGGTGGATAATTTAGGACGCGTGAACAGTGCCCATCAAACGAGTTACCTGCAGAACTGTATGCCAAGCTTCGATTGGTTGTACTACACTCGCTACCGGCCCCCGAAATTGCCACGTGAGTAATTATATTTTATTTACGGAAGAATTACGAAGTTCTTCAATTCTATGACAATTCTTTAGTTTGTTATAATTTATATATAAAATCAGTACTAATAGGCAGGTGTTTAGTTCGACCCGATCAGTTGAAAAACTAATAATTGATGTTCAGTTGTTAGCTGCAACCAAAACGGATTAACGAAATGTATAGTTATTGCAACTGATAAATAACAAACTTTAATTCAAATCTAACATTTAAACTGTTAGAAGAGTGTAAACATGTGTTTTTCCTTTACTTAACATTTGAAGTTAGTCTTTGGAAATATTATGTTATTACTTTAAAGCCAAATACGTAAAAAGCCAAATTATAGATTCGCTGCGGAATCGGAAAAAAGGGAATTAAGGAGACCTAGAAATTTCGAATGAGCATAAAAAATTGATGTCCGGAAATTCAAACCATGTTTGTTATACATATTTTAAAAATTTTCGGCATCGTAATTTTAGTAGGAATGTAAACCGGAACTGAAATCTGCACAACAAAACGATTTAGTGGCCATGTGTGAAGATTCGGCGTCCTTTTTTACATCGTCACGAACATATATTCAAATTTGATTGCAGAAAATCGGCTAAATACTAGCCAAGATTTGAACCGCACAATACTCGGCAAAATGTATAATAACTGAAAATCTCGGCAATCCTAAATTTTAAAACTATCAATTATTGCCGAAATCATCAGAAAATATTTTACTTGTAAGTCGGCAAAAGCACCCAGAAACAAATCATGAATATTAGAATTGATTATAATTGAGCGTAGAAAGGTTTAACTTTAATATTCTATGAAATAATGAACACAAAAGCTATGGAATGGTGTTCTAATAATCTTCAATTTGATCCAAAACTTGAAAAGGACCAACAAACAAAACAATAAAATATCTGAAAATAAGTAGATTCATAAAAGAATATATTGAAAGTAGCTACTCCAGCTACTTTTACTTGCTGGATAGATCGTAGAATCTTCTTCGCCCCTCTCATCGCGAAATATTGAAATCTTTTTTCCCCACATAATTTTCATATTTCAACGTGGTGCGATGCCAATGGACAAGTGACATGCGATCATAAGTGTCTCGCCGAACATCGGCAAAAGATAACAACGTGTTTGCTGATTTCGGTAAATGCATTATTTACTGTCACATTCAGCACATTATTATGCCAAAGTTCCACGCTTTTAAAAAATATTAGAACATCGCTTCAACGAATCTCAGAAGAGAGCATTTGGATTGCTGAGCAGTCAGTAAAATTTTGTGTTACCCATACTATTCGGCACTTTTATACACTTAACAGGAGAATTGGTTATGAATTTACATACGACTGTTTACAAGTTTGCATACTGATCAACCTGCAATAAAATTCAATAATATATACCGTAATGAAAGCCTGCTTTCATAATCCCTCTCGCATTTCCAATCAGGTTGGCATCTGGAGATTATAAATGCCCATCCATTTTCGTGACGTTATTCTACTCTTTCCATGTCCTCGGGGGACAAGTTCGATAGTTTTGTCCATACATAGTTGCTTTAGAACACCTTCTTAGCAGATTTCGGAACTACAAGAAAGTAAATTTTGACCATCATGGCACCGTTTAAATTGAACAGTCTTTAACAATTAAATCCCCTCTGCGAGAAGCACCTGCAACTACTGACTTTTACAGACTGTTCAACGATACACTGAACGAAGTGTTAACCACTACCTTCTTAGAAAAAAACGTTCAACGGTGGTCCTTCATTGGTCCAATACGTTGGATCATTGGTCCAATGAAAGTCCAATCAATCGTTCAACGGGAGACCAACACGGGACCTTCGTTTGCCGATTTTGAAACAGACCGTTGAACCGAATGCCATTTTTTTCGTTCAACAAACCCGGCAGACAGAGGTCCATTGTTGAGCAATTTTTAACATGAGGAGTTGGAGCGTTGGACTAGTTTTACTGCAGAATTTCTGAAGTTTTTCTACTTATTTGTTTAAACTAACACTACATACCTGCACAATACTTCTACTTCACGTAGAATAACAACAAATTTTCTTTCTATGTAAAGGTAACACTTAATTTTCACACTATTTTTGCAAGAAAAAAACAGCAACGAACCGTTCCAGCAAATTGAACGAATATTTCGTGCAATATGTCGTTCAACAAGCGCTCAAAGACCAACAAAATAGCACAGCCTGCTGAGAAGGTAGCATCTAAGCACGAATTTCTTTTGAATTCACCTCACACCCAAAAGTTTCATCGGAATAAACAACCTTTGTCCAATCGCGATCTTTGTTTGTGTTTTTACGTGACTTCGAGATAGCAGTGGTCTCGAGATCGCGGCCATATATTCCACACATATTACTCTCTTAGTTAGAAGCTAGAACCTGAGTGTTGACCTAGAACCTGACGCAGACGGAGAGTGAAATTGAATAGAAACGTCTAGCAGTGGTATTTTATTTTGGCTCACTTTGTAAAAATATTCACCAAATGTTTGAAATACCTTAGAAAAACCCTTCCGCAATAGGTAATTTAATGTGATTAGCTTCAAATTGATGCGACATGGGTTACTTAACATCTGTTAAATCCATAAATTTAAAATATATGAAGTGGCCAAAATACCTCTCTTACCCTAATAAGACATTTTTTGAAGCACTTACGGCTTCACTTCTTAAGTTTCGATAAATTAAAATATGCATTTATTTGAATTAGGCATCAACATATTTTTCATTACCTTAAGATTTGTAGAACATTCTATATCAATTCTGAATTCTCATTTCTAAACTTTCAGGACCCCAAAAATCCGGTCCGGTAAAACGTACTCCCGGTCGGCTCCCTCGGGTTCCGTTCACTCCGTCTCAGCTGAGTGCACTGGAGGACGCATACAAAGTGTCCACCTACCTCAGCTCGGAGGAAGCGAACCAGCTAGCGTACAGTTTAGATCTGACAAACACCCGCGTTAAGATTTGGTTTCAGAACCGTCGAGCCCGGGATCGGCGAGAAAAGCGTGAAGATACAATGGCAGTAGCAGCAGCAGTCGATCTCACGGCATCTGGTGCACTTAGAAACAATGGACTCCCGATAGCGCAACAATCGGTCGGACATTTTGCGTATTTCCACTCCGTACCACAATCGACAGCACTGAAAGCTCAGTGCTCATCTTTACCTGAAAACCGGCAAGAGGAAACTGAAAGTATCAATGACGGGCCATGTTTACAGTGCAAATGAACATGTAAATTAAGAAACTGTTACATTATGTGTAAAAAGTTAATCAACAGTGTATATATCATAGACTAAGTGGTATTTTAAAATTAAAATCTATTTTCAATATATTTGAAAAGCTATATTACGAATGAACTAATCTGTACAATATCAACTAAAGGTACCAAAGCAACTTAATTTGAGAAAAAAAATAAAGAAATAAAAAGAATATGTGTATGTTTAACTTATCCGCTGACTATATATGCAAACAATTTCATTCAAGTAGCTGTTAGTTCCGTTGTCCCAGAGAAATGAACCTTGTTTAAAATAACAAATCAGTCAATTTTACCTTTTTACCTTTTTTATATATATAAAAAATAGGTATAGAATTCGCTCAAACTTTCGAAAAATTCTCCGAGGCCCGGAGGGCCGAATGTCATATACCAATCGATTCAGCTCGACGAACTGAGCAAATGTTTGTGTGTGTGTGTATGTGTGTGTGTTTGTATGTGTGTTGTCAACTAAGAGGTCGAGATCTCAGAGATGGCTGGACCGATTTTGATCAAACTAGTCGCAAATGGAAGGTCTCCCCGTCACCCAAAACGCTATTGAATGGTTTTGAGATAGGATGTTTACTTTTTGAGTTATACGGTGTTTTATGTCAAAATTTTCAGTTTTTTGACAGTATCTGTCACAATTGACCTTGAAAACAGAATATGTTTTTAGACTTAGATTCCGCACGGTAATAGCTATCCAACAAGCCATAGATTGTTGAAATCCGTCCATTTTTAACGGAGATATCGAAAATTTTGTGTAAACGACTGTTTTCCCTATTCCAGTAGTAGAAGTTTTGAGCGCTATATGATAAAGAAATGCTTGGGAGCAACGGAGAACACGATTTTTATACTGTGACATACAATTGTTTCTAAGTGCCCAAAAGACTGTGTACAGCATCCTTTGACACATCATGACCATTTGCCTTGGACCGATTTTAGCACGGTTCGTTTTTGGCAACATAATCGTTCGAATATGGTATAAATGCCATATATCAGCTGATATCAGCATTTTCGAGTTGAAAGTAATTCCATAATTATATTGATTTAAACTACTTACAGCAATACAAGCTGGAAGAACATAACTTCCATATACCATACGACTCAGTTCGTCGAGATCAGCAAATGCGTGTGTGACAAATAATTTCACTCAATTTTTTCGGAGATGGCTAAACCGTTTTATACAAACTCAGATTCATATGAAAACTAGTATACTTCCAAATTTGGATCCGACTTCTGATTTCGGAACCACAGGATGACATGTGAAACGAAATTAAAATAATGCAATTCATTTTTCTCGTAGATGGCTGAACCGATCTAAGATTCAAATGAAATCTAAGAATCATCTATGATTCAAATGAGAGATCTTAAAATCCCATAAAAATTAGTCACATCCGATTTCTGGTTTAGGAGATATAGGGTGATTAGTATAAAAATGTCCATTTCACATAAATTAATCAGGTTTATCGGGTTTGCAAATTTGGATAGTCGATTCCCAAATTAATTTATTTCAGTTTAAGCGGTATTCTTTTTTGGATTCGGAATGTACCCCCAAATTTTAATTCGCACTACAATTTCTCAAAGATGTCTACATACTCCTCAGGTGAATTTATCTGATTTCGGCTACACCGATCTTAGAACTCCGGATCCAGTTTCGAATCGTTTCTCAAAGTTTAATCATTTTTTCAAAAAGGCCAAATCGAACTTCAAAATCAAAAATTCAAAATAAAGGACTTAAGGTCCCATACAAAATTGGTGAATTTTATCCGATTCTGGAATTACAGATGATGAATTTTTAAAATTCATACCGATACAGAAGATGTAAATTGTTTGGCGTATTAATTTATGGCCATTCGAATCATTTTGGGTTATGCTAGTTCCTGAATACCGGCTCTGGAAGTATCATAAATAATGACGAAAAACACTAAAGTGGAACTTACTTAGACATCTCATGGAATGTTCAATCGATTGTCACACGTTAAGATTGAAATTCGATACGATTTGCAGTTCCGACATTACAGGGTAATGAGTGATTAAAATCTCAATTTGCCGTTTGAAACGACGATAATTAAAATAATGTCATGAGAACTAAAACACCTAAGAATATCCATGCAAAAAAAACACATGCGGATTGATAAAAAAAGGTATCATCTCACTGCTAGGTGGATTAATCACGTTTTTATATATATAAAAAATAGGTATAGAATTCGCTCAAACTTTCGAGCCCGGAGGGCCGAATGTCATATACCAATCGATTCAGCTCGACGAACTAAGCAAATGTCCGTGTGTGTGTGTGTGTGTGTGTGTGTGTGTGTGTGTGTGTGTGTGTGTGTGTGTGTGTGTCTGTATGTGTGTCTGTATGTGTGTTGTCAACTAAGAGGTCGAGATCTCAGAGATGGCTGGACCGATTTTGATCAAACTAGTCGCAAATAAAAGGCCTCCCCGTCACCCAGAACGCTATTGAATGGTTTTGAGATAGGATGTTTACTTTTTGAGTTATACGAAGTTTTATGTCAAAATTTTCAGTTTTTTGACAGTATCTGTTACACTTGACCTTGAAAACAGAATATGTTTCCAGACTTAGATTCCGCACGGTAATAGCTATCCAACAAGCCATAGATTATTAAAATCCGTCTATTTTTAACGGAGATATCGACATTTTTGTGTAAGCGACTTTTTCCCCTATTTCAGCAATAGGAGTTCTGAGCGCTGTATGATGAAGCAATGCTTGGGAGCAATGTGAAACACGATTCTTTATACTGTTACATACAATTGTTTTTAAGTACCAAAAAGACTGTGTACAGCATCCTTTTTCATGACATTTTACCTCGGACCAATTTTCAAGTTGAAAGTAATTCCATAATTATTTTGATTTAAACTACTTACAGTAATATATGCTGGAAGAACATACCACCCATATACCATTCGACTCAGTTCATCGAGATCAGCAAAAGCGTGTGTGACAAATAATTAATTTTCTCGGAGATGACTCAACCGTTTTTTACAAACACAGATTCATATGAAAAGTAGTATACTCCCAAACAAGGTTCCTGAATTACGTTTGGATCCGACTTCTGATTGTGGAACCACAGGATGATATGTGAAACGAAATAAAAAAAGTACAGGTGTGTAATGTCAGAGACATAACTGGATATCGTGAATACGAATAAAACTGGCACTCTTTCTTTATACTTCCGAATATCAATTAGTTGATCGATTGTGTTAATTACAAGTTTTGCCCTTTTACACTACTAGAATTTGAAACGATACACCCAAACTACAGTACAGATTAGTTACATCAAACATTCTGACACACAAATATTACAAAATAACCAGTATAGTTCTTTATGATAAAATATTGGTAGTTTTGGAAAGAACCTTTTATGAAGGCGTGCGTGAAGGGCCAAATTGTATAATTTTCTAAGATATCAAACAGTGATTGGATATAAACGATTTTGAACACTGTTGCGAATTTAGAACTGTGAAAATTGCAAAAAAAACTGATCATATTATCTTAGATTTGCACGGCACTGCTAATTTTATTTTTGATTTACAAAGAAGCAATCTTTATAATTCTTTAGGTAACATTTAAAGCAATTAGAAAGGCTGATTTTGCATAATGTTCCACATTGTTGTCCATTTCCCGTTGTCTTTTGCTCCAATGCAAACGACCACCAACAGGATGATGTAATCGATCTTCTTCGAAGGGAAACTGGCACTACGACCTGAGCGTTTGAGGTTTTGTACAACGCCAAAGGTCTGCTTTCATTACTAGTGACTGCTGCTCTCGACGATCAAAGTCCACATGAAATCACGACCTGAGCGTTTGAGGCTTTATACCACTCAAAAGGTCTGCTTTCATTGACGACTGCTCCACCTGACGGCTGAAGTCCAAATGAGAGCACCACCTGAGCGTTTGAGGTTTGGTACCACTCAAAAGGTCTGCTCTTATTATTGACGACCGCTGCTCCCGACGATTGAAGTCCAAATGAAAGCACGACCTGAGCGTTTGAGGCTTTATACCACGCAAAAGGTCTGCTTTCATTGACGACTGAAGTCCAAATGAGAGATGCGACCTGGGCGTTTGAGGTTTTGAACCACGCAGAAGGTGCACTCTCCGAAGCTGCTGGTCCCACGACGTCTGCTTCCGTCCAACGCACAAGAAGAAATGATCGATTTTTGCATTTTTTTTTTTTGCATAAATATCTGTTTATTAATCTTATTTTTGTGTATTACATCAACATTTTACAGTACAAGTGTTTTGACCCTTTGGCCTTTCATCTTTGTTGTTCATACGATTCGTTATTAATATTAGGTGTTTTAGTTACTCTTGTTTTACATACTAATGTTTAATCATAATATTTATTTTAATTATTTATAAAATGTCTACCTACTTATAACTATCCCTAACCTAATACGTACAAATTTTGAATTATTTGTATTTCAGAGATTGAGCACCTCTCTTCAAATTTCGTGCAGTATTGTTCGAATTTTTGTTCTAGTATATCCAGTGAGGCAATCTCATGTACTTCACTAGTCCTTGTCCAAGGGGGTAGATTTAGAATCATCTTTAAGATCTTACTTTGAATGCGCTGAAGCCTAAGTTTGTGTGTTCGTGCACAGCCCCGCCAAACAGGGACTGCGTATTCAATTGCGGGGTAGATGATTTGTTTATAGACAGCCATCTGATTCTTCAGGCACAGTTTAGATGTTCTACAAATCAGCGGATACAGAGACCTAATGAGTATGCTGCATTTTTGAACGATTTTGTCAACATGTGACCTGAATATCAGATGTCTGTCAAAGGTGAGTCCTAGATAGATAACTTCATCGGACCATTGAATGACCTCATCACCGAATCGTATTCCGCATTCGTCTGATGGAACAAGTTTTGGAGATCTTGAATGTGGAAACAAGATGACCTGAGTTTTTGCTGCATTGATCACAATTTTCCAGCTTGTAAAATATTCCGTTAAAGCGTCCAGACCTGTCTGTAGTTTATTTTTCAGAGCATTAATGACACGACCTTTGTAAAGAATGGCAGTATCATCAGCAAATTGTGACAGAACACCACCACCTGGAAGAGGTGGGATGTCTGATGTGAAAATGTTGTATAGAATGGGACCTAGGATACTTCCCTGGGGTACACCAGCAGGAATAGTAAATCTTTCTGAAAGTGCATTATTCAGAGAAACCTGGAATGCTCTATCTGCAAGATAATTTTTGATAATTTTAATAAGATACATGGGAAAATTATACCGATGCAGTTTGAACACCAGTCCATCGTGCCACACATTATCGAATGCCTTTTCAATATCCAATATTGCCATGGCAGTCGTTTTGGACACTGATTTGTTTTGCTGGATGACGTTGTTAACCCTTGTGAGTTGGTGGATGGTGGATCTTCCTTTCCGGAACCCAAACTGTTCTTCCAGAAATATGTCCTGTTCATCTGCGAAAGCAAGAATTCGCCTTTGTATTGACTTTTCAAACAGCTTGGATAGGGCAGAGAGTAAGCTGATGGGCCGATAGCTCTTGGAAAAGGAAGGATCTTTCCCCGGTTTCAAAACTGGGATAACTTTAGCTAACTTCCACATTGAAGGGAAGTAACCAAGCTCCCAGCACCTGTTAAAAATTTTAGCTAAGAAGACAAATGAGCGAATACTCAAATGTTTCAGCTCAATGTTGAATGTGTTGTCGAAACCGGGGGCCTTCATATTTTTGGATTTTTTCACAAAAGCCATCAGCTCATTCGCAGTGACTCTAGTTTCCTCAGGAACCAAGCTGTCTGATTGGTCAACCTCAGCTACGCTATCAGCAACGGCTCTTTCATATGGACTAACAATGTTAAGTCCTAAATTGTGAGAACACACAAACTGCTGGCCTAGCGCATTTGCCTTCTCTACTGGTGTGATTAAAGGTATTCCTCCAGCTGCGTCCTGGGGTGACATCAGAGGAGGAATAGGCTTCGGTTTTTTCTTAAGCACCTTCGTTAAGGACCAGAAGGGCTTTGAATGTGGAAGAATTTCTCGAAGCTTTTGCTGGAAGTTCCTGTTGCGAAGCTCAGATATCCGTTCCTGGATTATCCTAGTTAAGTTGTTATAAGTAGTCTTCCTATCTAGGATGCCAGTTCGTTGATACTGCCTCCGGTAGATATTCCGAAGTCGGATGAGTTTCTTGGTGACACTGTCGATTTGAAGAGAGGAACTCGGCATATGTTGTACTGGAACTGTCCTATCACGAGCGACTGTGATTGAATGCTGGAAGGAAGATAGGGCTGCATCGATTTCCATCGGGGAATCAAGTGGCAAATCGATATTAATAAGTTGGTCGGCGATATGTTGAAATTGGACCCAATCGGTGCGATAATAGTTCCTCCGAGGTTGAATAGGCACTGTTTCTGGTGAAGATCCCAACGTCAATATTACTGGAAAGTGGTCAGAAGAGAGCTCGTAGAAGACAACCGGAGAGCTGTCTATGGCGATGTTGCTGATGAATATATCCAAAATGGAATGAACTCCCGATCTGGAAAGTCGCGTTGGTTGATCCGGAGCGAAGATGTTGTATTGTCCAGCTTCGTAATCTTCGGCAAGTACGAATCCGTTTCGATTCTGTCTTCTGTTTCCCCACAGCTCATGCCGTGCGTTCAGGTCCCCAGCAATGATGAATTTGTTCTGTCGTCGAGTGAGCATAGCCAGATCTCGCTTCAATGATGCACACGTACCATCTCGAAGATTTGTTTGTTTGGGGCAGTACGCTGCAATGATGATGATGGGTCCCATCGTCGTTGTAATCTCAATTCCGATGGCTTCTATGAGTTGCAATTTGAAGGCTGACAGAAGCCTGTGCTGAATGGATCGTTTAACGGCAATGGCAACTCCCCCTCCTCTGGTAGTTGTCCTGTCGAGCCTGTGAATCCTGTAATTGGAAATAAAAATAGAAATTTCAGGTTTAAGATGAGTTTCAGTTAAAATAGCAATATCGGCATTCTTCTCTTGAAGAAAGTCGGACAATTCAGCAGTTTTGCTCCTGAGTGAGCAAGCATTCCAATTTACTATAACCAATTCATTATATTGCATATTCGATGATGAATTTGCCTAAGGCGTTGATTTGATCTAACCACGTTCTGCAGTTTCGTAGTTTTGTTGTCATTGTTTCAAAAATGACGATCAGTTGTTCAGCAGAGAATAAATCACCAGAGTCATCCTTTGCTTGTGGTTGATTATTGCCCCATCCAGGAGGGATTCTTGAGGAAGATTCTTTTTGAGATCCAGCGGCTGATGTCTTTGGATTGCTGCGAGGAAGTGGCGGCAAATTCGGAATATCCCTCTTCGGTGGGAGCCGTGGGAAATTAATTTCATCCTTCTGTGGAACATTTTTGCGCGTTGATTGTTTACGGGATGCCTGTTGTCGAATTTTTGTGAACTCAGCACGTTTGGGACACGATTTGCTAGTAGATGGATGGTCGCCATCACAGTTCACACATTTTACAGCGATGTCATCTAGTAGGCAATCGTTGGTATTGTGTGGTTCGGCACATTTCCCGCACCGACTTTTCATGTGGCAATTCCTCGCTCCATGGCCGTAGTTCAAACAGTTCGTGCACTGTGTGACATCCCGATGTACCGGTTTATACTTTTGCCATTCGATGATTATGTGAAATAACGATTTAATCGTTTTCAGTTGACTCATGGTGATGGAGCCCTTCTCCAGATGAATCAGGTACAGTTGATCTCTAAACTTTTTATCCGTATTATGTCGCTTCATTTTGAACACCATCAAAGGCTTTAGTCCAGCCTCCGACAGTGCCTGCTTTAGTTCGGCTTCCATCATGTCGGGTAGTCCTCGAAGTACAACCTTCATAGGTTTGTTGGCGGCAATATCGTGTGTGAAGTATTCCGCTTTTGTCTGCTTCAGATAACATTCCACTCCTTTGTAGTGGTTCAAAGCCGGAACAGTTATTTTGTAGCCTTCAGTACATAAACGGATTGTTGCCTGTAGTCCTTTGCTGATCAGTGTGTTGAAATCCGAGCGTAGAGTTGGTGGGAAGCCCTTCAGGTAGAAAGGCGGCATTTTTTCCTTCTTCTGCAGTTCCTCTTCGACATCTACTGGCAGATCAGCATATTGGTTTTTACTCAGCAAACGGTCGTTTACCTGTACATCACTTGGCTTCAGACGCTTAGCATCCTTTGGATCCTTCTCGGATCTATGGCGGTTTTTACCCATAGCTTGGGTAGGTAGACAACTGCGAATAAAAAAAATAAAACAAAATCGAAATTAGTCGTAGTAGGTTATTCGTCTATCCACATCGAGTGTTAGATGACGAATGATCGATTTTTGACCACGGTTCCCCTTTTATACGCAGTCAGTTGAAGATATGTGCCTGACTACCTCAAAGTCGTCGTCCTTGCGCGAAAAAGCCAAGCAAAAGTAAAGAGTTTTCCGCGTTGTTTTCAAAGTTTGAAAAAACTAATTTTTTGAGTTGTTTGTTGTTACCTCACACTGTTCAAAATATTATCCTAAATTCCTGATCATTGCATTGCTTGAAGCAGAGCCCGGGTAATGATTATCTTTGTTCTTTACGTTTCGTCTTAGACTCATGCCACTTCCTTGCATGGACAGTATTTTCGCCTTTGTCTATATAAAGGTAATAGAATTGCTGAAAAACCCGACTTTTGATCAGAGTTCCGGAGACCCCTAGTGTTATATACCATTCGACTCAGCTCGATGAGTGTGTATATGTGTACTTTTACTGCTCAATTTTCTCGGAGATGGCAGAACCGATTTTATCAAACTTAGCTACTATTGAGCCATTGGTCAAGTTCGAAGAAGAAATGGCTGCCACTTCCGGGTTAGGATATATGATGGTACAATTTATACCATCATATATCATCATCATATACCATTTTTGTAGTACGATTTGTCCTTTGCCTCAAAATAGGGCTCAGTTTCAGCGATTACCTCTTCATTGCTTCTAAATATTTTACCAGCGAGCATTCTCTTGAGGTCTGAGAACAGGAAAAAGTCACTGGGTCCAAATCTGGAGAATACGGTGGATGAGAGAGCAATTCGAAGCCCAATTCGTTCAATTTCAGCATGGTTTTCATCGACTTGTGACACGGTGCATTGTCTTGATGAAACAAAATTTTTTTCTTCTTCAAATGAGGCCGTTTTTTTTTAAATTTCGTCCTTCAAACGCTCTAATAACGCTATATAATAGTCACTGTTGATGGTTTTTCCCTTTTCAAGGTAGTCGATGAAAATTATACCATGCGAATCCCAAAATACAGACGCCATAACCTTACCGGCCGATTGTTGAGTCTTTCTACGCTTTGGGTTCGGTTCATCGCGTGCAGTCCACTTAGCTGACTGTCGATTGGACTCCGGAGTGAAGTGATGGAGGCATGTTACGTCCATTGTTATATATCGACGAAAAAAATCGGTTTTATTTCGATATAACAGCTCCAAACACTGCTCAGAATCATCAATTCGTTGTTGTTTTTGATCGATTGTGAGCTCACGCGGCACCCATTTTGCACAAAGCTTTCTCATATCCATATATTCGTGAATAATATCTCCAACACGTTCCTTTGATATCTTTAGCGTGTCAGCTATCTCGATCAACTTCACTTTACGGTCATTGAAAATCATTTTGTGGATTTTTTTCACGTTTTCATCGGTAACAGCCTCTTTTGGACGTCCACTGCGTTCATCGTCTTCGGTGCTCATATGACCAGTACGAAATTTTGCAAACCACTTACGAATTGTTGCTTCGCCCGGTGCAGAGTCTGGATAACACTCATCAAGCCATTTTTTGGTATCGGCGGCACTTTTTTTCATCAAAAAGTAGTGTTTCATCAACACACGAAATTCCTTTTTGCCTTTCTCATATAGAAAGGTTATGCAATCACTGTGAAAACCGACTTTTGAACCGAGGCCCGGAGGGCCGAGTGTCATATACCATTCGACTCAGTTCGTCGAGTACGCAAAATGTCTGTGTGTGTGTATGTGTGTGTGTGTGTGTGTGTATGTGCGTATGTGTGTATGTAACGTTTTTTTGCACTAACTTTTCTCGGAGATGGCTGAACCGATTTTCACAAACTTAGATTCAAATGAAAGGTCTTGTGGTCCCATACAAAATTCCTGAATATTATTTGGATCCGACTTCCGGTTCCGGAATTATGGGGTAAAATGTGCAAAAAATTGTGAAAATAAGTGCACTAACTTTTCTCAGAGATGGCTGGATCGATTTTCACAAACTTAGATTCAAATCAAAGGTCTTGAGGTCCCATACAAAATTCCTGAATATTATTTGGATCCGACTTCCGGTTCGAGAGTTATGGGGTAAAACGTGCAAAAAAAATAAAATATATGTTTTAACTTTTCTCATAGATGGCGCGACCGATTTCCACAAACTTAGGTTCAAATGAAAGGTCCTGTGGTCCCATGCGTTATTCCTGAATTTCATGCGGATCCGACTTCCGGATCCAGAAATATAGGGTAAAGTGTGTTAAAAATTGTACACCATCACTGAAAATGGGGAAAAACCTAAAAAAATTTCCTAAATCGTCCGCAAATCTTTTCCAATTTGATGGTTTTTATCAGTAGACGGTCAAACAAACCGATTTCGGTTATTCTTTTAAGAATCGAAGATTTTTTTCTTTGCCTTTCTCATATAGAAAAGTTATGCAATCACTGTGAAAACCGACTTTTGAACCGAGGCCCGGAGAGCCGAGTGTCGTATACCATTCGACTCAATTCGTCGAGTACGCAAAATGTCTGTGTGTGTGTATGTGTGTATGTAACGTTTTTTGCACTTACTTTATGGGGTAAAATGTGCAAAAAAATGAAAATATGTGTTCTAACTTTTCTCATAGATGGCGCAACCGATTTTCACAAACTTAGGTTCAAATGAAAGGTCCTGTGGTCCCATACGTAATTCCTGAATTTTATCAGGATCCGACTTCCGGATCCGGAAATATAGGGTAAAGTGTGTTAAAAATTTTATACCATCACTGAAAAGAGCGAAAAACCGTAAAAAGTTTTCTAAATCGACCTCAAATCTTTTCTAATTGATAGTTTTTATCAGTAGATGGTCAAACAAATCTATTTCGATTATTTATTTAAGAATCGAAGAAAAATAATTTTGAAGAATACCACAGTATTATATATAATAGTTTGATTGATATGAGAAAGGCATCATTACACCACTAGGTGGATTAAAACAGGTTTTTTCCATTTTTTTCACAATAACAAAAGTAGCTTCACTCAAAATGCAATATCTAACTAATCTAACTAATAATCAGACAGCTGTCAAATTTATACACGTATCTTTTGAAGGTTGGTACTAACTGAAAATGGTATGGATTTAATTCTAGTGGCGCCCTATCATAGAAACGATACGAACTTTTCAGCCGATCTGTTATTAAGCTCGTGTGCTGTGCTTTTCAAACCAGACTCATGAGCATGTGCTATTTGTGTAGTACACCTACAGACAAGAGTCAATACAAGAGCGGACACTGTGTGCTTAAAGATTATATTATATTATTAAATAGAGAAAAAAAAACCTGCACTCAAGTCAGCACATGAGCTAGCCCATGAGCCAGCTCACGAGCTAGCTCCCCATTCCAGTTCATGAACCAGCAGATGAGCCAGCATCGAGAGCTGGTTCTTCGAAGCATACGACTCTCGATCTAGTAGCAACACAGCACACGAGTGTGTGCTTCAGACTTCGTATGCGTGTTTTTGAAAAGGTACAGCACACGGACTGTATGAGAGCTGGCTCGTGTGCTGGTCCATCACTGGGTATAAATGACGTAAACGGCAACATTCATTACCGCTCAATTTTCTCTGAGATTGTTGAACCGATTTCAACAAACTTTGGCTCATTTGAGAGATACCATTGTGTCGTGGATCATGTTCGAAGATCAAGTAGCTGTCACTTCCGATTCCGGAGATATGATGGTATAAGTGCCATAAACGGCAAAATCCATTACCGCTCAATTTGCTTGGATATGGGTGAACCGATTTCAATAATTTTATGCTCGTTCAAGATTAATATTGGGTTGTGGATCGAGTTCGAAGCCCATATGGCTGACACTTCAAGCAGAGGCGTATCTAGGGGGAATGGGGCACTCGCCCCGGGCGCAACCGCAACCAGCGATGGGGGCGGCAAATCTTATTTTGCCCGACGCCAAATTTCCACGGTACGCCACTGACTTCAAGTGACATAATCGATAAAGGATTTTTTTTCTTTACGCGTAATTATTTCAGAGAGTGACCTATGATCACATTCAAATGTATTATTGCTGATACATCTGGAATAAGGATATTGCCAAATATGTGACGTAAGCCCTGAACCATCCTTTTGTGAACTACCCGAATCAATCTGAATGAATTTGTATAAAAAATAGCTCAAATTAGTTTCAGAAATTATCATAATAAAAAAGCAAACAATGTTTCAATGAGATTCTGTCGATAACAAGAGAAAGACATTATCATACCACTAGGGGGATCAAGATAAGGTTTTATTATAGAAAAAGTGTTTTATCAACACATGAAATTCCTTTTTCTCCATTGGTGATCTTTTTCCAAAAAGTAGCGTCACTGAAAGCGCAATAAGTAGCACACTTATTAACAGAATATCATGAAATTTTGACAGATGATATCTAAAAGATGTCGCTATTATAGTAGGGGCTGAAAAACAATGGGTATGTAATAACAATAGAGATTTTTAATTAGTATTGCCAATTGTCCGTCAAACCGGGGCCTTTTAAACCGAGGGGTTATTTATTCACCTTTTATGTCCATCGCAGACAAACTCACCTTTTTCATACTCAACATGCTGCCAAACACTTCACCATGAATCGTTTGTCCAAACAAAACATACACTGAAAATCATTTTACCTATTTTTTTAGAAGAAATCACTCTAAGTCGAGCTCTTCTATAAGCTACCGAAAATTAGGTTATTATCTACTCAAACTTTAACTTGATCGTAAAAACGGGGTAGCGAACTTTGTTATGGCATAACACTTTGACTAAACTTACATTTACCTAAATTTTGAAGTCATCACTCGTTGCCTAAAATTAGGGAAATGCACTTTAGTTGATTTTGGGTAGGTTTTGACCCAAAATTAGGTAGCGGCTGGTAAGAGTGTATGGCTGGACCGCGCTGAAGTTGGACATGTCTGCCTAAATATGAATATAAGGAACCATAATATTTGCTTTTGTCATATTTTTTCCGATCCAAACACATCTAAAACGTTGACCTGTTAAAAAATTACAATTTCTACAAAATACGTAACACCCATGCAGCGACGAACAGGTACTAAGTCAAATTCGACTTATTTCGAAAGTTTTCTTGCCAAAACCACCAAACAGAACACGAGATAGTAGGTAATCAATTGAAACCCAAAAATACAACACATTTATTTTAAAACAATACGTTTATTTTACAGTTTGCTTTGAAAAAATAAAAGTAACATTGGACTTGCAGCTCATTGACAATCGATATAAACAAGAATCCATTCACAACAGATAATTGACAGAGCCGAATTCTTGAATCATAATGTTACTGCTCAAATATGCCAATTCCGTTATGTTGTAGGACACTGTACATTATGCGTTATTTTCTATATGCATTTGCGGTTGTTTTTTTTCTGTAAAGTTCTGACACCTGCTTATGCATAGTGTAGAATGAATTGATGTCACTCACCTTTCCCATCAAGTTCAATGTACAACCTAGCTAAATTACATTTGTAGTTAACGTTCTGTGTATGGATAGTTGTACTTATATATCCAACGAGCAGTTCATTAGGCTTTGAATTTCCCGTTTGTGCGGTTAACTGCTCTAAAACTAGTAACATTTTGTAGTTAAGTATTTGCCGGCTTAATAAACATTACGGTAGCGCTTTATGTCCATCACTTAAGGCGTAAATAGCCACGGTATTATATTATGTAGATACGATTTTCTTATAGCATCTTAATATGCACCTCATCATTATTACTCTGCATATTCTTACACACAAAAGTTGAAGGTTCAACATACTTTATCAGTTTTTACATTTTTACCTGAATATAATTTTTCTCTGCACGCTTTGGTGTTTCCTGCACATAGTTTTATGACTCAGTCCCACATACAGACGCTAGGATAATCTTCTCTTACATTCAATCAGTTAAAGCAGAATAAAACAAACTTCTCCTTCCACATGACACGTGTCGAAAATTTGTAAAAAAACGTTAACAAATAGCTAGATAGTAGGTGAGTTAGGATGGAATTAATCCCGCACTGTGATGATTGATTCACGGCCTTTGCCAACACCAATCCATTTCACTGGTACTCCCAGGTTGGTTTCGATTAATCGGATGTAGTCTTGAGCTGCCTGTGGAAGCTCATTGAAATCACGAACGTTTTCCGTTGACTTCAGCCACCCTGGTACTGTAATGTAATTAACCTCGACCTGACCAAGATCGGTGATCGAACCCGGGAAGTAGTCAATTTTCTCGCCGTTCAGGTTGTAACTAAAACGAAAAATTTATTGAATGCGGCGGTATACAGTTTAAATCTTATCCAGTCACGTGAAGTGATTAGAACAATTTTCGACAGTAAAAATGTTACCGAGAACAAAGAAGTGGTAAGCGTTTTATAGGAATATAGCTCTCACCTCACAGCAACTTTTATTTCCTTCAGTGTATCCAATATATCCAACTTGGTCACACATATCGATGTGTATCCATTAACCATTGCAGTATATCGCAGTAGTGCCAAATCTAGCCAACCACAACGCCGTGGTCGCTTTGTAGTAACTCCTATCTCAGCACCACGCTTTTGCAGAAACGAGCCAGTATCCTTGAAAAAGAAGACGTAAAGATTGGATAATTTGAACAGCCTTTTCTTTAAAACAAAAACATTTACATCGTGCAACTCAGTGGGAAACGGACCATCACCGACGCGGGTCGTATAGGCTTTGACTACTCCAATGACTTCTCCGATAGTTTGCGGTGGTAATCCGAGTCCAGTGAGAACCCCACCGATACTGCAATTACTGCTGGTCACATACGGGTAGGTGCCTTGAAAGCGACAAAAATATGGTCAACACATCAAATAACCCCTACACAAGGGTTGTACAATGTACCAAAGTCAATGTCCAGCATTGCGGCATTGGCACCTTCCACCAAAACACTCTTGTTGTCCTTGAGCGACGAATGCAGAAACGATACGGTATCGCGTACCAATGGTCGTAACCGTTCGGCAAATTCTCGATATCTGAGGAAAGAAAGCAGTTTGTAGAACGACGAATCTATGTACAGCCCAGAAGTATATATTAAGAAATCTCAGTGAACATCCGATTTCTCTCGTATTACCAACTCAAAATGGTTTTCAACTATTCCCAGCAGAAAGAAAGGTTCAAAGCAAATGTATTCATGACCAGTTTGTAAAGACATGTAGATAATTTTTCAATAAATCATTGCTAAATCGCATCCAGCAGCATCCAATATATTAGTTGCAAATATGATGTGAATAGTGAATTATTCTATTCTTGTCAGATTTACAAGCAATACAGTAAAAGTTTGCATTTGAAAACTTGAAACTGTGTTATGAACAAAAATTTGTCAAACAAGATTGACTGTAATTATAAATGTTTCTATTAAAATTCGAATCATGTCTGTATTCCAAGTTTAATTCATACTGAGTATTCAAACGTATATTCACACATGCTTTCTTTCTAGCAAATACGAATACTTGGGCTTTTCGTTTAACTCCTTTCATTCAGTTTTGTACTGCCTTCTTGATAACTTTCCTCGCCAGAAGAACTTGAACTGCAACTAGCTGACAACAATCTGTTGATATTTTTCTATTAGGCGTAGCTCCGGCGTCTTGGAATAACAGTACATTGTTCGTGGAATACCATTCCATAAGAATGCGAAACGTAAAAAAAATTAAATTAATATAAAAACTAGTCATGTGCACTTTAGCACAAAACGGTACACATGAGGTACCGTACCCCTAAATGACATTCCATAAGTTTTTCCATGTGTTCCGGTACATAAAATTTTTGGTTGATGATTTCGATCGCGAATTGAATGTTGATATGTATATGTCGTATTTGAAAATCTCTCCTCCAGTTGCCTCTAAATGTTCCTGTCCAGAAAGCTTCTTAAAATCTGAAAGTTTTCATGTAGATTTCATAATCCTATACCCTGTTATCAAGCTTCATCTGCAGCTTGCGCGACCGACCAACTTGATTCGCTTATCGCACGTTTTGGAGTTATCATATTCTTGTAAGTCGACAGTCCTGCTAGTTTTTTAATTCGATGCACTGCAACCCCAGTTTGCCTGTGAAATTTTGGATGGAGAAGTCGGGGTTCCGATTGGAACAGAGGGTCACTCTCTTCGACAATTTCACGACATCCGGCGTTTATTTTCAACCCCTCCCGATTCTTCCTGGCGGTCGAAAAACGTTCTTTGAATACTTTTATTACATTAGTGATAGTTAGTTTGGCCAAATTGATTAATTTAGACTACGAGAGACTTCCGTGCGAGTAGTTCGGATTTTCACAATGGATGAGCAAAATTTTGACACATTGCTGTTCTTACTTAGATGACTTTTTTACAACCGAGAAGTAAAGATCAAAATTAAACACTAGGCACGATCATTTAGGGGTTAGCCTATGTTTGTGCTTAGGGCACATAACCGTTTTTACTTTTTTTTACGTTTCGTCTTAGACTCGTCAGTGCAGAGCTGTTCAAATTGAACTGCTTATTGCAAACTTAAACAGTTCAACTTGAACCGCTAAGCAGACGTAAAGTTAATGCTACTTGCAAACAAGGATGGCTTTTATCGTATCAAAGAACGTTCAATCTTCACTCTTCACACGATTCAATCAGTGCCATCAAAGAGAAATGGAAAACATCGCAACAACAAACACCCGGCATGGCTCATTTAACATAGAATAGACACCAGTGCGAGAGTGAATTTCTCTCGAGTGCGTTTATCTTCCGTTTAACGTCTGCTATTTCGGCTTCCGGCATTATTTTCCGGTAGAATGGCAGCAGATGCTCGAGAGCTTTTTTCTTTTTATATTTATTTATGTAGTTCGGATGTACGTTGTTCCACAACTCAGGTAGGTTTTCGTATTTCTCTATAAAAAGAGCAAGTTTTCTATCTTTTAACTCATTTTCATACCCCGGCTTTAACCATTTTGGTCGTTCACCGCGTGTTTTTCGACCATACTTTCGTCAATCCGATGAATTTTCCATTACACGATCAAAAGTATTGTCAATACTCCTTGTATTGACAATAATATTGTCTCGTGTAAGGGCAGCTTTACGTTTCGTCTTAGACTTAGGCAGAGCAGTTCAAATTGAACTGCTTATTGCAAACTTAAACAGTTCAACTTGAACCACTAAGCAGACGTAAAGTTAATGCTACTTGCAAAACTTGGTATGGTCATTCAGACATGATGTTTGATGAGATCGAAGTTTACACGTTTACAATTTCACACAATCTCAGTGTCTCACCCAATGACATGTTACAGGTGGAGATCTGAAGGGATACTGCGCCACGTGTAGGATTCTCTCAGAAGGATTTTATTTCGCGATTTGACGAGTTTTTAAAGTTAGAAGTCCCTGTTCGTTAATATGTGGAATTAATTGCTAATAAAAATCTTCACCAATAAATCAATGCAATTAGGAAATCAAAATTATTCAAAGTTTGTGCCAAGGAAGTGAGGTGATTAGCGAATGGTTTGTATGAAACTGTTAGCTATTCGTTCTACCAGTTGAATTGTTGATTAAACACAACTCAGAAGACTTCTCCCCGGTAAAAACGAATTTGGGGTGTGAACTGACAGTTCACGGCCGCACGCAAACATTTATCAAGCCCATTCCATACCAATCTAGTCTCTCTTTGATGAATCTCTAGTCGTCTATTTTGCTGACCCAACGTTTGCTCGAAATGATCTTGTATTAACATTTCATTTTAGCCTTGCGTGATTGGGAAAAGAACTAGTTTTCACAATTTTGCTCTATATTTAATATTCGCAACTCAAGTTAACTGCAAAATAGCTAAATGTTTATCCGTCGATCCAAAATTTTAAGTTTTTCAACTTGGTGGGACTAGAAAAAAAATGTATCCAAAATGGGCATTCGACCAAAAAAAGTTTTTGAACCTCTGAAATAAAATCTATATATATAAAAATGCAGAGATCATTCTTTGTAATCGCATCACGTAAGAACGGATGGACGGATTGAGATGCTTTTTTTTTTGTTTGATCAGTTTTTACCCCCACCGGGTTCGTACATCAAAAAAATTAGGAAAACTTACCGGAAAAGTGGGAAAAACCAATAAAGTTATTTTGTATGGACAATGGAATTTTCCACTGCAAAAGTCGCCAATGATTGCTAGATCTACAATTGAAGTTTGGCGCGCAAGGAGATGCTCAGTATTTCGCCGTTGAAGAAAAGAATACTAGATTTTTGGAAAATCGTTTGGCGCGCAACGAGTAGATTTGGGTGGAGATTTTACATGCATGATTGATTCGTCATTTGGAAACACGTGCTTAATAGGGTATCAAAATCATTACTTGCCAAATGACTGTTTTAGCTATACCGTAAACAGAAACACAAGTTCTAATGTCATTTACCAGTAGATGTAGTTAGATGAATTATGTTGGCCATCGTGGGCGTGAGTTGAACAAATTAAATTATGTAACGATTTTTTTTACGTATGAATGTTAGGATTCTGCTGTTGAAATAATGAGTTCAGATGAAAATATTTTTCTGGCATTTAGCATACTGAAGTTTGTTCAGCCAATTCGGGTAAGTTTTCAAGAGTGGTTTACTTCAAAACGGTCTGCTTAGGATGCTATTCATGACATTTGTAAGCTGCTTAAGCCAAATCTTTTCATTTTCCGAACTTTGGATTACTTGACGAATTACCATATGCGAATCGTGAATATCATATCTGAAGGAGAAATCGTTGCATGTAAGAACCATTAGTTGTGAGATCTGCTGTTTTATACATTGGCTTTAACAATAAGAAGAATACTGGTATAATCACTCCTCATGTTCACTCCGCTAGAACAGAATATTGATTCTCAGGACTGAATACTAAGAAAAACGATGTGGTGGCTCGACGAATGAGAGGCCTTTTGATACAATTCTTGAACGAATATAGCGTTCATGTCAAAATTAATGGACACAATTATTAATAAAAGGGTAATTTGAACTTTCGAATGTCCAAGTATTTTTCATTTTATCGCTAATTCGTTAATCGAAAATTGATCCTGTCATTATCCTGCTACGAACATTCATCAAACACGACTAAGTAATATCACTAGCGGTGAAGTAGGTTATGGACAACCGTTCAAAATTAGTTTATTACTTTCGATAATCCCTAAGGATTTGCTATTAAATTTTAAACGTCTTCAGTACAAATAAGTCTTAATATTCAATGATAAACAACAATCCCCGAGGACTGCTTTTGGAAATTTGTGGGGTCAATTTAAAGTATTTATCTCGGTCATTTCTTTTTCATCAATCTGTTAATTTATTTATTTGTTTATTTAGGAGCAAGGGAAAAGCCTGCTGGAGCTGAGATTTTGGTTCTCCTTCTCCAGCAAGCATAAAACCTTCTCATCTTTTGTATCAACAAATAACATTTGACCAAATGCTACATAACGAAATCTTAAATTACCCTTATTTGAACTACAAAGCTAACTAACAACTATTCATATTGACTAATTATCCTAATAAAACTAGCGGGAAAATTTTGGAGAAAACGGGTTTTAATGGCGTTACGAGATAAATTGAAATTAAATCCATCAGAGCAAGTATTGAATACGCGACATATACTCGAAAACGGTTCAATCCCATAGTTAGTTCTAGCACGAGGAATTCTGAGAAAGGGATTAAACCGCAAATTACGCCGAAGAATGTCAAAACTTAGCTGTTGTAGGAGATCTGCACTATCAATTCGAGATTGGATGAGGTCCGCGACGAAAACAGCCTTTTGTGTATCACGGCGGACAGATAGCAAATCGAAGTGTATGTCTACAACGATTTTCGTAGCTTGGAAGATTAAATGGATCTCTCCAGGGCAGGCGACGCAAAGCAAAACGAATGAACTTGCACTGAACAGTATCAATGCGTAGCTTATCTGTTTGATAATATGATGCCCAAACAACAACAGCATACTCGCGAACTAGAGCGCAATATAACGATTTCAGGCAGTATATGTTATTGAAATTTTTTGAGATGCGAAAGATGAAACCTAGCATCTTTAATGCTTTAGAGAGGGTATATTCTATGTGATCTTTGAAACTAAGTTTTGAATGATACATAACGAAATCTTTAATTACCCTTATTTAAACTACAAAGCTAACTAACAACTATTCATATTGACTAATTATCCTAATAAAACTAGCGGGAAAAGATTAGGAGAAAACGGGTTTTAATGGCGTTACGAGATAAATTGAAATTAAATCCATCAGAGCAAGTATTGAATACGCGACATATACTCGAAAACGGTTCAATGAACCCATAGTTAGTTCTAGCACGAGAAATTCTGAGAAAGGGATTAAACCGCAAATTACGCCGAAGAATGTCAAAACTTAGCTGTTGTAGGAGATCTGCACTATCAATTCGAGATTGGATGAGGTCCGCGACGAAAACAGCTTTTTGTGTATCACGGCGAACAAATAGCAAATCGAGGTGTACGAGCCTACATCGATTTTCGTAGCTTGGAAGATTCAATGGATCAGCAAAACGAATGAACTTGCGCTGGACAGCTTCAATGCGCAGCTTTTCAGTTTGGTAATGTGGTGCCCAAACAACAACAGCATACTCCAATGTAGAACGAACTAGAGCGCAATATAACGATTTCAGGCAGTATATGTTATTGAAATTTTTTGAGATGCGAAAGATGAATCCTAGCATCTTTAATGCTTTAGAGAGGGTATATTCTATGTAATCTTTGAAACTAAGTTTTGAATCCAATAACACTCCTAGATCCTTAATTGATGTCTCCCGTTTTAGTACAGCTTGAAAAATAGTGTAATCATACATGATCGTGGTTCGTTTACGAGAGAAGGAGATAACGAAGCATTTGAAGGCGTTGATAACCATTCTGTTGACGTTGCACCAGTTAGAAAATACATCCAACTGTGACTGCAAGAAGTTTGAGTCTTTCAGAT
The DNA here is from genome assembly GCF_030247185.1 of Malaya genurostris. Lineage (NCBI taxonomy): Eukaryota > Metazoa > Arthropoda > Insecta > Diptera > Culicidae > Malaya > Malaya genurostris. The sequence continues at coordinate 61,911,229 of NC_080570.1, read as the reverse complement.
ATTTGATGAGATGAAACAGTTTGAAATCGTCGGCGAATGATAGCTTCATGCATTGCAATGCGAAATTCAGATCATTTAGATATAGCAGAAATATGAATGGTCCTAGATGGCTTCCCTGAGGAACACCAGAGCTCACGATGAATGATGGAGTAACGCAGTCGTCAATTCTCACGGTCGTACTACGACCAGTCAGATATGATTCAATCCAATCCATCATCCCACATGTCAAATCTTTAGTTTGAGAGAGATCTACAATCTCTGTTCAATACACTGACTCGAAGGATGAGATGGCAAACGGTGCATTTGTTTAGTTTTTGCGTAACAAAAGCATTGAACATATCCACAATAATTCTTGATGATATTTCTTCTTCGGGACGAAGTTATTGTGTTGGATATGAATTTGTCGTAATTCGTTTATTGTAAGCCAAGTAATCAGTAAAATAATGGAAAGAAACATGACGTTTGGCAACTCTGCTGTTCGAAAACACAAATTTAAAAAAATAATTTCAGGCGAGACGAAGTTCGACGGGTCAGCTAGTATCAAATAAAATTCCATTCGCCCGAAAAACGTTCACAAGAATCCACCATTTTCAACAAAATATTTAATAGTAAGAAACAATTCCAAGAAAAAAAATTCGATGAAGATAAACAAATCTTCAAGACTAAAATTTCCCGAAAAAATGTATTGTATTGTATTGGAGAAGAGGTGGGTAATGTCAGAGACAAAACTGGATGACGTGAATACGAATAAATCTTACATGCTTTTTTCACGCTTCCGAATATCGATAATCGTTCTTATTAGTTGATTGTTTGTGTGAATTTTACAATTACTGTTCGTGTTCCTTTTAAGTCCCATAAGAACTATGATAAAATTTAGCTTGATCGGTGGAACAATGTTTTTGCGCTCGAGGTTGCGAGTTTGCTTGGGATTTATAGTATGGGGAAACACACTTTTTACAAAATAATCGTCTGTATCATAGACTCTAAAAACAGTGCATGTGTAATTTTTGCAGGAAATTTAACGAACAAGAAAACCTTCGTAAGCAGCCAAACAATCCGAAATTTGTAGATAAAAGGTTATTAAAGAAAAACCGACACAATGTCTGAACAATGGCTAATTTCTTAATATATCTAGCACCACTGCTGCTAGTAATCGTAATATGATTTGTTTTTTTTTATTATGCTATAACAGTGAGTTGTTTGATATCTTCACGATAGTTACTCAGCTTAGTATTCTTTTCAAGTGCCAACCCATGTTCAAAACTCACTGTTAGGTTTTAAATTAAGCGAAAATGACATCAAAAAGTCATGACTTTCAACGATATTAGGATCTAGTCTAGAGTGAATGAATACATCTCATCGTTTATGTTGGAAAAAAAACTAAAAAAAAATCATCCACAATGTTGACCATTTCTTATGCTTTATATTGATTTTGACATAATTGTCGTCACTCTTCTTAGATCCACTCTGTTAAGATCCAACAACAGGTTTCCAGCCCATGGAAACATTAGATTCTAAGAAAATTCTTCTTAGAATGCTAAAGGTGTATTATTACCTTTACCAAGTATGTATTCCTACGAACTATTGCAATCTGGGCATTGATTTCAGAAGGATAAAAAATTTTGAGTGCCCATGTGAGCCTTGGAGAACATTTTCAAGATGATATTATACAATCTCTGTTAAACAGGAAGCTTCCAAATTTGTAATGTCTCACCTGTTAAGCTCAGCTGCAATATCCACATCAAAATCCGGAAAAAGCCTCTTGTACATGTTGACTAGAGCCTCAAATCTAAAAGGTAGAATATAGTGTTTAATGATTTGAAACAATTTCAATTATCATCGATAGCATGCTTACTTTTCACTAAACACTTTATAATCTCCCAACAAATCCGAAACACGAATTCCATTTCGAGTAGCCTTGCTCGAATAGCACGGTCCAATGCCCTTCTTAGTCGTTCCAAGCGATTTTCCACCTTTCTCGGCTTCCTGTAGTCCGTCAACTTGTTGGTGTAAATCGAACACCAAATGAGCACGATTCGAAATATACAACCGATCCTGCCAATTGACAAGACCTTTCGCTTCGTTTTTGGCCAATTCTTCAAACAAACCGGGTAAGTGGATCACGACGCCATTGCCTGTAATTGGAAGGAGTAATACAAAAATAAATTAAACATTTGTTTTATTACATATGCTGAATTTCCCCAAAACCTTTCGAATCAGTTCGTCGAGATTACTAAATGGTTGTGTGTGTATGTGACACAAATATAGGCCCTTGATTTTCTGAGAGATGATCCAATTGAATTTTATCCGGTACGACTTCCGGTTTCGGAATTACAGCTTTACATGTGCTAAAAATATGAATTCAATTTTCCGAATATGGCTGAACAGATTTTCACAAACTTGGACAAAATAGAAAGAATTTCTTCTATATTAGGCTCAAAACTGTATCAATTTGTATGTCAGTTGCTGGTCACATGAACCGAATTTGGGTATACCGGTTGCAAGCGCCCGGTTCCGAAAGTATCTAAAATAGTGATCGAAAAGTCCTGAACGAAAATCGTTTCATTTTCTCGGTGATGTCTGATTCGATTTCTTCAAACTTTGGCTTAAATGAAAGGTCGTATGGTTCTATGCATAAGTACAAACCAGAATTTAGAGTAACGATGCAAAAAAAATAAAAAAAATGAAAAAAAAATCTACTGAATTCGGTTCATAGTTTCCTCAATTCGTAGGTTTTGTTAGTTCACACCTAAACAAACTTTCTTATTTGTATTCCAGATTTAATTAATTATATTTTGAAGAATACCACAGTAATATTTATGAGAATATGAGTACTATGAGAAAGGCATCATCATACCATAAGGTGGATTAAAACAGGTTTTTTGCCTTCGTCATGCAGAAAGGTTCCGCACTCATATTTAATTCCGTTCTTCGGTAATTTTTCGACGAAAACTTATTGTAATCATTAGAAATACCCGATGTTTCGGTAAATTTACAAAATTTATTTCAAACAAATTATGAAAGTTTCTACCGGACGATCAGTTAAATTCAAGTTTTTATTACAGAATTCTGTAAATAATTAATAATTGTCGTAAAGTATTCTACTGTCAAACAGTTAAACAAAAATGAGCTCCGGTTCCGACATTGATAGCGGAGTTGGTATCACTGGGAGTACGATGCGGTGCCTAAGTGTTACTCTCCAAAAAGCCTAATTTCAATGTGTATCAAACAACTTTTAGTAAAGGAGCAAGAATCTTTGCAAGCGTATGAGTAATGTCAACAATGTGTGCGTAAAAACAAATTCCGGAGCTTCTTTGCCGGATTTTAATCAATAAATTTTCCATATAGTTGAAAAATAAACCAATCCGTCATTCTGCTTAAAATTGCAATTCAAGAAAAGCGACAATCTTAGTCTAAAACTTCTGTTTTCCTTAAAACTACACGAGAAAAATTATTTCAGTTTCAGCTTACTTCCACTAATACATTTGATTAGCAACAAACACATTCCTATACGGATTTCTTCTTGCAGAAATTATTGCCGTACAAAGATTTACGTACCTTCTATAAGTAAACCCGAAAAAAGGAACCTTTAATTTAACACGCGAAAGGCAATAGATATGGAATGTTATCGTAAATTTTTTTTGACTTTTCTGGAAAACTGCTTTTATAACAGAAAATATTTTGTTTTGTTTGTTTTGTGTAACGCAATCTAATACAAATGCATTGAAGCAGTGTCGCTAACTTTGTTATTAGAGAATTAAAATCTACATTCATAAAATGTAAGCAATTTTCCATAAAACGTTGATGAAAAACTGATCAAAACTGATATTTCATCCAACAAGTCAGGCTTAACATTCATTTGAGAATAAAATATTATTAAAAAAGTTTGTTTGGAGCTCAATCGTACAAGCCACTTTGATAAACTGGTTGCACTGCATATATGAATACATAGATCTATGACATACGTAGCAAATAAAATGTACGTAATACGCAAATTACCAACACAAGTTAACTTGGTTTACTCTTGATCCTTGAAAGTGTTATTTATTGAATATTGCTGATTAGCGAAACTAAAAAATGCTCAAACGACAGGTACTGCGAAATTACCGCCCAAAATTAAACTATGTCAACCGATCGAAACGCCATCTGCATATCATTGTCGATGTTATCAGATTTATGTTATTAGATCCATATGGAATGTGTGAAAATTTACAAGCCAATCGTGTTATTCAAGCTTAAAATCTAAAATTGGTTTGCAGCAAGCCCTACAGCGAGTATAATTTTATTTTATTTTTCCCGTACTGGTGCATCATCTCGCGTTGTTTACAGTAATGCGAATAGGAGAAGCAGGTGAGATCGTTCCTTAGAGATATTTCACATTTTTCTTATTTACAATGTCTTTTTATATCTCTCCTTACTAAAAATCGGGCTAGACTAAACTTCGTCGATTATTCGGGGAACGTTTGATCAATGGATCTAGTTTTCTTCGGTTTAAACGGTTAAAGTTTAAGACGCGCGCATGAAGTTTATAAACGTGCAGAGATTTCTTGTGACCCTACTTAAATAGGACGTATGTAAATATAGTTAAGACTGCGAGGAGGACCTGTTTGGTATTTTTTTTGGTTTGGTAGATATCGAAATTACTTCGTATTGCGTAATTCGTTGTTGTTTCAGGCTGCCCGGAGTTCTTTCGAGTTTCGGAAGAAATTTCTCATTCTAGTAGGAATCACATATTAATACAAAACGCGATAAAACTGCAACGTATTCTTGGAAGCCGGTTACCCAGAGCAATAAACACATGATAATATTATTTGAAAATTTACTAACAAACAACCCCTATCAGTTATGCATGTGGAAATGCAGATAATTCCTTGGTTTCTAGTAGAAACATGCATTGAACTAACAATCCTTCCTTCCCAAGTAGATCTGCATTCGGACGTGGCCGGCGTCGATATTGGCCAGTATGCAGGGATTAACTCAGTTTACACAATGTTAAACGACGTGCTATTCCCAGGCAATTTGTTTCAGAAGAACATTTTGCAAGATTAATTGATTCTGATTAAAAACGAAGTAGCCACACATGGGCGGTCTCTAATTCTTTTTATCTGATTTCCGGTTCCAATATTACAAAGCAAAAAGTGAGAAAATGAACAAGTTGCTGAACCGATTTTAACCAACATAGGCTCAAATGAAAGGCTACTACTGTCTAATATTCTTTTTTTAATTTAAGATGGATCTGACTACCGATCTCGGAATTACAGGTTCAAAAGTTTGCCTTCATAAAAGATTATGTATAGAGGAAATAATTGCTCAAAAATAGAAGATTGTTTAGATTTACAGGTCTTGCACGTCATTCACATAATTTCTGAATTCGATCCGGTACTGGAATTAAAGGGTGATGAGTGTTCGAAATTTCAAGCCGTAATATTGTGCGGTGCTGTAAAAAAGGAAACATTCTAAATTGAACTCAAAACTGCTCCAATACATAGGTTATGTAAATTACTGGCCATACGAAGCCGCTTCGGTTATACCGCTCCCCGGAAATCAGTTTCGGAAATTTGAATCAAAATCTCCACAATGGAGCTCACAAAAGGCCCAAATAGAAGAGAATCCCCAACTACAATAGGAAGTGTGTTTAAAATTTTAGGCCACCATTTTGAATGCTACAAAAAACGGAATTTTTTTCCAATTTTGTCTCGAAACTATGTCGATGTTTAATCTATGCTAGTTTACGTCTATGCTAGTTGACCATGGCGCTGCTCTCACAAACCAGTTGTCGTATGTTCCAGTCCCGATCTGGAAGGATTCTTAGTGTCAATAGGATCGTAAAGACTGTCCCAGAAAGTATGGACGCAACCAAAAACCGCTGCCATTTCGATATGGTTTAGAATCTGTCAATTTTTATGGCTGCGTCCTATTGTTTACACTCTTCTCTAACCACTTGTGCAGTTGTTTATTCGTTTTCATAAGTTTATTTCAAAATGCGTGGACTTTCAGCAGAACAACGTCGCAGAATTGTGTACAAAAGGTGCACAGAACGCGGACTGTCACTGATAAGGATAGCAAAAAATGGAAGAAGTAAGTGAAAAAGCCGTGCGAAATGCAATCAGGAAGTTCGGTGAGGATAACACCTTTGAGGGTAAACCGAAAACGGGTCGAAAAAAGGATCTGCTAACCCTCAGTTGGATAAACGTATACTGAAGGCGTTCGAGCAAAAGAAGGAGGTTTCAGTTCGGGATGTGGCCAAAAAAGTGGGCACTTCGAAGTCAAATGTTCTTCGTGCTAAAGAACGTTTGAATCTTCGAACCTATAAAAAGCAGAAACAACCAAAACGTATTCCGAAACAAGAAGCATCGATCAAGCCGAGGGTTCGAAAGCTGTACAATACGATTCTTGCTGGACATTTGAACTGCATAATCATGGACGACGAAACCTACGTGAAATTCAATTACAAATCCTTGCCGGGACCACGATATTATACGGTGCGAGAAGGGCAAGTGTTAAACCAGTCCGAGACATCGATTGAAGTCGAAAAATTTGGTAAGAAAGCTATGATCTGGCAAGCAATTTGTAGCTGCGGTAAGATTTCGAAACCCTTCATCACCACTGCTTCAATTAACAGCGAAATATACATCAAGGAATGTTTACAAAAACGACTTTTACCCATGATTCGAAGCCACAAGGATCCTGTTGTCTTCTGGCCAGATCTTGGTTCTTGCCACTACTCGAAATCAACGGTAGAATGGTATACTACCAAAAATGTCACTTTCGTCCCAAAAGACATGAATCCACCAAATTGCCCACAACTTCGACCAATTGAGGAATTTTAGGAAACATGGCAGCCGAAACCATTCAACAGTTCGAAAAAGATTGGAAAAAAGTGTCAAAACTTGTCGCCAAGAAGTCTGTACGGAATTTAATGAGGAACGTTCGTAAGAAGGTGCGCCAGCTAGTCTACAATGGCTTAGTAGCAAATGTTGAGAATAATATTCTGTTGTTGTAGTCTAATATTATCAGTATATCGAATAAAATTTGAATATCTAACACTTGTGAATTATTTACAGCGAAATCAAAGTGCGTCCATACTTTCTGGGACAGTCTTTATTTCCCAAATACTACTACCATTAATTACATGTAAACCGATATATGAAATAAATTATCAGTTTTTCAGGTATGTTGCCGTCCTCTTCTTATTCAATCACACTAACTTTGAAAGTCTAGTACAAAAACTAAAGAAAATACAAGTTACACAGTAATGCAAACATTTAAATTAGTGACATACATAGGCAACTTACATCATCCGGTCATCTGATAATTGTTTTTGCCTACGAATTCTACCCTATACTACACATGAGCCGACGGTAGCCCTTTAAAAATAGAGAACACGCTTTCACGATTGATTGATGAAAACAACTGCTCCTGTTACATCTGGCGCATATGTTTATCTTCTGTCTGATTGAATCAAACGTACGAGAAACGGTACGGCGATGAATGGTTCGGTGCTATTAGCAGCAACGGAGGCGCACAGCAACAAGTGCATCTTAATTTATTTTAATCACACGGGAAATCACTTTCCTGTATGATTAAGACATCGTCAACGTGATAATGACCTACACGACGACAGTACTCGATGGGCTCAAGTTTGTTAGAAGATGCAATTTGCAATTCGGCTGAATTGTTGGCTGCGACCTTACCAACCGAATTGTGCTGCCGTAGTTTGTGTTTTTCATTAAGACATTTCCGTTTACTATACAAAAAAGGACCAGGGGTGGCATTATGTATCTCGATTCGACTGAAATTTTATCGAATCGACCACGTTTCGTATTATGGTTCTCGATTCGAAGTCGATCATCGAGCTTCGTTCGACTTCACTCGAAGAAGTATTAGATTATCGAGAAGTTTTGGCATTAAGGAACCAAAACAATCGAGCTCGTAAACGACTGAACTCGATAAGAAATGGTCGAAAGCCTTATTACTATCGACTATGAGTTTTCGAATACGTTTCTTTTTTATTTAGGTATTATCGATAACATCTTAGATTTTCATAAACACATTAGTATTGATATTCTTTAATTTAATGCATTATTTTGTATATCGTTATATATATTTTGTGTGTTTGGCATATTATGTACAAGTCGAACTGTTTAGAAAGCATATTAATTGAAAGCTGCGTGGTGTTTACTTAAAATAACAAAAGTAAGTCGAAACTAACCTATGCCCAGTAACTGTAGTTTGTAATAAAATTTCTGAATCCTGTGGAATGAAAACGTCGCTCAAACGGATTGTAGGAAAAAGCTTATTCGCTCTATAACAATGAGCAAATAATGTTTTTACCCATATATCTAACTCAAGTGAATTGAAAAATTTGTCCAAACACCTTGAAAGTATTTAGAATATGCCAAAAGCATCACAATCTCGTGCTATTAGCGTGTATTTGGCTCTTCAATAGTACCTAAATAGATTATGAAGACTACAAAGAATGGGTTGCTCCAGGTATATTAGCTATAGCAATATCTCCTAATATATATGATAAAATACTACAAAGAAAGCTGCAAAACCTAAAAGCCTTTGATTAAAACTACACATATGGATGACGTAAATTGTATTAGACTTGAAACAAATCATGAGAAATACAGAATTTTTTTTATTATAATTTCAAAAGTTCATCGATAAATTGTGTACAAGAACACGCTTGAAAAAATTATTTACGTTTTCAAATAGAGTGGAAACGAATCTGCTTCTTGATTTAAATTTCAGAAATGTGTTCATGTTAATTTCGTGCGGCAACTTAAAACAGCAGTATTACAAACAGTTTGCTGCTTTTCAGTACTTGAACTGAATAAATGTAATCGAAAATACTCGAACAATAATTCAGTTTAATTTTTTTCATGATTGCAATGTATATGGGTTTGTTTACCTATGTATGTTATGACCAGAGATGCCAGATATTTTCATAGAAAATCTGTATTGATTCGTATAAAATATCTGTATTTATCTGTATTCGCTAATATGAAATTTCTACAATACAATTATGTAAAAAGGTGTTATTCCAATAGATTATGGTTATATAGTGGTAGATTAAATTTCATATCTTATATTATATTCATCGACGAAATTTTATAATTTTTTCCTATCAACAACAATTGAATTATGGTGCCATATACTTGTCTAATTTGAAAATGTTCACTTCATAAGTTGAGATGGATTTCCAAAACCCAATATGCAACGTCGAGTCAGGTAATACAACTGTCAGTCTGGCAATAATGTTTCATGATGCCAAGACTTGTCTTACTTTTAAGTTCAATTTAGTTACAAATTTTAATATAAATGGATTTCAGTGTTCTTCATTAAATATCTGCACTAAAAATATATATTTTAAAAAGTGATTTGTAAGTTGATTCCTAAACGTTTATCTCGTCATTGCAATCAAATACTAATAGATAGCTCAAATACTAATAGATAGTTTAATTTTTTCCTTAATACTCTTGGTGGAATCTGTATGAATCTGTATTAAATTTAAGAAATCTGTAAGAAATTTGTACTCTGTATGAAATCTGTATGCGCATGTAAAAATCTGTATATGTAATACAGATAAATCTGTATAAATGGCATCTCTGGTTATGACAGTTCGAGCAGCGCCAGTCGAAATCTAGTACCACATTGTTAGGATCTCGGTCACGAGGTCGAAAGCGATACGTAATGCCTCAGTTCAGTCGAATCGACTTCAAAAATAATATTTTCGAGCAACTCGATTCGAGATGCATAATGTCAGCCCAGGAAAGTATACGTTATTTTCTTCTGCACATATATGGAGCGTCGTATTTCACACAAATTTACATTCAAGAACATATAAAATTGTGTGATTTGAAAATTACATGGCTTGAGTTCCGACGAAATAGCACACAAAAGATCGAAATAAAAAAGCAGCAGCGCGACTTGAACCGAGAAACATTAGATCACAAGCACATCGGTTACTAGACTGAATCACAGAGCTCATATCTGTTCATTGAATAATTGATACATATAAATCCATACAGCGGCACTTGGTAGCCGAGTGCAAATTACATTCGGAGCGTGTAAAATTCTGTGCCAGTGGAATATTGCGTTATTTGAAAAATTAAGTAGTTGTGAATTGTATCATTTGTAGAATTCTGTCACCTGTTAAATTCATAATTTTTTTCTGTGTACTTTTCTAATTTAGAACTAAACATTTTGATTACAGATTTTTGTCATGAAACTGAAATATAGCATTTAAACAATACGACAATCAAAACAACAAACCGTTCGAAGTTCTATGAAGACATAAAATTAAATTTATCGTCATCGTAACACTCAAAATTTATGAAGTGCTGAAATTAAAACGACCTGATATGTTGTATTTATAGCACTGGGAAATCTGAATACAAATGGATTGAGTTTCAAAATCAAGTAATTGTAATGCACAATTCGGAAAAGTTGGCGATTTTCTGGAATTTGCATTAAGAGTAATTAGTTTAGTTTTGTGTACACTTAGAGTTTTACATAGATTAAAAGTACATTTCACACACATTTACCTTATGATAAAAAAAGAACCGTAATTTTCATTTTAAAATTCCCGCGCTTGTCCAATCGGTAAACTTTTATTCTCTCAACGTTGGCAAAACTTTTATACACATTCTGTCAAATTTTCACGCATGTCGTACGATTAGTTTTTGTTTGGCGTCTATACAAAGAAGTTGAAAATTTTTCGTGTGGCGATTTTTATAATGGATGAAAATTTAGAAGAACGGCTCGCCTTCGAAGCGCTATTCGGTCGATTGTTGTGCGGTTTCGACGTCATATTCATAGATCCACACCTCATCACCAGTTATGATGTATTCGATGAATGTGGAGTCACTATCTGCGTTGGAAATCATCTCTTTGGCCACATCAACACGACGCTGTTTTTGAAAGAAATTCAGCTTTTTTGGCATCAGCCGAGAAGCGACGCGTTTCAACCCCAAAACATCAGTTAAAATGTGTTCGGCTGATCCATAAGAGATGCCCAACAACACAGCAATCTCTCTAATCGGTACAGAACGATTTTGCAACACGATTTGCTTCGCCGATTCAATGTTTTCTTCAGTAAAAGATGGACAAGCGCGGAAATTTTAAAATTAAAATTCCGGTTCTTTTTTGATCATAAGGTATATCAATATGGATTGTTTATATAACAATGTATTGTCTCCCGAATTAGTAAATAATTGTTGTTTAAACCGTATTTTTTGTGTGTTTTGAAGAATCTCTTAGTAATATTTATGAAAACATGAGTTATATGAGAAAAGCATAATTACAACCATGTAACAGAGTGTGTAGTGAACAGAGCTAATAAAAGTCATTTTCATTGAATTAAAATAGACGAAAATGACGAGAAATTACTGTCACTCTCAGCCTCGCTTGCAAACTATGAGAACACAATCCATGTCCAGTCAATGACATAAGCGGGAGAGTAGTTTCAAAACTGTGTTTTTTCTTTCATTCGCTCTTTCAGTCATTTGCAGTTTTTAGTGAAAACCCCATTGTATGCAGTGCCGATACTCAACTGAAGCTGTGAGAATCGAAAATGACAGAAAAAGATTTCACAATAAGTTATAACTGTTGGTGCTCGAATTTGTAGTAGTTTTGGTTTTCAAAGAAGTTCTGGGATGTAATTACTTCGATTTGCCATATTTTAGTCACTTTTTATAGCCAAGCGTCACAGATTTTCAATACATCGATGAAAGAATGAGAATTGAAATTCTGCTGTTGCTCCCTGAAGACGTTAGTTTGGTTTCGTCTTGTCATAGAGGAAAGAGTGACGTTGGCAATTATTCTCTCTCATTTTTTCAATGAGAAACGAAAATGCTTCGTCTCTCTTCAGTTGTTCTGCTGTCGGTTATTTACGAATGAGACAGTAAAATATTGAAAATGAGGCTGTTGGATTGGATTCTTTCATTGTCAATGCGTGACAATTTTAAGCTCTGATAGTGAATTACGTTTTGTATCCGCTTCGGTCTTGGACCTGCTTTTCTTATATCGTTTTTTTTTTTATTTTAAAGATATTTTTATTCAGGCTTAAATGCGTACAAGCTTTGCGTGGCCGATTGAGCCGATTCTTTAAATATTTTTTTTGTATTGGATCTCGTTGTCATCCTTTTTCTAGGGGGAGAGGAGCTTCCATTTCCCTCCTGCGAGAATTTGTTCGGCACTTTGTTCGTGGTTCGTCTCGTCATCCATTGCCGCATCGGTGGTATTGTTATTGATTTCCGTCTTCCTTTCGTTTTCCGTATTGTTCGCAGTAGAGCTGTAGATGCGCGCCTTGTTGTACATTGGTTGCAGTTGCTGGTTGGTTGGAGGGTAACTTGTTAACTGCAGCTGATGTACTTTGTTCTGATACTACCGATGGATTCGTTGAATGCTTCACTGTTGTTGGTGACTGTCACAGGTGTACAGGGGTTGCTTGGGGTTGGTGTGAAGAAAGCACCATTGTCCTTTGGTACAACACATCTCCTTGTCCAGTTTATTACTTGGCTTACCGTAGTGAACAGCTTTTTGGCAATATTGACATGTGAACATCTGATTGTCATAGGTAACAAGTGATTTGCACGGGATTCTTGTATCCTGACCGAAAGTCACATAAGAAGGTATAGGCCTCTTCAAGCGCATGCGTAACAAACGTACGCCATTTAGAATACCGGGGAAAAAGTTCTTCCACTTTTCTTTTTCGATAGAGAAAATCTCTCCGTATTGGGACATAGTTTTGCGAATATAAGGATCGATGACGCTTGAGGGAAGATCATGCACACACACTTCTATAGCACTATCTTCCATATATACTGGAATGTTGTACTTCATGTTTTCGTGCTCCACATAGTGCACATGGTTATTGTCTTTTGCGAATTGAATTGCATCCAACTCTTTATAAAACTGTACTGTACTTGGTTTCTTCCGTCCCGAACGTAAGCGGTTTTGTTTTATCGACTGACTTGGATGAGATGTGAAAGCGAACTGAATATCGTTCATTATGTCTGAAGCGGTACATGAGATTATTACTATAATTATCTAAAGACTGTCCCAGAAAGTATGGACGCACTTTAATTTCGCTGTAAATAACGAACGTTCCTCATTAAATTCCGTACAGACTTCTTGGCGACAAGTTTTGACACTTTTTTCCAATCTTTTTCGAACTGTTGAATGGTTTCGGCTGCCGAGACATGTTACCTATGATGTTACCTTCGTTAATGCCCAAAATTCCTCAATTGGTCGAAGTTGTGGGCAATTTGGTGGATTCATGTCTTTTGGGACGAAAGTGACATTTTTGGTAGTATACCATTCTACCGTTGATTTCGAGTAGTGGCAAGAAGCAAGATTTGGCCAGAAGACAAAAGGATCCTTGTGGCTTCGAATCATGGGTAGAAGTCGTTTTTGTAAACATTCCTTGATGTATATTTCGCTGTTCATTGAAGCAGTGGCGATGAAGGGTTTCGAAATCTTACCGCAGCTACAAATTGCTTGCCAGACCATAGCTTTCTTACCAAATTTTTCGACTTCAATCGAAGTCTCGGACTAGTTTAACACTTGCCCTTCTCGCACGGTATAATATTGTGATCCCGGCAAGGATTTGTAATCGAGTTTCACGTAGGTTTCGTCTTCCATGATTATGCAGTTCAAATTTCCAGCAAGAATCGTATTGTACAGCTTTCGAACCCTCGGCCTGATCGATGCTTCTTGTTTCGGACTACGTTTTGGTTGTTTCTGCTTCTTATAGGTTCGAAGATTCAAACGTTCTTTAGCACGAAGAACATTTGACTTCGAAGTGACCACTTGTTTGGCCACATCCCTAACTGAAACCTCCTTCTTTTGCTCGAACGCCTTCAGTATACGTTTATCCAACTGAGGGTTAGCAGGACCTTTTTTTCGACCCGTTTTCGGTTTATCCTCAAAGGTCTCTTATCCTCACCGAACTTCCTGATTGCATTTCGCACGGCTTTTTCACTTACTCCTTCCATCTTTCTCAGTGACAGTCCGCGTTCTGTGCACCATTTGTACACAATTTCTCGACGTTGTTTTGCTGAAAGTCCACGCATTTAGAAGCAAACTAATGAAAACGAATAAACAACTGCACAAGTGGTTAGAGAAGAGTGTAAACAACAGGACGAAGCCATAAAAATTGACAGATTCTGAACCATTGCGAAATGGCAGCGGTTTTTGGTTGCTTCCATACTTTCTGGGACAGGCTTTAGAAATGATATCCAAGTGATTGGTCTACTAACACTAGCTTTTCTAATCTGCTCTAATTGATTCTATCTTTGTCGATGTATTTTTTTGCATCCGCATAGTGAGATATGAATGATGATTGATGAGTGAGTGTAGCATTAGTGAGGAACTGAGTGAAAGTAGCGAATGTCAGAGAAAGTACCAAGCATTCTATAACGCAATCTAAGAGAGAGCTATATTTATCATGCAATCAAACTACTAGGTGTGCAAACTTTGGACGCTCCCTGAGGTGACGAAGAGGACATGATTTCATTATTCTTTCTGAGCCAAAGGACAGGGGAAACAGAAATATTGCGTTGATACACATTACAATCTATGCACACATACATACCACCAATCATGGGAGATTTGATTAGTATGTTTCATTACTTCCACGGATCAGTGGGCAGTATCCGTTTTGTCATAATCATTGCAATGTGCGGAGGAATAAATGTTGTTTTTTGGTCCTTTGAGAAATATATTGAGTACTTTATTAATCGTAGTTCTGTGCTGAGTGATGAAGTTAGAGTAAGCGAGAAACATGGTTTTGTTTAAAGGGAAACTGAAAAGTATTCTACAATCGACAACAATGCTGTCAGTAACAATAATTACATGTATTTCGAATGGAAATACTAGGTGTTACTCCAGAAACATACATCTCACACTTTTAGTTTGGAAGGTGACATCTGAATCAAAGTTGGAGAAATTTAGGTACATTCAAACCTTCCCCGATCTGAGAGTGTATTTACACCTGTCCAAATCAGTTTCGTCGTCATTGCAATGTGCATAACATTAGTGCCGGTACCGAACCGGATCGGAAAGGTTTGAAAGCTTCTTAAAAGAACCATAAGATGTCAATTAACTCTTATTCCTGATAATACTAGTCCTCCTTTTCGAATTAAAATCACCAGCTCAGTACAAATGTGATATATTTATATTCACCCCAACTGCATTGAAATTGGCATAAGAATACTTGGAATCACCTAATGGCCTGTTGTATATTTCAATCACTATTAGTCATATCTACTCCATGATCGATCAAGAGAACATAACAATTTTCATTTTTTACATCTATGAGCGAACTATCGATCTCGATATGGTCTGACTGTGTCCAACTTCTTTGCCTTGTAAAGTGAAAATAATATCACTCAATTTTCTCGGAAACGACTGATCCAATTTTCACAAACTTAGATTTAATTGAAAGGACTTGCGATCTCAAACGAAGTTTCTCAAATTTCATTTGGACTTTCGGTTTCGGAATTAATAGGTGATACGCAAGAAAAGAATGTCAGAAGCTTTTTTCGAAAATGACCCAACCGATTTTTACCATCTTAGATTAACTGAGAGGTCTTCAGATACCATAAAAATATCCCGCTTTATATTCAAATCCTACTTCCGGTTCTTGATGCTTAGAGTAAAAATGTCAATTTCAAGAGTATTTTTTCATAATTAAACAATGAAATCGGCTAACAATTTTTTTCTAGTTTACAGATCAAGATAGTCTAGGGCCAAATAAATTCATCAGATCTTCACAAAACCAAAATCGAATTAACAGGTCTGGAAGTTCCGTAAAAATATCGAAGTCCGACTTCCGGTTCTAACATAACAAGGTGAAAAGTTTTCCAAATTTCAAACCATCATAGAGAATCGTAATATGCAAAAAAAGACTTCAAAACTGGGTTCTTAACTTTTTTAATTAGTAATATTTTGAATCATCTTGCTATAATATACAGGAGCTAATATGAGAAAGCCATCATTACCCCACTATGGTAGATTCGAACAGCGTTTTTTTTTCAGAACCAAACAATTTTTTCCAGTTTCTCGTGGGTTTTCCGGATAATTGACACCCTATGTACAATGGGTCGAAGTTGAAAGTTGTATTCGAATAAAGGACTAGATTTTAAATGCTGCTTAATTTTTTTCAATCATTAAATTATCTTAAACAAAATTGTTCATGACTAAGGCATTTTAATTATTCATAAGTAGTCACGAACATAAGTCGTTACGGACATGTATAAAAGAAATCACTAGCTAAGCACAACTTCTCTCTTTTCAGCTTCCACTGAATCGACTGTCATAACGATGACATATCACGAAAGCTTAGAAATCGTCAATATAGAGGATAAACAAAATTTGATCGATATTTATGTATCAAGCCGTATCAAATTAACTGCAATCATCTGAGACGCAAGCAAACAAACAATTAAACGCCGAAAACTGTAGCTTCAAAAGTTTAGTATCACCGAATGGCGAAGAAAGATGGCCTTGATATGCTATTAGGCCCTGGATACGAAACGCAAAACTTCAGTTGCCGTTTCGCTCGGTTTATTAAGTCGATATGCTGATGCCATGAACAATTTTTGCCTGTCATGTAACCAACGAACAGCAATTTAATAATAGCCTTTCAGTTCGACTGACATTGGACACTACTAACCTATGACGGATTTACACCTCTCATTGATGATACCACTTGGCAGTAGATGAAAGTCAAAGTCCTTTCCATGCACCACAACGGTGTGTCCAGCATTGTTTCCGCCCTGAAATGAAGACAGAAAAAAGTGATGATAGAATGTAAACAAATATTTTTGAACAGATATAAGACGAATTTCGCGCCAAATTGAAAAAATATTGAAGTTAAAGTTTAATGAAACTTTTTTTTTCTTAAAATGGATCTATCTTTTGAAAAGGGGTAAAGTTGTTCAAACAATTTATTGACATACAATGAAAAATTCCGACACAAATGAGAGTAAAAAATACAACAAACAATGTTATAGTAGATTTCAGTGGAGAAATTTTGCATAATCTTTTGGGAATATTTTAAAGGTTCTAAAAGGAACCGATCTACGGAATTATATACGGAATAGTTATTTGCCATCGTTTATTTATCTATACCAGAACCAAAATTCTTGCCTAGGACTGAATTTAAGAGCTGAATTCGAAAAATTGAATAGGTTCAGAATAACTTAAATTCCGGATCTGAATAAAGGAATGGAATGCTGTTCCAAAATATAATTCCAGAATCCAAGTTCCGAATTCAGTTTCAACAAGCAGGTTCTGAATGCTGGAACTGAGTTTAGAAATTAAATTCTGAAACTGAATTCAGGAAATAAATTATGAAACTGAATTCTGAAATAAAATTCAAGTGAAGAGCTCAGTTGCAAAATTAAGGTTCGAAGTTCAAACCTGCCATTAAACTCCAGAATTCCGTTCTCAAATTCTTATCCTGAAATTTTTTCCACAATTCTGTAGTTGAAAGCCTAAATCAGAATTTGGGATTGAAATTCCGAACACAAATAAAGCAAAAACTTCGGTTCCAAAATCTAGTCAAGAAACCAGAATTATGATGATGTTTCAGTCATAGATTTAATCTGTTATCTACAATCTGGAACTAAATTCTGAAACTTAGTTCTGAAGCAAAATTCTAAACCTGAACATTAAGGTCTGAGGACAGAGGGTCGCGTGTTGAGTTTTAAATCGACCACGTGACTCGCTCAATTCCCTTTGCGCATCATATTTCTCTTGTACTCTCGCGTATATGAGCAAACTGTACCGGGTTGCCAGCATACATGCTATTATTTTGATGAAAAATTTTATCACATAAACCCGAACATTACATAGATTCCAATGAACAATGAAAAAATATGCAACTTTCACAAAGATTGAATGCGAAACAAAAAATGTGTTTATATACAATGAAACGTCTGTGTGTTTGGCAGCCTTGTCGAGCCAATTTTATTTCTCTCTCCTTTTTCAGAATGCTATACCAAAGCGAAAAAAATTGCGGATGCATTGAAACTGACTTTGTATCACAGAAAAATACAAGACTTTATTTTTATCGCGATGACATATATGTTTTTATGTACTAATCGCATCTAAACTAAATTATCTAGACTTTGTCACGGTAGATTTATGATACAAGCCTTCAAAGCCGAAATATTCGATGAACAAGTGGAGGTATGCATTTCTGAGCGTTCCAATTTCCAGCAGTTCTTCAGTCAGAAAAAATACAACACGACCGCTAAACTCAATGAATCATTCTGAAAATTTCACGGAATATTCTCAACTAAATTTCGAAGACATTGTCAGGTGGGTTCTTCTATATTCTGCACCGTTTCCAAAAAAATAGAATTTGAAACGGGAAAATAGCAAAAAACCTACCACTTTACGGTACTGTCCTCAGCCCATAAGTTCAGAATCCAGGTGAACCAGAATACAGGTTCTGAATTCAGTTCCGATATCCAGTGTTGTGTGACGAATTCAATTCGCCTGAATCTTTTGTTGTATTTAAGGCAGCAACACAATTTCTTCTCCATAGTATCGGAAATATGTTCAGTAATTTATGATAAAATTTTCAGTAATATGATATATCCAAAAACAACTCAAAGTCGATGTTTTCTGAAATGTTTACTATGAACGAGCATTTAGGTGAAATTCAATGCCAAAATAAAGTGCGCAAAATTCCAAACACATGAATTAAACGAATCATCACACAAAGCGTATCGTGCAAAACCGACACATAGAAATACGGAATATTTTCAGTGATTGAGTGTTATGGGCTTACGAAACATATCGTTCGCTAATAACACAGACACTAACTATGAGGGAGACATATTTGCGCATGTTGTTTAGGACGGTTGTAACTCAATTTATAGCTAAAATGCACTTAGAAAAGATATTCTCGTTCGTAGCGAAATTATTCATTTTGTCGTGAATGCGACCTACTTTACTATGGGGCGCCTTTTCAAAACTTACCCTGTACAAGAATGGGCAGAACTTTATCGCGAATATCTCTTGATGTACTTAACCCAACAACATAATTTTTCTAGTAGTCAACAACGTGAGATAAAAATTAATAACTGAAAAACAAAGTTTTCTAAGACTTTTGGAATGAGGAAAATTCATCAAGCTTGCTTGCATTTTTCGCCCCCGGACGACGGTTTTGAGGTAGTCAGACACATATCAGTTCCGATTATCTACTGGACGCGTATAGAAGGTAAACTTTGATCGAAAATCGTTAATTTCTTCTAGTGCTTCATACGGAGCTGGACGTCGAGGTGAGGTTCTCCTACCAACATCAGCAAGAACAAACCAAGTATAAACCTTGAAACGCCCAGATCGTGCTTCAAAATGTCAAAATGTTTCATGTAACTAATCTGCACATTGGTTCAGGTGTATCGTTTCAAATGAAGTGAATATAAGTGTAAGTGAAAAAGGGGAAGGCTTGCACAATTCACACAATCGATCAATTACACTGAGGTCTTTTTTTATGCGATTTTTTTTTACGCGACTTTTTTTATGCGAATTTTCAGAGTTATGCGGTTTTTTTATGCGAATTTTCAGAGTTATGCGGTTTGCCCTTCTGCGGTCTTTTTTATGCGAAGTTTCAGAGTTGTGCGGTTTCTTTATGCGAAGTTTCAGAGTTATGCGGTTTTTTTTATGCGAATTTTCAGAGTTATGCAGTTTATTTATGCGGTACGTAAATTCGCATAAAAAAGACTTCAGTGTAATTGTATGTCAGTTTTGTTGGTGTTCACGACATCCAGTTATGTCTCTGACATTACACACCGTTAACTTTTTTGTTACAAATAAAAATCTTTGATCTGTGTACTGCTTATTCGGTTCATAAGCGAGAGATGCGAATGCTGAACGTGATACTGATAACTTATACATTATGCAATTCCTTTAAAAAACCTTTAATACTCAGATACATGGTAGTTCCAATAGACAATACGAGCTATTCATTACAATACACTATAACTTTATGAGTTGACGAATCCGATCAGTTATTGTGTATCTCATAAATAATTAGAGTTACCAAATTCAAACAAACCAAAACCGAGCCGATTCTAAAAAATTGTGTTTTATTGTATCCTCTTATTTTGAATTTTTGACTTACACATCGCTATATGTTTCAGATACAACATTTTATCAAACAAGTTTTGCACTTCCCAAAATGTATCCCTGTAAGTAAAACTACAAGGATCAGCCCCATGAGGTTGTTCGAGATGATCTAATGAACATTCTCAATCAAACAGTTCAATCAATCGTCACACTTTTGAATCCGCAATTGCACGAGAATCTGCTTAGATTGATCTTTATTAGAAACCAGCGCCGAACACGCGAACCCAGAATATAGACTCTGTTTGTCTTGATTTGTATTTGTTTTGTAGCCGACGAAATTACATCAATATCCCAAATGTGTGCAATTATATCTTTGTACATACTTGCGATACGGATTTCAATATTTAAGCTTCTCATCGCCAAGCTTGTGTTCAAGTTTTGTATGAACGCAGTTATTTTTATAGCGTTAAGGTTCTCTACCATTGCTACCATTTTGCGATTTCGGTTGAAGTGATAAACATTTTCTCATTATTAATCAAGTTCATCTTATATTGGAAACTAACTGCAAATTTCCCAAGCGAAAACGAAATAAACTTGGAATTTCATTCGAGCTCGCATGACACAAGATCAGAGCATACCAATTAATACTTCAAATCGTTTTATAGCGCTTTCTGTCGTGCTGTCTAGCAACAACCTACGTTTAGCATGCTACGCGTAGGATTGAAACGTTGGCTCTAAATTCGCTTCTATTTATAGATTCGCGTGCTTCCAACAGCTTCGCTTTTGCATCAATTGACCAATCAGAGCGATGCTTTCCCTTTGATATATCGCTTACTCCTTCAAAACCACCGTCTACGTTAGGGAAATCCAGTACGCCGGTGATTTTTACCAGACAAAATAGGACACTGCTAACTATTAATCAACTTTTTTTTTCATAAATACGTTTATTTCTTAACGCAGTTTACATAAGTTTTTCTTCGCCGTAGCATCACTTTTACATAAAATTCTTATCCTAATATAATTCTGAAATAGTCACAACGATTTAAATTTATTAAAACATTACTTAAATATCATCTTAGGTAATTCGCCATTAATTATGAAATCTACTCGGAAATATTATTTGAACCAAACGATTAACTTCTATAAATTATAACATAAGCTGTTATTTTCAGACATTTTGTTGATAATTTCATAAAGTATTCCAAGTTTGTTTGTATCATTACATAATTTCTATTCTAATTTAGCTATTGGTTGAACTCATGGTCGCAGCTGGAATCAGAACTAAGTCTTAAAAGGGTCCTTTATTAAATTGAAACTCCAATTATCTTTATGAAATGATAAAGAAGTTTCATGTATGGAAGGTCACGACAAGCAAGAATGTCTCGAACTGGGACATTGGATAGTCTACCTTGAATACGCAAAGAATTTATTAGTTGAGATCTGACATCACTATACTCCACGCATGTCCAAACGACATGATCAATATCCCGATAACCTTCTCCACAAGCACAATGATTAGTCTCGGAGAGCCCAATTCGAAGGAGATGTGCGTCTAACGTGTAGTGATTGGACATGAGTCTGGACATCATACGAATGAAATCCCTACTCACATCCAGTCCCCTGAACCATGCTTTTGTCGATATTTTAGGAATAATTGAGTGCATACACCGACCCAGATCATTTTTATCCCAAGAAGATTGCCAGCTGGCAAGCGTTCTTTGGCGAGTCGCGCTATAGAATTCGTTGAAAGCAATCGGTCTCTCATAAGTTTCTCCCTCAATAGCAGAACGTTTGGCTAAACTATCGACTTTTTCATTGCCTGGAATGGAGCAATGACCCGGGATCCAGACTATAGTGATTAGATAATTATTGTTCAATATGTGGTTCAGGGTTAATCAATATTTCAATGATTTATGGCTATGAACATTCAAATCAATACGTAGAATTATTTCCAATCAAATAGTAAAATAATTTTACTGATTGAAACTAAACTGACTGAGCTGTAAGTGCTAAAAAGCTGACTACATTTCTACTTGTATTTACCCTTGAATTCTTTGCTTGATTCTATGTCGAGATACTGAAAATGGTTTGGAACTAAATGATTTGACCGTGATTGTGGATTATAACACTATCATTTATGACCCTTAGAACTGTATATGTATTCTTTCCGTTGTGTTCATACTTTGATGAATTTTTCGCATTTGTTGGAAGCGAAAGCCGCACTGCGAACGGAACGAACAATAAACATAATAGAATAAAAGGTTCAAAAGAGCGCTTCTAACGGCTACCACCGTATCAACGTATAGAATTATAAGGTTGACTACTTCTTTTCAGATTATCATTTTCCATTTTTTTGACCGATTAAATGTATTTTTTCTGTTACTCGCACGCAAACGACCAGCAGCTGAATGATGCAATCGCAGGATTCAGTTCAGGCTCTCAGAAGGTGGTATTTTCTACGATATTTATATGCCGTATTCTGGCTTTATTTGCATTCGTTTGGTGCGAATTTCGCACAGTGAAAAGTGCACAACCTATCAAATTATTCTAGATTTGCACCAAACTGAGTCGATTTGCAAGGAAAGTAATATTAATAGTTCTTTAGATAACATTTAGAGACATTAGAACGACTGATTTTGTGTAATGTTCCGTTTCGTTTTCTTCTCCTCCAATGCAAACGACCAGAAGCTGAATGATGCAATCACTTTTGTTTGAAGTGAAACTCACACTGCGAATGTCCAACAGCAGATATGCTCACAGAAGAACTAGTTGTTATTTTTCAGCGTTTAGGCTTGAGGAACGGAATCTCATATTCATTGATCATTGATTGAAGCATCAGTTGAATAATGCCTGGTTCGAAAGTCCACTGTCTTGGTGTAGATAGCAGCCTGCGCGCTCGGTGTGTCTCCGTTCATGGATTTTCATAGACTGAAGCTGGCAAACGTGCAACAGGGACTATTTATAGATTCGAGTAATTTTAATGTTTCGTGTTTGGACCTGTTTTTCACTATTTAAACAATGTTTTAGTAATAAAAGTGGTATTAACAACAATCTTACATCTTTTTCCATTTGTTTCGTGAAAGAATTAGAGAAAATACTCAAACAGAGAAAAGGCTATTAAGAAAACAATTCTGGAGTGTTCCACATGAATTCCGAAGTTTTTTTTGTGGATTTATGCAGTTTTGGGGTTTCTGAAGATGTGCGGTTTTTTATGCGAATTTTCGAAGTTATGTTTTTTTTATCTGCAGTAAGATAGAAAATACTGCAGAGTTGAGGTTTTTTTACGCAGTTTTTATGCAGTTTTCATGAGTTTTTCGGATTTTCAAAGTTATGCGTATTTCCGAGGTTAAGTGTTTTAGCCTTTCTCTATAGAAAGGTATTAGAATTGCTGGAAAAACTGACTTTCGAACGGAGCCTCGGAGACCCATAGTGTTATAAACCATTCGACTCAATTCGACGAGATCGGAAAATGTCTGTGTGTGTGTGTGTGTGTGTGTGTGTGTGTGTGTGTGTGTGTGCACTTTTCGAAAATATTTGAACGCGCTCAATTTTCTCAGAGATGGCTGAACCGATTTTAACAAACTTGGGCTCGTTTGAAAGCTACTGTCAGACCATTGATCAAGTTCGAAGATCAAATGGCTGTGACTTTTGATTCCGGAGATATGATTGTATAAGTGACGTAACCGACAAAAAGCGTTGTATTTGAACGCGCTCAATTTTCTCAGAGATGGCTGAACCGATTTTAACAAACTTGGGCTCGTTTGAAAGCTACTGTCGGACCATTGATCAAGTTCGAAGATCAAATGGCTGTGACTTTTGGTTCCGGAGATGTGA
This sequence comes from Malaya genurostris, assembly GCF_030247185.1. Classification (NCBI taxonomy): domain Eukaryota; kingdom Metazoa; phylum Arthropoda; class Insecta; order Diptera; family Culicidae; genus Malaya; species Malaya genurostris. The sequence continues at coordinate 61,887,301 of NC_080570.1, read as the reverse complement.
TGGTATATGTGACGTACCCGATAAAACACGTTGATTTTTACCGCTCTTATATATATAAGGGTGCCAAAATTTTGGGATCACCTCTATTTTTGTTAAGCTTTAGTGCTCAAAAGTTTAAGCACCTCGAAAAAAGCCTTCATGCAAAATTTGAGCTAAATCGGACATGTGTAAGGGGTGCTGCCCGGTGGTAAAGGTTTGACAATTTTCGATCTTGAAAAAGCACCATATGGGGGAGTACATAAAATTTCCAAAATCGAAAAATTTTTTTGATGCCGAAACTCTTGAAATTGCATGAAACGTCGAGATTTAGTGTTATCTCAAAAAAAAATTTTTTTGAAAAAATCAATTTGATATTTTTTCTAATTCCCAAAAAGTCGATTATTTCAAAAAAAAATTTTTTTCGAGATGACACTAAATCTCCACGTTTCATGCAATTCTAAGCCTTTTGGCCTCAAAATTTTTTTTTTCGATTTCGAAAATTTCATGTACTCCCCCCTATGGTGATTCAAGATATATGAAAATTCCACTAAGTGGACTGTGAAAAAGCCTTCTTTAGATTAGCATCACTGTTCTCATACAAATAGGCAACGCAAATGTCAAACACTAGTTTGGAAAAATGATGCTGACTGTGTGATATAAACACTGAAGCATGCTTTTGTGAACTACTCGAATCAATCTGAATCAATTGGTGTCAAAATTAGTGTCCAAAATTATTCAATGAAGGTATGAAATATATTTTCATGAGACTGTTATGAAAGAAGAGAAAGGCATTATCACACCACTAGGTGGATAAGGAAGGGGTTTTCATATAATTTCAGTGTATTTTACCACAGCACAGCGAGGAGCAATTTCCTTGAAAATAGTTATTACATTGTTTTAGTTTGTATAAATCGATAGGTGATGACTAAATAAGCACAATTTAGTTATACCGGAACCCGATCTATGGTCCTGGAAGCATCAGGAATAGATATTCAAAATAAAACTCACACCGATATCTCAGAGATGGCTCAACCTACACAAACTACAAACTTAAATTGAAATGAAGATCTTTTATTTTCGAATGTAAAAAAAATTTCAAACAGTCGTTTAAAGTGACAATTCAAAGAACGTAAAAACTCATCCAAACGATATTAGAAACTGTTCCAATTTGTAAATTTTGTGAGTTGATGACCAAACGATGTTACAAAAATGGCCTAACCGATTTTCATAAACATAGATTCAAATAAATAACTTATTCGGTTCCGATTTACGGTTCAATCTCGTATTGATGATTATTAGAAAGGCATCATTACATCACTACATTCATGAATCAATCAAACCTGTTTGTTTGGAGTACTCTCGATATCCCTTACAAAAATAAGCAGGATTCTACCTTTAACTTTAGCTGCGTCATCCAACGGAAGTTAGCATATGCGTTATCTAACTTCTACATTCTAAGGACAAGATAAGACGAGGAATTGTCAGACAGCAATGCATGTAGAAAAATCATTTCACTTATTCTACCTATCTAGTATACCGGTCTTAACGCATTTGTTCAGTTGGCTTGAAGTACAAAAGGTGTCTTCGAATCAACGAAATTTCAATTTACTTTTTATCGCTAACAAAATAATGGATACGTTTGAAACAATTTGATTGATTCAGGTTGAATAATATTAATCGGAAACATAGAAACTAAAATGACTAATCAGAATCTGAAATTTGAAATATTTCTTGACCATTAAAGGTAATTGATATTTGTGTTTTGAACGCAATCTAACCACTCATTCATTATCTTGAAATAAGTTACACATCGCTTGACATGCCTTACGTAATTTGGCTTAGTGACGAACGAACGAAAAATAAACAATTTTAAGCTGAATTTCTCTTAACACGGGAAACAAACACGCAGTTCTCTTCTACTGCAAAATAAATGTCCGCTATCATTTTGACCACTTTCTATAAGTAACGTAAACTAAATCCCAATAAGTGTTAACTGATTCTCTCAATTGAAATTCTGATTTCATTTGATTTAAACTTGAATGTGAAATTCATAACTCTATCACATTATTATATATTACCTAAAGTCAAATTTCCGCAAAGATGTAAAACTTTTTTGGAATATCTTGAAGTTTGTATAACTTGACGTGTAACGCTTCTTTATTCAATATCATCATTACATGCAAATGCTAATAAAACCTTTATTAGAACAAGTTCACACACTAATGACCTTGTCACAATATTCCCTATAAAACCGTTTCCAATCTGAACTCACCTGGCACCGGCAAACGATGTCCGCTTCAGTGGCCAACATATCGACCACCTTGCCTTTGCCTTCGTCGCCCCACTGCGCCCCAAGCACAACCGTCACCTTCGAGCGGTACGGATTCAGACAACGCTTGTGCATCTCCTCGTGATTCGATAGCGAACCATGAGACTGATGATTTTCGCCATTCAGTGCTACTTGTGACATCCTACGATGTTTCCAGATTTCCGTATTACTTCCAAACAACTTGATACTCAAATGTAACCGAATATGGTAAAAATTAGCAGTAGTGGAATTGATTACAGCACAGGTCGATCAATCGTACTTTCCACTGTTTGCGCACCCACAGACCGGAAAGCAAATACACGTTGGAACACCGGATGTTTTCAATTATAGTTCAGTCTATAATCTACCGACAACACGATTCAGAATAAGACGAAATGAACCTAAATTTGGACGACAAATAATTGCGACAAAATTAAAGCAGCTGCTTCACCATTCAGAAAACCAAGTCACGAGTCACACCGCGAAAAGCGAGAAAATTCGACTGACAGTTTATCAAGTGAACCACGAGTACCGACGGACGAAGAAGAGATCGAGTTGTGACTGAGGAAAATTCTGATATCACGCGCGTAATCAGAAACCCGGCAGAGAAACAGAGAGGATGGATTTCTCAATTTGTCAGTTGACCGATATGACAACATAAACGTCATTGAATATTTTTCCCGGGATGGTGCTCGAAAGCGTTGCCAGCAACAAGACCATAGGCATATTTTCGCCAAAACTCAATTACTGATAGCGATGTAATACCATGTTCACATTAGCGCTTATATCACTTGATATACCGAGATGATATGCATATCACGTGGGAGTGTTCACATATGATCGAAATGATATCATTTGACAATCAAATTGTCATATTGAATGTTCCCATTAGGTGTAAGATCAATAATATTGCTTTTCTCTCCAACAATTCAACTAATAATTGAAGTCTTGCAATTAATGGTCTCCGAACGCCAGTTTTCGTTGAAAAATTTGAAATTATAATGATTGTTTATTGTCACTTTCAAAGTGACGTTCATAAATGAGTACGTTCAATGCTATTATCCGTGTTGCTAGTTGCGATTTTTGACAACTCGACATGATATCGTACATGATATCCCGGATATCATGCCAAAATGGTGATACGCGTTGACATCAAATTGTATGGGATATCAAGTGATATCACACATGATATCATCGGATATCAAGTATATCCGTATATCACTTGATATCAGCGCTAATGTGAACATACTATAAAGGATGATTCTTCTGAATTTCTCATATCGATATTATTTCGTTATTTAAAAATAAAAGTTTTAGGGCACAGTATTGATTTGCAACGATTTTTCCGTTTATTCAGTAAAACAAATGTATACATCAGCAATAAAAATTCTCTTAGTGGGTAAAAAAATGATTTGAAAGTGATAGTATGTTCACATTAGCGCTGATATCAAGTGATATACGGATATACTTGATATCCGATGATATCATGTGTGATATCACTTGATATCCCATACAATTTTATGTCAACGCGTATCACCATTTTGGCATGATATCCGGGATATCATGTACGATATCATGTCGAGTTGTCAAAAATCGCAACTAGCAACACGGATAATGGCATTGAACGCACTCATTTATGAACGTCACTTTGAGGGTCACATTGAACAATCATTATAATTTCGAATTTTTCAACGAATACTGGCGTTCGAAAAACATTAAATGCAAGACTTCAATTATTGATTGAATTGTAGGAGAGAAAAGCAATATTATTGATCTTACTCCTAATGGGAACATTCAATATGTCAACTTGATTGTCAAACGATATCATTTCGATCATATGTGAACACTTCCACGTGATATGCGTATCATCTCGGTATATCAAGTGATATAAGCGCTAATGTGAACATGGTATGAGCTACGATGAAATATGGAATCAATCTTCAGTTCTGCATAGCATGTCAATTGTATGGGTGCGCAGTGCTGTTATTTTGACGCGCACGAATTTGACATTTCTCCCCCTCTACTTTATATGTACGAGATTCGATGCGGACTCGCCTGACTGCTCGCAAAAATGGATGTTGTCAATGTTTTGTTCGGGTCATGTGAGAGCAGGATATCTTGTTAATATGACGTCTTTTCTTAAGCTGCCCTTACACGTGACAATATTATTGTCAATACAAGGAGTATTGACAATACTTTTGATCGTGTAATGGAAACTTAATTGGATTGACGAAAATATTGTCAAAAAATCAAAACTGCTCATCAATCCGACAATACTTTCTCTCCAGAGAAGAAATTGTCAAATATGTGGAATGAACTCTTCTCTCAATGTTTCAATGTTCAGTTGCAATATTTGAAGCTTCAAACGCTTGATTTGTTCGAAAAATCCGGACTCAAGTTACCAAGTCAATTGGATTGACGGTATTGACAATACTTTGGATTGACAATAATATTGTCACGTGTAAGGGCCGCTTTAGAGATAACCAGTCCAGGGATGCCAGGTTCACAGATTAATCTGTGTTTCACAGATTTTCAATTTTCTGCACAGATTTTAAAAATGACACAGATTCCTGTAAATGACTACAGATTTTCACAGATTGTGGAAAAAATCACAGATTTTTTAAATCGAGCACAGTTTAGCACCAAAAACTACAGAGCGGCAGAGAAAAAAGGTACAGAGCGTGTTGGTAGTGAGACCTTTTTTATGTTGCTCATCAATTTCGATCTTCTATTATAGTACGGGAAACGGGCACAGATTTTCACAGACAGGTTTTTGGCTTGATCACAGATATTTGAAAAAATGACCTGGCATCCCTGAACCAGTCTTTGTGGTTTGAAAAAACTGAAACTAAACCAAACTCGAATTTCAGTTTAACTACGTTGATACTAGATTCGAAACTGGCTTAAAGCAAAAGTTTTGACAGCAGTTAGGGTAGAAACTGGATTGGGTTTGGCTCCAAGCGAAAACGACATAAGCATATTGTTGTTTCGAAAATACATTTCATTCCATTTAATCTGAAAATAAATAGTAATTGTTTGCTCTAACCATACGTTTTGCTCCATATTTGACAGTTATGTAAAAGTCAATCACACTATTGGAAAATATTTCAATAAAGATCAATATAAGTGTAGAAATGTACCGTTTTCGTTTCTTGATCAGAGCATCCCGAGAGCTGGGCCAGATTCGCCCAAACAACTTTTGAGATGTTCGTTTTAGCAACCTGGGGTCGCTCTAGACCGAACTCCAATCGCGTACTTTCACTCTGAAAATTTTGTCGGGTCGCATCGCGACATCCATGCGAGTTTGTTTTTTTTTCTTTTTTTATGAGTTGTTGTTTAGGGCGCGTATCACGTGTTTGTTTTACTCGGAGTCAGAGTCGCCCGCGTGTAGGTTCAAAAACGAAAACGGTAATAGTTCGGTTTAAGCTTAGACATAGTTTTGTTTAAACTTTGAGAAGCTCCATTCTGTTGCAGACAAATATTTTCATGGTTTGCCCATCGACGCCATCTTAAATTAAAAGTTCGTACAGATATGAGAAACAAAGTTTAAACGCTTGGTATTCATTTAAAAAAAATCGGTTGTTCCAAAATATGCTGTCTTAGTTACGAATGCAATCCATAAAAAATGATAACGGCCTTTATCGAAAATATCGCTCGATTGATACATGAATGTAATAAAATGTACTAATGACCAGAAATTTTATTACTGCAACGTATTAATTTAAAGAATTCAACTACAATTGTTAAAAATTACCTTTAACAAATGTGAAAATAGATACAAATGTTCAATATGACCATTCTAATGATTGACTGTAACTATTAGGTGCTGTTTGAATAAATTGTAGTATTGTTTTATGGAACAATTTATGGTTGACCTACTAACATGTTGAGTGCTCAACAATAATAAGAAAATACGATTGATTTGAATATGAACATGGTTGTTTGTTAAATATGTTCAGTGTAGAACCAACACCCATATTATATCAAATGTATCCAATTGTGCACGCCGGGCAGATTTCCCCCCAGATGGCGGCTATGTCTATGAAAAGTGTTATCGACGACACAACCTGCCACTCGTCTATAAAATCTGTATCGAAAATTTAACTACCTTTTAGTAACTGGTAATGTCAAAAGGAAGTTAATTGAAAAAATATTGAAACTGGTAACAATTTTCGAAAACTGTTGATTTGAAATAACAGTTATCCATGGTTACGAACAGAGATGCCATTTATACAGATTTTCCTGTATTATACAGATTTTTACATACGTATACAGAATACAGATTTGATACAGATTTCCTAAATTTAATACGAATCTCCCAAGAAGCGAAATAAAAACTTTTTGGAATGAGCAATCTATTAGTATTTGATTGCAGTGACGAGAAGCAAAATTTTAATGTGTTGGAATCAGTGCTGTAAAATTTCATTTTCAATCGAATAATATAAGATGAAAAGGAAATTTATGGCCGCTGACAGTCAGCATATCCCTACTAATTCATTTGACTTTTGCTGCCATTTTTAAGTGAAGCTCCCGGAATTCATCGTCAGTTGATTAATCGTATCTAGTCATTTGAAGTTTTGCTTTCTCAGTTTCAAGTGCCAAGTAGTCTACCTGCTTCAATGCCTTCGCTCTTGGTAGTAAGCAAATTTGAACGAATAGAATTATAAACGGAGTAAAGTATTAAAAATGTAAACTAAAGGAGGAAACAATTAATTTATGTGTATTCTGTGATTGATATTCCAGCTATCTGGTTTGTCTTTCATTTATTATCTTGAACCAATTCGAATGTTTACATGAACCTCATTTGAAGGCCGCTCTCACACTATTGAAAGAGATATTTTGTCATTTCAAGAGATCAACTGACGGTGGTTAAACTGAGCCTCGATTGAAGAGAAACGAGTGATGAATTGAATGCTGCCCGTTCGGGCCGTCAGCAAGCATTGTGTGTGTCAGAGAGTGAAGTTTATTGCATTAGAGAGATCGTCAATGTGTTCCACATTCAGTTTCAATTGAATTGAGGGAAATTTTACAGCACTGGTTGGAATAACATCTTTTAACATTATTTTATTGTTGAAATTTAATTTTGTTAGTGAATACAGATAAATACAGATTTTTTATAGAGAATAATACAGATTTCCCATGAAAATATCTGGCATCTCTGGTTACGAATGTTGTTTCATTGGAAGATCTTAGTTACGAATGCAATCCATAAAAAATGATAACGGCCTTTATCGAAAATATCGCTCGATTGATACATGAATGTAATAAAATGTACTAATGACCAGAAATTTTATTACTGCAACGTATTAATTTAAAGAATTCAACTACAATTGTTAAAAATTACCTTTAACAAATGTGAAAATAGATACAAATGTTCAATATGACCATTCTAATGATTGACTGTAACTATTAGGTGCTGTTTGAATAAATTGTAGTATTGTTTTATGGAACAATTTATGGTTGACCTACAAACATGTTGAGTGCTCAAGAATAATAAGAAAATACGATTGATTTGAATATGAACATGGTTGTTTGTTAAATATGTTCAGTGTAGAACCAACACCCATATTATATCAAATGTATCCAATTGTGCACGCCGGGCAGATTTCCCCCCAGATGGCGGCTATGTCTATGAAAAGTGTTATCGACGACACAACCTGCCACTCGTCTATAAAATCTGTATCGAAAATTTAACTACCTTTTAGTAACTGGTAATGTCAAAAGGAAGTTAATTGAAAAAATATTGAAACTGGTAACAATTTTCGAAAACTGTTGATTTGAAATAACAGTTATCCATGGTTACGAACAGAGATGCCATTTATACAGATTTTCCTGTATTATACAGATTTTTACATACGTATACAGAATACAGATTTGATACAGATTTCCTAAATTTAATACGAATCTCCCAAGAAGCGAAATAAAAACTTTTTGGAATGAGCAATCTATTAGTATTTGATTGCAGTGACGAGAAGCAAAATTTTAATGTGTTGGAATCAGTGCTGTAAAATTTCATTTTCAATCGAATAATATAAGATGAAAAGGAAATTTATGGCCGCTGACAGTCAGCATATCCCTACTAATTCATTTGACTTTTGCTGCCATTTTTAAGTGAAGCTCCCGGAATTCATCGTCAGTTGATTAATCGTATCTAGTCATTTGAAGTTTTGCTTTCTCAGTTTCAAGTGCCAAGTAGTCTACCTGCTTCAATGCCTTCGCTCTTGGTAGTAAGCAAATTTGAACGAATAGAATTATAAACGGAGTAAAGTATTAAAAATGTAAACTAAAGGAGGAAACAATTAATTTATGTGTATTCTGTGATTGATATTCCAGCTATCTGGTTTGTCTTTCATTTATTATCTTGAACCAATTCGAATGTTTACATGAACCTCATTTGAAGGCCGCTCTCACACTATTGAAAGAGATATTTTGTCATTTCAAGAGATCAACTGACGGTGGTTAAACTGAGCCTCGATTGAAGAGAAACGAGTGATGAATTGAATGCTGCCCGTTCGGGCCGTCAGCAAGCATTGTGTGTGTCAGAGAGTGAAGTTTATTGCATTAGAGAGATCGTCAATGTGTTCCACATTCAGTTTCAATTGAATTGAGTGAAATTTTACAGCACTGGTTGGAATAACATCTTTTAACATTATTTTATTGTTGAAATTTAATTTTGTTAGTGAATACAGATAAATACAGATTTTTTATAGAGAATAATACAGATTTCCCATGAAAATATCTGGCATCTCTGGTTACGAATGTTGTTTCATTGGAAGATTTTTTAAAAATATCAGAAGAAAGACAACACGTGATTTTTGTGAAGCAGAAGGAGGTCAAGCGGAAGAAAATTATCAATTCGATCGGATAATCACCGAGGTCCAGAATTATCACAAAATACTTGAAAATGAGTTCTTAAATAGAGAGTTTCTCCAACTTGAGTAGCTGTTATCGTGGATATGAAGTATTTGTACGTATCAGGAAAAAAGGTGTCTTGCCATGGACGTAGTCTGCACTCTGTACGATCAAATGTGCTTTCTGACAGATAACCGTATCTGACGGTAAAGGCTATTTGTCTCCGTTTTTTCGATCGCTTGGTGATTCGTGGTATGACTATAGAACAAAGTCGCAAAAATACAAAGAAAATATTAGTGCAATATTATTATAATGGGTTCAGCTTTTAGTATCACTTGTGTATGACATTCCTGTCGATTTTATAATGACAATAAAGAATTAGAATTTATTGAATGCCCTTTGGATTTTATGTACACTTAAAATGTTTTCATATCATGTTTAGGAATTATCATCTACTCACTATCCATATGACATACCTAATGATAAAACGTAAATTGAAATGTAAAGTATGAATTGGAGAATTTTTCATATGATATTACGAGGATTCAGATTTTACGTACACTTTAAATAAAAAATTTAGGTATTCATTTGGCTCTTAATAAATATAATTTAAATATAAAAAATATTTCAGTGCAGCTAAATAGGAGATGTTTACTTTTTCACCGGGAATTGATACCGTAATCTATTACATCCCTCAAAGTCTCTCATGAGCTCCCAACTGTCAATTTTGTGGGTTCTCGTCGTAGCGGCCACCGCAAGAACAGCGTTTTTGTGCGACGAAAAGAATAAAGTGTGGTTTGCAACACGAACGTTCTAGGCAGTTATATTAAAATCTCAACCATTTTGACCACACATAAGCGGAAAGTAACTTTAAATTGCAAGTAAATAGTAGTTTCTGAATTTAGAATTGTAATCAGTGAGCTTTGCGCTTTAGATATTGTATGAATTAGAATTCAGTGTATTGCGTCTGCTGGTTGTGCTGTACCTAAGAAAAAAGGGTTTAGTTCATCACCACAATTTTTATATAAATATCCCTAAGTTAGCGTTTTCCACGAACATCAGGAAATTCTGAACATGGTAAATATGCTAGATACATGTATTTGATATTTTTTACCGTTTTTATACAATCGATTTTGAGGCATCGTTCTGATGCCACAAACCATAACCATATGCGCGGAAAAGAGAGAGAGAGTGACAGCTTGAGCACAGCATCCTTTTATTATAGAATAAAGGAAATACTTTGACTTTTAGTCGTACATGTACAAAATATTGCTAACAAATAAAACATGACAACGTTAACACGCTTGGTAGCTAGTGAAAGATTTACGTGCAGTGAATTGAAAAATGGCGTCTGTTCCCGGCTTCAACCAATCTCTTGAATACTTTTTGATTTACATAGGAACGAATCCATAAATTTCTTTAATTAACATTTTGCTAACGTAGAAGCATGATTTAAAGTTCCGTCATTTTATATAATTGCCTTCTACATTTGACAAACTGTACACAAATATGCCTCTTTGCTCTCTACCGCTAATAATCAGTGTTGCAATGAAGAGTGGAAAAACTCAAATCATTCATTATTTGTGTAATACCATTGATGCGAACGGCTTGATGAATCTGGTTTAATTGCATCGTTATTATAATCCCTCGTACAGTAAACATCTGTGACGAATCTAACGTAGGTTACTTTCCATTTTAACGAAATTTTAAGGCCGATGTCAATATGGAACCGGTGGAAAATAGTAAACCTACTTCGTCCTCTCCTACATCGTCTTCCACGATGGCGTCCAGTCCCAACGGAAACACCGATGGTGGTGTCGACAATGGAGGCGATCTTGCGACCAACGCAGAGGACATGACCTCGCGAGATTATTACTTCGACTCGTATGCACATTTCGGCATTCACGAGGAGATGTTGAAGGATGAGGTTCGAACTCTGACCTATCGTAATGCGATGTATCACAACAAGCACCTGTTCAAGGGGAAAACCGTACTGGACATCGGTTGTGGTACGGGTATTTTGTCAATGTTTGCTGCCAAGGCAGGTGCTACCAAGGTGATTGCTGTGGAGTGTTCAAACATTATCGACTATGCACAAAAGATTGTAGAAGCGAACCATTTGGATGGAATAATAACTTTGGTTAAAGGAAAAGTGGAGGAAATCGAGCTGCCTGATGGAATCAAGCAAGTCGATATAATCATCTCGGAATGGATGGGGTATGTTTATACCATAGAGTATTTAAATTAACGTAGTTTATTGACTTTTTTCCTGCACTATTACAGTTACTGCCTATTCTATGAATCAATGCTGGACACGGTGATCTACGCACGTGACAAGTGGCTCAAGCCTAACGTTGGTATGATGTTCCCAGATCGATGCACTCTGTTCGTGTCTGCCATCGAAGACAGACAGTATAAGGACGAGAAGATCAACTGGTGGGACAATGTGTACGGGTTTAACATGAGTTCGATTCGGAAAGTGGCCATCAGTGAACCCCTGGTGGATGTTGTAGATCCGAAACAGATTGTTACTAGCTCCTATCTTGTTAAGGAAATTGATTTGTACACCGTCCGCAAGCAAGATCTCGATTTTGAATCACCGTTTCATCTGATCGTCAAACGTAACGATTTCATTCAAGCTCTTATTACGTATTTTAATGTTGAGTTTACCAAATGTCACCAACGTCTGGGCTTCAGCACTTCGCCAGAGTCCCCGTACACACACTGGAAGCAGACGGTATTCTATTTCGATGAATATCTGACGGTGAAAAAGGGCGAAGAAATTTACGGAATGTTCACTATGAAACCGAATGCAAGAAATAATCGCGATCTGGACTTCATGATTGATTTGCATTTCAAAGGGGAGCTGTCGCAGGTCAATGAAAAAAATCACTACCGAATGCGTTAGAATCTTTCCTAAATTGACTCGGTGGCCGCATTTTAGAATAAGGTAACAAAAAAACCATACCAGATATCGTCAAACGACCCCACCCTGCAGGCGAAAAATTTACACTCAACTCCTATCACCCAAATATGGGGGAAAATTTTATTGTTAGCATTCTTTTCGAATTGAAAACCATTTTCTTGACCAACCATAATTCTTCGTTTTTGTTTAGTCTGTCATTCAAATAAAACACTTCGAGCAAGTAGCGTGAAATGGACGAACAGAAGCATTGAATGCCGAGCAATTTGAACTAACACTAAGTGAACAATAGACGAAAGCCGGAACGTTCTTTTAATTTTAAATAAATCTAACCCATAACTGAATCGTTTGAAAACATAAATTGACTGTATTAAAATGTCGTGGAAAATACGCTAAAGTTTTTTGAGGTGAATTTTATACTAGTCGACATGGCACATTACGTTCCTTACGATCAGTAATAGTAACATCAGTGCGATACACTAGGAAGAGGACATTATTCCTTGAAAAAAACGTGTAAATGCAGTCGTCAAGTCTGCACTATTTACCGCCAATAGATGGACCTAGAGCAAAGCTTCGATAATACAATTACCAACTTCTATGCAGTGAAGGTGATAAGCCAGTTCTTGGAGACAAACATGGCTCACTAACAGTGAGTCAGTCACTGAAAAAGGACACTTCTTAAGTCGAAATGATAGCGAATGAAAATTTGCAAGATTAAAGTATTTCCGTGGAATGAATCAATCTGTGCATTTGCTAAAAATAGTTAAAAAGAAAGCCGGTCAGACACAGTGGGATTTATCTTCGATTGTCCGTTTTGATTAGATGTTTTGGGTCGGTTGAGTAAAAAATCGTCTGTCCACTAAACTTGGAGCGGTTTCAAGTCTTTTCTGCGTCATCTGCTTTGTGCGAAATACTTTCGTGTCGGCCGTCTAAAGATCCACATGTGGGCTCTACTTTCTAGATGTACTCTACTACTGCACAAAAATCCGCGTGAAGAAAAAACGTTTAAAACCGCGTAAAAACTGACCTCATGCACACTTTTACAACTCTTGTCGTTAGCACATGACATTCAATTTTGTCTGCAATTGTTAGTAGGTTCTATTCAACCCTGATTTTTAAAAAGCAAAGCCTTGGTATTACATTCCTGTAGTAGAATTTTTGACCTTCTGTTTCAACAGACTTCGCAGTCGATTCAGAGTGTACAGAACCGTTGCATGGCTGGTGCTACGATCCTACTGACACTACGAATCCTTCCAGGTCGAGGCTCGAACATACGCCAACTGGTTTGTGTACCTTATGCATTGAACCGGGAATTTTAAACAGGTGTATAAATAAGTACATGCCGTTTTCTTACAGATGACATGGTAATGATTTACCTTTCCTATTATGTAATGGAAAGTCATGCAGTTTTTAGAATCTATGTATCATTTAGCTGAAGCGCAAAAACAAAAACTTTTTCTCTAGGAAAATTTCAAGTTTTGTGGCGAATAAAATGTTTTTGAGGGGAGTTATATCAAATAAGAAGGAAACAGCTGCCAAAAGTCATGATATTTTGGTAGAAACGTATAGTAAGCATGCTTTAACTGAGCGAACGTGTCGGAGGAGGTTTGCATGGTCAAAAATGACAATTTTGATTTGGAAAACGAGAATCGAATTTTGAAGATGACGAATTGTAGGAATTACACGATCAAGATCCGCCGCAAACGCAAGAAAAACTTGCAAAATCTTTCGAAGCAAGCAAATTAAGACGTTTTCCTCTGTATTAGTACCATAGTCTTATGTGTGTGTGATGAATCACATCCCAGCACATTGCTTAACTTCTACCCAACGAGATATGATGAATGTATTATAATCATCGCAGTGACGCTATTAGAACCAATTCGAGGAGTAACGTAAATGAGCGAAGGTATAAAACGAACATGCACGATATATACCAGCAACGAAGAATATATTAGTAGATTCGAGTTCTCCACGATTATTGCTTATTCATTTTCACCCTTCTCTCTTGTGTGCGGTGAATAGTTCAACGTTATTCGAGACAGGAGTGAGTAATATAAGAAAGTTCGCACTGAAGATGGATGAATGAATTAGTTACACGAAGAATACGTGCAACATTGTTCAACGGTACAAATAAGTTTTTGCATCGAATTGTTACTGGCGATGAAAAGTGGGTATTTTGCGATAATCCAAAGTATGGATACCCCGGCCATGAACCATCATCAACGGCATATCATCAATATTAATGGCCTGATCATCAATCATCAATATTCATGGACTGATGGTTATGCTCTGTATATGGTAAGCGCTAATGCAAACGTGGTAAAAAGTCACATGAGAGATCTACATGCAGAAAAATTTATTTTAAATTTTAATATATTACACTATTTTGAATCGGCGCTTATTTTCATTTTCCTTTGATTCAAATACATTTGATATTTACTTCAAAACCAAAAAAAATTATTTCTACGCGCACAGAAATAAAATGAGCATTAAATTCAAATATATTGTGCTTTGAATTCAAATATATTTCATTTCCACCTGAGTTTCATTTCACTTGGAATCAAATACAATTGTTATTTGATTCAAAGCAAATTAGTTTTGTTTCTAGCATCAGGCTTTCGTGCGACTGCGTGTAGATTCAATGAAGGATTTTTTAAATTCAATAAATTGTTATTTAAAAACTATTTTTGAGCTTGAGCTTAAGCGACCACCCCTGGTTGCTACTCCGTTACTGATCGGAATTAGCTGAAATTGTACAGGGAGTTTTTAGATGATCCGACCTGGGACTGGTAAACCATCCTTCAATGTACATCTGGTAATCCCAGAAATCATTGATCAGTACCGGCGCCGGCCAGGCCCGAACGTAGATCGTCTAAGGAATGGGAAGGGATGTTAGTCCAACACTTGTTGTTACTAGAGGCCGTATATACTACTGCGCACTCCACAAGTGTCACGGGAGAAGAATATTTGTTAGTAAAAATTTCAGTATTGGTTTCGCGCGCGACTCAGTATGTTCCGGTTTCAAGATGCTCGGATGCACCACTAAACTCACTGACTTCCCGAATGAACGTTTCAACAATATCCTATATTGAAGTCCCGGGAAGTCTTGATTCACAGCTCTTATTCGAGGAAACTGAAGAAAAATTTGCAATACTATCGCGTAAAGAATAAAAACTTCCCTATTTTTTATAAATGAAACTAGGCTCAACTGGTTATATTGATTGATCTGGACAGCCGACTACCGAGAAAAATATCAATTTACTGTTTGAAATATTAATATCAAGTGTTTTTTACTATGTATCTAATATACCGATATATGTTATCTCTGTTATTAACTTTGTAATATAAACGCAATGGTTGATTTTTATCATTCATTTTATAATCCTGCAAGACAATCAATAACATAGAAGAAGAAATCATTCCTAATAAAACTTTTCTCCGAAGCTAGACGGAAATTGATAGGTTGAATAAAGAGATAATTTAGTAAAATAGAGTAATCAGAAGTGAAACATTGAAAATATCTGATAACTGAAAGGAAAAAGAAACTCCTGCAATTGTCGCCTTTTACGACATGGAAACAGGAACCCAGTGGATCTATTCTTGGCTCTTTTTTTCCGCCGGATTCCACACGGCATCTAGGCTGGTACTGTCCGGAGAGAGCTAATAGGTACTATCAATCTCCTAGTGGACCCCCGCCCCTTTGTTATTTAAAAACTATTTTTAACTAATTATTGTAAATTAAATTTTTATTTATTATTGAATGCATTTTATGCACTCAGCTAAGTACAGAGTTCGCCATGTAACTTTTTTTTAAACATGCAATAAAACACAAACGGTTCATCCGATTTCAAAATTTATTTTTTCATATTAAAGTACAATCCTTCCGGTTCATTGTGGAATATAATTTCATTCAAATGGCTGCCTTGGCTGGCCTTGCAGTACGCCATACGGTCGGTCCAGTATTTTAGTACATTTTCGATTGTATGCAGCTTTATTTCAGCTATGGTTGCACGAATGTTGTCCTTCAAGGCTTGAATTGTCTCTGGCTTGTCCACATAACACTTATCTTTGACAGCCCCCCAAAGATAATAGTCTAACGGCGTCAAATCACAGCTCCGAGGCGGCCAAACGACATTCGAATTTCGACTGATAATTCGATCTTCGAAGACTGTGCGCAGAAGATCGATCGTAGCGTTGGCTGTGTGGCACGTAGCGCCGTATTGTTGGAATCAAATGGTGTCCAAGTCTTCCTCTTCAAGTAACGGGAAGAACCAATCGCTAATCATGGCACAGTAGCGCTCGCCATTAACCGTGGCGGCCGCTCCTGCCTCATTTTCGAGAAAAATTGGCCCAATGATGCCGCCAGACCAAAATCCGCACCAAACCGTCACTCTCTGAGAATGCATCGGCTTCTCCATGATAACGTGCGGGTTTTCCGTCCACCAGATGCGACAAGTTTGCTTATTAACATACCCGCCGAGATGAAAATGTGCCTCATCTTTTCTTCCCATTTTCATACGTAATTTTCGCACACATTCCGTAACATTACCATGATTTTCAAAGAAAAACTGCACTATTTTCACGCGTTCCTCAAGCGTATACACAACCATTTTCGTTCAGCGGAAGGATAAAACTAAGTTTCTGTCAAATCAGAAGTGACATCAAGGTTACCAATGTCGAAATAACCGCTAGTTAAAAAAAGTTAGATTGCGGACCCTGTATGGTTGCAGTATTCGTTCAATAATTCCCAAAAGCTTTACTGTGAAACCGTTCTCTGGAATGAATACAAATGTAAGTTCCCTGTACATACATAATTCATAACCTACCTTGCATATGAAAGCACCCAATTCGAACGATTTCAATAGTGCAGATAATTTAAATTCGTCAACTGCTTCGAAAGTTATTAAAGCACACGTTTAATGTCAAGATGCATTTGCTTCTTAAGCAAACCTTCAAGTTCTCGTATCGAAGGTCGAATTTTGCACTGCCTGAAGTCAACAACAATTGTATTCTTTCGTGTCGGCGGTAGCTTTTGTTCGTTTGGTTCACTCATTTCGAGGTCGTTCTATTGTTCACTACACAATCCTGTACTTGGTTTCTTCTGTCCCGAACGTAAGCGGTTTTGTTTTATCGACTGACTTGGATGAGATGTGAAAGCGAACTGTGTAAAAGCTGTTGATATTTAGTGGAAACCATGCTATATTTATCTGAAATCAGACCCTGTCAGCTTGGAGCGAAATCAATCTTCAGTTCAGCAACGCCATCGCACGGCATCACATTCAACATATCGGGTCGTATGAATAAAACGTAGCATGCTTGAATTTCGGTAGTAAATGCTACATGTGGATCACGTTCCTGTCAAAATCAGAGACTTTCGAACATGTAGTATTTACTACAATTTTTCGGTAGGTAGCTCCAGAGGTTGCTACTCGTGTGTTTGCTAATAAAGTGAAGTAGAAAAATTGAATAAAGTGGCATTTTTGCCGCAGTAAGTACGTTTCTTGCTTTGTGCATACTTATTCCAGCTTTTCCGGCTCCGAGTCGATTCGGCATGCATTAAATGCTCAAATTAGTAGGTAGCATTAACTACATGTACGAACTTGTTTTTTTATTCATATCAAACGCGTTTTTAATAAGATACTACAAACAAAAGACTTTACTACATGTTATTCATACGGCCCATCATGTCAATTGTATGGGTGCGCAGTGCTGCTATTTTGGCGCGCACGAATTTGACATTTCTCTTCCCTACTTCTATGTATGAGATTCGATGCGGACTCGTCTGAGGGCGTCATGTTCACAAAAAAGGATGTTGCCAATGATTTGTTCGTGAAATGTGAGAGCTGGATATCTTGTTAATATGATGTCTTTGCTGAAATGCACATAAAAAAGATAAGATATTGTTTAACACTTAGATTTCACTTGAAACACAGTTGACGAATCAATTGTTTTGCACATACATTTGTACTCATTTCCACTAGAAAATGAAGTGTTTAACACATTTAGCTCGATTCAATAGCAAAACGCATAACATCCGAAGCAAAAACACATCAAAGCTAAGTGAAAAATAATCTAATCTTCCATCTTAGTGAATTTGCACATGAAATCTTAAAACAAATCGCTTTGGTTATGTATTGAAATGAAAAAGCATACTAAATTGAAGTGCTGTTTACATATGCAACTGCTGTCAAACCGTTTGACTGAAGCCAGTTTCGAATCTAGTTACAACGTTATACACACTCAAAACCATTTCTTGAGCTCGGCATAATAAAATGCCGAAACTGATCAGCAATACGTAAATTTACTGATTGCTCAGTAATCAATACGCAGCTGTCATTTATTGCCGCGTTACATTTTCACTTCGCATTGTGCGATTATTTTCCGAAATTCTCGAGTGAAAAAATGGATAATCTTCGAAGAAGCGTGGAACCACTTGCAAGTAAAAATATTGAATAAATATAGTGACATGTTTCGCTTTATAAAAAGCGACTTTATCAGAGCACTCGCGATTATATGGGAAAAACACCCAACACGGGACTCAAGGCGTCCTCGAGACAAAACTTTGGGGAATATGCGAAAAATAACCCAATGCATGGAATAACTCAATAGATCAAAGTAAGTTTATTTTTTTAACAATACCGTATATGCATAATTAAATATTGAACATTTTTGTAAGCCAAAAATCAATATATATTTTTATTTTCATATTTCCAGCTCGACTCAAGGTGGCCGCATCTGGAAACGCCGCTACATGTTTTCAGGTAGAGGCGCCGCTGCGTGTTTTCAGGTAGAGGCTTTAAACACTACTGACAACAAATTTGTAAGCCTCCTTTAAGTGTTAATAAAATAAATTTTTGATCCTGAATGGCGTGTTTATAATGTTGAGAAATTACAAACAAAATTAATTGACTAGATTTTTAATTACTGATGATTCGGTAATTTATTTTTTCAGTTTTTCGTTTCATTGGATTGCCGAATATTCAGTGAACGTTTCACTGAGAAAACAGTAAATCTTATGCTGACGATTTCGGCAATATTTGACGTTTGTCAAATTTGAGGGTGCCGAGACGCTCAGTAATTTTATTTTTGCCGAGATGATTGCTGATTACTCGGCTGTGCGAATCTCGGCCTTTTTTTGCCGAGACTCAGCTAAAAAATTTAAGTGTGTAGAACTGGAAATCGAGTCAGTTTCGAACCAGATCCTTATATCGGGTTTGCTCATACCACAGACTAACAGACAGGACACTCAAATTAGATTCTTCAATCATTTTAACGGTCATTTTGAATATTCCTTCATTTGGGACAGTACTCACATATGTCATGATGGCGCCACGTTACCCTATCAAAAACATCCTGTCTGTCATCTAGACTGTGTTTATTTTTTTCATTTACCAACAGAGTTGCCATTCATACAGAATTACTATATACATAATTGTGCCTACTTCTCATCCTCCAACGCAATACAAAATCGAACCAATATTTACTTGCTTCTGGTCTGCCGCCACTTAATTTCGGGTGAAACTTCCAACACAACAAAAAATAGTCTAGATGAACAACGTTGAGTCAAATAAATGGTTACCTTCCAACATCGCGAAAAAGTTAAATATATTATCAACGTAATCCAATAATTAATTGTGACGATTCATTTTCAAATATTTTGATGAAATCAGGCATCCCTGCAAGCAGCTGATCGGTGTTGACAAACGAGGGGAAACCAACTAGTAAAAAAACTTGTACATATCACAAGGGGTGTACAGATAGTAAATAGTTCGCGCAGTACAATATAGGTGGAACTAGTGCATCACGAAAAATTATTTTTATAAGAATTTACTCATACTGTCATGTCTGTTAGTCTGTGCTCATACCCCCGTTGCTAAGTACAAGCCCAACTCATTTTTATGAAAAGTTTTCGTTTGAAGAAACTACTCTGGGTCTCTCTCACTTTATGGCGCAGACCTAGGGATGTCGTAATATCGATCGATTAATCGAGTAATATTTAATCGATTAGTTTAAAACTAATATTCGATTATTGAGCTCATGGAATAATTAATAAAATCCCATAGTAATAAACGAATGAATAATCGAGTGATCGATTAATAACCCAGATAATCGAATAAATTTCAATCGATTAGTTTCAAAGTTATACTCAATTATCAAATAATCGAGTAATTCGAAATTTCTGACATCCCTACGCAGACCTTTTGCTAAATATCGACCCAGGGTAGTTTCATCAAACAAACACTTTTCACGAAACTTTGTTGATTTCGCACTTAGCAACGGGGGTTTGTGCTAACCTGATATAAAAACCACGTTCGGAACTAACTCGATTTTCAGTTCAACAACGTTAAAACTATAGGTTCGAAACTAGATTCAAACAAACGGTTTGACAGCAGTTAGGGTGAAAACTGGGTTAGGTTTGGCATTAAGCGAAAACAACATAAGGCGAAAACAACATTAAAAAACTGTTGGAATATTTCAGCAAAAGTGGCATCACTGTATCTGACAGCACCAGAAATGCCACTTTTGCAGATTTCAAAATCTTTCGCTGGCGTTGGCGATACTTTTGTTTTGTTTCATTTTGAGTTGAACATTTCCAAAAATTTATTTCTCTGATTTGTTGTGTTTGCCAAATCAATAAAACTGGCCAATTTCGTTGAAGCACAAAATTTAAAAAAAAACTTGGACAATTTATAATCTCATCTGGCAACCGTGGACTATACATCAGGGAGAACCTTGGACAGAAAGTTCTCATTGCATCTTGGCTTCATCGTTAATAATCGCATGTAAACAAACAGTATTCACTATATCAATTATTATAGATTTGTCGAAATAATTACTAGAAATGAGCTTGTGATAATCTGAACGCGAAATTATGGACAAGTTGGTTCAAAAGTGTCTTGTGCCGGGTTGCGACTCAATGACAGACAACGCTCAAGTTAATTTCTTCGATTTTCCAACCACGGACCGTGAGCAAATTCGAGTATGGAATAAAGCTCTTGGTTATCGAGCAAATTGCAAACATATTCCAGATCCAAAAGTATGCGAACTCCATTTCGAAGAGTTTGAAATTGATAAAAGCTCATCTACAGTGCAGTTGGTAGCGAATGCGATTCCTAGTATAGGGGTCATTAGCGCTGTTAAATCCGGAAATGAGTCGGCCACTCCAGTAACATCTGCGATGGGTGCTGCTCCAAGCTACTGTCGTCTATGTGCAAAAATGGAGCGCACACCATTGAAGAACAGCATTGGGAAAATGATGAAATGTAACGATACTGCTAAACTGTTGCATATTTGCCTAGGATCTGACGGAAACAATCCAATGCTTCCCAGCGGAGTATGTGATGCTTGTTCGCATATGATGAAGTTTTTGATTAAATTCGTCAAAAGTTGTTGCGGGGCGCAGGGAAGGCTTTCAAAAATTTTTGCCGAGAAGAGTGAGCTCAACGAGACGACTGAAATTTTGAAATCAGAAACCGAATGCATTGTACAGACAGCCATAAAGAAAGAAGTAGACGAATCAGTTAACGATCTTGCAACAGATTATCTAGAGATTGGCATAGAAAAAGAGGAAACGCGTGTCACACCTTGCGGCGTTGTAAGCATCGATGATGAGTCCAAACAAGAACATAAGCAAGAGAACATTGATGCGGATGTAAAATCAGAACCAGATGGATTGGAATCTGATTCTGATTTTGATGTTCCGAAAAATATCCACACTTCGTCACCGTCAAGCAGTGAATCCGATACGGATGATGAAAATTATGAACAGGAAGATGATAAAATGAATATTACAAATGAATCTACGATGGTGAAATCAGAAGATGAAGATCTGACCAGCACAGATCAACCGAAAAAACGCCGTGGGCGCCCAAGGAAACATGATTCTCGTTCACCTAGATGTCCCAGAGTTCCGCGAAAACCTCGAGGAAGTCGCGATAAAGCTATGGAAGACAAGCCAGCATCTTTGTGTAAACAAATTTGTCAGGTGTGCGGAAAGATTTTATCCAGCAGTGCTACATTCAACGTACATATGATGACGCACACTCAGCAGAAAGACATTGTTTGTCCGATCTGTGACAAAAGGTTTTACGTAAAACAACAGTTGAAAATACACATCGAGTCAATTCACGAGAAAAAGGACTTCGTGTGCAACATTTGCGGTTTGAAGTGCCGTTGGAGAAAGAGTTTACGGCGTCATATGCTCCTTCACGATGATAATCCCTATAAGCATAAGTGTACCTATTGCGATAAGGCGTTTGCACGACCCAATCAACTGCGTTATCATGTGATGAAGCATACCGGAGATCGTGTGTATTGTGAAATCTGCGGAGCAGATTACAGGTTAGTTGATGCGTGCTTTATACCTATGAAAGTACTAAATTCATTATTATTGGTTATAGGTTTAACTATATGCTAACGCAACACAAAATACGCAAGCACGGTATTGTTGTCGAAGGTGTACAGTTATATAAACAGAGTGCGAGAAAGAAGAAAACCGACGCTGGAGAGACGAACCAGCGTCGAAATCGGGCAGGAGCTAACCAGCAGCCGACTATGGAGCTACAACAACCTCTTGTGACGCCAATTGCTGCCTCTATGCATTCACTTGCGATGCACGATTCTGACCGTACTAATCAAAGCGATTTAACCCATGTATCGGATTTAGGAAGTCCTGCGACGACTGCATCTTTTGCCACGATCGCATCCCCTGAACCGCCACATTTTTCAAATCATCCGCATTCTATTCTGCAACAACAGACACAACATCAGCAGTTACAGCATCTTCAGCAAACATCTCCCATTCAGTTAGGTGGATTCAATGGAGCTGGAATGAACATGGCGATGCCATCAGGACTATTAGGATTCCCTACGATGGGAAGACAGTAGGCGACACTAGCAAGTTATGACATGACTACATTTATACGCCAAGTCTCAGAAAATTATGTAATAAAATAGAATTGCATATTTTAACAAACAATAAAGACAAAAAAGCTTTCTATTGTGTTTGCATCAAAACTAGATATAGGACACTAGAATGATACCTTCGAAGGAATCTATAGTAAGAAACATCGTTGTTTGTGTTTGAATGCGTACTAGTCAAATAAGCACAGTTTAGTAAACGAATGCTTCGTGTTTTAGTTGAACATCGTTTTTTGTTCTCATACGGTATTTCTTTCCATCATAAAACAATACACATTTACATCCCTTACTGCATTTCGATAGAATGCTGAATTTTGCATTCTGTATTTCGATCAAATTCGTTTTTTTTCACACAAAATTTTTTACATTCGATGTAAATAGAGAAAAGGGTGTTAGTAAACACCAATTTATGACATGGAAACTAGTTTAGGAATAAATCCACAGCTCTAACATTTCACAATTTCATTGTATTTATTATTATTTCTATCTGAAATATGAAAGTATTGACAACCCCGCATCCCTTATCTTGAAACGGCCTTTTGAAAAATCAACCGAGAAATCGTCATAATCTGTACGGCCAGCAAGTCGAAACTTGTTTCTTCCGAGACATCTGTTTAGACAATGCCCTTCGGAGCAATAGCAAAGTGTTTTGCAAATAGCATCAACTTTACGTCTGTTTGTGTTAAGGTTTATATTGAACCGCTGAGTCTAGTTAGCACTTCAATTTGAACTGGTAACGCACTGATAGGTAGGAGACGAAAAAACAAATCCAGATTGGTATGTGCATTTAGAGTAAATGGATTATGTTTAACCTATCAAATTATAACGTTCAAAGAATTACGATTCAGTTGTGTCCACATTGCAAATTAAAATAAGGTTTAAATCTGGCCACTTTGTATTTTGCCTAAAAATCCAGCAATACAACGAACGCATTGTACGTAACATTGTTCGAATCCATCTGCACCCTGATCGTAGTATGGATCACGTATAATTTTTCCTGGAGTCTCCGTATCAAAATCTCCCAACATTAGTTGTTTCGCCTTCGATCCTTTCGGTGCTAAGCGCTCCAGATCCGACATGTTCTCTTTGTCCATACCAAAAATGTAATCATAATTCTCGAAATCGGCCTTTTTTATTTGACGGGCCCGGTTGTCGTATGGTAAATTGTGTTTTTCCATTGTAGAAAGAGCTCGATGGTCCGGCTTTTTGCCAACATGCCAACCACCAATAGCGGCGCTGTCCACTTCCCATTGATCGTTTACACCAGCATCCTTTATGGCTTTCAGGAATACAGCTTCCGCAATAGGAGATCGACATATATTACCTAGGAAGAGGATTTTGATAATACAAGAAATTAAGTATGATTCAGATGATAAGTCACGTTTCGGACTTCAAGAAGTTCCTTGACGATGACGTTGTGTGAATGTCTCCATAAGAATGTGTGTAACTAATTTTGACGGTGACGGAGGTGAATTGTGACGGACCGTCGAATCGTACTTTACATAAGAGCAACTACTTACCTAAGCATATGAAAAGAGCTTTTCTCTTATCAGCCATTTGAATTTGTTATTGATGACCTTCACTGATCCTACTAGTTCCGATTAATTTTAGTTTTAAATGCGATAAACTGCCTTTCTATAAAACAAATATAATAATATAACAGGTATTTCTTGGTAAATAACCTTAAGGGTTAAAGCCGCAAAACGCATATAAAACGTTGAAACTTGAGTGTTAGGTCGTTATTTTCACCCTGGGACTAGCGTTGCTAGGTTTCTAGATTTATCTGGCTAATGTCAGATTTTGCTCCCTTCACCATTCACTAACTAATCAGATCTTTTGCCAGACTTTACCAATTTTACCAGATTTTGTTTGAATCTCACCAGATCTTTATGCTTTTGGCCTCTACACGATAGGTGGTGAGAACTTTTTTTTTGCTCACGGAAAATGAAGCCCGGTCAAAATTTCTTTGTACATAGTTAGATTCAGATAAATTTTTTTGAGTGAGAGACAGATTTTCGAAAAAAATAACATGGCAACTCTGTCTGGGACTTATACCAGAGACGCCAGATATTTTCATAAAAAAACTATTACCCTAAATAAAAAATCTGTATCTACACGCTGCCAAAAATTACCTAATTTTAAGTACTTTTCACTCAATAGAGGGGTTGTGTGCAGGAAGCCAATTTTGGGTAAAATGGGTTTTACTTATTTTTGAGTAAAAGCATCAATAGTGCTGATTAGGTAGAAACTACGCAAGCGATATAAAAATCAACTTGGTTAATTTGATTTCAGTTTTCGTTCGATGGTTTAAAATATAAAACGCAAACAATAAAGTCAACTATGATTACTTTATTTATTGAATATTTATCTTTTTACATATTTCAACAATGTTATTATGTTCAGATGGTTTGTTACCGTTACATTTACAAATTTCAGAATGAGTAATAAAATTAAATCTGTTCGCACACTTATGGGAATTCATATTCATTGTACTTTGCAATTGGAGCTGCAACAGTGTTAAATCTACAGACTATATCATTGAACTGCCAACGCTGCTCTATTGAGCTGCTGGAACTGCACCGTTGAGCGATCGAATGCATCTCAATATCTTCCATCGCCTGAAATGATATTGCGGTGTAATTATTGTTTTAAAAAGAAATTATACAAAGCTACTCACACTGCGATTGATGACAATCATTGAATTATTCTTCCAAAACCGGCAATTTTACAAAATATTTTCACCCACTTCAAATCTGACCGATAGTTTTTGCGATGCAACACACAAAAAATTTTCACCCAACAGCAACTTATTGAAGTAAATTACACTGTTGAGTGAAAACTACTCAATCGATACAGTACTTTTCACCCAACAATTAAAAACATGCTTGATTACTTCATGTTAGGTGAATTTAAGTCAACCGTTAAGTATTTTTTTGGCAGCGTGTACTAATAAATAACAAAAAATACAACGAAATGATCATTTTTATTGAAAATAAATTCTTTTGAAATTACAAACACTAAAATTTCTTTAGTATTTCGTAACTAATGCCAATAAAAATGGTAACAGATGCTATTAGATACTGATAGGTATAACCTATCGCGAAAGGGTTTTTCGAATATATTACATTTGGTGGATATTTTTACAAAGGGGGCCAAAATAAAATCAATCCCAAAGTGGGCTCTGTTACCCTGTTACTCTGTTGAAGATGGAAAATAGCATACTGGAATACTGGTATCTGTGCCTGTAACTATTTCGTAATTCCTAGTTTGTGCCTGTAACTTTTTCGTAATTCTTGCATACTACACGTTTTGAGAATAATAAAATCAATGATTGGTGAGATATACAGCAATATTGAAAAAAATATTTGTAACTTTTTATAAACAATCGAAATCAACAAGACATACCACATACTTACCAAGTTTCAAACTGTTGGGATTTTAGCGCTTAAGCCTAATTCAACCTACAGAGTGAGCGCGAGTAGCTGAGCCGTTCTTGGTGCTGATCAAATCGAGAAGTGTACTTACAGAAAATCAAAGGGACATTACCAGAGTGAAAGCTGATCAGATTTCTCGCTTGCACTCTAACAGGATTTATTTGATTTGTTGCAAGTATATTTTCCGCGTTTGGCCTGCTAATGCCAGCCACCAGCTCGGCTCAACTCCATTCTATCCACCTATCGTATAGAGGCCGAAACTGTAACAATCTAGCAAGATCTGACAAAATTTAGGGAAATTTGGAAAATCTGGAAAATATGGAAAATCTGGCAAAAGATCTGGTTAGTTTGTGTCTGGCGAAGCGAGAAAAATCTGTCAACCTGGCAACGCTGTCCACCAGTTGTCAGATCTTCTAAACCGGCTCCCGGTTGTCAGGTTTTGTCCTATTGAGGTTTCTATGCCCGGTGAAAAATGAATAGCGGCCCTACTGAAAAATGGGTGGTCAACACGTTTTCTGATGAAAACAAAACAATATATAAAAGCGATTCACAAGCGACTATCACCTGCATGTAACGATTCCGGAACAACAACATTAATTGTAATTAATTCATATGAAAGAACACTACGTCAAGTTCACGGAACATTTTTACGTCGGGTGCATGAGTAATATTCTGCTAAAAAAATTAATAAATTAATCTGGACCTCGACCGAAGTTGATTGATCGTCTGAATCGTATTTAATGCATGCGTTTCCTGATGAAAACAAACCAATCTCATTTGCATTTGTGGTTGTAAGTGAGCTGTCAGAGAGCCCAATACGATTAATTTATGTTGGTATACATTAGTTCAGCCTGTTCATTCAAAAGTTGGAAGGATAAACTTATGGACTATGACTAAGTGTTGTATAGTTCCGAATTGTAATGCAACAAGCCGAGATTTTGGAACATTTTTATTCTCTTTTCCGAAGGCAGAAGATTTACGTCGACAATGGATCAAAGCACTAGGCAAACCAGATGATTGGTCCGTGCCGGAAATGGCTTATGTTTGTTGGGCACATTTTGAAAACAAAGCAATTCTGCAAGAGGAAAATACATTCCGACGTTCAACAGATGCTGTTCCCGTGCAGTTTTTAGAAAAAAATATGCACGAAACTGGCGATTCGGAGCAGTTTTGTAGATTTTGTGCAAAAAAGATATTTAGAGAGCTATTGAGTAACAACCTGAACGATATGAATTGTTCAGAAGACTCCAGAAAACTACTGTGCTTTCTACTTCCTGAGTCTGACGCCTTAAATCTTTCACATATGGCATGTGATGATTGCTTTATTTTTCTTAAACTGGCGACAAAGTTTATAAGGAATTGCAAAAAAGCTACTGAGCAACTAGCGAAAATCTCAAATTCCGAAAAGAATTACCAGCACAAATTGGAATGTGAGTTTGGCATACCAAGTGTCAATACTGAATCTGATATCAGTATGGAAGGGTCTAGCGCAGAAGAGTTTTATGAGCAAAATATGACTGATACCGATGTAGACGGTGTTCCTCTAGTGAATCAAATCGAACAAAACTCGGAACGCAACGATTTAAATAATTGTACAGAACAAAACGAAATTTCTAGCCATACCAAAAAACATCGGAATATCAGAAAATCTGTTGAAAGAAAGCCCTTTGCCTGTCCAAATTGCCTCTTCAGCTGTAGTAAACCAAATCAACTTGCAAGTCATCGAAAAAAACATAAGCTTTGCAATCTGGATGCTGCAGAATCGGTAAGCTCAAACGATATAACTTTCAAAGGCCAATACGTGCAGCCGCGGCTCGAAACCATTATCGAACAAACGCAAGACGTGAAACCTCTCACCGAAGATTTCAATTCTACTCATGTAACAAACATTAGTAATCGCCTCCAGTGTCCAAATTGTCCATATACATGTGAACGGATTATTCAACTTGCTAGTCATAGAAAAAAACATAGTAGTAAACGAACGAAAGATGACAATAAGCTAGATATGGTGAAAGATTTTTATGAATGCGAATTCTGCGATTTTCGATGCAAGCTTCAAAGGCAGATGGCTGGCCATCGCGCATCTCATTCTAGCCAAATCAAAAAATCCAAACCATCAGGAAAGGAACGAGATCACATGTGCTCCATCTGTGGCAAGATATTGTCAACACGTGGATCTTTTTTCCTTCATATGAAGTATCACAACGATCAGCGCGATTACTCTTGTACCGTATGTGATCGAAAATTCTATTCCAAACGCGATGTGGCAATGCACGTGGAATCGTTCCACGAAAAAAAAGTATTTGAATGCGAAATATGTGGTGTTAAGTGCACGTGGAAGAACGCCTTGTACAAACATATGCGTAAACATGACTCCAGTTCCTTCAAGCATGAGTGTTCCTACTGTGGAAAAAAGTTCATGGCAGCAAATGAGTTACGACTACACGTTTGGCGTCATACTGGGCAGCAACTCACGTGTGACCTTTGTGGTGCTGGATATAGGTAATAATGAACACCGTTTTAGTTATATTTCATCCAGTTAATGATTCATTCGCTCTATATTTTATATTTTCTCAGATTTAATTTTTTACTCACACAACACAAAATCCGCGAACATGGAATACAAGTCGAAGGCGTCAAACTGTACAAACGTTTCCGGAAGAACAAGAAACAAATCGAAAGTCGAGAACGAACCGAAGTAAAGCAATCCTCGAATGGTTGTCACAGTGGCGACGCGCACTCATGTGTCATCGATAGTAACATAAGCAATTATCAACATCACCTGCCAGAGTCATCATTTCAATCACCAGTGGAACAAAATTCTGCCAACTCAAGTTTTCGAACAAGTTAATGGTTTTCAAAATGTTTGAAATAAAGATAATTTTCCATTTAATGTACACATCTTTGTTGTCTTCAACCAAACACTATAAATTCAATTGGATACATATCGGATACTGTTGTAATTTCGGCGGATATTTTATTGGTTCGCGTGTTTGATATTTTTCGAAATTTTACCCGAATACTAAAAGGTTTGCGTATAGAACTTCTAGCTGCTGAATTTGCTCTAAGAATTTCCGTGTTTCTACAATACAATAACGTTTGATTTTGATTTTTGATACGCCTATGAAGTACTTTCAGGAGTACCCTCGATAGCCCAAAAAACATGATTGATAAACAAAACAATTCAGTAATCAATACATGTAATTTTCAGAGGCTTGTTGAGCAGCTCAATATTTTCAGTGCGGGGCATAAGTGCCCTCTATGTGGGGCAGAACCGCCACCCTAACAATAATTATCTTTTCTCCGTAATGTAATTAGATTTCCTTTACTGAACTAACTGCTTTTCTTAATATAATCAATAAGATTCACGTTTATTTTAGGTATTACATGTATGATGATGATACCTACAAAGGTGTGAGCTGGACGATTTATCTAAATGATAATAAATATTGCATCATATATTTCAACAACTAAATATAAAACGATCTGATTAATCCAGCAGGTATAGATTCTCCTTCTAAAGTACTACTGAGAACAAGAAAACATTCAAATATTTCCGATTTACTAACCAGGGTTATTCAAGAAAATTGCCTACCCGGGAAGATCCTTGAACAGCGGCCCTTACACGAGCATTAAAAATGTAATTTTAAATTATGACTAACTAATGATGTAATTCAAATTTGTTTGAAATTTCGTCATTAGTGCACCATTACACGTTCATTAAAATGAAATTATTTTTTATTAATGACATTTTTAATGACTCGTGTAAGGGCCGCTAACAAATCAGGAATCGAACCCGATATCTTTGTCAGTATCAGACAGTAATTCACCTGGCCCTTCTCGCCGGACCAGTTCATCGCTACAAACATCAGTTACGATGGAGTAACGAGACTGCGGATGAGCAGAACCCAATTCCATCAACAACTTCCGATCCCGATTATTTCCGAAATATAATCAATAAATTATTAATCAAATCTTACAAAGTCAAGATTCGAACTCGACACGTAGAATGCTAAAGCTCTGAAAAATAAAAGAGAACATCTACCGTTTACTATTATGACTTACTCTCAGTGAGTGCCGAGTCATTCGAAATTACTCTTCAAAGTGAATGTTGATGGATGGCTATTGGCCGTTCTAAAAAAAGGCGTGATATCCAGTTCCAGTCATATTCAATTTCCAGATTGCCTCTACCTGCTTAGCGCGCGCGAGGCTCATACTTTTGTAGACTGATATGGCACACCTGCCATATAGCAATATAGCGAACTTGCCCCGTTATGAACCGATTGCAAAATCATGGTACTATGTTACTAATAAATTAATTATCGATATTCAATTTTTAACAAATATTCAACAAAAGGTATACCAATGATTTTATATATTATCTGTGTGCTAATTACAAGATTCGGTTTGTATGGATTTCACGACCAAATAAATGTGAAAAATAGAAACAATATGAAATTATATCGTTGATGTGGACTGTACACTACTCTCTGTACAGCTTTCCGGTTTTCACAGAAATTGATTTCATGATATGAAAACTTGAGGCAAATTAGAGTGGCTATGAATGTGTCAAAGACAAAAAAAAACATTACTGAGGAAGAGACTCTAAAGAAAAATCACTATGCCTCTTACCACGAATATTTATACACGGCTACGATATCGAGGTAGTTGACGAATTTATGTATTCGGGTTGACTGGTGACCGCAGACAATGATACTCTTTTTCTCACAAGTAGACACCAAAAACGAAAACAGAAAGGGTTGCTAAATCATATTGCCTTTATATTTAAAGCTTATATTATTTTGTTTCACTGGTAATTTAACTAACGATGTCATAGTCCACTTCTTCGTCGGATGCCGTCGGTAGGTTGCCTACGTCAACGATTTGCCCAATACCGTGTGCTTTAGCCAGATGTTTAGTTAGTTTGTTCGGACTGAGAAAACATTTTTTACAATTGAAACAATCATGCACGATTTCTTTGTGTGTACGTCGGTGTCTGTCGAAGGAAGACTTGCGAGGAAACTTTAATTTACACATTGGACACTCATACTCATCAGGAAAATGAATGCGCATATGTTCCCCGATTGATCGCATATTTTCCTTCTGACATAGTTTACAGGAAAACAGCTTGACTCCTTCTTCATTGAATGTTGTCGAATAATAAGGAATCCACGATTTTTTTGGTTTGCATGTTCCTCCCTCGTAGCTTTTGTGATGCATTCGTAGGAAGGCAGCTGTAGTAAACCGCCGACCACATATTTCACATGGATAATCACGGCGGCCCTCGTGAATAGTGCGCACATGGAGCTCATATGCGTCGATTGTGTTGAGTCGTTTCTGACAAATAGAGCAAGTAAACCCATCCGTTTTTTCATGAACTCGACCAATGTGCCGCTTCAGCTTCGATCGCTCGGAGAACCCTCTAGCACAATACTCACATTTGAACGATACAGTATGCTTTCGTTTATGTGTTTGCAGGGAGAGTACCGATGGACATACTTTACCGCAAATTTCGCATGTCGATGGACATGGTGCGTTTGCACCTAAGTGGAAAGCTTGAACGTGATAATCGCGAGCCCTATTATTTCCATACCGTCGGTCGCAGTATTCACATTTAATGGGCTGTTCGTGCATTTTTAAGTGCAAGTTAAGAGATCTTATCTGTTTAATTTCTACTGTCTCTTGAACGCAAACTTTACAAATATAGGGAAGTAAATTGTTGTGTGTCGATATATGGTCCAGTAAATCTTTGGCGGAGCCGAGAGACTCACTTTTGCATATGTAACACTTATGGTCGTTCATCCGTGGAACTCCCCGGTTTGGCTCCTTTTGACGCCGACGTTGTCGTTTTTCAAAAGTTTCTTTATATTTACGGACTGGTTTTGTCTTGATCAACGTTTCACTTGCCGATTCTTCATGATCTAGATGTGGAATCTCAAGTTTTACATTTTTAAGAGAAGTTTTAAATGAGCAGCTCTCGTGAGCATCATTATCGGTTTCCGAATGTACAATAATTCCATCATCTTCGAGCCACTCTTCAGAGTGTTTTAATTCTTCCGAATGTGGACTATATTCTTGATCTAGTACCTCGATTTTACTGCAAATTGAACATGTTCATATGATTTTAGTTCATGACCAATACATTATTTCTTACACTTCTTGAATGTTGTACGCCAACAAATTATCACTTTCGTTATACAGCTCTTCCACTTTCACCTCCACTTCGTCTGTGCCAAAAAACTGTCTTCTTAGTCGTTTGTCATTATCGCGATATTCGTCTATCGTCTCCTGGATGTTTTGTATGGTACTTACGCATAATTTGCACACTTTTTGCGGAAGACCATCATTCTCGTCATACTGTGAAAGCAGAGAAAATTATACTTTATAATCAGGTCCGAGATAACAGGCTGCTAGCACCTACCTTTATTCCTAAAATATTTCTGATTTGATCCTCCAGTTTTATATGTTGCTCAACATCGGCTATGTTTACAAGTCGGAGTTTTTCCTTAGCACACAAACGACACAGATGTACGAGTTCCATTACCTATTTTCAAAATGAAAAAAGTAAGCTAGAAGAAATTTACAAGCAGTGATGAATACTGACTTCAAAAAATGTTTAAAAAACGTTCCTTATCACAAATTTTCATAAACAAACTAGTTTTCAGAGAAGCCAGTTTTTTTTTAATTTCAAAAATCCGTTCACTGAAAATGTTTTAATGAAAAAGACCAGCAAAATATAAGATCAACGAAAATTTCAACGTCTTTAATTTTTTACAAACAGCTGTAAAGTTAACTTATATCTGCTGAAACTTTCAACTATCTGCAAAACTTCGAGGCGTTCATTATAATCAATTTATTTACAGAAAAATCTTCAAACCTGACATCTCTGCTTCTGGGTAAAACCAAAGACATCATATTAACAAGATATCTAATTCTCACATATCCCAAACAAATCATTGGCAAAATCCATTTTTGCGAGCATGGCGCCCTCAGGCGAGTCCACATTAAATCTCGTACATAGAAGTACACTCAGGCAAAATGAGTAGCGAAAACCATTGAGCAATTTGACGTCTCAGTTACTCACACCGATGCAGAGTGCGCAGATCTATTCATATACGAAATTAGAATGTGTGCGAGCCGAAGTCAAAGTTTGTTGTGGGTTCAATTTTACACTAAGGTAAAACATTTTTGACTCATAATCATACACTGCGAAAAATGCATATAGAATTTCGTAAGCTATGAACTAATGAACCAAGTAGAAGACAGTTCCATTACGTGATATACATACTTAAAACCATTTCTTGAGCTCGGCATAATAAAATGCCGAAACTGATCAGCAACACCTAAATTTGCTGATTGCTCAGTAATCAATACGCATGTTTCTGAACTTCGTTAAATGCATTCACTGATATTTCGGTAAAATGCTTCACTTTGCCGAAATTTGGCATAATTGCTTGCTGAATTTATCAGTAAACAACAGATATGCCGACCTCAGCAGAGACGTTTGCCGAGATTTCGGAATATGCGCTAGCTGTTGCCGAGATTCAGCACGACAGCTGTCATTTATTGCCGCGTTACATTTTCACTTCGCATTGCGCGATTATTTTCTGAAGAAATTCTCGAGTGAAAAAATGGATAATCTTCGAAGAAACGTGGAACCACTTGCAAGTAAAAATATTGAATAAATATAGTGACATGTTTCGCTTTATAAAAAGCGACTTTATTTTATCATATTATAAAGGAAAAACACCCAACACGGGGCTCAAAGAGTCCTCGAGACAAAACTTTGGGGGATATGCGAAAAAATAACCCAATGCATGGACAAATTCAATAGATCAAAGTAAGATTATTTTTTGAACAATACCGTATATGCATCATTAAATATTGAACATTTTTGTATATTTATTTTTATTTTCATATTTCCAGCACCACTCAAGGTGGCCGCATCCGGAAACGCCGCTTTTTATTATGCTACATGCTTTAAGGTAGAGGCTTTAAGCACTACTGGCAACAAATTTGTAAGCCTCCTTTAAGTGTTAATAAAATGAATTTTTGATCCTGAATGGTGTGTTTATAATGTTTAGAAATTACAAACAAAATTAATTGACTAGATTTTTAATTGCTGATGATTCGGTAATTTGTTTTTTTTCATTTTTTCGCTTTATTCGATTTTATGTCTTTCTCAACTGTTCTCTTGGCATGGCATGCGGCTCGACAAAATTCACTGGATTATTTCGACATACTCACACTACACTGAGCAAAATACCATAGTAACCGTATCCTGTTTTCCATTGTCATTTCAACTATACGCTTAAATAGTAGCAACAATCATGATATATGACTATTCACCATCTGTATTGTATAAATTACTAGACAACAAAGACTACGACTTGACTAAACTATTTGTATTTATGACTTTTCTGGCATGGTCATCCTGACAATGGTAGTCATCTCAAATATAAGAACAAATAGTTAAAATCACAATTTCTAGTAAGGTGAAATTGCTCTCGAGCCTTGATATATATGAGGAGCTAAATAGTTATTGCTACCATGTAAATATGTTCACAGTATAATAATGTTACCATAAATAGATACATGGTATAAAAGAAATTATGAAGTTTGAAAACACTATTCATGTAGTCCATATCAACAGAATTTATGTAGTAAGCACATTATCGTATAGTGTTTTTTAACCGACTATGTTTTTCATTTGTGCTGACTATACAAATGGTCAATAAACGGGTGTACTTTGTTATTGTCACATAAAGTTACAATACAGCAGACAATTTCGTAACACTTCAGTGATAGATTTGAAAAAAAGTATATTGTGACTTATATTGTGCAATTTGGAAGGTCTTGCAGGTGAGTAAATTTTGTAGCCTTACTAGTTTCCGTCGTTGAAATTAAATTTTTCAACAATTTTGCCGGTAACGGCTGTTTTCTAGAGAAATCGACGTCCTGTATAATTTTTATTATTCGTTATCGGTCGCAGTAGAAACAACATCAAGCGATTGATGAAAACGACGAACATCATCCGATTCCCGGATTCAAATCGCTCGAATCCGACGGAAAAAATAACAATATATGGCAGGTGGGCATTGAGGTTTGCATCTGGACTTGGCTATTAATTTCTTCCATGCTGCCCATTCCTGCTTCAGGAAAAACTTCACCGAACAGAGCCTGGGATCAACAATTGCAACCAAGCAATGCTGCTCTGTGTCTACGTTGATAATCAATATTTCACCAGGCACATCATCATTTGATTTGATGCAAAAATAAAATAGAATTCAATGAAACTATTTTGTTGTTCTTGTTCTAGAATTCAAATTCATAAAACTTTTTAACATTAGCTCATGGTTTGCTGATTTTCAGCATTGTTGAATCAACCACTGCCTTTAGTTTCGAAATAACTAGAAGTGAAATGTCAAAAATACCATGGCTCTGGTTATAGCGAAAACTACAATGTAAATAAAAATTCGGTCATGGTTAGCCTAACCATCTCAATCGTATTAGTTATTCATACAATATACTGTTCAATATTACTATTCTAGAGCCGCTACCATTTATTGTAAACATGAACTTGACTATTGTTGAAATTATCTGATTTAATAGTCGGCTGAAAACCACCATACTCGCATGGTCAGGTTGGCCCTCTGTATAGTAACTGTTACCATAATATTTTTCTGAGTGTAGCATTAACCTTTCAACTGCTGAGAATAGCCACACCAACACATTCGCACGTGGATTGGACTATATGCAAATCTTATGATGCATCGAAAATCACCAGTAACTGGTAATGTCAAAACGAAATTGCTTCAAAAAAGTTTGGAACTGGCAACACAAGTTGATAAATTGTTGATTTTGAATAATAGTTACTATAACCCTTGCTATAACCTTGGTTACTGTGTATTAAAGGCATGAGAAACGTAAACAAAACAAATTCCGAATCGTTTTGCGAATCGCGGATAATTAAATTTGGATTTATCAACTACCTCGAGTGGAAGTCTTCTCACAGACTAACAGGCAGGACACTATAAGTCAATTATTATAAATATAAATTTTCGTGATGCATTAGTTCCACCTATATTGAAATGCGCGAACTATTTACTATCGGTACACCCGACGACACGACCTGCCACTCGCTTTTCGAAACTGTATCACAAATTTAACTACCCCTTAGTAACTGGTAATGTCAAAACGAAATTGCTTAAAATTTGTTGAAACTGGCAACACGAGTTGATATATTATTGATTTTAAATAACATTTACCATAACCTTGGTTACTGTTTATTGAAGACATGAAGAATGTAAACAAAACATGCTCCGAATCATTTGTAAATCGGGAATTTTATCACGGAAATTGAAAATTCCTTGGCATCCTCGAAAAGAAAATCAGCTTATCGAGGTAAATTCAAGTAGTTCAGAATTGATTAAGGCCATCGTCCAAGTACCATGCGCGCGGGTGGTTTTAGGAAATTTTCGATGGAAATTTCGAAAAATTTGCCAAAACCAAAAACATACAGACCTTTGAAATACATTTATCTATCTACAGGGTGAAAATGGCTGGAAAATTCGGAGGATTTTCCGAGTCTTATCAAAAATAGCTCTGAAAAATGAGTGTTTTTGTGATCTTTCACAATTATCTGGAAAAATAAAGCGATGACATAAACTTTTTTTTTCAAATAAACTTTATTATGAATACACAGATTACATTCGGACACATTTTTGGAAAACCTTTTCACGCTTTTCATAGAAAATCCACGAATTTCAAAAATTTCCACGAAATCGGTTATATGAAATTCGTTGATTTTCCATGAAAAGCGTGAAAAGGTTTTCCAAAAATGTGTCCGAATGTGATCCTTGTTGCCAGCATGAGGTTTTTTTTGAAAAAAAAATTTCATTCCATCGAATTATTTTTTCAAATAATTGTGAAAAATTACGAAAAAAGCTCATTTTTTCAGCGCTATTTTTGATAAGACTCGTAAAATCCTCCGAATTTTCCAGTCATTTTCACCCTGTAGATAGATAAAAGTATTTCAAAGGTCTGTATGTTTTTGGTTTTGTCAAATTTTTCGAAATTTCCATCGAAAATTTCCTAAAACCACCCGCGCGCATGGTACTTGGACGATGGCCTTAAATGAAAAATGATCTATTGTAGAATATTCAGAGATGTAATTCGCGTTATACATATAGGTAATTGGCGGTATTCTATAACACGGAACAAATAAAAGCTTAACTGAGGCATGGGACATTAAAATGATACTTCCACATAAAACGGATCCGCTGAATGCAACTGGCCGTCTGGAAGGTAATAATTTGATTCTTTCGGAGTTTTCAACTTAATTTTTTTTACTTTTACGCAGTCACGGAAAGGAAATTACTATTTCAATAAAAGTGGAGGGACCGTCCAGATGTGGAGTATGGCTGAATTAAAAAAAATATTGATAAAACCTTAGGAATTTGTAATAAAATTATCACCGGTATGTACATTCCGAACACATCAGTGTTATTGAGAGTACTGTTGACAGCTCACTTACAACCACAAATGAAAATGAGATTGAACATGTTGACTGCTTTGCGTTTCAAACGCGTGCAATGGAACGTCAACTGGCTTTTCTTGATGAAATAATTATGCCTGAAATACTAAAATATAAATTATTTCTCTACTATATAAACTAAAGTGATTTACAACTTTTTAATTCAGTTAAATTTGCTTCACGTTTCTTTGGTATTTTTGTTTATTTATTCTCGGGCTCCTTTGCAACTAGTTCGTATCAACTTAAACAGTGTTGCTAAAGAAGATTTTTTTTATCATTATCAAGGGGTCGCTATATTTTTGGTAACTTGAGGTGAACCGCTAGTAGACAATTTTAGTATTGATTTTTCTTCGGAGTGTCAGGTCGTGTCGACGACACGACCAGGCACTTCGAAGAAAAATCGCAATAAAAAGTGTTCATGCGCGATCACTATCAGTTACCGAAGTATTGAAAGACCCCTAGGTAATAATGAAAATATATTTTACAAGCATCACTGCTGTGGTTGCTACGAAATAGTCACCATGCACAGCATAATAAACAAACAGGTAATACTTTAAAAGATGTATTATAAGTAAAACAGTTTATTTCAAGTTAGGCTAATTATATTGATTGCAGGAATAAACCAGTTTTCATGGCGCTAACAATATGGCGATGTAATGGTGATCTAGCAAAATGGAACACATCCGTATATATATTGCCACTGAATTTTTCGTTTGCTATTTACGTATCTATCAAAAATATTTGAATGACAACAGGAATGATAATGTCGTTTCGGGATTTTGGTTTTTTCCTTAACGTGCAGAACCGCGATTTTGCATTTCATTCTAATATTCAAAATACCCTGTCAAGTCGTTCCCACTGATTGTATCGTCTTCTACTGGCGTTTAAAAAGAGTTTCAGGCCCTAATAACCGTTCTCACTTCCACTTTCACTTCACACTTATATCACTTCACTTGATTTTCCCTGTTACTGAACTGTTACGCACACTGAAGTAGTCACTGTAGTGAAAAAAATCATTTTTCCAAAAAAATTATGTGATGTTCGTAATAACCACAAGTTCATAAAAGTAATTACTTTTTCCTCTGAAGCGACTTTCGTGATAAATACCTACATTCACTTCACTTGATTTTCACCGTGAAGTGATACCTATAATAAGGGTTTTCACCATGTAGTGATACTGGTAATAAGGGCCTCATTATATGAATTCGATATAAGGGAAGAATTAAAAAGGGACACTCCGTTTCCGCATTTTAGCGTAGGCCACTCGACATACGGTTGAGTAGTTACGTACATATATCATTAAATGCAATTCATATCAGCGAAGCGCAGATCACAGTTGATTGAAATTGTAATCGCAGCATATTTCACCGGTAACTAAACATTTATTTTGTGTAGGACTTTTATATAATTGAAATATTGGTGAAAAAGTCATATAAAATTTGTGAATACTGATTAGTACATTTGAAAGTATATAAATAATTGCAATCACGATCGAAATGATTCTAACAAGTAGCAACATCATCAAAATTGCAGCATAATACCAACATTCGCGGTCATACTGTTCATCTGAGTACTACAATGCAATTGGTTGAAGATCATTCTGGTCTCACGGTGAGATTTTCTTCACCCTGTGAGCATCACGCCGTAGATAAACGCAAAAGGGTTAGTTTCGGGTCTTTACGCACTTTGAAGAGAGGCTACAAGAATACATATTATTAGTGAACAGAATATATAATTAAATACAAAATTAGCAAGCCATAAAAACTCTCAATTCCGATTTAGATCCGCAGTCGACGATGAGATCTTCTGAGATGCTCTAGATTGGGCATATGCAATAATGAAACCGAGAACGATTACCTTGAAAAGATAAACAATGGTAACTAGGGTTACTGTAACTGTTATTTTGAAAACAACAATTTCTCTGACCGCGTTCCCAATTTTAAACATTTTTCATTAGATATCATTTTGACATTACCAGTTACTGAGGGGTAGCTCGATTTGCGATACAGTTTCAAAAGCGAGTGGCAGGTCGTGTCGTCGGTACACCCCTTGTGTTATGTAAAAGTTTTTTTACTAGTTGTTTTTGATAGGGTAACGTGGCGCCATCAGACATATGCGAGTGCTGTCCCAACTAAAGGAATATTAGAAATGACCGTTAAAATGATTGAAGAATCCAATTAGAGTGTCCTGTCTGTTAGTCTGTGGTCTTCTCATGGTACTCTAGTCATTGGAACTGCGCTTATCATTGTCGGTTAATATGGAATCCGTGACCACTGATTTTTTTGGATGACATCCCCATTAAAAAATAAAGATGTCTTTTTGAACTTGTTCACCGCGAACGTCTTCAGTTAAAAAAAAAATGTTGGGATACGACATGGCAGTACTTCTCATATATTTCCTACATCATAAAAACGTGAGACATAAAACACACAAATATATTTTGCAATTTTGCCATCACAATTGTTTTTATTTCTCAACCATGATTTTAATTTGTTACAAAACTGTTATAATGTACAATGGAAAGTTTCTCGCTACAGTAAACCATGGTCGTCGTCTGTACTCCGTACGATTTGTTGAATATGTTTTCTAGCAGATGACGGTATTCGACGGGAAAGTCTATTTGCTTCAGTTTTTTTTGTTCGCTCGGTAATTCGTTATATGTCAGAAGAGCACTGATGCAAAAATACAAAGAAAAAATATTTTTGTACTATTTCTACTTTTTATTAATGTAATGTCAATTTATATTAAACAACTGAGTTTTTCACTTACCTATTTTATGACATTGATAAAAATTGCGAACGAAACCCAACGAAAACATTTTATTCTGATTGAAGAATAGTTTGTTTTTGTTTATTTGTGTTGCAAAATAGTTTCTTAATAACAAGTTTGTAGCAACCAGAAAAGAGTTGCTGGAGATATTTTTTGAATGATTAACAAGGGGTCGCTATATTTGTGGTAACTGGCGGTAAATCGCTCACAAACACTTTTTACTCTGATTTTTCTTCGGAGTGTCTGGTCGTGTCGTCGGTTCATGACTTGGCAATATACATCTCTATCACAATTATAGTTTTCATACGAACAACTTACAAATTCCACAATATATGAGAAAAGTTATGTTTGTCATAGAAATTTCGCACAATGTTCCCAAAAATTTTGTATGAATTTAATGCTTTTTATTGGAACTCCAATTTTTGTGACTTCATAAGGCGGTCATATGAAGAAATCAAAGTCTTGGCATTACATTCCTTTTGTGGAATTTGGCCTTCCTGTTTCAACAGACTTCGCAG
Organism: Malaya genurostris; assembly: GCF_030247185.1. NCBI lineage: Eukaryota > Metazoa > Arthropoda > Insecta > Diptera > Culicidae > Malaya > Malaya genurostris. Next base: position 61,846,062 of record NC_080570.1, on the reverse strand, counting down.
CCGATTCATAGCGTACAGTATCATTGCATGGCTAGTACTACGATCCTACTGACACTAAGAATCCTTCCAGGTTGGGGTTCGAACCACCTGCCCGTAAGACCAGTGACCTATGCATTGAACCACCAACCCGGGTCTTACGATAAGAGCAAATTCAGCAGCCGCAAGATTCATACGGATGGTCTATACTATAACTGAAACTGAAACAAACGTATATCCAGCAAAGAGTTTTAGTTGTATTTATTCGAACAGTTCTACTGTCAAATTCAAAACTGTTATACACTGCCGTTCTACTTTTAATATATTTGAAACACAGATAAAACGCTTAAAAATGTAAATCTAGACATTATAACAAAATAAACTGGCAGCCCCATCAGCGTTTTATCTGTGTTTCAAATACAGAAAAAATAGAACGGCAGCGTATACCAGTTTTAAATTTGACAGTAGAGCTGTCCGAATAAATAAAACTAAAACGGCTTGCTGGGGATACGTTTGTTTCGGTTCCATTTATATTATAGACCACCCAAAAGAATCTTGTAGCTGTTGAATTTGCTCTAAGGGCCGCTTTACAATTGACATGATATGTAAAAGGTGATTCCGTGCGATGACGTTGCTGAACTGGGTTCACGCTTAGAAAAAGTTACTCAAAGTTTGAGTACTAGTTACTCATTTTCAAATGATACCTGGAAACGTCAAAAATTGAGTAGTTATCATCAATGATTTTGAGTAACTCCTACTCTAAATTTGAGTTTAACGCAATAACTCGTTTTTTTGTTACTATTCGCAAGATCAGTCTAAAAGTTGTAATAACCATTTGTAGCAACAGGTTGTATATTTTGTTAGTGAGATCGCGTATTTCGAGGGTGAGTCGCTCAACACAAACGGTGTTGTGTCTGCAAAAACCGGAATGATAAACTCCGTGTTTTGCTTTAGAATGAAACCGAATATGCTCAAATGTCATTTATGAGGAATAAGTGTATGATTGGTGCCTGAGCATAACTGACATGTATGTTAATTTGCGATTGACACACTACTCCAAGCAACCACCACTTGATATAGTATTGAGTTCAATTACTTAATATTTTAATACAATACACTCAGAAAATGAGCAATTTTTTGCAAATATGGTATATGTGAAATAAAATTTCACTTAAAATTTGAGTGATAGTTACTCTATTTTTGGTACATGTACAAATAAAGTATTACTCAGTAAATGAGTTGATTTTACGCAAATATCGTTTCCAGTGGAAGAACTCAAATTTGAGTAGCTTCGGAAATACTCTAAATTAGAGTTTTTCCACTTTTTCTGTAGATGAGTGAGATCTTACTCATTTTTGAGTAACTATTTTTAAGCGTGTTGATTTCACTCCAAGCTGACAGCGTCCCACATTATCGAAATGACGGAATGAGCAATGAAATCTTACTCGACTGCATGATTTTTTAGTGCTCGATCGGTTCAGTGCTAGAATTTTCGCCTGAGTTGACTGCTCGATCAACTTGATTGACAGTGACATTTTAAATGTCATTGAATATTCGCTCATTTTATGAATGTGTTAGTGTGAAATTTATGCGACTTAAGCCATTTCACTACACTCCAGCTAGAGGAATGGATGATGCTGACTAAGGTAGGCCGTTTTGTTAATTTCCAGCGAATTTCAATAAATTATGTTGGGATTCTAAGAAGAACTGGTTATTTACTAGTTCTGTATATCCGAAAAACATGAAGATTTAAACTTGTATATTCAGTTATATAATGTTTTCGTTGAAAAATAAACTGAAAATCAGCACGAAAACGTGCAAAATCAGGAAAGAAGAAGAAGAAGATGAATTGACAATTCAGTCCGCATCTTCTCACTCAATTCCGAATGATTTCCGAATCAACCGGTTGTAGGCGAACCGGTTCATTCGGAATCGGTTGTTGCACTGGAGTTGGAATTGATTCGGAATCCATTATGATTTCCACATGAAATTCCGAATGAAAATTTCTCGCCGATTCGAAATTGATTCGGAATCCATTCGGAATTCATTCGGATCTGATAATGTGGGGTCTGGTGTGAAGTACGCAAAATTAGGCATTTTTCTAGTTCCGTGTATTCACACATAGAAAAAAGAGATCACCACACTCAGAAAAATATTATGGTAACAGTTACCATATGGGAGGTTAATTTAACCATACGAGTATAGTAGTTTTCAGCACACAATAAAATCAGATGATGTTAACAATATGCAAGCTCACTTTTACTATGAATGGTTTTTCCTCTAGGATAGTAATATTGAACTGTATATTGTATGAATAACTACTACAATTGGAATGTTTAGCATAACCATGATAGCATCTTATTTTTACATTGTACTTATTGTTTTAACTAGTGCTATGGTATTTTTGACATTTCACTTCTGGTTCTTTCGAAACACGGAATAATGGTTAATTTGACAATGGTGAAGATCATTCAAACATGAGAAAATGTTCAAAAGTTGTATAAATTAAAATTTCGATACAAGAATAACACAGAAAATATTAAAACCTTCTTTATTTTCCTGATATAGTTTTACACTGATTTTCCCTTATATATAAAAATTATCTGTGAATTTCTAAAAAATTATTTAAAATATTTTTTCAGTCTAATGAAAAATCTTCTATCAATTTTATGTACGTGTATAGGAGGGCCATCAAACTCATCCGCGTCATTAACATTACATTTTTCAATATTGTTCCTAACTTAATAGGCGAAGTGATGTTCATATCCAAGCACTTGCCATTTATTACTAGAAATAAATAATTTATCTCCACATATTAAAAGCTCTGCGATTTCAAAAAGTTGTACATCAGAGAAGTGTGTTGTCGAAATCGTCAAAAAATAACCTTTTTTATACTCTGTACCCTTATAATTGACTGAACTACAAGTGTATAACTTAGTGGAAGGCAAATCATAAATATGTTTTAAATTCATGTAGTTAGAATCGATTATGGCTACAGCTTTTTCATATTTCAATGTGGAGGAGAAAAAGTTTTGTTTTTTTAAATTATTAGCGTAAACTAATCCAGCTTTACGACAAAGTGTTAAACAAATATTGACTCGTGAGTTAATATTCCTGCAGTACTGCTTAAAAATCTGATGAAATGCTTCGAACCTGAAACACCAAAGATTTCGAAGAGGTCCGACGTATTTAATCAAACTAGGGTAATGTAAAATAATGTGATGCTTTGGTTTTAGACTAGCTGAGAACAGTTTTATATATAATGTGTGGTGGTAATTGATTTGTTCTTGTAAAGTATTTAACGTTTCAGTTGTATAAGATGGCAGTAACACTAAATCTACTAACTCGACCAAAGAACATGTGAAGTTCCATATTTTGTCGTTTTTCGGAATCAATACACCGAATATCACGGAGAAGTAATGGATGAACACCATCATTTCATGTGCTGTCATTTTAAACGCAACCCTAGATATTTGTTGTCGAGTTATTTTACGAAACTTTATTTTCGTAGTACCGAAATCAAATGCATGAATTGTACGATTAATTGTTTTAAGAGAAATTTTAAGATTTCCTATCATATATTCAATAATAAAAGATAAATCATAACTACAAATGCCATGAGAGAAAAAATCATGAATAATATCAACTGCTTTGTTATTTACAACGTGAAAACATTCTAATCTATTTAAATCAGATGGTTCTTTAATTCCAGATAAAATAAAATCTCTTCTGACATCATCAGTGTAATTTTCTATAGTTCTTAACAAGGTTTCGTCTATAAGAACTTCTTTCTTGCTTCGATACTTATCAGTTTTACAAAATCTGCAAAAAAACATTGAGCTAAATTTTTTTTTTATTCAATATTATAATACAATTTTAAGGCACACTGCTTAAGCTCTAAGATGCCAAGGGTATTTACTAATCTTAATTACGACTATATTAAAACTAGAATAGTATCATTATGTAATGCCGGTGAATTGGATATTGCATGAGGGTCTCCCATATGGCGTTTGCAAATGTCCATGTTGGCCGCATCCTTCGGTCCGTGTGGGTCCGCGGGAAACACCCCCAGGCTACGAAGGCCCGGCGGGTGGCCCGCATGCTGGTCATCGTCTGGAGCGTAGGACCGTAGGCGGTGATGGTGATGTTACGAAGAGATGAGAAAATAAAAAAGTAAATATTGTGAAAACTGAGGTAAATAGGGGGTATGGAAACAAAATGTCTGAAAACTACAGAGATCTAATTAGTTGCCATCGAGATGGTGAAGAGACATGGAAGGGGGGAACGAAAAGTTAGTGACAAAAAAAAGATCTTGTTAGTTCCAATGAAGATGGTGGACAGGGACGGTGATCGAGAGAATCGGGCGGATGTTAGTGTCGAACCTGTAGGTGGAGATTATACTTTCTGAGCGAGGTATAACAGATTACACTTGGATATTAATGTGTTTGAGGTACTGGTATATAAGAAGCATATAAGAGATATCCCGACTAGCCAACACATCTCGGACCGGAACTTCAGGTGGTCTACCTCGGGCCCTTAGGGAGTCCTTTAATAAAGACCTGGCGTCACGATACTCCGTACACGTCCATACGACATGCTCGATGTCCTGATAACCGTCACCACAAGCGCAGAGACCGCTCTCCACGATTCCAATACGCCGGAGATGCGCGTTGAAGGTGTAATGGTTTGACATGAGCCGAGACATTACACGAATGAAGTCACGACTCACGTTCATCCCCCTGAACCAAGGTTTCGTCGATACCCTAGGGATAATGGAATGCAGCCATCGTCAAAGTTCGCCATTGCTCCATGAAGTTTGCCAACTTTCGAGAGTTTTCTGACGAGAGATACTGAAAAATTCATTGAAGCAGATTGGTCTTTCATAAATATCACCTTCTAATGCACCCACCTTAGCCAATGAGTCTGCCTTTTCATTGCCTGGAATGGAACAATGCGAAGGGACCCAGACTAACGATATTAAAAAAGACCGTTCAGATAAAGTTCTCAAATGTTCCCGTATTTTCCCCAGGAAATATGGGGGATACTTTCCTGGCTTCACTGCGCGGAGAGCTTCTATTGAACTTAGACTGTCCGTGACAATGAAGTAATGGTCTTTGGGCAAGGTTTCAATGATCTCGAGGGTGTACTGAATAGCAGCTAATTCTGCGACGTAGACTGAAGCCGGATCACTGAGTTTGTACGAAGCGGTGATGTTCTGATTGAAGATTCCGAAGCCTGTGGACCTGTTGATGTTTGATCCGTCAGTGTAAAACATCTTTTCACAGTTGACTGTTCTAAATTTATTATAAAAAATATTTGGGGCCACTTGAGGGCGCACGTGATCCGGAATTCCACGAATTTCTTCTCTCATGGATGTGTCGAAAAACACAGTAGAATTAGTAGTATCCAAGAAATGAGCACGGTTGGAAACAAACGAAGAAGGATTAATATTCTGAGCCATGTAATCAAAATACAAGGACATAAAACGGGTCTGAGAATTGAGTTCGACAAGCCTTTCGAAGTTTTCAATCACCATCGGATTCAAGATATCGCATCGGATTAGCAATCGATATGAGAGATCCCAGAATCGGTTTTTCAACGGTAAGACGCCCGCGAGCACTTCGAGACTCATCGTATGAGTCGACTGCATGCAACCTAAGGCAATACGCAAACAACGATACTGAATTCTTTCCAGTTTAATGAAATGGGTGTTCGCGGCGGATCGGAAGCAGAAGCATCCATATTCCATTACGGACAATATCGTTGTTTGGTACAGCCTGATCAGGTCTCCTGGGTTTGCACCCCACCAAGTTCCGGTTATTGTGCGAAGAAAATTGATTCTCTGCTGGCATTTTTGTTTCAGATATCTAATGTGACATCCCCAGGTGCCTTTGGAGTCGAACCAGACCCCGAGATATTTAAATGTGAAGGCCTGAGCTATGGTTTCACCCCCTAGTTGAAGCTGTAATTGTGCTGGTTCTCGCTTTCTTGAAAATACGACCAGCTCAGTTTTCTCCGTAGAGAACTCGATACCCATTTGAAGAGCCCATGTCGACAAGTTGTCGAGGGTATCTTGTAATGGTCCTTGGAGATCGGTAGCTTTGGGTCCTATAATGGACACAACGCTGTCGTCGGCAAGTTGTCTTAGCGTGCAAGATGTGTTGATACATTCATCAATGTTGTTTACGTAAAAGTTGTATAAAAGGGGGCTTAAGCATGAGCCCTGAGGAAGACCCATGTAACTGAATCGTATTGTCGACAAATCACCATGTGCAAAATACATGTGTTTCTCGGACAATAGATTATGTAAAAAGGTGTTCAAAACCGGCGAAAGACCATGCTGGTGCAGCTTCTTAGATAGGATATTTATAGAAACTGAATCAAAAGCCCCCTTGATATCTAGAAATACTGATGCCATTTGTTCTTTACGAGCAAATGCCATTTGAATTTCGGTTGAGAGCAACGCAAGACAATCGTTCGTTCCTTTACCCCTGCGGAAGCCGAATTGTGTATCTGAAAGTAAACCATTAGTCTCGACCCAATTGTCTAGACGGAAGAGAATCATTTTTTCGAACAACTTCCGGATACAGGAAAGCATAGCAATCGGCCGATACGAATTGTGATCGGAGGCTGGTTTCCCAGGTTTTTGAATGGCGATAACTCTCACTTGTCTCCAGTCGTGTGGAACAATATTACCCTCGAGGAGCTTGTTAAACAAATTCAGCAAGCGCCTTTTGGCAGAGTCAGGAAGATTTTTCAACAAGTTGAATTTAATTCTGTCTAGCCCCGGGGCCTTATTGTTACACGACAAGAGCGCAAGTGAGAACTCTACCATCGAAAACGGTGTTTCGTTTGTATTCGAAGTCGCGGCGCGGGATATCTTCTGTTCCGGAACAGAATCAGGACATACTTTTTTAGCGAAATCGAATATCCAGCGGTTAGAATATTCCTCGCTTTCGTTCGTTGTGTTTTGGTTGCGCATTCGTCGGGCTGTGTTCCAAAGAGTGCTCATCGATGTTTCTTTTGTTAATCCGTCAACAAACCGTCGCCAGTAACCTAGTTTCTTTGCTTTAACTAAGTTCTTCATTTGCTTATCTAGCGCTGCGTAATTTCTATAATTATCAGGTGTTCCATATTTTCTGAACTTTTTGAATGCTAAAGATCTTTCCGCATTCAGTGATGAGCACTCTTTGTCCCACCACGGGTTGGGAGGACGAATGTTAGTATTCGCGCCGGGTATACGTTTCGTCTGAGCTTGAATCGCAGTGTCGAGAATCAAGCCAGCCATAAACGTATACTCTTCCTCCGGAGGAAGTTCTTGTGTTGTTTCTAGTTTCTCAGATATCGATATTGCGTAGCATTTCCAATCAATATTTCGTGTGAGGTCATACAAAACATTGATTGTTTCCGATGGTCTTAATCCGCTGGCGATTGAAATTACGATAGGCAGATGATCGCTACCGTGGGGATCAGGGATTACCTTCCACGTGCAATCCAACCGTAGCGATGTCGAGCAGAGGGATAAGTCCAGCGCACTTGGTCTTGCTGGTGGTGCGGGAATTCGTGTCATTTCTCCCGTATTCAAGATTGTCATATTGAAGTTGTCGCAAATATCATGGATCATAGCTGATCTGTTATCATCATGAAGACAACCCCATCCCGCACCGTGAGAGTTAAAGTCTCCTAAAACTAACGTCGGTGCGGGAAGAAGTTGCATGATACTGCTGAGCCAGTGGTACCCAACTGAGGCTCTAGGGGGAATATAGATGGAAGCAATACAAAGGTCCTTGCCTTTAATTGTGACATGACATGCGACAACTTCAATACCTGATATCGAGGGGAGGTTAATTCGAAAGAAGGAATAGCACTTTTTGATCCCCAAAAGTACTCCTCCGTAGGGATTATCTCGATCCAGGCGAATAATGTTAAAATCGTGGAAGTTTAGTGATACATCAGAAGTTAACCAAGTTTCGCACAATGCAAATGCGTCACATTTCAGATTATTTACTAAGTATTTAAAAGGATCTATTTTCGGGATGATACTTCTACAGTTCCACTGTAAAACAGTGATCGAATCCTTGACCTCGTTCGAAAAATTAGCCATCGAAGGAAACGATTGCTGAGAGGAGGGGCCATTTTGCAGTCAGCTGCATCAAAAACATTTTAACTTTTGGCAGGAAAGTCATCAAAATACCTTTTAGGGGGTCAGAAATGTTGAAGACGGAAAATATAAAGTCCACAATGTCACTGAATTTTACAAGTCCAGCACTTGATGTGTTTTCTGGTTCCTTGGGGACTTTCGGGGTTTTGGGTGTCCCCGGAAGTGTTGGATATTCTTTCTCCGATATCAAGTCTCCGGAACTAGGAGCTTTTGGCTTCTTCTTTTCGTTTTTTTTACCAACACTTCCTTCTGCTGTTACTTTTGGAGGGCCTTCAAGAGATATCTTCGAACCCTTTCTAGGGAGTTTAGGAGATGATATATTTTTCCTCTTCCTAAAACTACGAGGGACAGTTGAAGATGTACCTTCTTGAGGATCGTCAGAGTCGCAATCGTCCGTAGACAAACAGGTGTAGGGGTTCTGTTCAGGTGGTGTGGCGATTTTCAGCATTTCTGCGAACGAGCGGTTTGATCGTTGCTTGAGAGATCGTTTCAAATGATCTCCACGCAATTTATACGCAGAACATGCTGTGAGGTCATGCGGGGCCGCCCCACAATAAAGACACTTTTCAATGTTTCTGTCGCAAACGCCATCCGCATGACTCTCTCCACACTTCGAGCAGCGGGGCCGATTTCCACAATGGGAAGCTGTGTGTCCTAGTTGTTGACAACTAGTGCAATTCATTACCCGTGGTACGAAAAGTCGTACAGGTAGACGAACCCTGGCCAGGAGAACGAATTTCGGCAAAGCCGAGCCGGAGAAGGTCACCCGATACGAGTCCGAGTGGGGATAAGACTTTGTCCCATCCGCGGCGATCGATACTGAATGCAAACGTTTGCAGTCCAGTATCTTGACATTCTTATGCAAGGGATCTTTAAAACATCCGACCCCATGTTTGAGAATGTCCTCGCATGTCAGACTTGGATCCGTGATCACTCCGTCTATCTCGACTTCGCGAGCTGGTATGTAGACGCGGTAGTCCCGCGTAAAGTGATCGTTTCGAGCGATCTCATTAGCATGTTTCAGACTGGTCAACGAGACCCTGAGCTTATCGGGACGAATTTTTGAAATAGATTTCAATGTTGCATATTTCGACTCCAAGTCTTTAGATATTTTCAAAATATTAAGCGGTTTATTCTTCTCTTTGGTCCGAAAATAAACCACATAAAGGCCGGCCGAGGGTGAAGGCTCTTCGGGATACTGTTTAACCCGGTGAGTTTTACTATTTGGGGCAGATTTAAAATCTGTTTCCATTTTATCTTCGGGGGACAGGGGAGAATTTAATGGACTTGCCATAGCGCGGTTGAGGTTCCGCGCAAATTATAGGGGGAGTCAAAATATAAGACGATAAAGGGACACGAAGGGAAAAAATATTATACTTAGCTAATGATCCGTAGCAACTCGGCCGCTGAGGCCAAGCGTTAGTTACAACGACCTCCGAGAATAAATATGCACACAGCACCGGTTCACGGCACCACACTAAACGTCGATTCACTGTTCTTATTGTTTTAACACAATAGCACCCGGCACTGTCTAACGGTATTTATTGTTTATACTGTATTGATCTACCGCACAAGCTCACGACAAAAGATCTGATATTAAATGACCTTGAAACGGATTAGAATGGATTAACGCACAGCTGCTCTAATGCAAACTACCATCCGATCGATACGACGGTCACGAAAGGAATGATTTTGAGCTAAATGATGGTGCAAAACCAGTTAAAGTATTAATGCCCAAATTATCACCCAAGACATTGACTAATACAAAATATACCTTAACAGTTTTTTCATTTACATATAAATCTAATCCTTGTTGTTCTAGTTCGATCATTATATCTACTAACTCTTTGAGCATATTCGATGGTCCGACTTCTGATATTACACTAGTATTCATGAATCCTGCTACAAAAATATTTTGTAGGCGTGATCGATAATGTGTAGGTATTGTTGGAAAGCTGTAATATAATCCACAAACTTTCTGTATTCCTGAGTGAGCACCGATTGCATCGTTAAGCTCCACGTCATCGGAAAATAGATTAAACGGTATGACTAACTTGTCTTTATAATCACTTTTTATTCTTTTCCACAAGATACCATTCATCAAACTAAAATAATCCTCTTTTGACTCTAAAGCCCGCATATGATCAAATGTGTCATTCAAATTACTTCCTGACTCGAAAAATGTTTTGATTTGAAATTTTATTGGCATCAAACAACCTTTTGAACAAACTTTTTTATCCGCGTCTAAATCCTTTAATACCGACGGTTCATCAATTAACCCAAGCGATTTCAACTGCGATTTTAATCTCTGTTCGGAACCAATAAACTTAAACGGATCTTTCAAATCGTTGAGCAAATTTTCAAACATTCGATTTTTAGGAATATTGCTAAGTTCTGTCAAGGCGCCCACTATTGGATTAACTATCTCTGTGGATATAGCATGTTGCAAATTTATTACTTCATTTCTAGGAAATGTTTTTTTAGCGTACATATTCAGCGTAAAATTTAATATTTTTTCTTTGAGTGTATTTCTAATGACAAGTATTTTTTCTTCTTCTGAGTTAGCGGATTGTGTTTTAGAAATTTCTAGTTCTAGTGGAGATAACTTTGGTGATAAATTTATAATGCTCATTTCAGATGCAGACGGTGAATCATCATTCAATATTTCAACAGTCGACGATAATATTTCACCGGAATTGTTACGGCTACCAGTACAAGCAATTTTGTAGATATTTTGCTCAACGATATTAAGCTCCTTACTATGCTGTTGCGTGACATGTCGTTTGAAAGCATGAAGAGACTGGAAAATCGATTTTGGCTGGCATGCAGTGCATATGAGTTTAGAATAAGATGATACTCCATGAATATTTGTGAGGTGTTTGAAATAGTTCGCTGGACGTTTAAAAATTTGTTTGCACTTGAAGCAGGCAATTCCGGTCATGTTTGTTGCTGGCTTAATAAATAACGTTCTAGCAGCAAAAGTTGGTTGTTCTTTGACTTATTTTGGTAATTGATTTGATAGAAATAACGTGCTACGAATCCCCAAAACAATTCCGTACTTTCAGCAAACTGCAAATTCAATACGAATTTCAGTTTAAGAGCAACGTCGATGGCACGCAAAAATGTAGGCAGTTTAAATTCAAGTCCGTTGCACACAACGTAGAACTTCGTCAACGATTCTTCCTCTTTGATTGCTATAAGGCGTGGAAATAGTGGTTTCTGAGCAGTATTAAAATCGTCACGCATTGATTTAATGGCATCAGTGCACTCGATTTCACTTTTACATAAGAAGCAGAGATCGTTCTGAGCTTGAGCAATCGTTGGCAATTTATTGTCTGCTGTTCGGATTGGTTTTATTACGGCATGGAATAAAACGGAGATAACATAGTATCTATAATCTGTAACAAAAAAAATTGTTATTTATGGAAGCGTATCATTGAAGTTCTGGAGTTTCACCTTTTTGTAACTCTTTCGATTCTAGTTGTTTTGAAAGTACCAAACTGGACTTATCCTTAATTGGCGACTGTTTGATATATTTTTCAAAGTCGATACAAAATTTGTCCCACTCGTTGAATAAATTTAATGATTTGTTCACCCCGAACAATGTCGTGAAATCTGCATCAACCTATCAATTATAAATGAAATAAAATCATTAAATGTAAAAATAAATTAAATTTTTATAAAGACTTAAATTTATATAAAGATAACTAACCAACAAATAACCGGTTGGGTCGGCTAATCTTGGCCACTCCTCGATTATCTGGTGTCGTTCCTGTTGATTGTCTTCTATAATTTCCTTGTAGCGAATAAAAAAGGTTTCGTTCCAACTGCGCAATACTTCTTCAGTAGGGGCTATGTTGTTTCTGAGCCAATTTTTTTCAGCAATGAAACAAGCGACTTCTAGTAATTGATTCTGATTTTGAGTATTTATTACTTCCAACTGTTATATGATAATAAATTTACCTTCAGTTGTTAGCGCAAGAGCTTGATTTTTGATCGCTTGTAGGCAATCAAAATTACCAACTCGTTGCTCTCTTTTACGTTTGATTGTTTCTTTTTTGTTTCTGTTGTGAAACCGATCGTATAATAAACCGGAAGGGTTTTTTTTACCAGCGTCTTTATTTCTTGGAGAATAATACAGTTCCTATAAAAGTGTAGAAAACACGTTATACAAAAATTACTATTTGAAGTATTTACATAGAAACTTAACGGAAAACTCATTAGGAAATCTTTCGGATATTATTTCCGAAAAAGCTTTCATATCCGCTAGTGAAAAATATTCATCATTGGCGATATATCGATCGACTACGACATGTGCCAAGTATTTACGATGCTCCGAATCAAGTTCACCATGTTTTGCGTAGAAATTTGTAACAATTTTGCCTTTATCATTGGTTTTTAATACCGTATCCAGAACCTGTCCACAAATCTCGGTGGGTAGATGAATAAACCGTTGCTTTGATGTACTTGGCTTGTATTCATCTAGCTCCGAACAATTATGGATGCAACACCTATCTTGTGCAAATAGAGTGCTTTTATCCCAGGAAACTAATTTTTGCCGCAGAGCATGTTTATGTGCTGTCCATTTGGCTACCGTGAATATATCTGCCAACGCGCGATCATCAAGTATCTTCAAATAATCGAAGTTTACACCGTGTTCTGGCAGAAATGTTTGTTATTTATAGAAAATTGCCACATTTGTAATACATGGACATAGCTATTACTAAAGTTAGTTTCAACTTACGAATCAATATTGAATAGATTTCCGGCGAAAGTTGAAACTCGTCCAAAATTATCTGTTTCAGTTCTGTATCTTCATCATCTTCTGAAAACAGCATATAAGGACTTGCAATATTAAATTATAAAACATAAAAGGTCTTTACCGTTCAAATATTGAGGATCCGCAAGATAATCGTCAATGATTATTTCAGCGTCCATTTTTCCTCTTAAAAACTTGAATTTAAATACAGTCGAAACATTAACATTGCCAGTACTTATGTACAAAAATTTTAGTGAAATTTACTTACCTGTAAGACCAATGCTGAAGTAAAATTGCGCTCTATTGAAAAATTTAACAATTTTTTCAAGTAATCGTAATTTCGTCGTTTGAATACGAAATCTGCCGCTGCAATGAAGCTTTATGTGACACTAATAAGCAGCCCTTACACGTGACAATGTTATTGTCAATCCAAAGTATTGTCAATACCGTCAATCCAATTGACTTGGTAACTGGAGTCCGCATTTTTCGAGAAAATCAAGCGTTTGGAGCTTAAAATATTGCAAATGAATATTAAAATATAGAGATAAGAGATTATTGCACATATTTAACAGTTTCTCTCTGGAAAGAAAGTATTGTTGGATTGATGAGCAGTTTTGATTTTTTTGACAATATTTTCGTCAATCCAATGAAGTTTCCATTACACGATCAAAAGTATTGTCAATACTCCTTGTATTGACAATAATATTGTCACGTGTAAGGGCAGCTATAAAAGCAGACGCGTTGATTGACAATTTATATAGTCGCACTGAGAAAATACATAGTCGGTTGAAAAACACCATACGACGATGTTCTTTCTACCTAAATTATGTTGATATGAACAATATGTATAGTGTTTTCAAACTTGACAATCTCTATACAACTATATGTTTATTCATGGTAACATTATTATATTCTGAAGAAGAACGTACTCTCATGGTAGTCATAACTATACCACTTCTCAACTTTATGATGACCGAAAGTTCAATTTTACCTTGCTTGTAATTGTCATTGTGACTATTTTGTTCTTATTTTAATGATTGTCAGAATTACCACACCAGAAAAGTCATGAAGACAAATAGTATAGTCATGCTGTAGAGTTTTTGTTCTAGTTATTGGTACAATACAGATGGTAAATAATCTGATATCATGGTCGTTTTTATTATTTGAATACATAGTTGAAATGACCATGAGGAACAGGTTGGGGTTACTGTATTATTTTTCTGAGTGCAGTTTATGTTGTGCCTTATGTTCATGACAGAAGGTGACAGAGAAAGAGAAAAGAAAAAAAAAAAACATTCCTCTCGTGTTGAAAAAAACTGAAAGTTTATATGAACATCTTTACGTTAAAATAATGGACGATTCATACATTAACGGAAAACGGTTTCTTGGGGGATTAATTCATCGAGCAGAGGCTTTGCTGTCTAAGATGATCTTTAAGGTAAATGTACATTAATTATTTGAATTATGGTTTTTACTTCGTACTGTTTCCAGATGGAACATTCTTGTATTCCACTCAAAGAAATGATCGTGATGATAAATTCGGTACATGAGTTTGTTAATATATGGGAGGACATTTTAGAAACCCAAAATGAATTATATATAGACAACAAATCGCATTCCAGTACCGATTATGATAAATGTTCTCTTGAACAAATAAAACACTCACATCACGCATCTGCGGTTGTGCTCGATAACGGGCATCAGGTTTCCTTTATAGAAGAAGTATATCCGAAACAGCCGGTATTTGAGTTTCCTGCTGCTTCTTTCGATAATTGTAAGTAGAGGCCACCTATTCTTGGGTGATTTATTATAGTTGATGGAAAATTGATAATAAGTTTGAACGAAAACTAGAAATTTCAATGTAAAAAATATAGGACCTTGTAGTATATAGCATTCTATGTTTAGATATTTAGTATCTTTTATCTATATGACAAATTTTAGACAAAGCAGGACATATCGGACTGTGCAGTATCACTTTAATCTGTGATTCTTCGGAAGAATTTTACATGATTGATCTGGCATCGAACAGAGTCAATGTGATCGATATGTTGAAAAATTTACAGAAAATATCATCAACCCTTCATGACATACCGGCTTCAACCGTTGAAGCTTTTGGGGTATTGTTGGATGGAACGATCCTGAGAGCGGCTCGCAGTAAAGAAGATGAACAATGCTTCATCAAACTTATTGATATGGGTGATGTACTACCTTTTGATCATTCAACAACGTTGTATGAATTACCACCATTCTATGCGAGAATTCCAGCGTTTGCGCTAAAATGCAAGCTACAAAATATTGACGATGAACATTTTTCCGGGTCCAGGTTGGGCTATTTAGAAGAAAGTCTTGGGATCGTACGATCATTTGAAGTAGTGTCTATTGATCAGTCACAACTGATTGTATCGTTGAGCCGTAAACCACATATCCAAACACAACCGCAAATTGACACATTGGTGGAAGAGATAAAATACAAAATATCGTTGGACACATTATCACAAGACCAAGTCGCGGATCTATTCGAAGAACCTCTGAATACAACGAACGTAATGAAAGCGATTCTAGGCTACGACCCTCAAGATGACAAACGGATATGTCCGTTCTTCGATCCGGTTATACAGGGATGTTTCAAAGGATCACATTGCCGTTTGGAACATGTAGCGAAGTTAACCGATGGGTGGACACGAGATAAAGCACTACATAAGACGAAAATTCGAGCAGAGCTAGAGCTTCCCAAGGTAGGCAGCGAACTAATATTGATTCCTACATACATCGTTAATGTAGCCGAATTTTATGCTCACATTCCTCTTCCGGAGTTGAGCAAAGCTTTGATTGATATGCAACAAAAGTTAAATGATCCTGAATTTATGAGAGATTATACACGACTAAATCATGAACCACGTAAAGAAAACCCGGAATAATCGGAAGATTGAGGTTGATATGTTTTTTTTTTGTAGATTTTCATGAGCTAGTATTTGCGCGGTATTCCGCTGACGGTCTTTGGTATCGAGCAGAAGTGATCGAATTTTATCATAGTAATCAAATTCTGGTTTTCTACGTGGACTACGGTAATACAGATACAGTAGACATGGAACAGCTACGATACTGGGATGACCGATTCGATTATTTACCGTTTCAAGCGGTGCACTGTCGTGTAGCCAACATCAGCCAGATGCGACCCAATCACGTGGAAGCGATTGACCAGTTGCGAAACGCTATATTAGACAAAGGCGTTAGAGTTCGAATAATGTATGAGACCTAGCTTAAGTTGAAGTATAATATGTTTGATAAATACTCATTATTCTTTTTCAGAGATAACATGTCACCATGGGAGGTATTGTTGTTTGATAATGACGGTAACGACATCGGTGAATTTCTGGTAATTACTAAGTTAGCAAATTCACGCGAGCCACTAGTGATGAATCAAATCTATCAGAATATTGTTCCGGTTTGAACGAATCTTATTTAACCTCAACACGCTTTTATGAAATTTATATACAACGCTCAAAGAGTCACTAAAATATATAAAATAGTTGTGATGTTCAACCTATTTCTCAAGAAAACCATATGACAAAATTTATAACAAAGTTGCGAACAGTACTAGAGAATAATATGAATTATTAGACTTTCAAGCAACATACAAGAACACTTTCACTTCGCTGTCACAGCAGGGGATGAAAATGTCAAGTACTTTATTACGTTTTCTGTAACCCTGAGCGTTGATAGCTATATCGATAACAATACTCTTGATATTTTCAACAACAAAATACTGATTTTATTACTTTACTCGTTTGGTGTTCCGTTTGATGATTCTCTATTTTCTCGTAGAAGGTTTCTTCGTGTTCCGTCTTAGACTCGTCAGGAAGACGAAAAATAAAGAAAAAAAACTACGATTTTCTAAACGAAATAATTATCGACCGCATATACTACTACGCTTTCCACAAGTGTCACGGGAGAAGGATATTTGCTAGTAAAATTCAGTATTAGTATCATTCGCGCGAGACTCAGTATGTTCCGGTTTCAAGATGCTCGGATGCACCACTAAACTCACTGACTTTCCGAGTGAACGTTTCAATAATATCCTATATTAAAGTCCCGGGAAGTATTGATTCACAGCTCTTATTCGAGGAAACTGAAGAAAAATTTGCAATACTATTGCGTAAAGAATAAAAACTTCCCCATTTTTTTAAAATGAAATTACGTGATACAAAATAAACGAGTGAATAGGATTTAGACAAAACAGTTAATTTATTGCATTGACATATTCTAAATAGTTGTTATAAAATCATTTTAAATCACCAAATAAAGGTCAACAGATTTCACGCGCGTCTTGAATCTGTAATATTTCCGCTTTGTTATTTTAATTCTTTATTAAAATTATTAATGGGTTAGATTGGTTAATCTGGGCAGCCTACCAGGCTACCGAGAAAAATATTAATTTATTGTTTGAAATATTGATGCCAAGTGTTTTTTTTACTATGTATTCAATTCACCGATATGTGTAATATCAACGGATTTGCGCAATAGTTGATTTTTATCATTTAATTTATAATCCTGAAAGACAATCAATAACATGGAAGAAGAACACATTCCAAATAAAACTTTTCTCCGAAACTAGATGGAAATTGATAGCTCGAATGAAGAGATAATTTAGTAAAATAGAGTAATCAGAAGTGAAACATTGAAAATATCTGATAACTGAAAGGAAAAAGAAACCACTGCAATTATCACCTTTTAGGACATGGAAACAGGAACCCAGTGGATCTATTCTTGGTTCATTTTTTTTTCCGCCGGATTCCACACGGCATCTAGGCTGGTACTGTCCGGAGAGAGCTGATAGGTACTATCAATCTCCTAGTGGACCCAAGACCCTTGTTTTTGCGACGAAGACAAACTTTTCATAAAATGATTTATCAAATCTGGACCGTTTTTAGAAGTATTTATCTTAATAAATTGAATGTTATTAGACATAATAAGAACTTTGTTCCATTTGGGATGATTTAGGTTGTACGAAATTCCCCACTTCTCCAAATTTTTGGAAAAGTTACCTGGCATCATTTTTCGAGCTTCTTTGTTCAAAACATTCTATATCAAAATGTCCACAATTCAGACTCAAATGTGATGACACTCGTACATGTCATATGATGACACACTTATGCATATGTATGCCTCCATAATAGAATTTATCTAGTAAATCACTTTCAAAAAAGTGTTGATTTTTAGCAGTGTGTGAAGTTTTTATTCAAGCCCACTGGTGTTTGAGTCGACGGGGCAAAAGCATTTCACCTTTGCATAATCATATCGTCTACTTTGGGATATTTATCGTTTACCCGTCAGAACTCACATTTTTTCGCAACCGCCATTATCGAGCAGTGCAGTGCTCAGATTCACTTTTCACTGTCGGGATTTTTCACTTACTTCAGGATGAAGGTAAAGTTTCCGTCTATTTTTCGTTCGATAATTTTTTGTTGAAAAATAGTTTTTGGGTTACTGAAAAATGTGTAAAAGTATAGTTTCTGGCTTGTGAAACCGATAACTGATGAAGATTTGTGCGATAATGTGTTGACAGCCGAGGAAATTCTTTCGGAAGTGAACCCCGTTAATGGAAGGTCTCGTTCGTTTGCTAGGGTAACAGTGCTGCGCTCATGTGCCAATCGATCCAATGCGTTTTTGCTGGTTCTGCTCCCCTCGTCTAATTGGTGGATGAGGCGCACTATGTAGCGAAAAATCTAGCTCGCTCACCTCTGTCACCCGTGCTCGTTCGCGATTCCTCCGTTCAAACTTCACTATCCATTACATTTTTCACGCGTGCATACAATCTCGGCTTCGAATTCGCAGTGAAGCCAGTTTTTCAATAGCAGTCTTGGCCGGAAGTGTATTTTTCGTATTTTCGCTTCTAGTTTGGCCAATTCTATTTTCTTGGCATGACCCTGTTATGTAAGTTACCGCAATCGATATGCTCCTCCTTTATGTGTTTTATTTTTAAACCACATATTAGTTGATTAGTGTGGTTATGTTACTGGTATGATATCAATAACTTGAATATATATGTTTCAAATATTGAACTTTATTTTTCATCCATTGTAGGCAATCAAGTTTATTGAACATGAAATTTTTCCATAAAAAACTTTGTGTTGAATGAGGCTGTATTGGTAGGTCGTTGATAATAAAAATACATCTAGTGTTACATCTAGGATAGTGTAGATTCCATGCAAATCCCAAGTTAAACATAATTTGATTAGCATAAGGCAGAATTACTAATGGTTTAGTGGTAAATCGGTTGAAAAACTGAACAAATTCTTTGATGTATTTAAAATATATCTATTATTTACACGATTTATTGGAAAAAACATTTCTGAGCACAACTTTTTAATTGTATCGACGACTCGGGTTGGAATTATGCCCAGCGAGTTTATGCTAAGTCTACTTACTGTAAC
This sequence comes from Malaya genurostris, assembly GCF_030247185.1. NCBI lineage: Eukaryota > Metazoa > Arthropoda > Insecta > Diptera > Culicidae > Malaya > Malaya genurostris. Next base: position 61,826,732 of record NC_080570.1, on the reverse strand, counting down.
TTACTTCAATTACTGATTTCAACGTGTCATTCTCTGGTTTAAAGAATTTTTATTTTGTCTACGAATATCGGATAAAATAATGAATATTTCAAATCCATTTAGAGAAAACACGAGGAAACACTGATGTTTAACACCAATACAAACAACTTTTGGTTTTGCATTGGCTTTGACGGCACCATGCGGATTTCGCGAGCGACATTTACTTTTGTTAGAAGAGGGTAATTTTCTGGATAGTCTGCGCTGCTGTGCGCTTTCTGGTGACGTACGAATGTACGTGTGTTTGTGCACATGGCAAGCATCATCTCGTTGAGAACAGTGAACAGCTTACAGCGTAGAAGCATTACATGTAGGTAACGTTGATTTCAAATTAGACTATTCGTTTCATGTCGCTATTCCATCGCGAAAAAAATGGCATGAAGGGTAAAATTTGTGATCTCTTCCGGCAAATGCTACAGTCAGGAGTGTTCAGTGAAGTTAGTAAAAAAAACACAGGAGAACCAATTTTAGAATTCTCACATTGATTACGCAAATTCAGGGCGTGCGGAAATGTTGAGAGAAATGGTGCAGTTTTTTTCGCTATACGTTTTTCAAGGACATTTGTCTGCATTGCACAACCAGTCTATTTTCACTGTTTTAAATCTCGTTCGTTCGTCCGATGCGATATATTCTAGTTTTCGCACTACTTTCCCAGCAGTGACGGTGTAGTGACTCGTAGTTAGACGACGTTGATCCGTGTTCTATTCGTGTCACACCTCATTCGAAATTTTCACGGTGAAGTGAAAAAGTGCTTGACATTGTGAATTCGATTTGAAAATATGATTGTGTCCATCTCGTTCCGAAGAGAACAACAGCTGCAATTGAAATTTTGAATGTTTACTCAGCGCAGCGTTCTCAGATGAAAATTGTGCGTGTCTGGTGAACAGTAAAAAAGATAAAAGTTATGTAATTACAAGCGTGTTACACATTTGCCTGTGTCAAGGTGCGTCCAATTTGCAGATATTTGTTAAATTGAAATGATCAAATCTATGCTATAGTTTAGTAAACTGAGTGTAGTAATGACAATATATTTTAGTTGGTTTGAATATTTAGTGAACTTATTTAAAAATAATCAGCTTCACTTCAAACATCTTATAGGCAGGTCTCCAAACAGTACGAAACGCATTTTTAAAATTGTTTTGTTTTTCTTACATTGGAGCTTGTACGTTTGAAAACAAGCATGTGTTGATTTTCTGGTCATTTGATTCGTAAAAATAGGGTGAAGCTAGTATTTTGGCGAATGTTTCGACTTTGGTTTCAAATCGTATTTAGAAATTATCGTATATACTCAGATCAATTTTTGATTTGTCGATGATCTGTTGGTTTATCTTTAAAATGCATTAAAATTTAACCACTTTCCTTTTTTATATAATGAATAAATCAACATAAAAAAGCTTTGCCCTTTTTAGATTTATTTACTTTTATGCTTCCTGTGTGAATTTTGAAGTTACGCCCTTGCGCATGTTACCGTTAAATTGGTTGATTTTCGCGACTAAGGTAAATCTGCTGGTAATTTTATCGTCTCATTTACTACTTCCAGTAGTAAAAGGTATAGAAATAATCGGAAATAAAAAACAATAGTTTTGCCCTTCCTTGAAAAACAGCTGATATATTTTGGTCCGACGTACATATTTCTAGATGTGTTACCGGAATCTTGTTTCAGAACTTTAAAGATTATTCCATTCTTTAACATGTTAGGTATAAATAAGTATTTCATTTTGATTACAACCAAAAATATGAGCACATGGTCAAAATATACTGAATCTGTATGAAATTAATTACTGGATAGTATTGAAAAAAAAAAATGCATTGCGAAACAAGAGTTGCTGTTGATATTCTTCAGGAGCGGCCCGAGTCTATAACAGCTGTTTTTAAAAGAAGGACGAATCTTACAAAAGTAAACAAATCGAATTGTTCTCTCCCAACAATAAATGTTTCAAAATCCTACAATTTTGCCTAAAAATTCGAATTCTACAAAAATCTCAATCTTAGTAATACAAAGAACTATAATGAGCGAAACTGTAATTCCATTTGTTTACGTAAGTTTCGGTAAGGTGTAAATTGGGTTATGTTCGTTTTCAAGCAAAAAAAAACGTCATCCAACAAACATAGCAACCTTTGTTTTTTTTCAAAAATACCATCATTTTTTGATTCTGCCACGTGGTCGATATTTCAGAAAAAATATCTTACGATCATTTTGTTTTATTTTTCTTTTCCATAGACATTAGGCAGGATTGTTTAAAGTAAGAACAAAAAACAGAGGCCTAATACAAACTTACTTTAATATAAAATATCGCAAATACAATTGGAGTCACTTACCCCAGCCGAACCGGGGCACAAATCGATAGTTCAACTGAAACAGTGTCATCGTGTATTCTGCGTAATCGTGGATGTAATTCTGATTTCAAACCTGGAACGAGTGTGACAGCATAGACAAGCGATAACGATTCATTTGCCGGAGAACGCAGAAATCGTTCTTTGCTCATCAACAAAAAAAGCAACTACAACTTGCTAGCAAGTTGCAAAGTACCGGAATTATTGGTGTCGAGGAACCTCCCAACTGTACGTTAGCACCCTGTGCAAACGTTTAGAGCTGGTCTCTAGTATCGTCCCACGTGGTGCCAAACGCTCGAATTGGTGTAGAAACCGTATTTAGTTCAAACAGTATAAAAAAGTCGTTCCCCATCGTTGATTTTTTCATCTACGTCCATGGCATCGGTTGGAGTTTTTGCTTTCCCGAGTGCTATCACCAGTAGTAGCGGTAATAGTACCAATAATCCCATCCCACCTGCTGGCGTCGTAAAACCGGTGGTGACGCCTGTTCCGCCTCCAACGGTTTGTGGTTCAGGATCCGATACTCCGCCAGTGCCAGCTGCGGTCCCGGTAACTGTGGTACCAACATCAAGTACAGCATCCGGAGCGGTGGTTTCCAACGGTATGACTAGCATTGAGACCCCATTGATTTCAATGTCTCCGACTCCGGAAAGCGTTTCTTCAGGAAAACCTGTTCCAACTACCATCCCGACTTCAACGGCAGGTGGTCCATTGTTCACTGATGTATTCACGTTAGTTGACAGCGTACCGTTTGACGATCTCGAATCTGATTCAAACGGTGCACGTAGTTCTGGAAGCGTTGGTGTACCGGAATCCACCAACGGTTACCCGTTGGAAAATGGGTCACTCTCCGAGTGTATGGAGCAGGATTGTACCCTTTGCGAGTAAGTAGTATATTATGGATAACATTTTTCTGGGTAACTACAAGAATCATATATTTCCAGGAATAAATACGTTTCTCCAAGGGTTTTGTCTTGTCTGCACGTCTTTTGTGAATCATGTCTGGACAAACTTCTGGATGATGAAGCGAAGAAACTGGAAGGTTTAATTGAATGTCCCACATGCAAGCAACCGACTAAGGTAGGGCCGAAAGGAGTTGGAACTTTACACCAAGATTATATTTTAACTAATGTCTTGGATTTGTCAACTATTGAACCGTCGATGTTGGCTTGTACATCGTGCAAGAGCAAAGAAATGGCTATCTCACGCTGCAATGACTGTGCTAACTTTTTGTGTGCCAGCTGTGACAACGCTCATCGTTATATGCGTTGTTTCGAGGATCATAAAGTTGTGCAGCTGGAAGATTTGCGCAAATCTTCGGAAAAAGTTGCCATTCATAAGCCGCTGTATTGTTCCGTTCATCCACCAGAAAATCTGAAGTATTTTTGTTTCAACTGTCAGATCCCGGTATGCAACGAGTGTTTGATTGGCGAGCACAAGGGTAAAGAACATAACTACCAAATAATCAGTGAAGCAGAAAAGCCAATGCGTTTGGAACTGGAGAACATAATGAAGGATGCCAAAGCTAAAATCGATTACTGCAACCAAACGACAACCAATTTGGACGCTGCTTTGCATGATTTGCAAAACCAGTTCGAAACCGCTCGGGATTTAATCAATGAATCATTCCAAAGCTTCAAGGCAGTATTGGAAAAGTGTCGTGATAATGCATTGAAAAATCTCGACAAATTACACTCTGAACGCGAGTTGAAAATTATGGATTTGTTCCATAATGTGGAGAAATCAACCGAGAAAATTGAAAATACAGCCAAGTTCACGAAGAAAGTGCTGGAACAAGCAAATGGACCAGAGCTATTAAGTTTGAAGAAAATGATATCTTCTCAATTCAGTAGCTTGATTGGATCAACTCCGAAGGTGGACGTAAATTTCTCGTTTGAATTTCAAACAAGCTTCGAAAAGTTTGACCAAATTGCCCCCGAATTGTTTGGATCGTTCCATACGGAAGCCTCCCCGCAAAGCCCAAAAGAGACCACACCGCCACCGTCACTACCAGGAATGGCTATATTAATCAACAAGCCTCCCGCCAATAACAGTGGCAGTTGTGGATTGTCCCAGGGTCCGTTGACAGGATCCGTCACTGCCAGCAGCCCAATTTCGTTGCCCACATCGATGCAGTCATCTTTTGACGGTGACATATCTAATCTCGGCGCTAGCTATATGCTACCGCATGTTTTAACACCCGAACCGCCAGTATCGACTCCCATTACCAATAGTCATATGGCCGCTGCACCGGCAACCGTCGGGGGTTCTGCCAGTCTGCCCGGCTTAACCAGCATTGCTGAGTACAATTTGCATCGTTTGGCCAATCTGGCAGAAACATCAAACGATATAACCGATGCTATTGTACCGGTCAACAGCAATCCGACCACAAACTTCACGCTGGCTGATTTGATTTCTGGAGACCAAAACGCTTTCCAAGCCCTCGCAAAATATGGACTGAATAATCCAGATCTTCAACCCGGAACAATGATGCCACCGCATCCGAACATGGACAACCTTTCACTGTTGAACGACTTCTCTGGTCTTCCGGGCCCAGCATCGGCAATGCTTCAAACATCCCCAATGTCTATCGATTCATCTTTGGGAGGAGATATGGCTGCCATGAGTCGATACCAGGTCAACGGACGCACCAAAGCAACGCCAATGCAAATTCGTTGCAAGTTTGGATCGCTCGGACAGACCAAAGGGCAGTTCAACTCACCTCATGGATTCTGTCTCGGAGTAGACGAGGAAATAGTGGTTGCTGATACCAACAACCATCGTATCGAGATATTCGAAAAAACGGGCACATTCAAGTTTTCATTCGGCGTTCCGGGAAAGGAAGAAGGACAGCTGTTCTACCCGCGCAAGGTGGCTGTGATGCGTTCGAGTGCCAAGTTTGTGGTTTGTGATCGTGGAAATGAGCGCTCTCGAATGCAAATTTTCTCTAAAAATGGTCATTTCATCAAAAAGATTGCGATTCGGTAGGTGTTCGTTTTCGGTCTGGATAATACACCGAGGGGAGAATAATTTTAATATTTTGTTTTTTTTTTTTCACAGCTACATTGATATAGTCGCCGGTTTGGCTGTGACGAACAAAGGTTTAATCGTGGCGGTTGATAGCGTTTCGCCGACAGTTTTTATTATTTCGGAGGATGGAAATTTAATTCATTGGTTTGACTGTAGTGATTTTATGAGAGAACCATCAGACATAGCAATAAATGGTAAGTATTCGATTTTTTGAGGAAATGTGAAATTGAAAACAAGCTCAGTTTTGTATTGTATGTTTCTCGGTTGGATTAATTCTTTTTTTTTACATATGACAGTGATCATAGTTCTATTTAAATTAGATAAAACACATTACAGCAGTGACATTTTACTAACGAACTTGTATGTTCGTCCTTTACGATTGATGAAAGTTTGTTTTTGATAAGCATTCAAGTAGCTTATCGTCGTGTAATGAATATTCAAAGTTCCTATGATAATGGAAATCAACTGTGTCGCTTCGCTTTGCTAATGTAAAAGAGGCAAAAACAGGAGATGTGGGAAACGATGCATTGTTTAGGTCAAAACCATAATTCGTAACCCGCTAAACATTCCACAGATAATAAAAGGAGTTTGTTCTGCCTTTTGAACTAATATCAGGTATATAAGTTTCAAGTGCTCTATAAAAAGCGAAAACATACGCTTGTTTGAAAAGGAAAATTGCTATAGTTTCACAGTTTCTAAATTTCTGGTAATTTGTGAATTTCTACTAACATCGAGACCGATTAGTAACCCGTGACTTCCGTAGCTTGGTAGTTGGTGTGGATTGTTTCACGGTAAGCGCTTATAAGCGAAGTGAATGAATCTGCGTTGTGTCGATTCGATTCTATGAGCACCTTTTAGGTAGTGAGAATTCGAAATGACAGAACAGTACTCCAGGGTTAAACGTACGAGTGATTAGTAGAGAGATTTTAAGCAGTATACGTCTGTAATGTTCAGCCATCCTCATTACAAATCCAGTAGCGAGAAACTTTAGAAACAATTTAGTTTATATGTTACTTGAATGTCTATACTGGCTATGCTCTTACTTAAGAGGTAGAGTTTTACGAGTCAAGTTAGATTCTTGTATGTCATCTTCGTTCACGAACATATCAGGTGTACCTCAAAGCAGCAACATGGGTCCACTTCTGTTCTCGCTGTTTTTTAATGACGCTACTTTGCTGCTCAGTGGTGGCTGCAAATTAGTTTATGCCGACTAGGTCCGTTCTATTGACGACTTCAAAGTCCGTCTTCAAAAGCTTCTAGATGAATTCGTTACCTGGTGTCGAAGAAACTGGCTTATCGTCAGCATTGCAAAATTTCAGGTCTTAACATTCCACCGAATATTGAATCCATTACTTTTTGACTATAAAATTGACGGACATACGCTTCAAAGAGTTGATCGTGTTAATGTTTTGTTGGATTCTAAACTCACTTTTAATATACATCGTTCTTCATTAATTACAAAAGCGACTCGACAATTAGGATTTATTGCAAAAATCGAACGTGATTTTAAAGATCCACATTGTTTGAAGACGTTATATTGCTCGTTAGTTTGGTCTATACTTGAAAATGGTAGCATACTCTGGAGTCCGTATCAGCAAGCTTGAAGTTTACGAATTGAGCGCGAGAAGAAAAGATTTGTTCGACTTGCTTTTCCTGGCAAGATCTTCCACCGTATCCCGATCGCTGTCATCTGATTGGTCTGGACTCACTGGAACGGCGCAAAAAAATTCAGCTAGCAATTTTTGTTGCGAAAATAATCAACGGCAATATTGATTCTCCGAAGCTTTTATCTAGTCTTCCGTGCATCACAACGATCGCAACGTTCTACTGGAACCGATAACAGCATGAATCAGAACATTTGGCACTGTTAAACATCTCTTCGATTTCAGCGAACCTACACATAAATTTGTACAGAATGTGTTACGATCCACATTTTTATAACTTGACTACATTATATTCATTAAGACCTTTTATTGTCGGATGAATTAAAAATAAATAAATAAATGTCAGTTGCTCATCGAGGTATTTAACACCAAGAAGGAACACCAAGGTATTTAACACACGTCGTTCTGACGATCGAGAAGCCTTCCAAAAAGTATTTGAAATGAAATGGTTCTTTTTTATTCGAAAGCGTAATGGTAGAGCATTTGTCAGGATTCAATATCATACGATTAACTTTACACCTTTCGGAAAAGCTCAACTGTCGTACATCTTCTGGGTTTTGAATGTAGACTCTCTAGAGTAAAGTTTACGTTGTTAAAGTACAGTAAAAATATTAAAGGCCCGAGATTGCTACCCTGCGGAATTCCTGACGACGCGATAAACTCATTGAAAACGTATTCGCAGATTTTCACTGCTTAACGACGATCCATGAAATATTATTGCAACCATCGAAGAATGTTAGAAACTTGCCTTTCCAATTTAGTCCTGTTAGTAGAAATGCCAAATAAACTCATTTCAGTCATTCATTTTCCAGTTCCGGAAGTACAAAAAAGGAGATAGAAGATTCTCGCTCCGCTTTTTCAAAGATGGCTGAGCCCATTTTCGCAATTTTAGATTTAAATAAAGTTCAATTATAGTAGTTCGGATGTTAGTGTGATGAGTGTTGAAAGTTTGAATCCGTCGTTTCCAATCTACTCCAATTTGTAAGTCTTTTTAAGCAATGGCTGACGCGACTTTGGCTATACCGGTCCCAGTTTCCAGATCCAGGAGTAACGAACATAGTGTTAAAAATCATTAAAAGAATATTCGTTGCCTTAATTTAAAATAACTATGTCAACAACGTCAAAATTGTTCCAGTTGACAGGCTTTGTTACTTAATGATAAAAAGAACCGATTTTGGGTGTACATATTCTCAGCTTCCGGTTCCGGAAGTATTGGAAATTGTGGTCAGTTATTCCAGAATGGAAATCATTTTCTCATAGATTGAAGATCTCATGGGTTGGGGTGAAATTTGACCGAATCCGACTTCCGGTTTCGGTATTATGAGGGAATGTGTGTTGTCAAACTCTTCGAAACTAATCTGTTGAAAAGTAAATAAGAACTAAGTCGAAACATTTCTTGATTATTCCAACGCATAGGTTCCGATTTCTACGTGTGCGATTTTAAAGGACACTGTGTAGCAGTTTTCTCCGAAGATGGTACGTTCAAATATCGTATCGGGAGTGAGAAAGTAACCTGCTTCCCGAATGGTATCGACATTTCCGACGCTGGTGATGTTCTGATTGGTGATTCGCATGGAAACCGCTTCCATGTGGCCTGCTACTCCAAGGATGGACAATTGCAATCGGAATATGAGTGTCCATATGTTAAGGTATGCAACAACAGAATGTTGGGTCTCCCCAAAACTGATAATTCTACTTTCCAAACATCAGGTTTCACGTTGCTGTGGCCTTAAGATAACATCAGAAGGGTACGTCGTAACTCTGGCTAAAAACAACCATCACGTTTTAGTGCTCAACACACTTTACATTCAGTGATTGACCGCCGGAGCAAGAATTCTGAAGCCGAATCGTTAGATTGCAACAAGGTAAGTGCGTTGCTATGGTTCGGTCCTAGAAGTGTGCAGGAATACGTGAGTACCCCACAACCCTTTCTTCACATCATTGCTGTGTAACCGACAGCAAACAGTACATAGCTGAAAGCTATGACCGTAAATATTCGTACGCTTTACAAAACACATTGTCAAGTCATCATGACACACCGGCTGGAATCATCGGACCGTTTACGGCTTCGCTTTTACAGTACAGTGCGAGTACCTCAGATCGTATGATAGAAGCTAAGTAACGGTTGGTGTGCTTGGCAGGATTCGTGTGAAAAACATCCCTTCGAAAACTTCTTTTTAAAAGAGAGGAAAAACGAAAGATATTATGTTGTTTTACCAATATTCTTACTATTTTAATTTTTCCTTTTATTAACGCTATTTACAATTTTATTCGTAATATTATACTATTTTAAACGATATTTATTATCCAAAACTGAGAAAAATGAATGATCTCCAATATTATTTTACAACAAGAATCGCGAGATAATGTTTTATTTTGTTTTATACGCGAAGCGGCAAAAATTCAGGCTAGGAAAGAGAGAAAAAAAAGCGAAATTGGTCAAGCGAATATCGATGCACTTTCATTGTATAAGATTTTTCTTCCGTATAGGAAACAGAAGAGTGTGAGTGTGGGTAGGGCAAGTTTTATTTTACTACGTTAGGAAGGCGCGCGTATTTATAGCAAATAAGCTGAATCGAAGTAAATGGGTAGTGCGAACACGAAGAGAAATCTACAAAAAAAAAAACGAAAATCAAACCTTTCGAATATGTAAATATTTTTATCAACTATTATACACAACAAAAGAATTAATGTTTAATTGTAGGCGTGATTTCTTCAAAGAAAAACACATAAGAGCGAAGTAGAGAAAAGAACAAACAAATTTACACCAGAAAAGCATATTTTACATAGAAGTTATATGCATACATACACTTGTAGAGTCGCCATAATTTCGCAAACTAATTTTCACGTTCATTTTGTTACATTCAGGAGAAAAAACTAAAAAAAAAGTTGTGTTATAGATTTTTAGGTATATTTTAGGTTCACCTATAAGCTTGTGTTTTTCATATTTTACGATGTAATGATTTGTTTAGTACTCGGGAACTGATCCGTTAGACTTCTTTTAGCTAGTTTTTAGGAAGAGAAAACGAAAGCGACGTTTCCTGTGACCTGTTGATGTTCACCTATGTTATTTTTTGTTCACTCGCGGAGGCATACAATGTTATTTTTAATATTACAATTATATTCAGAAGAAAAAGAAAAACAAAACAAAACGAAGCCGATAACTTCTTATTGATGGTTCCACAGTATTTTAGTTCCCATGATATTTGTATGTTTTCAGTTATATTCCCATCATTTTTGGAATTTGATCCTTGAATTACCAATATTTTTACTTTTAACTAAATAACGACTAAATCATATGCAGCATCCACACAAAAAAGCTCAGTTTAGTTTCGGATTTGTTTCTCTAATTGTTGCAACCGATGCAATTAGAATCTGTCAATTGATCCAAGATGTCTAAAACATTTGTTTTTCAATCGTACCTTGATATGTGGAATTATGGGCAAATACTGATTAAAAGTAGTAAAATTTGTTTCTCCATGGCAGACACCCACTCGCATTCTCACGTTTTTTGCTATTATCCCGGGTAGACAGTCCAATGCGTAGGGCGCTTGCCTTACAAGCCAATTGTCGTATGTTCAATCTCCGACCTGGCACGATTCTTAGTGTCAGTAGGATCGTAGCGCCAGCCAAGCAAGCAAGCAATGGAATCGGCTGCGAATTTCTGTTAAAATAGAAGGTCAAATTCCCCAAAAGGAATGTTATACCAAGGCTTTCTTTCGTTCCTTTACTTTTACAAGATAGGAGCCTAATCGAACTGACCAATTCCGTAGCCAATCGAGTATGGTGTCACATAGTTGAACTTCATTTTATAAATAGAACAACGTACAATTCATTTCAGTATTTATTAAAAAAAAATAAAACAAATTCTAGTGACAACAGGATTTGCTCTACAGTACTTCAAAAATTACTACGATTACTAATTTTCTTATGTATCACGTTAATGATGTTATTGATAGAATGTTTGAATCGTCTTGAACCATAACAATTTTCTTTGCCGTTTACGTTTTCGTTGCCACATTGCTGACTCTGATAAGTCAATCAAAACAAAGAAGATATTCTCAATTCCAATGCCCGGAGCTACTAGAATTGAGAATGCACCAGATATCTTTTAATTTTTCCAAAGAATAGGAAATTTTTATCGAGATTCGAGAAAAGATCTGGGAGGGTACTGCCGGTTGGAAAGCCTAAAACTTTTGGTGTGAGTAGTGTGTAGACATCATGGATCAAATGGTAACTCTGAAAATGTGGTCATTGCAAATGAGTGATTCAGGGATTTTTCGATACTATTGCTATAGATTTTTGTTCTAATCTTCTAATAGCAAAAAAGGTGAATTATTTTTTCTTTTCTAAAACTCCTTTCTGTTTACTAGTAAACGATAAAAAAGTGTACTCTTGAAGAGACTACTCTAGTTATTGAAAATTCCGGTTATCTAATCATTAGTTTAGTTCAATATTTTCTTTCTACATTAAGTCGCGTTAGGTGATATACTAGAATAGGTTATATTTTCAGAACACACCCAGGTAGAACAGGTATTGGGGGATAGAGAAACGTGCGAATACACAAACTGTGAGACAAAATTTGAATCTCTGCCGATGTGTGAACAACGTACAGCCTAACAGACACCGCTAATATACCGTCTTGTAGAAGAAGCTTATTGTTTACAGTGCAAGTTACTAATGCAATATAATGATGCCATATTTAAACAGTAATACTACTAGATTTAAATCAAAGTTGTACTTTTCTCTATCCCAGTTGTGCACAGCATCAATGTTTATTTGTTTGCAGGATAAACATTCTTTTTTTCATTTAATTTTCATTCCATTTTTTAACACTTATCTTCGCCCTGTCATTAGTCATTGGTTGATGACTAATTCATCATTTTTCATTGTTCATAAATTAAATGTATATATCCACATTTGGAGGAACAAACGGCTAAGTTTTTTCTCCTTTTTAACAAATTAGTTTTAAAATCGGTACTTCTTCCGCCATTGTTTACTTGTCAGATATTTTTATAATAACATTGTTCACAGAACACGCTCAATTTTATTTTGTTTTATTTTGTTAGAAATACACTATCTTTTAGTTCCAAACTGAGGGAGGAATCTGTGCTTGGCATTGTAACGATACTACATTTGATTAGAAATGCTTGTTTTTCTAGTCACGTGACGTGACAGTGAAACATGCAAATATTACGTACAAGCAGCAGCTTTTTCTCTCGGCTTTCGCCGATCATATCGACCATCATCGGTGATTTGTGGAAGAATACAATATTCTAATTATTAGGTTGCACGCTTATAAAAATTTTACTGCATTTAGAGTTCTATGTTAACAAAACGAACGAATCTAACACACAACATCCGCAAGAAAAGACAACCACACTGATAAGTGACAAAACTAATTGAGAATGAATAGTTGAAAACAACCCAAAGTTAATATTGCGTATTTAGGAAGATATTTTTTGCCTTATATTTTACATTTTGCGTCATTAGTAGTAATACATTTATTCATTGTAAATAGGAGCAGGAAAGAACAATGGTAGTTGTTTAATGTCCTTTTTTACATTAATCGAATTATCAGATGAAACTCTAGGCATTGTTGGTCAAGCAATTTTACCAAAAGAAACATGAAAAAAAAACTGAATGCATTGTTGAATATATATTTTTGTAAGAGATTGTAATGTAAATTGCGGCAGAATTTTTAGTCACCAGACCAACAGACGATTAAAAAATGCAATCGCAAATCGTGTTCAAAAAATATGTTGACACTTGGTTTCAATGCAACCGTCACGCGAGGAATCAATTTAACGAAGCAGTGACAGTTCCGATATGTTGCTCAGTTCATTGTTAATCTCGCTTCTAATGTCCCGGATTTTAATTTGAAAATTTATTTTTCAATCTTCAACTTTCGTTGTATAAAAACTAACTTTCTGGTTTGCTAAGTATTTTTTCTATGTCTATTTTTGAACATTTCCAGCAAGTTTAAGAACATATCGTTAACTGTCAATGCTTGCCGTCTTAATGAAAACTATTACGGAGGTCTATCCATGCAACTACTAAAAAATGTCACTGCGGAACATGATAACTTTTCTTACACACAATATGATGGGATAAAACGATTGAGCTTCGTGTTGACCAATGAGATAGAAACAGGTGTGACAAACATTACTGAAATTAACTTTGCTTTACGTGCTTGCTTTCGCGCCCCGTTTTAGCTGACATTGGATCAAAGCATGTTTATTTTACATGTATGTATGTCGTCACACCGAACTGTTTTTGGACAGCTAGTCATGTGGTTGGTATGCATCACCTGTTTAAACCACATTGCTTGTTGATGGTATCCATTTTGCTACCATGATCAATCTTCGTTAATGGCGCAACGATTTCGCGACCTACCGCCGAAACTAAGCTCAACTGACCAAACAGATAATAGGTAGGCTTTCGGTTATGGCTAAAAGGTGTTCATTTTTAACATTTTTAAAAGCTCTATACAAATATAGTGAATTGTAAGTTTTTTTTTGACAAGACAGAGATGATGTTATGCGTTAGTGTCTTTCCTATCAGAATCAGTGCCGTAAAATTTTATTTCATTTCATTTAATTGAAATCGATTTTACACAGCCGATCAGTTGACTATACTTCATACACCGCTCACTGACATGCTGTTGGAAAACACTCAGTTCTTCATCCGTTGCACCGTCAATTGAAACTCAGTTAAACCGACGTCAGTTTCTCTCTAGAAATAACAAACATCTCTTTCAAGTGAATGAGCGAGCGCCTATCAAATGGGCTCCTGGTGAATATTCAGTTGGTTCAAGACAATAAACGAACGGTAAACACGGTTAATCACAGAATGTAACTAAATTTATTGCTTCTTGTCAGTCTAATACTTTGAAATACATCTCAATGCATACCAAAAATTCTAAAATCATTCATTTACACTTGCTGGCGATAACTGTGAACCTAAATGGAAAGCATTATATTTTGTTTATTGTACCGGTCGGAATAATTTTCTGTTATCGAGCTGATGTTTTTCTGTCTATTTATTCGAACTTGTTCACTGTTGGCGGCTGAGACAGAGAAACAGATGGGTTCATTCGTTCTTGAAACGGAGCTAGCGAAATTTCTAATGACTATGTATGGTTATTCATTTGACAATGAATCCAGTGGATCTCATTTGACTATGACCACAAAAGTCAATTGAATGATTTGGAATACACTGACAGTCAAAGGCCAGAAATTTCATTTTCATCTCAATAATTTTATTCGAAAATGAATTTTACCGCACTGATCAAAATAAACGTCTCTTCGAAAACATATGAAAAATCATTTTTTGAGGAAAGTGTTACTTCATTACTTTACACAAAGTCATCGTAAAGTTTCGCTAAACAAACACGCAGAATGTGGCTTGCGCGGTTCAAAAATAGGTAATTTTGACTTGGAACGCAAGGGCCGTCCGGACAACAGAAAAAAAACTAGGTAACCAGTAAGCACTAATAATCGCATTGAAATAGCCTTTTATGAGCACCAAAAATGCTTATGGCACTATATCTGCAATCTGAAAGCTCATTTGTTGTAAATCAATCAGAATTAAACTTTCATAATGCACACTAGCCATAAACAAGCATTATCTAATTGTGTCAAGTGCGATTGTAATTGTAATGCCAATTAGCGATTATTTTCTGTCATAATGCGGTATTAGTATGTGCTTTTTGGTTACCGGGGAATTCGATGATCAAGATTTAGCGACGTTGCTCGATGGAGAACCTTGCTAAACACTTCTTAAGTTGTCCACATCACTTGGTGTCTATTTTTCGACGGTCGGAAAACCCCTCAAAGCCATGGGAATGGCAAAATATAACGATCTTGACGGCTAGTAAGTAATTTTGCTTTATGACTATGCAAGACTTCATGTTTTGAAAGTCGTGGAAACTTATTTGAAAATGCTGAAATGAGAAGTTTTGCCGCAACACCATATTGACCAGACATTGCGCCATCCGATTATGATTTATTCCGATCCATGGAAAACGAAATGATAAAAAATTGATCAGTTTACTAATCGAATCTAAAAAAATGAGTACCCAGAAAGATGATGAATGTAGTACATAACTATAAACAATACTTTGAATAACTCTTATGATTTCTCTCTTCTGCTGCACGCATTTTTTTCATGGTTCGCAAATCCATATGTGGACGAATTTTACCTGGTTTTCTACTGAACGTCAGTTTGGCAGATCTCTGTGTGGTTTTCGTTCTGCAAGCCCAGCCAACCTAAGTGTTTTCTTTTTTGCGGCCTCTCGGCTTTAGCTTATTGTCTGTATACTGCCCATACCCATATTTCATCCCCATACGTTGAATTGGTGAATTGAAAGGATTTAGACACGTGTAACGGTATTCTGTTTAAATTCAGTGTATGAGTTTAGCAGCTGCCAAATAAAATCGGCGTGCAAAAATCCAATCTACATAAAAATTTTAAACCTCTTTATTTTGTGTCCTTGACTTTACATCTGTTAGAGTCAAAATCATGCATTTTAGTTTACATGTACTATCCTGTACATTTGGTAAGCTTTTTATATTATTCTTAACACTTACAATTTTACCCATCAAGCTACTTCAAAAATGGCGACAGTCGATATAGGACTGGTAGACAGAAAACAGTTTTCTACTAATGAGATACGGAAGACTTTGATTTTTTTTAAATTGTATGAAATTTTGTCGACTTGTAAGATTACTACTTACGTAGGACTTAGATTTGGCGGGGCATCGTCAGAATCGTTTGTATGGTCTACCGACACGGAACGTCATGTTCCGCAGTGAAGATGTGTTACTGTTTTCCTGTGAAACACAAAAATATTTGCCGAAAATCTGTATTTATGTCAAACATCACTTGCAAAACTGATTCCCGACCTATCGTAATCGGTTCAAATGGATATCACAAATGACGTATTCTATTCAGCGTGACTATTTTACATTGCGAACAGCCAAAAGACCTATAGTTGTACAACATTCAAATGAAACAGAACAACAGTGCCATGTTTTAAACACATATATTTAACATATATACTTTTATTTCTACAAATTTCTTGACCACATATTTTATCGAAAGTTTAATTTTACAACAAAAGCGTGTGAGAATAAGCTAAAACATTAAAGTAAAAGCCAGAAATTCATGAAACAACGCAAAATAAAATTTACTGCGAAATCAAGTCAAAACTATAAATTCGCAATAGTATTGTTACTTCATTTATTGAGTTGAAGTTTTTTCATATATACAAAATACAAATTTTTATCATCTCTTGATAAGCAATCATGTTTGGCTGTAGTGTTCCTTAATTGATATAGTCTCATTATTTAAGAGTTTTTTTCTTCGAAAAACGTAGTGTAGTAAGTTCCAAAACTAGTATTTACATTTACAAAATGTGCGCGGATGTGTAGAGTGGTATGTTAGAGTGTATGTAGCATATAGATGGTTAGCAATGGACAAGTGTTTGTCGTAGATAGGTTTCATTGTTCGCATTTTATTTTCTGAATAAAAAAAAACGAAAGTAAAACGATGTATATGTCAAGTATTTATTACATTAACAGAGTGGAAAACGTGGATTGTATAGAATCGACCACTTCTTGGTGTCCGAATATGGTTTTAAGAGTGTTTTTTCGGAAAGTTAGGTGAATTTTCATGCTGATTTGGACACTAATCGAAAATATACTTGTATATGTGAAACACTATCAAAAATCTTACCGCGAAAGTAGGTATTTGATGTGCTGTGACAAATTGAAAGGTATATTATATTTATTTGTATCCTATTTCAGATATTTCATAAGTCAATTATTGCTAGGGCATGCAGGTTTGTTTGGAAACGCAACGCATGGTTTTGATTGAAATGATCACAATAGTAACGTCAACTCAATGACATTGGCTCGATACTCGTTTGTTGCGTAAGTTCCAGACCCGCTTCTCTGCATCAGTGAGTCACAAAATTGTTTCTTTTCTAAGCATATTTTTTCTTATAATAATAGTCTACAGTAGATTATATCAAGTTGCACCGAAAAAAACGGCTTATAATTCAGCTTTTCTTGATAACTATTACCTTCTACGTTGGAACTTACT